>NW_024537399.1:0-733955 GCF_016647745.1 Suillus plorans
GGTACGCGCATAAGCGGCGCGCGCTTGAACGATGAAGGAGAGGAGTCCTTAAGAGAGTAGCAAGGGCACAGGTGTCAACAGTGGAGGAGTATAATCAGATTTCTAGTATTGGAGGGAGAACTCTACACTTTGCAGTATATCAAGATAAGGGGAAAGTAAGTACCAGAACCGAAGGAATCCTCCCTCTATTTAAGAAGGGAGATTACGCTATGCGGCGCGCTTCCGAGCGCGCTCCCGAACCGAGTAACCATATCAACTTCTAAATATATTCTAAGTTTAAATAGACTCTCTGTATGTAAGCGCACGGAGGTCGGACCGAAGGTTCGTTAATTCAATGAGAGAGATAAAAATAACGCACCAGTGAATCAGCAAGGACAAAGGACAGAGGGACGGACGGTAGGAGCGCGAAGGCCTATGGAGCGCACGCGAAGGGCGCGCGTGCGTGTGCGATGTGCGAGTGAGGCGCGTACGTAGGGCGCGCGCGCGAGAGCGCGAATGACTGGTCCTTAGGATGTGAGCTGATACAGATAGGGAATTAAATGGGTAAGAAGGCCGCATATCCGGCATCGAGAGGCGCGAGTCTCTACATCTCCTGGGAACTTACATTCTGAGTGTCCCCACTCAGAGCTATAGCGCGGGATTTTGGACTTGGAGAAATGGTGATAGACAGGGGTCATGTGATCGCGAGAGTAGGGCCGCTCCTTTGATGATCGCGAGCATCGCTGATCTAATCGATGGGGTTGTTGATAAGAGATGGAAGTGTTCTCGCGATCTCTTGTCTTCCTTCTTATCATTACCATCATGCCTCCTTTCACTGCCGCTATGCTGAACTCCACTCCCTCTCCAGAACCTGAGCCTGTGGCGCCAATTCACCCTGAGGACGCGCCTATGGCTGACGCTAGCGCGGAGTCCGATACCGACCGCCTTGTCAGCGCTTGGGCGGCTTCCCTGGTCGCATTGGAGGCGTGCGTCATGGTGACGCCAGACCTCAAGCCGGAGCTCCTCGAGGATCAAGAGATGTGGATGCGCGAGTGGCTCTCTGTACTGGTGAGTGCGCTTACATGGCTTGCCTTTGTGATCTAACATTCCTAGGCAACCATGAACGGCTGTTCCGAGCGCGCGGGTGCGTTGAGCGTGGAGCTGGATATGGACAATAAGAGCGCGGAGCTCCTGAAGCAGGGGCGCAAGGGTTACAAGGAGATTGAGGTGCTGGTGAAGGGATGGAAAGCAAAGGCGATCGAGACTGTTCCAGTGGCGCCTCCCAAGCGCGTTGTTCGCGCCACTGAAGCGCCGGGTACCGAGGCGCGCCACCGACGCGTCTGGTACTGATGCTTCCATGCAGGTGCGTTTCTCTATGTCGTGTGGGTGTGCTACTCTACTGAATGTTCGTCCGCATTAGCGCAAGGTTGGACGTATGTCTGTTCCTTCGGTGCCTCGCTGCACCAACTGCGCCAGCAAGAATCAGGTTTGCGGAGGCACGCCTGGCAGGCGCTGCCCTCCTTGTGACGTTTCTAAGCGCGCTTGCTCCTTTTGTAAGTTGCGTCTTGTCGGATTCTGTTGGCGCGCTACTGACGCCTTTGGGATTAGCTAAGCGCAACAATACAGACGGACCCAAGGCGCGTCCACGCAAGCCTATGCCCAAGCGCCCCACGGTTACTGAGTCTGCCAAGGAGACTGCCTCCTCTATTGCCGTTGAAGAAGATGGTTCTGACGGGTCTGGTTTAGATGTGATGATTATTGATGAGCGCACTGTGGAGGATAAGGTTGTGCGCACCTCGCGCGTTATCCCTGTGCGCGCCGAGGGTCCGTTGGCATCTGGCTCTGCGCCTAAGGGAAAAGGCAAGTACAAGGGACCAGAGGAGGAGTTGAGAGAGGTGCAAGCTGAGACGGCGCGCTTGAGGGAGGAAAATGCGCTCATGCGCGCGTCCGCTTTGAAGACTCGTCAGTATGCGCGCGCCCAGCAGGCGGATCTCTTGGCGCTTTCCAACAAACTTTTCGCCATGTCCCAGGAGTGGTCTGACCTGGAGGAGCGCGCCAATGCTTCTCTGAACTAGATACAACCTGTTTTTCTCCTAAGCGCCAATGCGCCTTTGCAATAGATCCTGATTTTGTTGTCCCATGTCCATGTCCATGTCCTCGTCTGATTCACTGGGCTATGAAATTAAGATTATAAGTATGTAAGTAAGGCTCGAGCGCGAGACGAGATAAAGGTACTGCGATGGACTTTACTAGGTTTTCTGCGGGGTGCGCGCCCGTCTTGTCTTCTTCGCGCGCCTTCCTTCATCTATCCCTGCCTTGTTGCGCCGCGCGCCGAGGCGATGACGCGCGCGTTTGAATGAAAATTAGAAAAAAGGAAAAAGGTGCGCGGCGCCGCGCGCGCGTTAGAAAGTGAACGTCTATGGGGGTGATTATGCGCGCGCTATACAAATATGGTAGTTAGTAGTATGTACTTGCGGAATATGAGCGTTTCGGTGGTGCGTTGATGTATTCTAGAGTCTGTGGGGTTTATGTGCAGGCAATGCGCGTTATATGGACGAATGATAGAAAAAGATATCACCGGACGAAACCCGGGGTAAAACTGAGAGTATGTACTTCATGGAATATTTTTTTTGTGTTTTTCGTATTATCTTGTGTTTTTGTTTTATGTTTTTGAGGAGTGTGTGGATGTGCGAATTGATTGGGTGATGTGCGGGTGAGAATTGGTTGCGCGCGCTAATCGTCTTGCGCGCGCTCAGGCTCGTCTTCTTCAGGTTCTACGGTTTCGTACGCTTCTAGTTCGTCGATGCTCTCGTCGTCCACTCCAGTCATTTGGGTTACTGATACGCGCTCCCCGCTACGTGGGTAGTAAGGAATGACGCGGAACGCGGCGAACCGGAGTTTTGAGATTGCGCCATCCAACTCGGCCAGCATATACGAGCCTCCCTTCGTGCGGCGCACTACGATCATAGGTCCCAAATAGCGCGGCTTCGTCTTCTTGCTCAATTCGTATTCGACCCTCGAGTTGCGTACCAACACTAAGGCGCCGGGTTCGAAATCGTGCGATTTGATAGTCGCGCGGAAGCGCTTCTCAAAATCGCGTATCGACTTGAAGCGCGCCGCGACTACTCTGTCTCTGATCGCGTTAATATCTTCTATGCGCTTCTGTAATTGACGCGCGCGCCATGCTATAAGGTCAGTAGTGGTGAACGCGCCTCGGCTTGGTAAGGGCGCGAGGAACGTCGCTTCAGCGAGATCAAAGGGAAATATTGGCTCTACACCGTGCATCATGAAATAAGGCGATAAGCCCGTCGCTTTGTGAATGGTAACGCGCTCTGCCCAGAACACTGAATGAACCACCTGATACCAGCGGGAATCGTCTCCGTCGCAGGTTTTAATGATGGCCTCCCGGACATCGCGGTGTCGTCTTTCGACTATACCGTTTGCCTGAGAATTATATGGCGAGATGCGGATCGGGTGGATCCCATATTTGCGCGCGAGTTCGTCTACTGCGAGCCTATATGCGGGCGCGTTGTCCGTCACTATTTCTGTGATCGGGCCCCACCTACAGAAGAGCTCTTCGAAAATAAAAGCGGTTAGCGCGTTAGTATTCTCTTTGCGCAGCATGCGCCATTCAGGATACGATGTTAGCGCGCATCGCGCTTGCACAAGGTATCAAATCCACCTGCTCTGGGCATCTTCATAGTGTCGATGTGCGCTTTGCGGAATAGACCACCCGGTATGGGTACGATTGGAGGAATATGCAACCTCCGCGTTTGCGCACTTTGGCATTCGTGACACGTTTGCGCGTACCATTTGATATCTTCAATGATGTGTGGCCACCAAAAGCGCAGGCGTAGGCGCGCGCTGACCGTATAGATACCCTTGTGCCCTAGATCGTCATGCGCCTCCTTCAGAACGCGGTAGCGCTTGTTTGGAGGCAACACGAGCTGATGTTGCCATGCGTCGCTCCTGCGCCATAGGTTGCTTTCCAGGACGAAGTAGCGCGCTGCGTTGTTGACGAACTTTTCGAATTCTTGATCTGAAACATCAGTGGGTCTTTCGCGCGAGGTAAGGAACTGTTCTATTGTGGTCATCAGCGCGTCTTGCGCGCGCGCTGCGTCCGAGCGCGGAATATCAGGCTCCGATTCTTCCGTCTGCGCGACATCGAAATATACGCGCAACGCTGGCACGCGCGCGCTCTGCGAAATGAAACATGTGCGATGCGCTTCATGGCGTATGTCTGCCGAGACGCCTGCTACGCGGCGCGCGCGATCGTTCAGCAGTGCAATAGCGAATGAGTATGCGCGATCAATCCAATCTTCATGATCGTCGTCCTCAATGGGATCTTCCTCAGCGGGTGGTCTCCTTGAGAGGCCATCCACGCCTTTGTGCTTTTGCGCGGGTACATGAACGAGTTTGAACGAAAATAAGAGGATACCCGCAATCCATCGATTGATGGTCGCGTTAGGTTGCAAGTCCGGGTTATTGATCATACCTTTGATATACTTCGCGTCTACCTCCACCGTCAGATTCTTTACCCCGAATATGTATACGCGCACCGCGCGTAGCGCGCGGAAGAGTCCAAAGAGTTCTAGCTTCGCTTGAGAGTAGCGCCTCTCCACGTCATTTAGCGCGATGGAGCCAAATCGATTTGGATAGCGCTTCCCGTTTTCACCTACTTGCAGCAAGATGAATCCGACAGCAATATTTGAAGTATCGACTGCCAGAATGACTTCGCGTTCGCTATCATAATCGATGCGCCTTAGCGCGGGCGATTCTAGGATTGCGTCCTTGAGGATCTGCATGGCTTCACGCTGTTCAGGTCCAAATATAAACGGCGCGTCCTTTCTAGTAAGATTGATTAGCGGGCGCGCGATGCGCGAGAAGTCGCGAATGAATATGCGCAAGACTCCGCAAGTCCCTAAGAATCCGCGCACTTGCGATTGATTCGTTGGTTCGGGCCAGTCGCGTATCTTCTGGACTTTAGATTCCTCTGGTACGCGCCCTTCAAACGTGCATTTGTGCCCGACGATAATAGCCGTGGGCGCAGCTAGAATGAATTTCGTCGCGGAGACGGTTGCACCTACGTTCTCTAAGCGCTGGAGAATGCGATTGACGACGATGCAATGTTCCCATATGAAGCGCCGGATTCCTGGGTTTTCGGGTATTGTCTCGTATGAACCGTCCTCAGCGCTGATAGCGCGTTCGTACTGATTTGATTGGGACGTCATCCACGAACGGCGACGTGAACTCTGGAATCTCGTGTTGCAGGATGAACGCGGTATCGCCTTGGTAAACCTGTACAGCGTTAGCATGCCCTTGAGGAAGGGTGGTCAGCCGGTGAGGGCCCAAAGGCGTTCCAAAGGTTGTCAGGTCGCGCGAGTCTACATGAAGCGCGCGCTGGTCATAACCTGAATATAAATCCAATATTGCATACACTGCGTAACCGGCGAATGCTTCTGCGAGAAGTTCGACAAAGGGAGGAAGCGAGGCGTCGCGAATTGTTACCGCGTTAAGCGGCTGCAAGTCGTGAACTAGGCGCAAGGATTTTCCGTCCTTCTTGACGACACAAAACCAGCGCGAGCGATACGCGGCCGTTGATGGCTCGTATACTCCTGATGAGATCTTTTCCTTGATGATGCGCACTACTTCATCTAAGGTGGCTGGTGGAATCGGAATATTGCGCTGAGACCACGGGGTGTGCGGAATGGTCGGAATCTTGTACGGCGGAAAATAGGTCTCGTTGAGACGCCCGCGCTCTGAGGCGCCCCACGCAAAGGCGAGTTCGTGAACGCGAACCAGCCAGCGCACTAACTTGAGTTCCTCTGGCCACAGCCAATTTGCTGGGTCGAGGTCTAGCTTGTCTGCGCGCTCGCGCGTGAAGCGCGCGCCTGGAGAGAAATCTGGGGGATGGGTGGGTAAGTCTGGTAACCCTGCTAACGGGTCTTCTGGCAACTGGCGCACTACCCTATACTCTGCTGGCATAGTGGTAGGCATGGTCCGCACCTTCTTCGCGACTGGTTTGTAGACCAGCGTGTGAAGGGCGGGATCATAATAATAACATGAATTGAAGGCGTCAATAGTCGCCTTCTCTATAGCGGTCTGTGTGGATGTTAGATGCGCGTAACGCGCTGAATACTGCGGAATACTACCAGCGGAAAGATGATGCGTAGAAACAAAAGACGATGCGTTGTTGCTCCTTAAGAGCATAGAATGAGAAACGCCTTCAGCGCGCGCGATGCGCGGTGCGTTAGGCGCAATACGAGAAGACGAGACATGATGCGATAATGAAAATGGTTGGGGAAACGAATGCGAATAGGCGTCTCCCCGCGAATGCTGCAGATCATCGATACTTAAAAACCCTGTTCCTCCTCCTTGAGCGCGTGCGAGTGCGCGTTGTTAACGCACTTCGCGTCTCTTGCGAGCGAACGCTTGACCCAAGGTAGGGTTGGAATGCGCAATTCCTTGCGCGCATTAGGGTCTGTCAGTATAAGATCCTGCTCCCCGTCAGGGAGATCAAATGTGCGACACGAAGTAAGCTTAAAAAACGGGCGCCCTAGCAAAACCTCGAAGGTCGCGCGCTCGATGACCTGGACTTGAAAATACATGGGTCCTGCGCCAAAATCAAGCGAAACATTCTCCACGACTCCAAGCGTCGCGTCGCGTGATGTGTTCACTGATTCCATGTTGAGGCTGTGGTCTGATCTGAGCGGTACTCCGAGCGCCTTCCACACATCTCTTGGCATGACTACTACCTCTGCGCCTTGGTCTAGGACACACGTGAGAGTGCGCCCCTCTGATGTCTTCGCGCGGATACAGCGCAGGGGCGCGAAGTGATCCGCGACGATCCTGCCGTCCTCGCTTCGCATGCGCGCGTCTTCGTATTGCCTTAACCATTGATCGGTCGCGGGGTGTCCTGATAATTCGTGTACTGATACTGCGCCTACCGTGACACGCTTCTTGGTCGTAAGTTCGCGGAAATGTTGGCGAACATCAGGAGATACAGCTAATAATTCCCTTACGGGAATGTTGAGATTGGAATCGAGAAGACGCTCGACAACGCGTTTGTCGGCCTCTTTGTCCTCGAGCGCGAATGCATAACGATACGATGATGATTGTGATGGTGCTGGTGACGATGATGACGATGATGGTGATACCGATGCTGATACTGATGACGATGCGGTCGCAGATGGCGATGATGATGATGGAGAAGGCGCGGACGACGATGGCGCCGCTCCTTTGGGGGGCGCCTTTGCGCCTACTGGCGCGCTTGACGGCGCAACTTTCGCTAGCTCCTTTCCTTTACCTTTGTCAGACGAGGCTTGTATTTCGGGGGAGATTATCTCCTCCTCTACCGTGGCTTGTCTAGATGCGGGCCTCGGGTGCGCGCGGGTTTCGCTGGGTACTTCGACACCGTCAAAGCGGACGTTTTTACCTTTGGTGTTGCGCTTCTGCTCGCGCTTCGCGGCTACGTAGGCTAGCGCCTCGGTCATGAGGTCCACCGTGTCATCGTCTCCATCAAGTTCTGTTCGCGCGACTGTGTGCACAAACGCGGATGACCCTACTTCAATTACCGCGTCGATCTCCTCAGACGCGCGATAGAACAGCCCTGCTGTGGTGCTTGCGCTAGCGGTCGTATCTGAGGTAGCGCGGCTCGCGTGGTGTCGGTCTAGTCGTTCCTTGAGTAGTCCTCGACCTGGAATCCACTCGCCATTTGGCAAAACAAGCTTGCGCGTCTCTTCGTTAACCTTACATTTGCCCGCGTCGATGTACCTTTGTCTCTCCGTGCAACGAGCATAATAATGTTCAAGACTGCCACAAAAGGAGCAGTCGTTGAATGCGGACGCCTCGCGCTTATATTCGCGCTTGGTTACCGTTCCTTGCGCGGGCGATTCCATTGACGTGTTAGCTGTGACCAGGTTAGTGAATGATGCCGCCTTAGGCGCGCTAGCCGTTGCGCTTGGTGCGGGCGCGTTCGCTGGTAGTACAAACTGTCCAGCTGCGAAAACGTTCATGAACGGATATGGATCTTGCGGGTAGTGGTCCGGGAACTTGATCATGAGGCGCGTGCGGATTTGCGCCTGAGTGTCCTTAGGAATACCTTCCATGAATGTGCGGTCGCGCTCGGCTTTCCCGATTCTGTCCTCCGCCAAAAGCGGTTGCATGATCTTCTTGAATGCGCGCAGGTAACTGCTCAGTTCCTGGTAAGAAGGCATCGGTTTGTTAGCATACTCGTGCGCGATGGCTTGTAGGTCCGTAAGTGCGTAGCGCCTTTTGCCATCCCATCCGGGATACATTACTTTGACCTCGTCTAAAAAAGCGTCGTAATCGCTTACTTGCGCCTCAGGCATTCCGCCCCATAATTCGCGATCATCGCGCTCAAGGTAGCGGATGATGCCTTTGATGCGGTCGAGTCCATTTAGACCTACTTCATCAGCGAGCTGCTCATATAGGTCTATAAAGTCAGCGAGGTCGTCCGCGGTGCCATCAAATTTAGGCGCGTCCGTTGTCCCACGGACGGGCATTCTGGTTCTTGTGGTGGACATAATAGGCGTTTGGGATGTTGTAGGCGCGGAGGTCTTCTGACTGATTGGCACTTGGCGCGCGTATGCGAAGGGAAGGTTTGCTATAACGATACCGCCTGGAATTGAAGGCGGCGCGCGCGGGGTTTCGAACACTTCTTGCTTGATTTTCGGAATTCCCACTGTAGGAGGCGCGTTCTCGCGCACGGGGAATGCTAATGCGTTAAGCGGGGTTTTGCTAGAATCGGTCAGTTCGGTCAGCGCGCTTAGCGCTGATAGGTCAGAAGAAATAAAAGGAGGTTGGTTGGGCGTATGGAGGAACGCTCCGGGAACTTGGCTTCTTGGGTTATCTATTGCTTCAAAGTCGTCGGACGACTCTTCTTTGACAGATTCTTCCGGTGATGGCGTGACTGGCGATATCGGCTGTCTAGGCGCGCGCGCTAAGAGCGCTAGATCTGGTCGTGGCGGTTCTGAGATGTTGCGCGAGCGACCGCGCGCAGGTTGAAAGAATAAGGGTCCTGGTAGAATTGATTCAATTGCTCTGTCGAATGCGGCGATGGCTTCTTCTCTAGCTCTGCGACGACTGTTGGGTCTGAGTACCCGACCGGTTGTCTCAGAAGTGTCCCTCGCGGTGGGCTCCAGTTGAAGGTGAGGAATCTTGACTGTGGGTGAAAACACTAAAAGAAAGGGGGCTCTACAGCAAGACCTGGATACGAGAATACAACTCGACCCAAAGGACAGCTACTGAGAGAAGTTCCTCGCGAATAAGGTGGAGGGAAACTATGTCAACTAGACGGGCGCTGGTAGACGCGGGAAAGTAACGCGCGCGAAGGCGCGCGTAGGCGATGCGAAGGCGCGCGAGATGCGCGCGTGAGCGAGAGATGCGGAGGGTACGCGCGTAAGCGGGCGCGCGCTTGAACGATGAAGGAGAGGAGTCCTTAAGAGAGTAGCAAGGGCACAGGTGTCAACAGTGGAGGAGTATAATCAGATTTCTAGTATTGGAGGGAGAACTCTACACTTTGCAGTATATCAAGATAAGGGGAAAGTAAGTACCAGAACCGAAGGAATCCTCCCTCTATTTAAGAAGGGAGATTACGCTATGCGGCGCGCTTCCGAGCGCGCTCCCGAACCGAGTAACCATATCAACTTCTAAATATATTCTAAGTTTAAATAGGCTCTCTGTATGTAAGCACGGAGGTCGGACCGAAGGTTCGTTAATTCAATGAGAGAGATAAAAATAACGCACCAGTGAATCAGCAAGGACAAAGGACAGAGGGACGGACGGTAGGAGCGCGAAGGCCTATGGAGCGCGCACGCGAAGGGCGCGCGTGCGTGTGCGATGTGCGAGTGAGGCGCGTACGTAGGGCGCGCGCGCAAGAGCGCGAATGACTGGTCCTTAGGATGTGAGCTGATACAGATAGGGAATTAAATGGGTAAGAAGGCCGCATATCCGGCATCGAGAGGCGCGAGTCTCTACACCGCATTCTCACCTTGCTCTTCCTGTTATCCTTATTTTTGTGTCTTTCTTCCATATCGCTGACTAATCCTTTCAACAGCAACAAAAGAACATGCGTCTGATCCGAAGTTCCGCAAGTTTCAGCGCCAATTATTCCAGTCGTCCCTCGCCAAAATTCTTGAGAGGCTTCGGCCTGGCATGACCAAGCCCGAAGTCGTGCGCTTTGGTGATGGTCATTTCCGGCGTGTCGTCTATGGTCTAGGACCTTACATTGCCGATTACGAGGAACAGGTATTATTGGCCTGTATTGTTCGAGGCTGGTGTGCTAGGTAGGTGTCATGACGCCTCTCAACTGATTACCTATGCTAATGATTGAACAGATGTCTAGGACCACGCACCAATTTAGACGAACCAGCGAGTGAGCGCTGCCGTGAACACACAGAAGCACTCGTCGAAGAAGCAACCCTGGGTGACTTATGGGATGAGTATGGCATTGTTGGTGATCTCGTCGTAAGTTCAAACTTTCTGATTCATTTCAATATATTAACAATACCTTTTAGCCTTTCACGAATGATTTCCCTCGAGTGGACATTCACGAACTCATCGCCCCTGACCTTTTGCATCAGTTGATAAAAGGTACATTCAAAGATCACATTGTAGATTGGGTCGAGAAGTACTTGCATCAGACGCACGGAAAAACGGCGGCCAAGCGTATGATGGACGACATTGATCGAAGGTATGTGATTCACGTCAATATTACATACAGCTACTATCTAACTTGGACTTAGAATTGCGGCCACCCCATCATTTGCTGGACTTCGACGCTTCCCTCAAGGACGCGGATTCAAGCAGTGGACGGGCGATGACTCCAAGGCATTAATGAAGGTAAGTGTTTTTTTCTATTTTAAATTTGTTATTTTACAAGAGATATTTTAGGTATATTTACCCGCTATCGAGGGACATGTGCCCATAGAGGTAGTTCAAACATTCCGCGCATTCCTTGAGTTTTGTTACCTCGTCCGCCAAAACATTATCATGGAGAAGACGCTCGACAAAATCCAGGACGCTCTGGACCGTTTCCACCGGTACCGAGAAATTTTCAAGACTACCGAAGTCGTTGAAACGTTCTCACTTCCCCGTCAACACTCCCTCCAGCACTACATTCACCTCGTTCGCCTTTTCGGTGCGCCAAACGGTCTATGTTCCTCAATTACCGAGTCAAAACACATCAAAGCAGTCAAAGAACCTTGGCGGCGCTCAAGTCGGTACAAGGCACTTGGTCAGATGCTGGTCACTAACCAGCGCCTCGACAAACTAGCGGCAGCACGAACTGACTTCACAACCCGCGGGATGCTCGATGGGACGTGTCTTTCGGCAGCTATCAACGCATTAGGTGAGTTTAACAATACTACATTCGATGTGCTACAACTAACTCTACAACAGAACAGATCCGAATTGCAAACGATGAGCCTGGAAATCCTTTGCGAGAGGACACCGAGCCTGAGGTGAATGTGCGGGAAGACGAGGATGTTGGGGATGTTGAAATAGACACTGGCCCAACCGTTATCCAAGCACATGTGGAATTGGCGAAGACTCCTCGTAAGTCCTCTCGTTGTAATCCTTGTTTATCTTTGCTAACTAATGTCACACTGTGCACTAGAACATAACCGCGCCCGCACGGTGTCTGCATTAGCGTTGGAGTTGTCAATTCCCCAGCTCCCAAACATGTTGTCCCGCTTCCTTTTTGCGCAACTCAATCCGAACGACCCTCGTGATCCATTGCAAATTCCTCCCGCGGATTGTCCACAATACGACGAACGAATCAGTGTCTTTAATTCGGCGTGTTCGAGGTTTTTTGCCCCCAGCGATCTCAGTGGCATTGGCGGCATGCGCCGCGAGCACATCCGTGCATGTCCAGCATGGAGAAAGGAGCACCCACGCTATGACTGCATCTTCGTCAATACAAATCCAGACCTTGAGGGAATGAGGGGGATGGATGTTGCCCGAGTACTGACATTTTTCTCTTTCACTTACAGGGCTGAAACATATCCATGTGCAGTTGTGCGGTGGTTCGACACTCTCGGAGAGTTGCCTGACGACGACACCGGTATGTGGATGGTGCAGCCCGCTCACCATGCCAACAACGCTCCCCATATTGCCATCATCCATGTTGACTCGATATACCGCGCTGCTCACCTTATTCCCGTCTACGGCAGTCGATTCATTCCCCCCAACCTCCAGCATTATCAGACATATGATTCGTTCCGCAGATTCTACATCAACAAATACGCCGACCATCACTCTTTCGAAATTGCATCATAGCCTCTTAAAATATATCTACACTGTACTCCTTATTATTCTTAATTTCATTGTCACTCAATTTTCACTTGTTCGTCTTGTTTTGCTTTCAGTAGTAAGGAAACAAAGTACAAAAAGCAAGGAGTAAGCTGATTTAGACTCGTCGCGACGAAATTTGAAAGCACATTAAGGAACATAAGGCTAGAAAAGGAATCGGTGGTTTTACTGATGTATATGAAAACGACTCGAGGTCATCACGACGACCAGGCTCCAAGCCCAAGTGGTTGTTGATTGAAGCGAAGGCAGGAGTGCCTGTGAGAGGTTGGCCCCGGCGAAATGGTATATGTGTTTCGGTTGCAGCATTCCAGTACATCTTTGCGATACCAAAATCGACAACAAAGAGAGTTTGCGTTGACTCGCCAAGACCCACTAAAATGTTCTGGGGTTTGATATCACCGTGAATGTACTCGAGGCGTGAAAGCTGAGAAATATATTAGCATCTGCAATGTCCCACTCAAAGTGATGTACCAGCTGGTCTCCTATATTCACAACAGTGTGAAGGCTGAATTTTCGGTTGCGTGCCTTGAAGATATCATGCAATGATGGGCCAAGGAGTTCGAGAGCCAAAGCGTGATATGTCGACTCCCTACCGAACCAAATGACACGGGGGATCCCAACTCCATTTCCAAGTCGTTTCAGAATTTTGTATTCGCGCTCCACAGAAGATGGGCAAGAGGTGAGGGGCTCAAGTTTGATGGCAACTACATCATCATTGAGGAAGTTCTGTGCGCGGTATACAACAGCTAGTAAGTAGGCTTAGCGAGACTATGCGTTGAATATCAATGTCATGTAAC
Organism: Suillus plorans; assembly: GCF_016647745.1. Classification (NCBI taxonomy): domain Eukaryota; kingdom Fungi; phylum Basidiomycota; class Agaricomycetes; order Boletales; family Suillaceae; genus Suillus; species Suillus plorans. The sequence goes on from NW_024537399.1 coordinate 13,110, forward strand.
TACGTACCATATGACCCAGATCCCAGAATGTTACCCAGCCTAAATCTTCCGTCAACTCGAGCTGGGACTTTACTCATGCTGTGAAGCCTGTGATAGGTAAGGACAAATACAATATATTCAACAACAGATGGTTGAATGATGGGGTACGCGCGTGCACTGCGTAGGGAATGAGAAGAAGTGAATCCAAACACCGTCAGCAATGAGATTATTGGTAATGAAAACAAACGTTGGCTTGAGCCGGCTTGTGTGGCTATCCAGCTGAACCGAGCTGGATATAGGTAGCTTAACTCACCTGTTCATGGCAGGGTGATGCATAACCATGGCTAACTACAGGTATTTTGGTTATGCATGGCTGTTGCTAATCCCCAGACCCATGTATTTTATGCATAATGGTGCCTGCACCTCATTGATCCTTCCCACAATATTTCCACACCTCATAGCTTCGCATTTTTGGCCACCTGCCGTGGGAATTACCCCACAACACCCAAAACATTACCCAATATGTTATACCCCACAATTTCAATTTTTCCCACACCCTCCCCACTTCACTGCAGCTTCACCACCACACCACAACAGATCCCCCTTTATATACAAGTAGTTTAGTATATATGTGTACAATATAATATAATAGACTGCTTTTTTTGTTTGTTTGTGTCACTGCTCCTCCTCCAGGAGCAATTCAACATAGGGTAGGGTACAGAACACTTTCGCATTTTTGCCCCTTTGGTGGGGAAGTGTTCTATTATATTCAGAACATGTTTAGGAGTATATATGAAGATATTCCCATCTTTATTTGACCCCCTGAAGTGCCCTACATCAATAGATATAGCACATATGCAAGAAAACACAGAATATGTTCCCATTTAATTATTTCTGGGTGGACAGACTTGGAAAAATGATTCCCAGAATCTATTAAACAATAGTAACAATGTATCAGAAGCCCAGGACCATAGGACAAGACCTTTTTGTGTGGTGCATCCCCCCTCTCCTGGTGGTTCACCTCCTGTGAAAATTTTTCCTGAAGGACCGGACCTCAATTGAGGTGAGGGCTCTATTTCTATGTACACTTGGAGTAGATACATCATATAGCTGGCCCAGGACACACATAGGATCTTGCTACAGGAACAAAAACATAGAAAATCCCACTTTTGATACTTTTGATGTTTTTGAGTGCCTTACTCTTGCATAAATAATCCAGCCTGATCATATATCATTAGCATAGCATATATACTTGCTTTATATGACACAGATCAGCTCAAAATAGGCTGAAGATTTAGCTAGTGTGGATGCTTGCTATTTCTACTGATAAGGAGCCTATACTTTCAAAACATCGAAATTTAATAATCAGACACCTGGAGTAGATTTCAAATATATTCAGTATCATATGTCTACATTTACAAAATAATCTATCAAGAATTGAGTGTTGAGGAAGTGAAATAGATAAGAAATTGAGTGTGGGAAAGTTCAAAGACCCAAAACATCGAAAATGGTCAGTTGGGTAGTAGTAGGACTTTAATACTGAGTCAACTCAGATATACACCACATCCCTTCCACCACCCTCCAACCTCAGGGCAGTATGTAGTATAGGTTCTTTAGTAGTCTACCATGTATCCTACATATTTTCAATGAAATATCTGACCTGTACCATATATAAATGTGATTTTGTGTACAAAGATGTCAATTGTCACTTTTCACACATATGTCATTTTACTTGTCATTCAGTCAGTCCTTCATGGATCTTTCTAAAACTTCAGATTCATTATCAGGGACATATAAGAGAGGTATTACAGGTCTCTGATTATTTATCACAGGCTTGATTACTATGTAGGATTCTTATTAGTAGAAATACCCCCTGTACATCAGATATCACATTTGCGCCCTATGTGGGGCTGATCCTTGGCATAGAACATATGTGGGAATGTACTACTGATTATATATGAGCAGAACTGGTCATTTATGCAAGAGTAAGGCACTCAAAAACATCAAAAGTATCAAAAGTGGGATTTTCTATGTTTTTGTTCCTGTAGCAAGATCCTATGTGTGTCCTGGGCCAGCTATATGATGTATCTACTCCAAGTGTACATAGAAATAGAGCCCTCACCTCAATTGAGGTCCGGTCCTTCAGGAAAAATTTTCACAGGAGGTGAACCACCAGGAGAGGGGGGATGCACCACACAAAAAGGTCTTGTCCTATGGTCCTGGGCTTCTGATACATTGTTACTATTGTTTAATAGATTCTGGGAATCATTTTTCCAAGTCTGTCCACCCAGAAATAATTAAATGGGAACATATTCTGTGTTTTCTTGCATATGTGCTATATCTATTGATGTAGGGCACTTCAGGGGGTCAAATAAAGATGGGAATATCTTCATATATACTCCTAAACATGTTCTGAATATAATAGAACACTTCCCCACCAAAGGGGCAAAAATGCGAAAGTGTTCTGTACCCTACCCTATGTTGAATTGCTCCTGGAGGAGGAGCAGTGACACAAACAAACAAAAAAAGCAGTCTATTATATTATATTGTACACATATATACTAAACTACTTGTATATAAAGGGGGATCTGTTGTGGTGTGGTGGTGAAGCTGCAGTGAAGTGGGGAGGGTGTGGGAAAAATTGAAATTGTGGGGTATAACATATTGGGTAATGTTTTGGGTGTTGTGGGGTAATTCCCACGGCAGGTGGCCAAAAATGCGAAGCTATGAGGTGTGGAAATATTGTGGGAAGGATCAATGAGGTGCAGGCACCATTATGCATAAAATACATGGGTCTGGGGATTAGCAACAGCCATGCATAACCAAAATACCTGTAGTTAGCCATGGTTATGCATAAATATGACAGCATAGCCTGCTTAACTCACCAGGAGAGCCGAACTGCTGACAAACTGACAAAAGCCGAGCCCGAACCGGTCCGAGTCGAGCTGCGGCATCACTAACTGAAGTATGTATTCCAATACGCAAGTCTGCAATACTATGATGCTGAAGGACCATGTGTTACACAGCTCGAGTTCATTTCCAGCAAGTAAGTCACGGTGTTGCAGCACCTTGTTGCGGGCGTCGCAGTCATCGCAGGCGTCGCGGGCACCATGTCGCAGCACCACCCAAATATGGCAAAAGAAGACGACCGCGACAGATCAGTACTAGTGCCAGAATGTCAGTAGTAACTCGTATCCAGTTCCAAATCAAGCTACCTTTCTGTTATCGATGGCTTGAGCAAATTGTGTCGTTTGATCCTCAAGATTATGCACTAGCGATGGTCAAATTCATCAGTCTACTAGTATGTCTTCGAATCTTCTGTGTGCGAGGCTGACAAGGACAACAGGGCTTAATCCAGCATGTCACGAGAGAAGTTCGTGTGCAGCCACTGTAATATTGATGAGCTTGTGCCATGGCGAACTTTAGCGTCACAAGGACAACCACCAAACCGCCGGTTAGTTCTGAATGACTTAGTTTATCATATCTTTGACTGACTGAGCCCAGGAGTCGCCGTGAAAAGGCTTCAAAGGTCCCTTTGGCTAAACGGTCCACCGGCTTCAGACAGTGACCAAAGCTGCGCGAAAGGAACAGGTTGCGTTGCTCGCTGTGCCGAGGAACACTTACGGTTGTGGAGAATGCGGACGCCCCGTTTTCCACCTAAGCCCTTGCCCGCCTCTACTCTCTCGAAGTCGGGATTACTAGTATTGCCTTGGCTCACTGCAGCCGACGTTGGCGAAGATTGGAATCATTTGAACAAACAAAGGCAGCGCGCGAGGAAGGGAAAGGTGGGGCGTGATCTGACGTGGATGTGGACGCTGCAGGTTACGAAGAGTGTAACCTTTCCATACGCCTTTCATAGTGTCACTTCATCATTGTCATCGTTGGTTCGGATTTCTCATCCCAGTGTAATCACAGCAGCTGAACTGGGTGATACACCATAGACTGAATGGCACGCCACTAACAGTAATTTCTTGTTAGGCAACATACTTTTTTTTCGCTCAGTACCTGCCTGTCAGGAAATTTGGAGAAGAGGATCAGATGAACGAAGAGTTTGCCAAGGAGTACTTGAACCCTCAGGTTTGTGCATGAAGATAGGCAGCCTGGCAGGAGTGTATCGTCCCTACGAGTCTCTCGATTTGTTCGACTGGCAGGAATGGTTCTGCCAGGCAGATCTATAAATCGTTTAGTGACTCATCGGTCCTAAGAGCTCTCGAGACAAGTCCCAACAATCGACTCTAGTGAAAATCGGACAAGACGCCCTCGTACAGAGACGGATTTGTAAGTTTCGTGTAGTCAGTAGACTCATATCGATGGAAATACAATCTGTGCACAATTTGGGCAGTACGTACTCAATGCTGCGCGGATTTCAACTTCGACATTTCAACGGGTCGCCTTTCCAGCAAACATCAAGCTCCCCACCCAGAAGACCATTGCACCACCAAAAGCTGCATTCCAGACAATGGGGCCGACTTCCCCAGTGGTGTTGTCAACACGTGGTATGGACCCGAGAAAAGCAGCGCAAGGCAAAGGAGGTGCACGAAGATAGATGGATCCGAGTGCGTGGGTGACAGTCATGGCAGCGAATATTGATTATGAGAGGAGTCGAAAACAGGTGCGGGGGAAAGAGAGCTGAACTGAGTGAGTGTGCCACACGTCTTCCATCCTTCATGACTGATGCGAAGCAGGACGACGTAGACCGAAGAAAAATCCACAGCAGTTCACTCCTTCATACACAAAGTCTTCCGCTCCGCCAGTTGAGCCTTGTGCTTTCGTTTGGATTGGTTGTACTTGAGATGCTTGCGCTCCTGCTGGTTGACCTGATTGCATTGAACTATCGGCCTGGTTGCTGTTCGTACGTTGCATAGCTGCGGCCGCTTCTGCATCAGACTCAGGGACAATACCGATTCTCTGCAATGTGTTTTAATGCGAGGGAAGATGAGGAAAGGCGAGCCACTCACATTTTCATCTTGAGCAAGAGGGACATCGACTGTGCGCGTGGAATGTGCTCTAGAAAACAACTTGAAGTTGAAATTCCAGTGTCGGGACTGTCGTTCGATTGGTCGAGATGCATTTGCAGGTCGTGTGCCAAAATGTATGGAACCAAGCAAACGACGCCAACGAATAAAGGACGATGGGCTTGCGGGAGGAGCTGCACGATGAGACGCGTGGTCTGATTCGTCGCCAAAGAAATCATTGCCCTGTGTCTTGGTGTCAGGCGAGAAAGGTCAAGAACAAGAAAGTACACTGACATATCTTGCCAGTCCAGTTTTTTTAGCCTGCTGATTAGACGCAATACGGAGGTCAAAGGCCTAACGAGACATGAGAAAAGGTGGGGTTGCTCACGATTGGTGGGCGCACAACCCTCGGTTGAGCTGAACGTTGCTGATAAAAAGTGAGATGGAGTGTGAAAGAGAAGCAGAAAAGACTTGCCTTGAGCTCTGCACTCCCATCATCTGCGCCCTAGATGGTCAAAATCGTTAGGAAGGAAAATTAGACGACAAAGCGCATACATACCACAACGTTTTTGAGCGCTGCCTCCAGGTTCCATACATGGATGTTTTTGTCTAGTCCAGCACTGGCAATGTATTTTCCATCGCGGGACATGGCAACAGCCCTGAGTTCGTCATCATGGAAGAGAGGATCTCCGACTGCCTGCTTGGTCTTGAGATCCCAGATGCGAATGGAGCAGTCGCTTGATCCGCTAACAATATAGTTTTCATTGGGAGTAAGACAGAGGGATTGGACGGTGTTGGTATGACCCCGAAAAACGACAAGTTCATGTCCATCAATAGCCCGCCATTTTCGGATGGTGTCATCAGCTGATGCGGAGAAGATGTGTGCGCCGTCCTTGGACCAACACAATGACGTCACCGTCCTGTCATGTCCCTTGATCTCGACAAGCAGCTTTCCGTCCCTTGACCATATGCAGATCGGACCTTTCCCACCGCTCATGAACTTGTCGCCTTGCGGAGAGTATTTGACGACTCTGACCCATACATGACCGGTTTCTATGGGTGGCGCTATTTGTCGACCAGTATTCTGGTTCCAGCGTCGTATGGTGCCGTCTTGCGATCCACTTGCTATCTCCAGCGAATTACGAGACCAATCAAGGCACCTCACTGCAGCCTTATGCCCCTCCCACGGATCGTCGATCATTCTACCCTCTTGTATATTCCACAGCCGCAGTCTGCCATCTATACTTCCACAAACAACCATTGTTTCATCCGGGGATGCTACCATCGAAAGTATCCCTCCCCCGTCGCTATTCAAAGGTTGTCCCACTGGCTCTCCGTCTCTTTTACACTGACGCATCGAACTATCCCAGGACGTGCTCATTATATTGCCACTGGTACCCAAGTAGGCAAGGCTCCATATGCATCGAGAGTGACCCTCGATGATATACTCCGGCATCAAGCTTCCTGCTGGACATTCCGGCTTTGGTTTCTTCAACGACGTGGTCCGAGTATTGTGGTTGACGAAGTAGGACCGACCAAGTGGTGAGATATGCCATTCCCATCCAGGAACAGCGAGAACTCCAGGATGATCTATGTTCAACAGTGAGTTCGTCGCTCCTTCTCGCAATTTAAATTTCATCCCTCACCTAGTCGCATTCCTGGCAAAGGTCGGTTCCACGAGCAAATTGCGAGCGTGTCATCTTGATATTGTGTTGCACCATCCGAGGTCGTCTTATACTGTTGCCACATAGGAGGAAGCGCTTCATTCCCGCCTGCTTCTAATTGAGTCAGCTGTTGGGTATCACAAGGTAGCTGCTCACCTTCCCAAAGTGCATCCTGGCGGTGCTGTGCACCATATGGTGGCAAATAATTTGTGCTCGTCCAATATATCGGTGTGTGTAATGGCGCTTCTCCCCGTCTTGTTGACATGCTCGACTCGGCCTCTTCGTGTGACATGGCCTTGATCGATATAGGATACTGGACTGTACAAACGGACTGGACAGAGAAACACTGCGCAAAGTCAGTAATCGAGGGGAGGGAGAGATACAGGTTGAAGGTAGTGAAGAGACCGCTATTTGGGTCAGTCGTGCATGCTGTAGTTGCAGGCATCGCATGGCTGTGTCACCATCGGATCAAGTACTGATCTCGGTCCGGTCCAAATTTTGAGACAGTTTGATGTACATTGATCTGTTATGTACATTTCGTCAGCGAGTGGAATAATATGATATTTGTTTGAGCAGGTGCGTACACATATCGAATCTGTACGTACGCTGTGCATAGCGCGTAGCAGCTCCCGAGCAAAGCACCGTCAGGACTGATGGGTAATTATATAACTGATGGGAACAGGGACATGTACAAGGATTGCTTGATGTTTTCTGTGATCAACATCCCCGAGCTGGACGTTCATACAGCTAGTATCCGGACTCTGGTTCAGAACCATCTTGTCATGAGTCATGACACCACAAGCCAGGCAGCCCATCCCCACCAGTGTCACGTTCTCATCGAACCATTAGGTTCCATGAAGCGAAGCCGATTTGCCCGAGGCCGTGTTCTCGTGTAGAACCTGAAGAAAGAGCATAGGAGGAGGGACGGAGGCGTACTATGTGTAGAAAGGGCACACTGGTCTGGTGCTGAGTGTGCAAGTCACGGTTCAGACACTGATGGGCCATGGGAGAGGGATTGATTATGTGATTGGTATCATGTATGCACGTTCCATCTACATGTGAGCGCGAACGTAGCTTCTCTGAAAAGCTTATTTCAGTATTAATGCGGTGCCACTTCCGAGTCGCAATTGCAAAGACCATATGGTGGACCGCACGGTGGTTCTGCTTCTGTTGTGCCCAAACTCCCGTCTTAGTAAGCAGATCATTGTTCGCTTGTCAAAATCATGAATGATGATGTGACCACCATTCCTTCATTTCGAAAAAACCTGTGGTCACGCCATTGCTTGCCTTCAGCCGCCAGCGCGTGAGCTCGTGCGCAGTATAGTCGTTTCACAGCGCCATTGTTGACCAAGGACATTTACAATTTGGCCTTGAAACAAACAGCGATCCAACTTGTCTCAGATGAGCCGGCGCCAGAGCATTCAATTATCATGCCTGGAATGAAAAGTCAACCTTCTACTCGACCGCCCCATCCCGAGCATCTTGTACGGTCTCTACAGTGAGTCGACACTGATATAGGTCGCACTCAATCTCACAACGTAGGTATCTGAAGAGAGTGGTGCTCCTGGAGCTAGTGAGTTCAAGGGAGGTTGTACTAAGCGAAAATTGACCACCGGCTTCAGACAGTGACCAAAGCTGCGCGAAAGGAATAGGCTGTGTTTCTCGCTGCGCCGAGGAACACTTACGGTTATGGAGAATGCCGACGCCCCGTTTTCCACCAAAGCCCTTGCCCGCCCTCTACTCTCTCGAAATCAGATTTCCTTGGCTCACAGCAGCCGACGTAGGTGTTGGCGAAGATTGGAATCATTTGAACAAATGAAGGCAGCGCGCGAGGAAGGAAAAGGTGGGGCGTGATCTGACGTGGATGCGGACGCTGCATGCTACGAAGAGTGTAACCTTTCCATGCGCCTTCCATAATGTTCCTTCATCATTGTCATCGTTGGTTCGGATTTCTCATCCCAGTCTAACCACAGCAGCTGAACTGGGCGATACACCATAGACTGAATGGCACGCCACTAACAGTAATTTCTTGTTAGGCAACATACTTTTTTTCGCTCAGTACCTGCCTATCGGGACATTTGGAAAAGAGGAGCAGGTGAACGAAGAGTTTGCCAAGGAGTACTTGAACCCTCAGGTTTGTGCATGAAGATAGACCAGAGAGGGCGTGGGTGTGGGTGTAGGTTCGACTTCGATCCAAGTATCGGATTTGCGCAGGAATTTGTGTTTGCGGACGGTAGATGGGGTGTCGTGCCCGTCTTCAAGTTGCCAACCAAGTCCTCGCCTGCATATCCCAGTAAGTGTATTTCGTACTTTATAAGTTTCAACCGATGGCAGAGCTTATAGGTGACGGACTTTTCTACTGCTAGGCGAAAATATGTCATCTGTCAAGAGTCACTTTGGTGGATTACGAGTCCGAAATGGCGACCAACTAGCAACAGCGGAGAACTCCTTAACGTTGGGGGTGAATTACTGATAGATACTTGTACAAAGGGGATATATCTAAGGTATCGACTTCGGCACTGAGCTTTGCACGCTCACTGGCAGCAGGCTTGACGCTTCCGAATTCGCTTTTCGAATGCTGGACTCAGACATCGCCATTTCGTGCCCATCCACTAGCACATGCTACTGGTTCTCGGCCAGCCTCCAATGATGAGTACAGGCCCGAGCCCTCTGCTGTGCCTTTTTCTGTCAACATTGCAGCTCTTCGCCATCATATCCCAATAGACCAGCGAAATTCAATGGCGCCGGTGCAAACTACGGTATTAGTATCCTTTCGCACACTGTTTGTATTTGATCTCCTGTGCCTTTCGGATATTCTCCACGGGAGCTACACAGCCAACCTCAGGCTTGCTGCAATCACGCATCCCTTATCAAGAGAAAAAATATATCAATGTTGTTGCGCATGTACATGGGACGGAATCTACGATGCTCGATGTGTAAACACAGATGAAAGGTCTAGGGAAGAGAATCGTTCGAGTACCAGAGTTTCTAAACGATTTCATGACTGATGCGAAGTGGAACGACGACCAAAGTAAAATCCGCAGCAGGTCACTTCGTAGGAAACATCTCCCTTCCCACCGGTTGACTGGTGTGTTTCTGTTGGTCGTGCTTGAGACCCTTGTGCCCCTGCTAGTGCTTGAGATGGTTGTGCCCCCGCTGCAGGTTGACCAGTTTGCATTGAACTGTTGGTTTGGTTTCCGTTCGCACGTCGCATAGCTGCCTCCACTTCTGCCTTGCTGGGAGGGGCAATGGCGTATCTCTACAATCGTGTTTTTAATTATATCAGAGAATGCAGATCATGATTCCGAGCCACACTCACATCTTTTTTGCGGCCAGGAGCTACTTCAACGGTGTGACTGAAATTTCCTACGGAAAATAAGTTGAAATTCCAATTCCGGGACTTGCGAGGTGATGGTGGGGGCACATCTGCAGGTTGGGTGCTGAACCGGAGGGAACCAAATAAACTGCGCCAATGAAGGAAAGATGGACTTGCAGGCGGAGCTGCGCGATTTGCATCGTTGCCGAAGAAATCATTGCCCTGTATCAGAGTCGGATTAACAAGAGCTGAAGAACGAAAGATTCTACTAACGTATTTCACCGAGCCTTTGTTAATGGCCTATTGTTTGAAGTGGAGATGGACATTAAGAATCTAGCGGAACATACGAGAAAAGATGAGGTTCCTTACGATTGGTTGCCGCACGACTCTCGGTTGGGTTGGACGTCCCTGATAAAAGGTTAGATGTAGCGTGAAAGAGAAGCAGAGAAGACTTGCCTTGAGCTTTGCATTCCCATCATCTGCCTAGATAGCCAAAAACCGTTAGAAAGTAAAACTGGACAACAAAGCACATACGCACCACAACGTTTTTGAGCGCCGCCTCCAGGTTCCATACATAGATTTTTTTGTCTAGTCCAGCACTGGCAATGTATTTTCCATCGCGGGACATGACAACAGCCAAGAGTCGGTCATCATGCAAGAGTGGATCTCCAACTGCTTGATTGGTCTTGAGATCCCAGATACGAATGGAGTAGTCATATGATGCGCTAACAATATAGCGTTCATTGGGAGTAAGACAGAGGGATCTGACGTAGTGGGCGTGACCCCGAAAAACGACGAGTTCCTGTCCATCAATCGCCCGCCATTTTCGGATCGTATGATCACCCGAGCCGGAGAATATGTGTGCGCCGTCCAACGACCAACACAATGACGTCACCATACCTTCATGTCCCTTGATTTCGACAAGCACCTTCCCGTCCTCTGACCATACACAGATCGGACCGTTCCCACCGCTCATGAACTTGTTGCCTTGTGGAGAGTATTTGACGGCTCTGACCCATCCGTGACTGGTCTCTATGGGTGGTGCTATTTGTTGACCAGTATCCGGGTTCCAGCGTTGTATCGTGCCGTCTTGCGATCCACTTGCTATCTCCAGGGAATTGCGAGACCAATCGAGGCACCTCACTATATCATCATGCCCCTCCCACGGGTCGCCAATCATGCTGCCCTCCTCTATATTCCACAGCTGCAGTCTGCCATCTGCGTTTCCACAAATGACCATTGTTTCATCTGGGGATACTACCAACGAACTTATCCCTCCTCCATCGCTATTCAAAGGTTTTCCCACCAGTTCTCCATCTCTTTTCCACTGACGAATCGAACTATCCTCAGAAGTGCTCATTAGATTGCCACTGGTACCCAAGTAGGCAAGGCTCCATATGCATTTGGAGTGACCCTCAATGACACACTCCGGCATCAAGCTTCCTGCCGGACGTTCTGGTTCTGGTTTCTTCCACGACGTGGTCTGAGTATTGTGGTCGACGAAGTAGGACCGACCAAGTGGTGAGATGTGCCATTCGCATCCGGGGACAGCGAGATCTCCAGGATAATCTATGTTCAATGGTGAGTTCGTCGCTCCTTGTCGCAATTTCATCCCTCACCTAGTCGCACCCCTGGTAAAGGTTGGTTCCACGAGACTATTACGAGCGTGTCATTTTGATATAGTGTGTCACCATCCGACGTCTTATACTGATGCCACATAGGAGGAAGCGCTTCATTCCCGCCTAATTTTAGTTGAATAAGCTGGTAGGTATCACAAGGTAGTTGCTCACCTTCCCAAAGTGCGTCCTGGCGGTGCTGGGCACCATATGGTGGTAAATATCTCGCGCTCGTCCAATATTTCGGTGAGTGCAATGGCACTTCTCCCTGTCTCGCTGACGTGCTCGACTCGGCCTCCTCGTGTGGCATGACCTTGATCGATAAAGGATGTCACGTTGTACAGACAGACTGGACAGTGAAACACTGCGCAAAGTCGGTAATCGAGGGGTGGGAGAGATACAGATTGAAGGTAATGGTCAGTCTTGCATGTTGTAGTTGCAGGCGCCTTGCTGACACCGCATGTCAATGGCTGTGTTACCATCGGATCAATTACTTACGTTGGTCCGGTGCAAATCTTGAGGCAATTCGATGCACATTGGTCTGTTATATACGTCTTGTCAGCGAGTAGAATTCGTTTGAGCGGGTACATCGAATCTGTACGTTGTGCATACGCGTAGCAGCACTACCAAGAAAAGCGCCACCAGTAGTGACAAGTGGTTGCATGACTGACGGGATCAGGGATATGTACATACACAGGAGTCTCTTGATGTTGCCTGCGCAATATTGCTATGATCAACGTCCCCGGGCGTTGATAGTGTTCAAACCAGTCTTCTCGTCTTAATAAGCAGAGAGTTGTGAACGTTCGACATCAAAACCGAAGTCATGTTCAGATGGATAACAACGAGCTTCACCAGCTTTCCCGCAAATTGCAGTCAACAACCGTGACCTTGGTTCACTGACCAGAGGAACTCTGATGTTGGCTACGCGGCATCAACCTGAACGCTCTCACCTGCCTGCATGACCTGCTGCACGACTTCACCCACACCCGAACCGTTGCCGCGCTTTTGTGCACTAACAACAACCTCCAGCACGCTCGCTAGGCCCGCTTTCCACGTAAAAAGACGGGTTCCAGTGCCCCCAATTGCTCTCGCTCAAACATGCCCGCTGACAAGCGGTAAACGTGTAGAGATTGAGTGGTCTGCGAGAACTTTCCTGAAAGAAGACCGATACAAATCACTATTCGAAGATTATTTAGATCGTTATAAACGACAAGATGTGAAGAGGACGTACCATCGACCACCCATCAGTGATTGGAGTGTATCTCCGTGAATTCTCCTGTGGCTTTCGGATATTCTACGCGGGAGCTATACAGACACTGGCACAACCTCGTGCTTGCTTCCATCATGCGTTCCCTATTAAGAGAAATATATCAATGTCGTTGCGCATGTACATGAGACGGGACGAGCTATATCTAAAATGTCTGATGCGTAAACACAGATGAAAGGGAAGAGAAACGTTCGAGTAACATGATTTCTAGATGATTTCATGACTGACGCGAAGTGGAACGACGACCGAAGTAAAACCCGCAGCAGGTAACTTCATAGGAAACTTCTCCCCTCCCACCGGTTGACTGGTGTGTTTCTGTTGGTCGTGCTTGAGACCCTTGTGCCCCTGCCAGTGCTTGAGATGGTTGTGCCCCCGCTGCAGGTTGACCAGTTTGCATTGAACTGTTGGTTTGGTTTCCGTTCGCACGTCGCATAGCTGCCTCCACTTCTGCCTTGCTGGGAGGGGCAATGGCGTATCTCTACAATCGTGTTTTCAATGATATCAAAGAATACAGATCATGATTGCAAGCCACACACATCTTTTTTGCGGCCAGGAGCTACTTCAACGGTATGGCTGGAATTTCCTATGGAAAATAAGTTGAAATTCCAATTCCAGGACTTGCGAGATGACGGTGGGGGCGCATCTGTAGGTTGGGTACTGAACCGGAGGGAACCAATCAAACTACGCCAATGAAGGAAAGATGAACTCGCAGGCGGAGCTGCGCGATCTGAATCATTGACGAAGAAATCATTGCCCTGTATCAAAGTCGGATTAGCAAGAGCTGAAGAACGAAAAATTCTACTAACGTATTTCGCCGAGCCTTTGGCATTTGCCTATTGTTTGAAGTGCAGATAGACATTAAGAATCTAGCGAAACATACGAGAAAAGATGAGGTTCCTTACGATTGGTGGGCGCACAACTCTCGGTTGGGTTGGGCGTCCCTGATAAAAAGTGAGATGCAGTGTGAAAGAGAAGCAGAGAAAACTTGCCTTGAGCTTTGCATTCCCATCATCTGCGCCCTAGATGATCAGAACCGTTGAAAAGGGAAATTGGACAACAAAGCGCATACACACCACAACGTTTTTGAGCGCCGCCTCCAGGTTCCACACATAGATTTTTTTATCTGGTCCAGCACTGGCAATGTATTTTCCATCGCGAGACATGGCAGCAGCAAAGACTCTGTCATCATGGAAGAGTGGATCTCCGACTGCCTGATTGGTCTTGAGATCCCAGATGCGAATGGATAAGTCATATGATGCGCTAACAATATAGCGTTCATTGGGAGTAAGACAGAGGGATTTGACAGAGTTGGTGTGACCCCGAAGAACGATGAGTTCCTGCCCATCAATCGCCCGCCATTTTCGGATGGTGGTATCACCCGACGCAGAGAAGATATATGCGCCGTCCTGGGACCAACACAATGACGACACCCAGCCTTCATGCCCCTTGATCTTGATGAGCAGCTTGCCGGAGTCCTTTGACCATATGCAGATCGGACCGTTCCCACCGCTCATGAATTTGTCGCCTTGTGGAGCGTATTTGACGGCTCTGACCCATCCGTGGCTGGTTTCTATGGGTGGTGCTATTTGTCGACCAGTATTTGGATTCCAGCGTCGTATGGTGCTGTCTTGTGATCCACTTGCTATCTCCAGGGAATTGGGAGGCCAATCGAGGCACACTACTGCAGCATTATGCCCCTCCCACGGGTCGCCGATCATGCTGCCCTCCTCTATATTCCACAGCCGCAGTCTGCCATCTACACTTCCACAAACAACCATCGTTTCGTCCGGAGATACTACCATCGAACCTATTTCTCCCCCATCGCTATTCAAAGGTTTTCCCATCAGTTCTCCGTCTCTTTTCCACTGACGAATCGAACTATCATCAGACGTGCTCATTATATTGCCACTGGTACCCAAGTAGGCAAGGCTCCATATGCATTTGGAGTGACCATTGATGACGCATTCCGGCATCAAGCTTCCTGTCGGACGTTCTGGTTTTGGTTTCTTCCACGACGTGGTCCGAGTATTGTGGTCGACGAAGTAGGACCGACCGAGTGGTGAGATGTGCCATTCCCATCCAGGCACAACGAGATCTCCAGGATCATCTATGTTCGATGGTGAGTTCGTCGTTCCTTGTCGCAATTTCATCCCTCACCTAGTCGCACCCCTGGTAAAGGTCGGTTCCACGAGACTATCGTGAGCAGGTTATCTTCATATTCTGTTGCACTATCCGAGGTCGTCTTATACTGTTGCCACATCGGAGGAAGCGCTTCATTCCCGCCTGCTTCTAATCGAGTCAGCTGGTGGGTATCACCAGGTGGCTGCTCACCTTCCCAAAGTGCATCCTGGCGGTGCTGTGCACCATATGGTGGTAAATATTTCGCGCTCGTCCGATATATCGATGAGTGCGATGGCACTTCTCCCCGTCTCATTGATGTGCTCGACTCGGCCTCTTCATGTGGCATGACCTTGATCGATATAGGATACTGGACTGTGCAAACGGACTGGACAGAGAAACACTGCGCAAAGTGAGCAATCGAGGGAAGGGAGAGATACGGGTGGAAGGTGATAAAGAGACCTGTTATTTGGGTCTGTTTTGCATACTGTAGTTGCAGGCACCTTGCTGACACCGCATGTCAATGGCCGCGTTACCATCAGATCAAGTACTTACCTTGGTCCGGTGCAAATCTTGAGGCAGTTCGATGCACATTAGTCTGTTATATACGTCTTGTCAGTGAGTGGAATATATGATATTCGTTCAAGCGAGTACACACACATAGCGAATCTGTACGCTGTGCATAGCGCGTAGCAGCACTCTCAAGCAAGCAGTAGTGACAAGTGATTGAATGACTGATGGGAACAGGGATATATACATACAGGAGTCGCTTGATGTTGGCTGCGCAATATTGCTATAATCAACGTCCCCGGGCGTTGATAGTGTCTTCTCGTCTTAGTAGGCAGAGTTTTGAACGTTCGACATCAAAGCCGAAGTCATGTTCAGATGAACGACAATTAACTTCACCGGCTTGCCCACGAATTGCAGTCAATAACCATAACCTTGATTTGCTGACCAGAGGAACTCTGATGTAGGCTACGCGGCGTCAATCTGAACGCTGCCACCTGTCTGGGTGACCTGCTGCACGACTTCACCCACAGTCGAACCGTTACCGCGCTTTTGTGCACTAATAACAACCTCCAGCACACTCGCTAGGCCCGCCTTCCACGCAACAAGATGCTTTTCCAGTGCCTCCAACTGCTCTCGCTCAAACGTGCGCGCCGACGAACGGGAAACATGCGGAGATCGAGTAGTCTGCGAGAGCTTTCCGAAAGAAGACCGGCACAGATCACTAATCGAAGATTATTTAGATAATTATAAACAACGGGATGTCAACAGGACGTACCATCGACCACCCGTCGGTGATTGGAGTGTATCTCCGTGAATTCGCGTTGAAGTCGGTGGCTTTCATGAGTAATACTTCGGGCCGATCTACCAGGCGATGTTGAGCATTGGTTGACTAGAGGATCCTGGCAAGGATCTCCTACAAATCTCCAAGAATGTCGGCACACGTAGTCCTGCGGTTGTCCTATGAGTAAGGACTAGATTCTTGTAAGCAAGTTATCTCGTTAGCACACTCACGTTGATAATAATGTCACGAGGCAGGGTCGTCGACTCACCAGCAATCGCCAGATAACCCGTTCCAATGCGAAGTTCTCGCCAGACTTCTCGCGCATACATAGTCCACTGTTGTTGGACTTGTTGCCCCGACCGCCGACAATGTCTATTAAGATAGAAGAGGTCGCAGCAACCACAAAAACTAGACGATGCGAGTTCATGCTGGCAAGGTGAACGGTGTCGTGCACCTGCCTGTTGGACCACGCATCATCACATGTTCGTCTGAGGTTACTGGCAAGATGGGGATAAAGCCAGAATGTCCACTATAGCATCGTCTCCAAACAGCAGAAGTGGAAGGGATGATGGGACAGTAATGGTGAGGTTGTGGGACGTTGAGACGGGCGAACCAAAAGACGGGACAGCAAGCTTGCAAGAGTCGCAACGGGCGGAGACAGCCGGAATCAAATCAGAATTCAGCTTATGTAATGACCTGGCCGTCGCCTAGCACGTACTGTGTCACTAGCTACTAGTAGAATGAATAATATCTATAGATCCCATCGTATAAGAACTAGTAGGACATGTCCTATATATATGCGGTGGTAGAATGAAGATAGCCGGAATATTCAACCATGAGCGCATGAGCATACAAAGTAATGGATAATCTCGTTAAATGACCGGTCCCATCCAACTTGAGCGTCAACGAGTTCAACTGCAGCCATCAATCGATGAGATCCAGAGGGTCTCCATCCTCTCTTCCGTTTCTCAATCTCTCATCATGGTCTTCACGGAACAAGAACATCGTACTACTGCATCCCAAACACTACTATGCTACCGAAAGTCCAAAACACGATGATGGCACACCGTCATGGATTCGCAGTCTCGCACTTGGTTTTTCATCGTGGATACATTCGCATAGAGACCCCGTATCACCTCAGCCCGCTCAAAGTTCAAAAGGCAAGACGAATCGTTGGGTCCACTATACCGCACTTGGGTTATGGAGAGATGCTTCGCAGGACCAAATTAAAGTCAGTTTTCCATCTTAGTCCGAGGTTCATTCTAGTGGCTGATACGGCACCGCAGAAAAGGTACTACGAGGTGTGGTTTGGTCATAGTCGATGCATACCGTTGAGGTGACGCGCGTGTAGCTGAGCAGGCAACACCATCCTGACGTCTCTCAAGATCCAACTTCCCCCGAAATTTTCAGAAAGGTTACCGAGGCTTATGCTGTGCTTGGAAAGCAAAAGACTCGGTGCGCTTGTTTATGTTTCACTTGACCAACTATAGTATACTGGTTCTGAACATCATCGTAGACGGAAATACGATCAACACGAGCAGCTGCATTCTGCTCTTATAACGGGACTCCGACATCAACGGGCGGGGGAACTTGCCTCGTCTGAACCCCGGCCGGTTGATCCCACTTTCTGGGACCCAGTCAAGTCAGGCTCATCGATGTTTTATCGTCCGCCTGCTGGATACTGGTCGGCAATGAACAAGCTCACGCGAGATAGGGAGTTGAAGGAAAGGGAGAAGGCGAAGTTGCAAGCTCAGGCAGCTTCGTCCTCTCCCCAGAAAGCCATGCCTTCTCATGACGGACCAGAAGAAAATGAGACCGACGGTGAAGTTCGGTTAAGCGAATTCCAACTGAAAGTAATCGTTGTGGCAGTCTCTGCGGCATTCGCGGTAATATATGTGGATCGGGTCAAGAATTGGGTGTACCAGGGCACTAGCACTGCAAGAGAACAACGAGAGTGACAGTAGTGCATCACAGGGATGTATAGAAGACCCTACATCATAATCTGCTAATACCTGTGCTGATGGATGGTAGATACCTACGGGAGGGACGTGGCGTAGACAGACAGTCAATGTATGTATCAGGAAAGTACTGTTGTAGTATTAGGCTTCCAACTAAGTTTCTATGCGTTTCGACAAACTGATCGCAAATTTGATTGATTCATGCATGCGCACTGCCCCACGGCGCACCCGCAAACTGGGCTATCACTAACATGAAAGTTAAAAGTCCAGACACCGCAAACACACGCCCTATAACACTCTCCGCTGCAACTGTGTCCTCGTCCGTTTGCGTTCTTTTCGGTCGTGGTGTTTCTTTAGCCATATTTCCATTGCTACCATCAGACGGGCCCGTTCCTGATGAAGGATATGCAGACATGCGACCGGTTGCTCGTTGGACGTGTGGGCTGGAAAATGGATTTGTGTGCGACCACGTATAGGACGTGCGCGAATGGGCGCCGGGGGGAGGTTGATAGTAGGTATATTTGCCTGCTCGAGCATGCTCCCATGGGTGGTCATGAGCTGCGTTTGGGTCATGCGCATGGCTGGACTTGGGGTCACGGTGCTGATGCTGACGTGCATTATTCTGCCATGCATTGCGCGACCCTGATCGATTGGAGGGACGTGTTGTAGTAGCTTGCGGGTGGTGTGAGGATGGTTGTGACGGTGATGCGTGGCGGATACTACGATCGTACTCTCGCCTGCCATCGAGTTATCAGATCAGTACATCAGGTGGGCACTTTGAGACGTACCGTTTCCGATCATCCCCGAGCACTGCGTAAGCTTCACTCACTGCGTGAAATTTTCCTCGTGCCGTACTGTCCTGACTGACATCGGGATGATATTTCTTGCTAAGCTAAGAGTTGGCGAGCTTCATCAGTAGGCATCCTTTGCTACCAATAAGGACGACTCACTTGGTAGAAATGTGTCTATCATGAGTTTGTGAGGGACATATAAGAATTCAAGAGAATGACTCATGCCTTTATTTGAGCCTTCGTCGCTGTGATTGAGACTCCAAGGGTTGCATAGTGATCGCGCAAGTGGGCTGCTCGTCGACACGTGGATGAGAAACAGCGGGCATTACGGTGCCCTTTATATCTCATTGCTGAAGTCATGAAAGGGAGCTTGTATGAAGTGGAAGCAAGCCCTAGCGTGCATCTTGCTGCTACTGTCATGTTCGCTATCGAAAGGAACCAAGAGAACGTCTAGATTAAGCACCGACATCACGTGACTCGAATTTGAATTCAAAATTTGATTCCTTGAATTTCCTTCGATCGAATTCTACGGGTGAAACTCCCGAACGTATCCTTTATAGAATTGACCTTGTCGCTAGTTGATGACATCGCATCAGTTACTCGTCGAGTCCGGACTCACTCGAGACGCTCAACGTCAACTTAAATTTGATTTCGACAAAAAAGGACTTACTGTGACAGCTATTGTCCAACGGTATCAGTACCGGACTACTTGGCTTGGTGAGAAGACCACCTGTCACTGTCATTCGAACTCAGGTGTTTCCAGGTTCCTAAAACATGCTGGGGACCCCTGTGGTTTTCGGGATTGGACAAACAGGCGCTCCGAGTCGGAAGGCTGCGTCAATATTCAAGCTATCAAACGCCCAAAATTACAAATTTCATCCTCTTCGGAACCGCCACGAACTATGACATCCAAACGTTGGACCGGAGAAGCTCGATGAAGCCTAAGCCACATTCGGACTTGAAAGCGATGTCTGTTAGACAACTCTTTCTTTGAGTTCCTCTATGGTCTGGCTTAACCATACGATAAATCTCCTTTTGTCCGCCACTAATGTTGAGCCCTCCTACACGAGTCTCGGCCTATACTTGGGGGACATGGGATTCCACAGGCCAAGCGTTACCGAGATACATAACCTTTTCCGTCAGTCCTATGACACTATCCCTGACGTTATTCGCATCCCTTGAATACTTAAGCTCCTTTGAACCGTACCTATCCATCTCTCTTCCTATCCCCGACTTAACACCTTCGACATAGCTATAATGGGCCCCTTCTCCATCGTGTCCCGTCTTTCCCTCGATGTCGGGATCTTATTTTGGGATATACTCCTTACGCTCTCCAATCTTGTGAGGAGGAAGCATCGCATTGGGCATGTCACCCCCCAGGGCCACCCAGGCTATGGGAAGTACTGGCCCGAGTATAGGCCTCCCAAGGAGACCGACTCCCGCTGCTCTTGCCCTGCACTCAATGCGATGGCCAACCATGGTGAGTGATCCTGCCAGTCTCGGTGCTTAAGCCTAGGTGGTAGTATTGGTGTTGACAATATTAAAACCCAGGTATCATCCCACGCAGTGGCCGCGACATCTCGTTTGTCGAGGTTGGCCATCATATCCGGGCGACATACAACTTCAGTCCTACCTTCTGCTCATTTGTGCCGCGCTTTGCCGCTCGTATGCTCAAGAAAAACTACAGCGAGGACTTATTTGATTTGGAAGAACTTGACCTACATAATGGTATTGAACACGACGGATCCCTCGTGCGTGAGTGATTTGATATGCTTGTCTGTGTATGTCTCAATGATCCGTCTTTAGGCCTCGATTCTGCTCTCGAACAGGCGCAATCAATAAAGCATGTACCTTTCATTGAAGAATTACTTGCGGCGGCTACCGGCAGGGACAAAGAAGATAACACTGTCATCACTACCAAAGATCTCTCCAGGATACTCGGCAAGCGGCGTGCAGTTGCACGCGCAGTAAACAAGGAGTTCTCTCTCAGCTTTTTCCACAAGATCTTCGGGAGCACGAAGTACGTTGTTGCATCATTCATATTGAAGCGCACTTTTGAACGTTCCGTTAGTGCCGCGACCCTAGTCACTGTCTTTGGAGGCCGTGTAGACGACCTCCATAGCTTCCTCCATGAAGAACGACTCCCAGAGGGCTGGGAGTCGCACATCCGCCAACATCATGGAATAACTCTGATGCAATTAAACAAGACCATACTAGGGATTGAGCTTGGTGTGTGCGAGCAGGATTGGGCAGAGGCCGCACGGGAGGCTGTAGAATGTCTTGAGGCTTCTGTTCGAAAATCCTCCCCGAAGCCACATACTTGAACGTGACGTTGGGAACTCGTCTAACATTACCGACCTTATCTGCTCTCACTTATTTGATCGCGACACCTAGTACCCTTAACAATGAATATGATGAGTTCATCACCTTTGAATATACATTAATGTTCTTGGCTGCTTCACTCACAATTGACAACAGAGATCAGCCGTTGCATTGCGTCTGATCTGAGACTAGTAAATGTGCACGTTCCTCGTGTTCGAAGAGATTGTGCAGACGCTTGAGATTGCGTGAATAGCTTGAAGACTCAAACACATCCTCAGTCACAAACCTGTCAACGACTGACGAGCTCCGCAGTTGGCCCCTTGAATTTAAACGCAAGTGCCTCCAGCTTTCAGGCAAATTCCTCAAAGACAAAACGCCCCCCTTCATGCTCGATCTTCGCGGTTGAATAAGCTGTCGAGCTTGAGCCGAACAATTGCAAATTCTGAACATGGCTCGCAAGGCAGGTATAACAGGTGAATACTCAACGGGTGCCCAATCAAGGACCTCATCGGTGGGTGCAGCTCACTCGGCGCATTGACCGACCATCTCATGGATATTATCATGTTAATCTCTCACACCACCATCGCCTCCGATCCCAAGTAAGTTCTCTACATAACTTATTTGTGTTAAAAAGCTGTATCGAGCTTCGACGCATTAGAGTCTTCCTGTATGTTTGTGTGGATTCCGAGTCCGCACTCAGCTAACAAACCATCTCTCATGAACAGCAACATTATGTCATGTATGTTTCCTCACATACTGTGTTCTCGTTGCTTCTGGTTGATTGCGTGAAGCGAGTCTTCGGGGAGTCACGATGACAGATGTGCGTGTAATCTGCACCGATGCCTGCCAATTCCCGTCGAACTTACTGAATTGCTACAGAGCGACGGGATCAAGTGGTGACATTTCGAGTGGTAAGAATTATGGGTGGATGATCAGGCTCATCAGGGAGGTGCTTGTCCTCTTCGGGACCTATCGGTTTATCAGCGACACAGATTGTTACCGAAACTTGGACACTCAGCACTGCATGGGAGGTCCTCGGAATGTGTCTTGTATTTGACGTCAACGCTGACTGGATGATCCATTGGGGATCTTCGCGGTGTTGGTAAAACCTGGCACTTTGAGTTCGGTGATCAGATTTTCCGCTGACATTCTGAACTTCTGCACGAGGTATGTTTGCAACCGCTTGCTTGCCTGTAATTAACGTCTCAATTGTACCACCCCGATCTTCCTTCACTCATGTAGATGTTTGTACACCTTGTCCGTTGCGTTCGGTACAAGTACAATTGTTGTGCAGGAACGAACGCGTAAACGTATCAACCGGCAGTGGTGCATAATATCTGTGGTGTCGAGCAGGATCAAATTTGAGGTTTTATTTAGATTTAGAAACAACGAGTAGGTCTAGACAAAATAACTACTTTGTCTAGTCAGAAGGATGGCCGAACACAGGACGAACGATACAAACGGGAGATTAGCGAGTGAAAGAGACAACTTTAGACTGAGTAGTAAAAATTCCGCAGCAGCTCACTTCATACATGAGTCCCATCTGAAGCGCTGATAAGTTGTATTCATCTGAGGACAGGCAGAGGGGATGATTACTGTTTGACCCCAGAGAACAACGAGAATTACTGTTTTGAGAAAATACCCTCACACGCGATCTCAGATCTCAGTGAGCATGTTGAACGTTGCAAAGTTGTCCACAATCAATATGAGATTAGGTACGAACCGGCACGATATTGATTACACATAGGGTAAACGCTCGCGGGAGACCCAAAGAGCTTGCCCTAGACAGATGACGGCACAACAGACCTCCCACGTGCGACTGTCGTCTGCAAACCCGATCTGAAATCACGAGTGACAAGTGACAAGGGTAGGGGCGAGACGCATTTATGTAAGAACCAGAAGCTTGGGTGTACGAGGAGAACGTCGTAGGCGCACTCGATTCATTCCAAATGAGGTCGTCGGACCGGCAACCAAGTGGAGCCGTGACGAATTTACCCATAGTGTTCAAGTTCACCGCCACTATTACTGGTGGTTCGCGATCGTTGGAGCTACAATATTTCAATGTTTCAAGCTCAAGGGTCTGATATCTGATCCACGCGTGCTCGCAGCAAGTCATTCCAGAACTCTATGTACATAAGTATACAGCATACACGAGGTTTCTACATGCACGATTTGGCTGTGTTCTACACAGCTCTTAAGGACACCTTCGATCCCCTACGTCTTATATTCCCTTGACCTCTTACCAACTATCATCTCAGCAAAGTATGCGCAGTTCGGTCGAAGCGCCCCACAAAAAACAGACGCACACAGTGCAGCTCGACAACTTACCATGAAGGCCATGACTCCATTTCTGCAGATATTCCCAGTGAGTTTCCCGTGTCTTCATCCACTCTCCATTCGAATTCATCACTACTGGTAGTAGTGCACCCTGGTTCTCCGGCGGGGGATCCAAGCCTCGGATTCTCCATCAACATTTCCTCCTCCACCGTGACACCCTCCCATGGCAATTCCGTTGCCCGCACAATTTCTGACGTCGTTCAGACAGTTGGTCCTTTCGCCCAGGGCGTTGCATGTGCAATTCCAGTTGTCGGTTCTCCGATCCAAGCTGCTATTAGTGGATTGTTGACAATCCTTCAAGTCATAGATGTGAGAGCTTATTTTATTACTAGGACGTTTCTTGATTCAAAGACCATCACAGAGACGTACTCAGAATAGGGCGGACTTAGATCGCCTGACCTCACGACTTCAACAACTAAGCTTATATCTGTACAACGCCCCGACCCCCCAGGATCCCTTTGAACAGCACCGGAGGAAAGCCATAATTGGGTATATACCTTCTTGATATGTTCTTGAAGTAATCCTGTATTGAGTGTGCTTAGGATCCTGGAAGAAACGTCTGCCCAGCTGACAAGGTTGGAAAATTGTCGTCTCGAATATGCATCCGTCACTCAAGCTATCGCCGGATGCTCCATGGAAATCGACCGTTATCTGGAGAATTATTTGGTTGTGTTCTATTATCTCAAGATTGTTTGCATGCACTCACCATCCCGATTTACTACTAGTTTTCATCTCAAATGCAAAATCAACACGACATCAACGAAGTGCGGAAAACTTTGGAGAAGCAACACGAAATATTGATGGGAATTGCGAGCATGGTCTTCACTGGGCAGTCCTCTGTGGGGCCGATTGTCACACTTGGCTTTGTCAAACTTGTAGACGCCACAGACCGCTCACATACAATACCGATGGACGTCTGCGACTCGTTTGAGGTAAGCCTCGCTATCACATTCATCTTGAGGGAGCTTACTAGTCCAATTCTCTTCAGCGATTCAATGAGCAGCTGCAGCTTCTATTCAAACACAACTCGAACCAAGCTCAAATTCAGAGACGGTATATGGAGCAAGAACAATACGATTTGTGCATTGACGACGACAAGAAAGTGACCCGACTTACAAGCCATGGATGGCCAAGAATCGAAGCAGGCACGACGATCGTCATGAGGGTCATCCTTGAACAAGAGACACGGCCTGAAGCTGAATACCAATGTCATTTTTGCGGCGCTGTCAATCGCATTGGTGTGGAGCATTTATTTCAACGCCAGGCTGGTTGCTCGATCAATTGGTGAGTATATTTGTGTTCTTTTTTGGGGGCTGACAGCGCCTAACAACCGAAAGTCGAGTATGCAAACGACGATTTCAGATCTCCCGCAGAAACAGTGCAAAGCGGAAAACACAATCCTGCATTGACTACATCCCTGGAAGTGAAGCAGAGATGCACCTTATTCGTAACTTTCATGTCCAGCAAACGGTATGTCATTATGAGACTTCGCCAACAGTCCTTGAACTGAAAGCGCAACAACCCTAACACTAACCTGTACGCTGATGGTGATCAGGCCGTGTCTCGCTCTCAGTTGGTGCGTGTCCTCGTCTTTTGGGCTGCTTACCCGACGCTGATGGTACTCTGGCCGCGTCCCGCTCTCAGTTCGTGCGTGTTCTCGTCTTTGGGCTGCTTACCCGACGTTGATGGTGCTCTGGCCGTGTCCCGCTCTCAGTTGGTGCGTGTCCTCGTCTTTTGGGCTGCTTACCCGACGCTGATGGTGCTCTGCCCGCGTCCCGCTCTCAGAGAGTGCGTGTTCTCGTCTTTGGGCTGCTTACCCGATGCTGATGGTGCTCTGGCCGCGTCCCGCTCTCAGTTCGTGCGTGTCATCGTCTTTTGGGCTGCTTACCCGACGCTGATGGTGCTCTGGCTGCGTCCCGCTCTCAGTTGGTGCGTGTCCTCGTTTTTTGGGCTGCTTACCCGACTCTGATGGTGCTCTGACCGCGCCCCGCTCTCAGAGAGTGCGTGTCCTCGTTTTTTGGGCTGCTTACTCGACGCTGATGGTGTTCTGGCCGCGTCCCGCTCTCAGGAAGTGCGTGTCCTCGTCTTTTGGGCTGCTTACCCGACGCTGATGGTGCTCTGGCCGCGTCCCGCTCTCAGTTCGTGCGTGTCATCGTCTTTTGGGCTGCTTACCCGACGCTGATGGTGCTCTGGCCGCGTCCCGCTCTCAGAGCGTGCGTGATCTCGTCTTTTGGGCTGCTTACCCGACGCTGATGGTGCTCTGCCCGCGTCCCGCTCTCAGTTCGTGCGTGTTCTCGTCTTTGGGCTGCTTACCCGACGCTGATGGTGCTCTGACCGCGTCCCACTCTCAGTTCGTGCGTGTCCTCGTCTTTGGGCTGCTTACCCGACACTGATGGTGCTCTGGCTGCGTCCCGCTCTCAGGCAGTGCGTGTCCGCCTGCTTACGACGCTGATTCTTTGACAAAGTCTTACCCTGTCAATGTGGCAGCTTGTGACTTAAATGCTGGCGGTGCTTCAGCAATGTCCTATTCCCATAGGGTGTGTCATGTCATCTATTGAAATGTTTGCTATTTTTTGACGTCCATGCCACCAGAATGAATTTCTCCGCGATGGCTCAACCCAACCAAGTCACGTTTCACCCTCGCACGGTATGTGATGCTATCTTTCCTGGTGAATATCCAAGTCTAACTTTTTGCATTGTGCCGTCAGACGGTGCATGTGTTCCTATCTTACGCGTGTCCTTGAACTGATTGTGAGTAACAGGGTATCATGATGCATATAACCGCATCCAGGGGATATAGGAAGCCAGTGACAATGATTACGACGAGGCTGGAGCGCGCTTTCAGCCCACGATGGGGAGGATTATGAGGAGTGGGAGGATAGGGAGAACCATGAGGGGACAATGTGTTATGGCAAGCTTTGAACGATGCAAGAAATTGGTATTCCCTGTACAATTGCAGACCTGGCTTCATGTGCTTTAATGTTTGTTTCCCTATGTATATGAACAGAATCCTCTTCAGGTAAACCTGGAGTGTCCAAGCTCAAGATTACTCTGTTTAAAATGCATGCCAGACACTTCACGTATTTTGTTTTGCTGCCATCATCGTGTCCTAATCCCTCAACGTTGTATCCTAAGCAGTAGTAGCTTCGGGCGTCTATACATCAGTATATCCATTTGAATCCTTGAAGTTGTACGCAATCACAAGCTTCATTTCACAACACAAATTCGTCTTCGGAGAGGTGTGCATATGCTTCGACCGACGCCAGCCTGGCCTTACTTCAAAATATTCAACGTTCAACGCGCAACACGTAATAATTCCGCGTTCGGGAAGCCGATCGACTCGCCGCATCAACTTTTCAACTTGTCACTAGTCACTCATTGACATAACTTGCGTTTCCACTGTGTTCTCGGTTTTGCAAATAGCTTAATTACAGAGTGCCCACATCATATCTCTGTAGGATATACTGTGCTACACTGTATAGCTATGTGTCTGTTCACGAGCACACTTCAAGCTTCAAGCTTCAAGCTTCAAGCTTCGTAACGGTGTCACTGCATTCGGATGGTACCGAGGCCTTTAGCATTCGTTACGCGAACGGTATTACTATTCCTTTCAGCCTGAAATGCTACTCACATGTTAATTTATTCCTGACTAGTATCCTCATTGTTGACAGTCACGATCCTGTCGACAACTGGCGAGCTCTGGTAGTAGCTATGCAGGTGCCTCCGTCTTCCAGGAAATGAAGTTTCTCAAACACGATCGAACCATTCTCTTCGTATGTGATTTCCTGTTTTCTCTTAGTGGGAGCAATTGCAAAGCCCGGACTTTGGATGCATCTTGGCAGAAGCTTGATGGTGCCTATTGGTAGGTGGCCTACATAGCCTGCTCACGGATATAGAAGGAAGAAACGACTCTTTCCCTTCAGCTTGAATTCAAGTTCCTTCCTCTTGGAGAATATTAATGCGACTCCCGAGCCTGCAGTTACTCCAAATGTAATGCATGCGGTGATACAGAGCCTTCCGATCAAAGCAAACTTGAAGCCTTGTCACTGTCAATACAATGACACCAAACATTGCCTGTATCTCGTATATTTACTCAAGCTTAGCACAAGCTTCCGTCTCCAACTACACCTATCCGCACAGGAATAATATGGGCTTCTTCTCTGGCTTGTCCCATTGTCTCTTCGATGCTGGGATCATGGCTTGGGATGTGCTCCTCACGGTCTCCAACCTCGTGAGGAGGAAGTACCCCATAGGTGACGTCACCCCCGAGGGCCACCCAGGCTATGGAGGGCACTGGCCAGAATTCATACCTCCCCAGTTGACCGACTCCCGCTGCTCGTGCCCCGCATTCAATGCGATGGCCAACCATGGTGAGTTATTCTCTAAATTTACGTGATGAATCTCATTGGTGTGACGGTATTTAAAACCTAGGCATCATCTCACGCAGCGGCCGTGGCGTCTCGTTTGTCGAGCTCAACAACCATATTCAGGCAACCTACAACTTCAGTCCTACCTTCTCTTCTTTCGTGCTGCACTTTCTCGCTCGCATGCTTAAAAGAAACTTTTGCGAGGATACCTTTGATCTAGAAGAAATCGACCTGCACAATGGTATTGAACACGACGCCTCTCTCTTACGTGAGTGATTTTCTGCGCTTGTTCTTGTAAGATGTGTGAAATGATTTGTCTTCAGGTCTCGACGCTGCTCTTCAACCAGACCAATCGATAAAACACGTACCTTTCATTGAGGAGTTACTCGCGGCAGCGACCGGCAAGGACAGGGACGGTAACGATATTATCACCACTAAAGATTGCTCTAGCATTCTCGGCAAGCGTCGTGCAGTGGCGCGTGCAGTAAACAAGGAGTTCTCGCTCAGCTTCTTCCACAAGATCTTTGGTAGCGCGGAGTATGACATTATATCATTCATTTCCAAGCATCCTTCTGAGCGTTCTGTTAGTGCCTCGATCCTGGTCACAATATTTGGAGGTCGTGTAGACGACCTACGCAGCTTTCTTCTTCATGAGCGGATCCCAGCTCTCTGGGAATCCCGCGTCCGCCAACCTCATGGAATGACTATTATAAACTTCAACAAGACTGTTTTGAGAGTCGAGGTCGGTGTATGCGAGAAGGATTGGGCGCAAGCGGCACGAGAGGCTGCAGAAAGCCACGGTACTGTTACTCTTGGATGAAATACTCATGACGTGGGGCACTGCATCTGGTTTTATTATAACCGTGGCACTTGGTACATCCCATGGTTGCTGTACGACGATTAACGAATGAGTAGTAAGATTCTATATTGCCTTTTGAATGTATATCTTGGTCAATTCCGTCGTCTTTTGATAACTGAAATAACACCAGCGTGATCGATCGAGGGGTCACTTGATGTTCGTCCGCTGCTCCATGCCTCAATCCAGATTAGCGACGCGCTTTGGAACGTGGCCACAACTACTCGTACTAGTAGTAGTATAGATCCGCTATGTTGCGATAGTGCATGTTTATTGTTATATCTCTGTATGGTGCACCGTCCGCTGTACCGTGCGATTGTACTACTGATATATATGTATATTGCAGTAGCTTGAGCAGAGGAAATAATCAGCTAGAGTCATAATCATAGGGAACTAAGCTTGCTGTACCCCGGGCCCGTCACGGTGCTGTAGTACTTGCTCCGAGTCGATCCGAATGCTCTTGAATATGGATAAGTATTTAGTCCGAAACGACACAACTTGGGATTTAATAGTACGCAACAGCCAGCTCATTATGAAATGTCATTGTCGACTCGGGCTCCTACCAAGGTATATGACTACTTACTGGGAGACTAGCTGAGATGCAAGTACGTGTGCTACGATGAGCCTCGGTTTCGTTCCAGTAGGGCATGAATTTGTTACACGGTATTATTATTATCTCTTTCGTCATCCTGTAGACGCTTGAGGCAGTGAAACACCGCATGAATGCCTTCTCGAACAGCATCCACGTCCTCAGCCACAACCCTGCCAACGACCAACGAGCTCTTGTCAGGATGCCACCGCAATATGGAGCCGCGGATCCTACTCTTCTTCGTAACAGCATTACTCCGCACAGAAAGAGACTCGAACAAAAACTCCGAAATCGCAGGTAACGTGAAAGCATCGGTATCTCTGGACGAAGGCGCTGTCCGAAGCGGCCATGGGATATCTGCGAATGAGAGAGCTTCATCCGACGCGGCCAGCGCTTTCCACCGCTCATCGTAATCCCTCCATCTGCCCATTTTTGTCTTTTCTTCTTCTTGCAGCTTGAGCTCCGCGCGAATACGTTCAGTGCGGGCTTTATCGCGGCGCCCTTGTGCGTCGCGCAGAACTCCGCCGCCTCGAACCCACTCTATTTCGCTCATCTCTATGAGCTCCCGCTCCTTGTGAAGTCGATTGATACGTTCTTCATCGTGCGGCGGTTTCTCGCTACGCGTCTCGTCCCCTTTCCCAGGTGTGCTTTTGTCAACGAATGTCTCTTTGGTATTGGGGGACTGAGGTATAAATGTGGGGTATGGTCTTGACGTGCCTGATATCGGAGGAGGAAACGCGAAGTACCCTTTTGTGCTCATGCAGGATGACAATCAATGCAGATGGACGACAAGGTTGAACATGTCTAACGATTATGTCATCCTAGAAACGGCCATCTGCTATCTGCCATCAAGTAGGAACATGTATGCATTATGATAACGGGAATGTATGTAACAGACGTCATTACATCAACACTTACTGTACCTCATTAGAATGTACCTATCGAACTTCCTTGCCTTTCTGTGCCTCCCGTGCCAATCTTCCTTTACCTCGTGCGTACTTCACGTCCTTCCAGTTTTCCCGAGCAGTATGGAACACCGACATATCCCCATCGTAAACCTCTTCAAACCTTGTGACCTCTCGGGCAAAAATGGTTGCTACTTCATGTTGATCAACATGACCCGAAAGAATCGTTCGCACTCCAGTAAGCAGGGCATCAAGGACGGCGACGTTATGTGCGACAAGGAGTGTGTGTGCAGACATCTCGTGGGTATGTAAGAGGTGGTGCAGGTAGGCTCGTGTGAAAGGAGGTGAAAATTGTTCCCGGCTCGTGCCCTCGTCTAGATGCGCCTGGTGCGACTGAACGTCAACTTTGCTATGGTAGATAGGAGACGTGATGGCAACTGGAGAGCATGCAGCACAGGGGCAAACGGGAGTTTTAGACGAAGATGTTCTATCGCAGCCAGCGAGGAAGGCGTCTGACAACCTGACGAAGTCGTAAGCATACTTCGCATCGTACAGGTTGTGACCAACATCGCGTTTGCGATGGTCTGGATCACTGTCATGACTGCAGGGCACCGGGAAAATAAGATCGAGAGCCACTCCGATATCAGCTGCTTTTACAGCCCATCCCGCATCGAATACATCAACTCCAACATCTTTGATCAAACGCAGGATTTCGTGAGGGGATCGGACATCCGTGACAAGGCGTGGCTTTGCGATTGGGAGGGGATCTAACGATGCACGGAGAAGCTCATCCAGTGTGGGGGTTAGGGAGAGGAGGGAAATAGGTTCGATCATGCTGGACGAGATCGATGTGGGTGTATGAGCCGCGTTAGGCGTTGGCGCTTGAGCTAATAATTCCGAGTTCTGTAGAATCAAAGAGCTCTCTGCGATTTCGATGCCTCCGCCCTTGTCGTTGTGGGTCGACGAAGGAGCTGGTCTGACATGAAGGGCGGCTAGGTCAAATGCATATCCAGCTACTCCTTCATCCAAGCACAACAGTGGTTTCACGGCGTCTGCTTCCAGCCCATGAAGAGTCTCCATGAAACTGTGCGAAAAGGCTCTCCTTGCGGAGGTCGAAGTACCACCAGCCATATGCACGAAGACATTCAAAGCAGTAGGAGTTGACTCTGTGGATGAGTCATCCATCGTGTGTTCAACAGGACGCAACAGATCTGCGAGCCAAGCCGCACTGCGCTCGATGCTTTTCGTCATGCGTTTCTGCGAGTGCGGGACAGCAGTAAAAGGCGTGTCACTGAGAGCAAATGCGATATCAGGCTGCATCGTCAGAACATACGATCGCCAGTCCGCGGGCGTGACCTAAAAATGAAAATGAAAAGCCTTGATAGAGGAGACTCTACCTTCATAAACGAATAATCACCTTCCTCACGCCACGCATGCATGAAGCTGAAACATGTGAATTTCCATTTGGTGGCATCTCTCGAGCATCCAAAGGATCACGAAGCGAAAGCGAAACTATGTGTTTCGAGCTGTCGAATCCAAAGAAATCATGTAGTGGCTGCGATCCCGCTTGATAAGTGGGTACTGGGGGTGTTTGCTCGAGGCTTGAAGTCGCAGATCCGAAGCGTTATTCACCATACGGGGATAACAGGGAGATGACAACTCACAATGACTCAAAAGAGACGTTGATCCAGCTGATACCATTTGCAGAATGGACATGGTCCCTTGAGAAGTGTGGAATTACACCACGAGATGTTCCGATGAGAAAATTAGGTGTTGGGATGTCGATGAGATGGTTGGATGGAGTATCGGATGGTCGTGTCAGGCACAGCCTACCAACGCGAGGCCCGAACTGTTTTCCTTGGTCCAGGATGAAAGTGAGTTTGGGAAAGCATGAGCCGACGGGCTGGGCTCCTCCAGGTTGTGTCTGAGCGCTATTAGCCATCGTTAATGTGGTGTTCTAATGTTGAGATAGATGCAGCGGCGTTTTTAGAGAAAAAGTAGTATCTATGGGTTATGGTACAAGTTGCAGAGCTGAGCGCACGCTGAACTTTAGGCTTGAACTTGGAAAATTGAAAGGGGTCACCTTTCAATATTTCAATATTCTATTTGTATATTGGGACCAGTGCTTATCGCAGATCGGAGTCCAATCGGAGCTATGAGATACTTTTTTTCCCACATTTTTCTACCCCCGCGGTGTTCCTGAAACTCCCCCGAGTCATGATGGCGAACAAAAACAAAAACTGGGATGAGTCATTTGAGCTACGATTTGTATATGTACATCATCAGTAGCCATCTAGGATAAACCAACGGAACAACAAAGAGCCATGCAGATTAAAAATATATATAAAAACAATGCCACTTCCAGATCCATAATTTGCAATAAAAACTTGATGTCGAGTGTGTAAGCACCCGAATGCAATGCCTGAATGTGATTGAAGGTGAGAAAACAAAAAATAAATGTAATGCTCGATGATATGCTTAGTGGTATATGCTCGATGCCTGATATGAAGCAGGATGCTAAGTAACAAAAAAATGCTTGGTGACAGCTGTGAGAATCAAAGATAGCCGCAGGGTGAAACGGCATACATGTCAAACGAAGGGATATATCGCTGCTAAGCATCGTCACGAAGGAGACACAATTTGGGCTGCCAACTCCCCTGTGACACGCGGTGTAGTGAGACGAGAGCGAGATGCTCGATGCGGATTCCATTGGGACCGATACGCCATCTCGAATTCGGGGGATCGCATTCAGTTTTCGCATGCTCCTGTTTAGGGGTGAGTAAACTTCAAACATGATACTCTTAACAGGCTGACCTTGAAGAAAGAGTAAACAGCGCCCGCAACTTTGACCGCCAGTCTTTCGCGTGTGTTCGGCGACCTTGTTTTCTTCCAGTCTTTGGAAGCAATTTGCTTCGTAAAAGATGGGTATCCAGGCCACTGATAGATCACATCAAATTTTCGTAAGCAATGCTTGGCGAGTACTTCAACAAGACGGATCCTTTACCTCAATGCGAATAGAGATTGTATCCCCAGACATGTCCGAGATCCGGTCATCACGTGCCTGGAGGTGGGTTGTCTGCCGATGTAGCAACAGTTCCAAAGGGATGCCAGCTCCCTCTGCGACGTTGAAAACGACTGGCATTCCACTTCCGGTGGTGAAATGAAAAGCGTGTGTGGTCCCTACATTGTACAACTCTTGGGGGACTGTCGAACCTCGACCAGGAACACTTGATGAGATCGATGACGTAGTTGTACTACTAGTCCCTCCAGACGACGGCAAAGAGTGGACGTTAGAGGCGCCGGTAATGCGCGGTGTGACCCTCCGTCCGTGCTGCACGATACTGTTAATGATATCCCCACCAAAAATCAAAAATATTACACACCAGCATATCATCCGCTGAAGATTCCAATGGACGTTTTTGCGATGGGGAGATTGGGGACTGCCTGGAACCTGTTCCTGTCATGGAATCCGGGCCGTGGAAGCCTGGGCTCTGAGACGCCCTGTTTAGGGGTGTTGCTCGGGAGTGGCTGTGAACGGTCACACCGCTTGTATTCAATGGACTTAACGTCGAGGGACCGCTAACATCCGACGCTACCATCGGGCTGTATCGCGGACTGCTTCGTAAACTTGACGTCATCAGGCTTGTGAGCTCCGTAGGTGGGGCGGGGGGCAATATCGTGGTCAAGTAAGACTGGGGTTCTGGGAAGGGCGGTTCTACGCGATTGTCCCTGATGAGCTCCTGTGCCACAGGAGCCGACAGCACGGGATCGAATGGCGTCTGGTACAGGTATCCAGTGTCATTCATCTCATGGAACGGGAGCTGATGGAAATAATCCTGTGGATACTAGAAATCATCATAAGCGATGACACTCATCGCTTCTAGCTGGTAACTCACTGGTAGATTCGGCGGCACTCCACCTGCAAGGTTGTCATACATTTGTGGCGCATGGTGCTGGGGATCGTACATGTAGTCGCCAACGAGTCCAGTATCTGATGGAATCTGATTATACGCGTCTTGTGGGATTCCGTGATAATCATGTGCGCCACCGAAATCGGTGAAGGCGTCCTCCTGATCACTGTGGGGAGGGTAGCTATACATTGATATAGCGCTTTGAGGGGTTTGAGATACAGAGGCTATGGTCGCTCACGATGAATTGGGAGAGGACATGGGGGTGGAAGAGATGAGTTTGAAGAAATATGGGAAAAGCAAGCAGTCCGTGATTTAAAGGATGCCAATAGCCACCGCCACAGAGAGCATTTTGACGGGGCCACGAGATGTTACGAAATACGAGCTTCGAGGATCGGTAAAAGGTCAATAAATGCAGTGCAACCCACACATCCAAAAACAGCACACGTAGTGGATTTGGAGCATGAAGCGGCGGAAGCTGAGAATGATACGAAATAGTGCCCAAAAGGTACATGGCGTCCGGGGGCTGTGACTTTCAGTGCCGACGAAAATACGGGCACTAGAAAAATGAGGAAAAGGTCGAACAGGGCGGCAGACCCCAGAATCAGCATGTGGGGCGGAAGGCACTATTCGTTGGCAGGCTGACGCGCTCAGCCCAATAATGGCGATACGTAAGGTCGAAGCGGAGGAGTGCATCGCTTCACTGCAGGCTGGACGGGGAACGTGGTTGCACGGGCAACAATCTGGAATATGTACACCCCTGAGTAGGGCAGCAATGTGTACTTCATTTACATTATGAGGCTTCAGTACTCAGTCGAGTGGCGAGTCACGGTAGTCAGAAACCATCATTGATCATCATCAGGAAATACAAAGACTGCCTATTACAGAATTCAGCACGTACACACACATATGACAAGTTAACAACGCACATACAAACAGGACCAGGGTCTTGATGACCATAGGATATATGCTTGAAAATGGTTTGCAGACGGTCCAAGCATAAGGTTCGGCCTCTCATGCCACATGATACATCCTCGGATCGCGGATGAAGAAGTGTGCTGCGGTTGAACTGAATTTTTCTCGGTTTTAGAAGCATTCACAAGCAGACTCTAGCGCATCGTAATTCCAGCGGTGACTAGTCCACAAGACGAGGACAACACAAAGCGCGTGTATGGTTGTCAAGAATGTGATAGTTCGGGAGAGTTCGGGGTCTCTGCTGTAGGTCCCAACAAATGTTACGTAAGTGAATTTTAACACAGCATAATTAATATTATTTCCGCAGTTCGCACGCACACACCCACAAGTTCGAATTGAGCAATGCAGCTGTATCTTAGAAGCATCTATATCCATTTAATTGAATGGCCACTGGCCAGCCTGCCTCTGGTGAAGGAGCGTTATCACTGTCCTTGGGTTATATCCAGTGGACAAATGATCATTGTTCGACATCAATACGTAGCGATTCTTTTTTTCCTCTTCAAACCACCGGCGAAATCGTGTCATCTTGTGGAACTTGCCACCTTGGTAGCCGAAAGGTCGATGAACAGACATTCATTCAAACATCCACGGTACGTCTCTCGGCTGAATAAGAATGTTGGTCGCTGCGTTACATTGCAATTTGTAACATGAGCAACAGTTTCCACCAGCTGATCATATAGGTGCATATAATTTTTCAAGTCTGCAGACCTCCGACAAATCACACGCATCCTTTTCCAGAATGTATTAATCGCACTGTCCGCACAGCAAGAAATTTACTTTGACTCTCATACGAACTTGAACATTCTGAACTGCGGATGTGCACATTCACGGCGGAGTTTCCGACTCCGGTGTACAAAATATTGTCACCTTTGCGACGTCTGACTCCAACGTCAAGAGGTCCACAGCCCCTTCTGCGGATGATAACGATCGACGGTACGATCAACTTGTCATTTCCACAAAATCTAGGCCCCAGAAGATTATCGCTTACGGCACGGTTTTCGCCGACTCATCGTGACGCCACCGAACACACTTGTATACAAATGACTGCGCCTGACAGTCCCCCTTTGCGATAATGTACCGCTTTTCTGCCTGTCTCGAAGAGCAGAACCAGGGATGTATTTTATGGACAGCAGTTCAAACCAGGCATGTGCAAACCACAAAACCCCCGCGTAAAGCTGTGCAACGGTATAGTAATTCGCTCCCGAATTTGCAAACAACGAACAGCCAGAACTTTGTTTTTCTTATCTCAGACCATATACGCAATTCAACAAATCGAGATTTTAACATCGTTTCCTGGAGAACAAAATGCTCATCTCTTCCTCATGTCGTATCCGTCAATCGTAAAGACAATGTGTAAACGAAGTAATCAATGCGGGGGTATGGAACACATGGGTACTGGTACAGTGTCGATATTGACAAAACTATCATGCGGGAATATTATTTCATCTTACTTTGACCCTCTTTCTAATTTGATAGAGCGGAATTCTTCATTTCCCTCAGGCGAGGAATGACATCCTGGAATGCCGCCGCCTCCCAGTCACCTTCGTGACTCTGCATTTTGACAATGACACCGGTGCTGTCATTCTTGTCTTGTACCATCGGAGGCATACGCCCCTTTCCAAATTTTGTTGCGGACACTGTGAGGGTCGGCGATGAGGTGTTTCTATGTGTGTAGAGAGACTTGGATATCGAAGCAACAGACCGAGATGAACTCTTCGGTCTGCGCAAGCGAATTATCGAGAACGCCTTCTTGCTACTGTGCGAACTATCCCCGCTTTCGGAGGAAACAGCCGAAGAAGGACCCAGCCAGCTTGAAGGAGGATTCCACGCCCATTTTTCAGAGGGTAATTTGGGGGCTGGGGTGGCTGGTAACTGAGTCTGATGTGAAGCAACCGTTGTTCGTGTGTTGATTCGTGATAACGAGCACTCGTCAGGCGCTTGCGTGTGCAAGGGTGATGGTGGTGGAAGTTCAAGCTCATCGTCTAACGGGAACGGAGGTGAACTGGGGACTGATCTGCTGCTATGTGTGAGAGAGGTTCTCCGATTGATGAGCACAGATTTGTCAGACGTCAAAACGTTGGGTATGGGGAACAATGCTGCCGGCTCACTGACAGACGCCAGCCGAGCTGGCGTCTGATGTGTTTTGTGGGAACGTGCGGATGCCGCTCGCGTAAGAGATTGTTCGTGGGTCATGGTTGTAGGTGAGGGAGAAGGAACGAGAGTTTGCGTTCGTTGATGCCTTTTGACCTTCTTCGGAATGACCTTGAGTGGTGGGGGTAGCTTTGGACGACCAAAGAATCCCTCGTCTACGGGGAAGATGGAAGCTGGCTCCTTGGTTGCATGACGCTGAGGGCGCCCGGGGGCGACAGAAGTTTGCTTGCTCAGCTCACTTGAGCCGCCAGGGGCTGTACGAGGCCTTTTCGGACGAGTAGATGAAGGGGTGTGACTCTGGTTTGACTGTGAAATAGAAGGGCGACTTGCTACCGATGGGGACGATGGAATAGGTGGCTCTCTATTTGAAGTGCTACTGCCACCTTGGACAAATATCGGAGCTTCATCAGGAGCAGTAGATACGGGAGTAGCGATCTTCTCGACTAGATCCGCATGATTAGCCTGAGCCGTTGCTGAGGGAGGTAATGGAGCGAAGTGCACATTGGCGGAGGTGATATTTAGAACTGGCAACTCGATGTTAATAGCATGATCTGACGCCACAAGTGCGTTCCCTCGAGACGATTCGTGCCTTGGCTTAGACGAGGTGGGACTCGTGTTGTGTGATAACGAGTGTTGGAAGAACATGTCCGCCCGAGGAGATGCTACCTTGTCTAATTGTGATAGCACTGCTTCACTGCCCGCAACTTGAGGTTGCGTAAGGACAACAGGAGTCGTGAGTCCAAGTTCTCGTAGATTGTCTTTGATGGACTTGAATCGAGGAATTTCAGGGACAGTGTTAACTTTTCTCTGAGGAAAATTCGGCGTGAAGGCCTGCGGAGCAGATTGTACTCGCGATAGATTCGGCGTCAATATCTGTGGAACGGATTGTACCCGTGATAGATCATGTGTGGGTGCAGGTGGCTCGCTGGGAGCATGCGAGAGTGCTAAATGATGCAAATAATCAATGTTTTTACTTCACGCAAGATATATATTTATGATCCTTACCCTGTGTTGCGCTGGGTCGCTCTATCGCACATTTTGCGGACCTCTTGGGTGACCACGAAAAGAAGCTGGAAAAGAATCCCTTCTGCGCTGCCTTTGCCATCGTTTCTGTTTTTGAATCCGCGCTCACTGGCACCCTCGCGCTCGGTGATGTAGGTATAACCATTGTGAATGACGGTTCCTGGGAGAGTCGATCTGTTGCATGCAGTTGATGTCAACAACGGCGACTCGCATTGCCTCGACGTGAACACGGGTCAGTGAGAAAGCCTCTTACCTGCGTGGTTAATCGGTTTATCTGAAACGTAGTGCGCCAACCAGTACGCCCTTATGCTGCTATGTT
Organism: Suillus plorans; assembly: GCF_016647745.1. Lineage (NCBI taxonomy): Eukaryota > Fungi > Basidiomycota > Agaricomycetes > Boletales > Suillaceae > Suillus > Suillus plorans. Next base: position 51,817 of record NW_024537399.1, read on the forward strand.
CATGGAGCGAAGAGCAGAGGAAAGGCCAGAAACGCTGGCGGGGATAGATAACGGGTCCACAAGATCAGAGCCCGATAGTTAATAAATTCGTAGCTGTCCTGTTGGTATAGATTGACTATATATACGCTTGTGCCCCCCTACCTCCTCAGGAAGGATGACCCCAGGCTGGGAAGTAAGAAGTACTAAATGACTGATGGCAGCCTTGGATACCGATTCCACGTTGCTTCATAGTATCGAGAGCCTTGACTACGACAATGGATGAAATGAACGTGAACTTAAGTTTCGCTTCCCGCGACTATCATATTCTTACCGATGTTATAACAACAGGTTCTGGTGTCATCACCGTGGTGCCCACAAGAGAGTCCCAAAGTGCAACACGTTTCAGCCCATTGACGAATGTTGAGTGACAGTTGACAAGTAATCATGATGATAAGTATCGATTCAGGATGGTTGCGAAGTAACCACATACGTCATATGTTACAGCCCAGTGTCAAAATCCAGGGGTCGATTCTTAGCTGGATGACTTCCCGTGGGGCTGAATGATGTTGATTAAAACGCTGGGATCAATCTGCAATGATAGGAATCAAAAATACGGCTAGGCTTTGGGATCAACGCAACCGATCGCCTAAGCTCGTAATCGAACTTGGTAGGAAACAGGTGGCCTTCCGAGTCAAGTTGGACGTGCCACGAGGCTGATGTGGCGACAACATGACAGGCCGGTGGCAAGAGGCAGGTAACATTAGTAACAGTACAAAGGTCATGTGATGTTTGCCGATCGTTTCAGTGGGAACAAAGTCGAAATATAGACAGACAGTTGGTCGCCACCCGCTGCCACCCGCCGCCAATGTGCAGCCAATCAGTGGTTATAAGTGATATTATTTTTACCTGGCTGCTGCAAGATAAAATACGGTTGCGATCGGCGATCAAAGGTTAACGCAATGACGTAGAAATCAGTCTGTGCAACCCACAAAACAAATCAAAGGTGTATTACGAACTGATATACTCATATGAGTTAAAAATAACAAAAGTTGTCCATAATGCCAAAAGTTTCTGTAATCAAAGGTCCGTATCGACTGATGAACGCGAGGCTGATGATGTAACTGACAGTGTCTCTTAAACATGAAAAAAAAACAAGAAACTGGAATGCAACGAGCTGCTGAACATGCATTGACAACATGTCCTATATTCGCCGCAAGAGAGCCGAGCCAGAGATGAACATCACCATTAAGGTAGCGATGAGGGCAATGAATGTGGGGTGGGCAATGTGCTGCGACACAGCGCTAGAACAACCTGCACAAGACCAGCCTTTTCGAACGAGTCAGTAAAAATACAGCCGTCGTGTAGACGTCGCTTACCGCTGGTGATAGGAGTATAAGCCTGTGGCGTATACAGCGCAAATTGCAGCGCGCTATTGGGCGTGAGCACACCTGGCTCGCGTACAGCATCAGGCCCTCCGTCTGCCCAAATTTCGAGAGTGTATTTTGCCTGAGCGAGCGGCAGGTTGGGATGGGAGGTTTGGTAGGTGTATGGGTCCCAAACAACGCTAGTGGCAGTTCCGGGAATAATGCCATTCGTTGGACCAACGGGGTACGTGTTTCCGTTCTCGCAGACAGCGGAAACGGTCAGGTGAGTGGGGGTGGCTAAGATGTAGCTGAAATTCCATCCAAACGTGATGAACTGGTTCTGAGCAATCTTGAAATAAGAAGTCGACTGCTGGGGCGGCTGAGTGATGGTAAGAAGCCCTGCAGGAGCTGATTGGGGGATGGATAGAAACGAGGAAGCAGTGCCCGACGCAGTCTGCGACTGTGAACCTGACACGGTGGATCCAGACAGAGTTTGAGATAGCGATTGGGATTGTGATTGGGATTGACTCTGGGACTGAGGCTGTCCTCCCTGTTGTTGACGCGCTTCCAGCTCGACTTGCATCCTGAGCTTCAAATGACTGTTAAAAAATCAAAGAATGACAGCAAACGAAGACGACAAGATACGGCGACCACCAAGCGACCACAGGCAATTAGGCGGGAACAAGCGGCGAATTTATCAACGGAAAAACGTTGTTCGGGTCTGGCTCGAATTCGGTAATGGCAATTATTTTTCTTTATGGGCTCGACTTCCTTTTTTGGACGATGACTAGAATATTGATAACCATGCACAGATTTGGCACAGATCCTATGCATCTTGCTAGTGACGCCACCGAACACACTTCATCATGAATAACATCAGTACCGCCTGGTCCATTGCTCAAGATTCAAGTTTTAGCTGCAATACTGCCCCTTGCCAAAACTGCGCTAACTAATACCACCATGTCTCATCACTGCAACCATCCCTTATACAATATCTGAAAGGAGCGCTGTTTAGTTCTTCGATGTCCACCTTCCTGTAATAAAAGATAGAACCCACTCAGACGACTTCTACGAGATCATAGCCCATTCAGGCGATATCACGGCCCTGGATTGCGTGGGACAACCATACAACTTCAACAGTTGTCTGCCAGCTGACATTTCCTCAAGGCTCTGTCGTGTACACTGCCAGTGCCATCTTTATCGGAAGATGATATGCAGAATTTGGTCTCCACATTGAGAATCAATATTGTGGCTGTAGAGGCGGCTTCGAAACTATATGGCCTTCTTGAGAACCTCAGTTTTCCTCGTTTCGCAAACGCCAGACTGCAATTGCCTTGCCTCGCATTTCCTCTCACAGAAGTCAGGTGGAGGCCTGGTCAAGACGGGGCTAGATATTTCACTAGTATGGCGTCAAGGCAGACAGGCTACAAGACCTGCTGGTCACAATGGAAGACAGGCTTATTCAATTCTCGCCGGCAAGGCGTGCTCCGAGTCAGCAGACATTCTTGCTCGTCCGTCCGTGGGTCGGTATGGTCTCGGGCTGGTTAACTTTGCAGACAAGACGCAGAGCGTAGAAGATCTCGAGCCTGGGTCTCCATCAGATGATACTCTTGGCGGCTGTCCTGGATACAACGAGCCGGCTACGCGAGAGTTAGGGTCGATCGTTCGCCTATGACAGCCTTTCGGCGCGCTTTTGCTAGCACAGCAGTGGGGTTTCCTTCCTCGCGCGCTACCTTCGCTTGTTTAAATGATTCCAATCTTCGCCAACACCTACGTCGGCTACTGTGAATCGAAGGAATCCTAGTAATCCCGACTTCGATATAGTAGAGGCGGGCCAGGGCTTATGTGGAGGGGGCATCGTGATTCTTCACAACCAAGTGTAGCAGGTAATACAGCCTGTTCCTCTCACGCAGCTTTGGTCACCGTCCGAAGCCGGTAGTCGATTTCTGCTTGCGAGCGCGTTTGCTTGGTGCAAAACTTTTCGACCTCCCTTGAGTTCAATAGCTTCGGGAGCGCTACTCTCTTCAAATACCTGTGTTATGAGACTGAGCACACTGACAAACAAGACCTAAATTACTATTAACTCACTATAGAGACCGTACATGATGCTCTGGATGGGGTGGTTGAGTGGAAGGAATTGTTGTCTGTTTTAAAGTCAAATTGTAAATGACCTTGGTCGACAATGGCGTTGTTGGTGAAACGATTATAATGCGCATGAGCTCATACGCCGAAGGCAAGCAATGGTGTGGCCACGAAATAAGAGAATGTTGGCCATGTACAAGAATTGCGCGATGTGAAGAGCCCAGCCTTCGAATTTCAAATTTCAAAACTCAATAATATGCTGACTAAGACGACATGAAGGAATCCGACATCATCGCTTAACTAGTACTGGTGCTGGAGTGGTGTCTGTTAGCAAACGCAACTTTTTTACCGGGACGACCATCCAGAACCACAGCTGTTCAACTACTTGCTAGCCTCAACGGTGTACCATGTTTGACGAAAGTCAGCCACCCTCTCCGAACCAGCCGGTTGTCGCGTTAGCTCCTCTGGAACCCGAATGGCAGCCAATCTTCCAGGCCTCTAATCAGATCGTGTTGTATAATCCAACATCTCATGCTCTGTCTATAACCAAGACCTCTGGCCCACTAGATTTTTCAGGCTCGTCATCGTGTCCCTACTGCCATCGTCCTCTTCCCAATGGATTCGATAGAAATGACTCTTCTGACAATATTCGGTCCGATTTTGGATCACATTCCCGAGCGTCAAATTACTTCCAGCTTCTTGCTGCCGCAAATCAGACGTCCTCAAGGCCGTCTAGCCCCCCTTTGACGAGTGGCAGTGGGAGCCGACATGGTGCTTTCCCTCCAGAAACTATGGCAGAAGGTTACTTTAAGGCTTTTTTCCAGGAAGAGTATCGATTAGGAATGGGGGCAAATGGAAGTGTATATCTCTGCCAGGTCTGCTGAATTGCACTGCACCTTTATATGACTATTTCTCAAGTCCCGTGGGCAGCATGTTCTTGATGGGGAACCACTTGGTTAGTATTTTGCATGCAATAGTTAATGGTTTGACGTGCTGAACGAACATCTTAGGACATTTTGCTGTTAAGAAAATCGCGATAGGAGAGTCCCACTCTTATCTGCTCAACATACTGCGAGAGGTTCGTAACTGTGACGATATGTTGACATATCATGCACGCTGACATTAATGTGCTATCAAGATTCGCCTTCTCGAGTCTCTACACCATCGTAATATAGTAACGTATCATCACGCATGGCTAGAAACTTATCAGTTCTCTGCTTTTGGTCCGAAAGTGCCCACCCTACAGTAAGTACGGAAACGCCAACCGATGATAATTGATTTACCATGACTGCGCAGCGTTCTCATGCAATGGGCTGAAGGTGGAAGGTAACGCCCTCGAGTATAAAGATATGACTATCATTATTGAAATTCGGCTATTAGTTTGGATGATTTCATTGCCCTTCGCCTGGGACGTTCAATTGGACTTCCGCACATGCAATCCTCCTCATCGCCTGCTCCTGACGATCCGACTCCATCTGCACGCATCCGTGCATTTCGTACGATGAAGCGTGCCCCACCAGAGGAACGCGAGCGATTACGCCGAGAGATGGAGGACCAAATCCATAGCCGCAGGAATCATCCCTCATGGAAAGCTGTCCATCTTCTCAGTGCAGAGGAAGCGCGAAGTTTGTTTGCGGATGTGACACACGGATTAGCCTTCTTGGTGCGTTCTGATCGATGTTCCAACGTTGACGTACCGATGATGCTTGGTACCTGAAGCATGATAAATCCATTCTTCATTTGGACCTCAAACCTGGTAACGTGCTACTGACTTGGGATGAAGGAAGACTCATGTAAGTGAGTTTTGTTTGGTTGTAGTGCTAATGTTAAGATTGCTATGTGCAGCCCTCGAGCAATGTTATCGGATTTTGGAACCTCCCGAGATATGGTACGGTCGAGTGGTGTTCGATCAGGTAATACGGGAACGTGAGTATCCGGTTGCTGTTGCTTAACATCAGCCTGCTCAATCAAACAGTCTCGAATACGCTTCGCCAGAGTCCCTTCCATCACCTCTTACAGGAGTTCTCCGACAAATTGACTCGAAATCTGACATGTGGTCTCTTGGGATGATCCTGCACAAGATGCTTTTCTTCAAGTTGCCCTTCCGCTACGCAACAGAAGGAGAAGCCACCGCATACGATGAAGCCGACAAGATGGACAAACTAGAGCAGGAAATTTTGGGCTATACTGGGTGCGGTTGACTCTGAACCGCTTGTGATCTAGTTATAGACCAGCTCTCAGATTCCGATCAACGTCTGCACTTGCAACATCTTTCGAGTCCCGCCGTCTCCCGCGTTCGTTCCTGATATTGCTCGAAGGCCTCTTGAGCATCAACCCCTCTTCGAGACCCTCGTGCGAGCGCATAGTGAGCGCTATCCGAGAAGGACGAGTAAGCCGAATAACCTCTCGCGCTTGATCTTTTTGTTAATAGTCCATGCTTTCAGTTTGATCCTGTGGCGCCATTCATCCCTCCTTCCAACAAGTCTCTCATCCCACTGCGACGAAAAACTGATGAATCTGAAACCGTTCAGAACGAACAAACACCCCCTGATGCTTCCCTGACGCCTACAGAACACGAGCAGGAAGAAGTTGCCAAGGCATTGGATAGGAAAAGTCCCATGCTTCGTCTTCCTTCTCCACGTCCCGATCGTCGGGCTGACGTGGCGAACTTGATCGTAGAGAATCTTACTTTCTTACGCTGGCGATCACCGAAAATCGCGTGGGTTACCACACTGAAAGCCTGCATCCTTGCTGCGAAGGTACGTTCGAGTAAAGCACCTTTGGACATCGTGTTAACAAGGCTATTGCAGACATTGTCGGCAGTATCTATGTGGCCCTCCCGCCCGGTCCTCCTCGGCATAATAGGACTTCTTGCCGTTCTAGATACGATGTTTGATGGTCTCGAAGCTTCTCTGGTGCTTGGGGTGCTGCATCTGGCGATAATTCGGTGGTGCTGAATTGGAATTTGATGCATTGATGACCTTGTGATGACCCAATTATCTCTCGAGTTACATGATTATGATGAGGTGGTATCGCCACTTTCAATATTGCGCGCCGCAGTTAGTTTCAGGAGCTACTGATCGGTAAAAGTTACTGTACAATATCATACCGCGTTGTATACACTATTGCGACTGTTTTACATACGGGAAGCGGGCACTAGCCTCCGAACGTCGTTTGAACAATGCCATCGGGTCACCACTGCCGAGCAAAAGTCAACGAGCAAATACTATGGGTGTGTATGTTTTATGCATATCTTATTCTCAATCAAGCCAGTAAAGGTATGAGACGAACCAAATTATCCATTAAATGGGCTGGGTGATCGGTGGCTGCCTGTATTCTACCACTTTGAAGCCATCTCCCCTTTTGATTACGTTACCTGGGCCTACTGCGAGGCGTGAAACCAGCGCTTCTTGAACAGCAGACAATACTAAAAACACGAGCAATTGAGTATCTTGCTGTCCCTATCCAAGCATAGTCATCGTTACCTGCTTCTTCTTCCCTGGCAGCCGGCCACTGGAAAGCTAGTGTAAGACCCACCCTCGGACTGAGTACTATGCATTCCTCTCGGCCTGCTCTGAGTTTGAGGGCCATCAGGAGATGCTTTCCAGGTAATCCCCTTAGCTCCTTGAGCATGGCGGGATCAAATCGGGGGTCGAATATATCAGCATATTGTTCAACTGGTCGTGCAGAGAAAGTGACCGGGTAAGCTGAAAGATCTGTTTCCAAAACTAAACGTTCAATATCCTCTGGGTAGTCCTTTCGTGCTTGTTCCATGGCTTCTTGTATTCGGTCAGCGTATAGCGAATAGTTGAACGTTTCCACAAGCATGATGAGAGGAAGGCTACCACGAATGCATTTGGACCCGTCAAAACCTTTGAAAAGTCGGTTAGTACATGTCATATGTGTAATTGAGAGACAGACCACCAGCCGAATGGAGGACAGGGCATGCAGTACGATGTCTGCTTTTCCAATCTGTTCTCTGGCAACCCCGGGAACAATATCGCGCGACGAAACACCCACAGCACCGATAGTGCGGTGGTCTATTGTTGTCATACGGACACTGGAGATGTCATAAGCCTATGGCGTACTGAATCAAACTAGCCCTCAAACGTACCTGTAAATTCGCACACTTTTGTTCGTAAAAAGGCAATGGACTGGTTTTCCTGCAGACATTGAGTATCTGGCGGGCCGCTTGCTGGACTAAAATCCATGTCTGTTGCACTTCATCGTCTTTCTTCGCTTGAGGTCCAAAACGAGCCATGTTATTGGCAGTTTGTTCCATTACTTTTTGGAAGTGGTGTAATACTTTATGGTACATCAGAAATCGCGGAATGAGCTTGAGGACACCAGAGGCCATCTGCGGGCAGCGGAACCCAGCTTGCAGCACCAGCTGGATAAATCCAGCATCGAGGACCTGACATAGAGCCGGAATGCACGCCTCTGATTGACGCAGGATCACATCTATATAATCGAAAGTATCCTCCAGGATCATAGTGCATCTTTTTTCAGTCGAGGTTTCCGTCGAAGACTTGACCCTCACACCAGTGAGAACCGGCCATGTTTGAAGTAAAGCTGTCACAACATCCGAAGGTGCGCGGTGCAAGATGAGCTCTTCTTGGCACGTAGCGTCCATGATGCTGACCAAGGAAAGAAAGCGGATTAAAATTGATAAAGCATCGACAAATCCTAGCATCGCGGTCACAAACCCATAATTTGGAGTCGTGCGATTGTTCATGTCACCGATCTTCCTCCCGAACCACCGAATATATCGTAGTGCCGACGCTACGAATGGTTCGTATCCACCCATTGCGTCGAGCAGGTTATGCAGAGTAGGCACAGCAAATGGTGCCGGAAGCGCCACAGGCATGCATGCTGTAAGGATTCCGACCATAATCCTCCTCACGTGTCCCGTCATCTCATCATTGACGCCCTCCCTCCCGTCATGCCGAAAAGATGCGTCATGCCGGAGCAAATCCTCATCCCTCAATTTCCCGATATAAAGCCATAGCTTTGCAATGAACTGTTGAATAGACATGTTTGACTGGATCAGGTGCTGTCCTGCGACGGAGATTGCCATTTGCGAGAGGGCACGAGTTGTGATGGAGACTACCTCCACATCGCAGATGTCGAAACCTTCTGGAACCCTCCGAGGCGGGAAAGGTAGAAAATGCCGATACATGAACTGTAGCCATGGAAAAAGAGTGTCCCAACGTCGCACCAGTGCATCTGTAATCATCTTGTCCGCGAGACTTTCGCTGAGAACTCCACGCACGCTAGCACACGTTTGTACGATACTCATCAATGATAATTTGGCCAGTATGACGACTTTCTGTACATCATCAGTCGGCAGAGGTTGATCGGGTATCACAGCTGGGTCCAGATGAGCGTAAAAGATGGGGAGTAAAGTCATGTTCGCATCGACATCGGTGGAATTATCGACCCAATGGTAGAGTTTGCGGACATCATGCACCACGCCTTCCAGGGCTCCGTCTGTTGAGCGCTGGAAAAAGCCAGTTGACATCGTTTGGGATGGCCCAGGAGATTCAAAAACTTGATTTACCTGGATACGCTTGGGCAGATATTTCAAAGCGGTTCTCTCTTGTGCAGTTAAGGGCATATCGGTAAATTTTAGTACTGACAATGAACATTGGGCAGTGTAGGACGAAAACAGTTGTCAATGGTCGTAAACGTTCTCCAATGTGACTGCGGCATATGGTATAAACACATGAAGTCTTTGCTTGGAAATGTTGTGATGAGCGCTTACCTTCTCACTTAAGCGCCATGGCCAGGCCACACCACATCGACCAAAAGTTGACCAATGGCATGGTCCCAACCGGACCCGAAAATTACTACGTTTGCTGTAAAATCAGGCGAGGCTCCAACGTCTTTCTCCCGGAAACAATACTCCGAACCCCTCGACGTACCCATCCATCTTATCCCAGTGATGCCCGTAATCGGAAGTATGCCAAACACCGTTCTTCTTCGGAGGCTATGAGAACATAGGGATTGTCGATGGTTGTGCCTCAGTCCAGCATAATGATCAAGCTTCGTCAAGATTCGAGAGGACCAACCCGACGGAGAATAAGCGTGAGCTACGTCGAAGTTAAGCCTGAAGCTGAGGAAGCCTTGGCTGCTGAGTTGGACGTAAATAACCCTACTAACCTTGACAAGTTACTGTGATGTCGCTCATAAACCCGACTTCTTGTTCAGATGTGTCTTTCAAGTCTTCGTTTCGGCCAGAATAATATGGGCTCAACATCTCCACAGTCAACATCACGCTTCTTCAAGTTGGACCTTTCCTGACTTCGGCCGCGCTGCACCACGCTATTCGAGTCTCTCACCTGCTCAGCTTGGGTCTCAAACTCTGGTGATGCCACCCTCTTATGGAAATGCTGGTTCTTTGGAAAGGGAGACCTCTCCAAGAATGAGCCCAGATGCTTGTTAAGACGTCAAACGAAGGGCAAAGGTCTGTTACTATCTTATACTAGTCCGAAAATCGGACTCACATCTGAAGAGATCATCGTAAAACGCCGTGCAGAGCGCAAGCAATTCAAGTTCTATCGTGCAAAGTCGACTGTTGCTGCTGCGGAAGCAGAGTCTCAAATTCAAACAAGTTTGGTGCTTATACTTTACGAGTTTTCTTTAGAGTAAAAGGCAGTTTACACCTTTATCCGAAGGTAAGCGGGATGTGTCAACTGTGGACCAGCTGATTATAAATGTTGTCTTCAGGCAATGCCGGCTAAGTAAAGGACTAAAAGCTTCCACAATGAACAATGATTCGACATATCACCAAATTCATCTTGATGTGAATGCAGTTCCACTAGCCTCCGCCTGTGGTATCAACAATACCTGGACGTTGTGGTCACAGTTGGTGCTTCATATAAATGGCTCAGGCAGAACGTTCGAAATTCATAAAGTCAAACACATCCTACCAATCAACCATGTCCTCTTCGGAATCTGCACCGCTACTCGAAAATGGTGGCCATACAGGTCATAGAAACATCCCCTTCACTAGTCGCGTTATCAATTTCATGAAAGGCGAGAGCGAGCCATCATGGGAAGAATCGTTCAAGTTCTTCATTTTTGGGACATGGCTCAATATCCTACTCGTATTTGTACCTCTAAGCTTCACCTCACACAGCATGGACTGGGATGTTGGCCTCGTATTTCTATTTAGCTTTATGGCCATCGTGCCCTTGTCCAAGGTAACAACTACTTCTATCATAACACTCTTGGAAGACTGACATCGTCGTGTTTAGCTGTTGGGCGAAGCAACAGATCAGTTGTCGGTCAAATTAGGAGAGACCATGTCAGGTCTCCTCAATGCATCGTTTGGGAATGCCGTAGAAATCATCATCGGCGTTACTGCTTTACTCAATGGTTTGTCCACCGCTCTCAAGTTGTCTGCAAGTGCTCACGATGATCCTATGATAGGTCAATTACGAATTGTTCAGACGTCCGTGAGTGTCATCATGCGGTTACTGTTTGCGATAGAGATAGAATGACGTTGGGTCAGATGATTGGATCGATCTTGTCAAACATATTGCTCGTCCTTGGTTGTTCGTTTCTGGCAGGTAAGGGATCGCCGCTTTTGAAGGAGAGTATGGGCTCACTCGGTACAGGCGGATTATACCATACAGAAGGACTCTTCAATAGTACCGGGGCTCAGGCGTGCGTCCTCTGTTTTTCTGTTTTTTGAATCGTTGGTTAAATTGCAATGCTTTTTTAGATCTGCCTCCGTAAGTTATCTGACTGATTCATCTAATGATTACTGACACCAAGTGTAGCTTATGACTCTATTGTGCATCAGTATGATTATGCTCTTCAACTCGAGAGTTTCGCTAATATTTCACAGCGTTTGTTGTGCCTGCGGCCTATGCGAGTACTACGGACCCTGGAATGGAAAATTATTGCAGTAATCCAGATGAGTGTCCCACTGCGGGTCTTCTCTTTATCTCCAGAGGAACCGCCATATTGCTCCTAGGGGTGTACTGTGCCTACATTTGGTTTCAGGCATGTTCTAATACCTTATTTCTTTATGTAATGTACTCACTCGGGGGTTTAGTTAAAGTCTCATCCCGATCTCTTCATCACGCCTTCTTCACAAAACAGTGATGTAACGGTAGCATTGTCGGAAACGGACGAAACAGAGCCTCGCATGGGAACGGCCGCTGCTGGTGTTGCGTAAGTCTTGTTCTGTCATTTTTTTTACAATCGGGAGCTTATTCTCGTTTGTTAGACTTTTATTAGTCACTATTGTCATTGCATTCTGTGCTGAGCATCGTAAGTGTCCCACTTTGTTCCCTTCGTCTCATGTTCAATTGTGCCAGTGGTTACCTCCATTGAGGAAACTGCAGCCCGCCATTCCATCCCGAAAGCCTTCATTGGTGTTATCTTGTTGCCGATCGTGGTATGTTTCTAGCTGTATCCGACTAACTGCCTACCAATATCGTTTGTAGGGAAATGCCGCAGAACATGCCACTTCAGTCTGGATGGCAATGAAGAACAAATATGAGCTGACCATCTCTATCTGTGTTGGAAGTTCGATTGTAAGTGTAGACCATTTATCAAAATATTACGATTGTACTGACTATGGGACAGCAAATTGCTTGCCTCGTAGTGCCGCTTCTTGTGATCATCGGTTGGATGTACGATCATGCATTGCACCTCGCGAGGTTTTGTTCTCACTGTCCTTTTTATCAGCGTCAACCAACCCCTGACATTGTACTTCCACAACTTCGAGGTCTGTATATTCAGAATATATTCCACATCATCACCCAAGTTTCTAATCAATATTCAGACAATCGTGCTCTTTGTATCTGTCTTCCTGGTCAATCTATTGCTCATGTCAGTGTTGCCTTTACACATGGCAGTTACCCTCTCATCGAGACTTACATCACTTATTTTAGGGACGGAAAAGCCAATTATCTGGAAGGTCTCATGCTCCTTACCCTCTACTTGGTCATCGCCCTCGCGTGTAAGTTGCCCATTGAACCCTTTAATCACATTCTCATTGCCATTAGTTTGGGTGGTCTGAGACACCATCGATTATTGTCATTATTGGCAACATATATTTTGCGACTGCTAGTAGATCAGTTTCTGCGTCACCTATTTCCTTTTGCTCCACCTGCGACACTAAAATATGTATGTACATATAGTATGACTTCATCGAGAGAAAGCATCATGCATAGATTCGTTGTATTCATAATATTATGCAAATGTGAAGGGTCATGCGTTCATGTGTAAGATAAGGCTGTCTTCCTATCCGGTCGTGATCAACAACGGTTCGGGAGGGTATGTGCCCTAGCTAATTGGCATTTATTGAATGTAGTTGCGTGTGGGCGAATCTTGCATGTAAATTTTGGAAATGGAAATCACATAAGGTGTTCAAGACACACCATGTCAGGGGTCAAATATCAAAACAGCCGTAGTACTACGGTGCAGTCTTGATGCAAGAAGGAAAGTTTAAACAGTGTCTTCTTGTAAATGAAGAGGCTGTAGAGTTTTTGATTTTTCGCAATTTAATGAATGTGTCGAGACAGTTCCCATTGCATGACGTGGCTTCGGTTTTTCCAACTCTAGTATGAGATGTGATTGTTCGACGAAAGAGCTCGTATAGAAAATGATCAGACAAGTTCTGACAAGAGACCAGTCCTTCGTTTTGACAGAGCAGTGGCTGTCAGTTAACTCGACACAAAAAACATCACATTGCTAATACCAAACATCTTTAAGCCTCAAGAAAACTGTAACAAACTAACATCGACTGTCCATAGCTGCGCTCGATGATCTCCCGCATTCCAACCGCATTCCTCCGTCACCTTCAAAACTCAATCGATGTAGATGTTGATGGGCGTGCAGCCGATGTTGATAAGCCCGTACTGCAAAGGTAACTTTGAGAAGTCTGAAATGTAAGACAAAAGCTGAATGCATACGTATTGATTATCGCTGCAGCAGAGTGGTTCCTGAGAACAGGTCGCGCCAGCACCAGCGCCGACAATAGTGATTGGGGAGCAGCCAAGACCAACACGACCGAGGATGTCAATGTCAATGGGAATCTTTCCATGTGTCGTCGCGTTCTTATTGTACTCATCGACCTATTGTTGGATTTTTAAGCATGATTTATGAAGGATACTTGGTGTTATCAAACTCACTGTCTGAGTCTCTTGACAGCACTGGATGTTGCCCGTGTCACACTGGCTGCTTCCGCGGTGAACAAGGGGATTGGCGATTGCGAGAAGGAAGAGAGATGTGATGGACAAGAGACGAACAAACATTGTGTAAGACAGAAAAACGAGCTTTGGCTAAGTGATCTGGGGCGACGAGTGATCAAGAAAGAGCTGATGAGCGACTTGAAGTGAGGGAGAGTAGGCAGAATTGCTAGGTTTTATACCCGTAGATAAACCCTTTGGCTTCGGGATCTCATTGCAGTCACCGAAACCCCGTCGGAAAAATACTTTTAGTTGATACCGACGGTGTATGTGCGTAGGCTGCAAGAAACCCGAGGGAATTCGACATTTGGTTTTTCCCTGCCTACGTCTGGGATGCATGGAAGGTACAGAATAGACAAGTATTGGTACCATCTAGTACCGCGGCCATACCTCGATGACTGCAAATATGATACAAGACTTGAATCAGGATCTCGACGTTCAGTGATGTCCATACCTGTCTTGAGAGCCTCGAGGCACACATATAGTCATCGCCTGCAGTAGGTGCCACATATATAAGTCCTTGGAGTATCCATGCATGCATGGCTTGCAATTATTGCTTGCATATTGAAACATCAACGACCCTCGGTAGGTCCCCTCGGCGGGAACACTGAATCCCCAATCGGAGGAATATTTTTAGTCTTGATATTTGTGTTGACCGACATTCCGAGTCGGGCGTGTTTGTACTGCGTAAAAGACGCCCGAAGATAACGAACCTCCGAGGTGAAGTACCGTCTAGAAAGGATATAGCAAGCTAGAAGCACACCTACGTGCCCGACACAGTTCGGTCCGCCTTCATCTTCTGATATATTGCAAGTACTTAACACGTTGACCGACGAGGCCGTGTTTCCCTGAAATCGACGAAGTAAACTATATTATTTAGACGCTGCTATTATTTTTAAGAAACTTACTTACTAGTTAAGCTACGGTTCTGCGGTCGTGAGGGTGGCGGCGTGTCAGCCCGAGTAATGATTGAACCAGAATCTACTATCTGCAGAGCCAAAGCAACTTGTGTTAGTAAAACTTGTTGATGAAACCATTCATGAAAGTGGAAGAGCACCATCTAACTTGGTCTAAGCCCAAAACTTCTAGTTTTCTGTAGGCTGCAGCAGAGCAACCAGCAGAATTTAATTACTGTAAATAATATTAATGACGATAATTTATTACGTACCGCATGTACTTCACATTCCCAGGCCGCGCACTGCTTGTGGAGTTCAACGTTCAACTCTTGATCAGACTTCAAAATTGATCTTGAACTTTAGCTTGACCATTGAAGAATTCTCCTTGTTCGGTACCGAGCGATCATGTTGTCCCGATCACTACTTCCAACCATACACTGGGTGCTGCTACGTGTGGACATCACACTGCCGAAACTTCCAAAGCCTTCTTTCCAACTTTTTTTTCGAACAGTTAAGGCTACCTTAATACCACTTCAAGGGAACCTACCTAAGGTACGAAGGAATCTGATGCAGCCACCGAGACAATGCATGGACTCTGATCAAATGAGCCTGATTCTGACTTGGTATCCCCCGATCAGTGACAGTAATTTTTGGAGCGATGTAAACGTCGAAATTGAGCTTACTATACGAGTTTTCAGGCCCCATGAACAAAATACATGTCCTCGACATCCATTTACGCCAATGTGGCCCCTCGTGTGTCGGATACCTGGCCTGGTGAGGGGGCTGGTTACGGACAAGCCATGTCAGTCTGCATTCTAGAGAAGGGTTATTGACTGGCCATAGCAGATTTTGCTCGTTCCAGTTGTACGCAATCAAAAATGTGTGACGGGACATCGAAAGTATCAGCTAGTGTGTTGTCTCTAGGAAGCAGACCAGTGGCAGTAAATATGGAACCTACCAGGAGACGTCCATTTTCATTTTGGTCTGTCCAGAGGAGACTAAAGCCATGTCTATCATTGTACATGTACAGAATCACTGCACAACTTACCGCGTGCAAATGCGAGTCGTCGCTCTTGTCTCCTCGAGCTACATCAGCTCATGAAGACTCGTATTAATGGCCAGGTCCGGGCCGGTGTTGGTTCTGGACTATTATTAATTTGTATCATGGTATGCACCTGCACTTATCGTGCCATATGAAAGCCTGGCCCATGGCGGGTCGCTTCACTGATAGCGAGCCGATTTTCGAGCGTTTTTTATGCAATGCAAGTATGCTCGACTCAGAATGTCAGTCAACACAAATGCCAAGACTAAAGATATTCCTCCGATTGGGGATTCAGTGCCCCCGCTGAGGAGGCTTACCGAGGGTCATTAATGTTTTAATGTGTAAGTAATAATTTACGAGTCACTGTATGCATGACTAACATGGATATGCGGCACATACTACAGGCGATGACTACACATGTGCCTCGAGGCTCTCAAGACAGGTGTAGATAGCACCGAACGTCAAGATCCTGATTCAAATCCTGTCTATATCGTTATTAGACATACTCGTAGCCTTCCAGGTGTGGCAGCGGTACTAGACGGTACCAATACTTGTGTATTCGATGTCTTCTATGCCATCGATGGTATTTCAGGCCACCCAAACTAATGGTAATGAGAATGTGATTAAAGGGCTCAACAAGCAACTTACATGCGAGGCCAATGACCGAGTAGAGGGTAAGGAGCATGAGACCTTCCAGATAATTGGCTTTTCCGTCCCTGAAACAAGTGAGCTGAGTCTCGACGAGAGGGAGATTGCCATGTGGTAAAAGGGAAACTAACATGAGCAATAGATTGACCAGGCAGACAGATACAAAGAAGACAATTGTCTGAATATTGGTTAGAAACTTGGGTGATGACGTGGAATATATTCTGAATAAACAGACCTCGAAGTTGTGGAAGTGCAACGTCAGGGGTTGATCGACACTAACAAAAAGGACAGTGAGAACAACACCTCGCGAGGTGCAATGCATAATCATACATCCAACCGATGATCACAAGAAGCGGCACTACGAGGCAAGCAATTTGCTGTCCTATAATCAGTACAATCATAATCTCATAATGAACGATCTACACTTACAATCGAACTACCAACGCAGATAGAGATGGTCAGCTCGTATTTATTCTTCGTTGCCATCCAGACTGCAGTGACATGGTCTGCAGCATTGCCCTACAAGCGATGTTGGCAAGCAGCTAGTCGGATACAGCTTGAAACATACCACAATCGGCAACAAGATAACACCGATGAAGGCTTTCGAGATGGGATATCGGGCTGTAGTTTCCTCGATGGAGGTAACCACTGGCACAATTGAACATGAGACGAAGGGAACAAAGTGGGATACTTACGATGCTCAGCACAGAATGCAATGACAATAGTGACTAATAAAAGTCTAACAAACGAGAATAAATACCCAATGTAACGAATGACGAAACAAGATTCACGCAACGCCAGCAGCAGCCGTTCCCATGCGAGGCTCTGTTTCGTCCGTTTCCGACAATGCCACTGTTACATCACTGTTTTGTGAAGAAGGCGCGATGAAGAGATCGGGATGAGACTTTAACTAAACCCTCGGGTGAGTACATTAAAGAAATAAGATATTAGAACATGCCTGAAACCAAATGTAGGCACAGTACACCCCTAGGAGCAATATTGCAGTTCCTCTGGAGATAAAGAGAAGACCCGCAGTGGGACACTCGTCAGGATTACTGCAATGATTCTTCATTCCAGGGTCCGTAGTACTTGCATAGGCCGCAGGAACAACAAGCGCTGTGAAGTATTAGCGAAACTCTCGAGTTGACGATATTCGTACTGATGCACGACAGAGTCATAAGCTATACTTGGTTAGTCATCATGGTGATGAATCAGTCAGATAACTTACGGAGGCAGATCTAAAAAAGCATTGCAATTCAACCAACCATTCAAAGAACAGAAAAACAGAGGACGCACGCCTGAGCTCCGGTACCATTGAAAAGTCCTTCTGTATGGTATAATCCGCCTGTACCGAGTGAGCCCATACTCTCCTTCAAAAGCGGCGATCCCTTACCGGCCAGAAACGAACAACCAAGGACGAGCAATATGTTTGACAAGATCGATCCAATCATCTGACCCAACGTCATTCTATCGCAAATAGTAACCGCATGATGACACTCACGGATGTCTGAACAATTCGTAATTGACCTAGGATCATCGTGAGCACTTGCAAACAACTTCAGAGCGGTGGACAAGCCATTGAGTAAAGCAGTAACGCCGATGATGATTTCTACGGCATTCCCAAACGATGCATTGAGGAGACCTGACATGGTCTCTCCTAATTTAACCGACAACTGATCTGTTGCCTCGCCCAACAGCTAAACACGACGATGTCAGTCTTCCAAGAGCGTGATGATAGAAGTAGTTGTCACCTTGGACAAGGGCACGATGGCCATAAAGCTAAATAGAAATACTAGGCCAACATCCCAGTCCATGTTGTGTGAGATGAAGCTTAGAGGTACAAACACGAGTAGGATATTGAGCCATGTCCCAAAAATAAAGAACCTGAACGATTCTTCCCATGATGGCTCGCCCTTGCCCTTCATGCAATCGACAATGCGACGAGTAAAGGGAAGGCTTTTATGACCAGTATGGCCACCGTTTCCGAGTAGTCGTGTAGATTCTGAAGAGGACATGGATGATGGGAGGGACGTGTTTAACGGTGTGAATTCGAACGTTCTGCAAGAAACCACCTATATGGAGGCTTGTTGAGAATGACTGGGAGATCGGTCCTATGATACATTACCAATAATTACATGAAATATGCCGTGGATCGCAAAAGCATCAGCAATCACCTTTACATCGCTCTGGGACATGTAGAGGGAACGGGCCAAATTTTTTTGCAAGCCCACGCTATCTGGGGTCGTCGCACAGTCGACGTGTCCTGGCACACGCACTTAGTCATTCTTCCCGCCATACCACCGTGTCTCATGACAGGAAGTGTGTATGATTAGAATTCTAGGTTTTACCCAGACTCCTACCCATCGGCGGGTGTGTAAGAGAGCCCCCGACATCCGACACAGACCAAACACAACCAAGCGCTATTTCTCCGACGATTTACCGAAACTTTTGGGGCTACTTACACACCCAGCCGACTGGCAAAACTTGCAGGTGGCGCGATGTTTGCCTCTGTTGATTTCGCCTGTTATCACTCAATTCGGACTGACTTGTGTGAGTGACACGCTCAGTGTGACAATACCGAGTTTATGTAGTGTTATTTAATTTTTTGTCAATGCTCGTGAGAATTCATTGTCGACGTTCGCCATGCTCGAAAGGCGTGTCAATTGAGAAGTACTCGTCTACATACCCATGCTGTGGAATATAATGCTACATACTGACACCCAAATCCTCAACTGATGGACTACCAACTATCACAAAAGCTCAACAATGTACTACAGTGCCTGGAGGTCAACAGGATGACCATTTCAGACTTCATAAAACAACTGCTCCAAAGCACGGACAAGATTCACCACTCAGCAAAGAAAAATTTAGTGCAACAAGGCTCGGAGATTTGCACTCACCTTTATCAGTATCCTGACACTCGCACATCAATATCTTTGTGGGCATATGAAGTCGTGAGGGAAGTGCTTGGCGCTGAGATCAAAGACCTGGTGCGGAAGGAGAACGGATTGCATTTCCGTGCCAAATCTGCAACGACGGAGCAGTTAGAACATTCATTTATGCCTCGAGTCGCGGAAAAGATCAGAAGGCATGCACCAACTATTTGGAGATTAATCTACTCACTTCTCGAGGCATCTGATGAGCGACGGAGCACAGGGAAAGCCATGGTTGATGAGATGGTGATGACCGAAGTGTTCGCAGATGCGGAGCGTGACCTTGGAGAGATTGGGGGTGACAATGGTGTAGATGAATCTACGTCAGATACAAGCGACGAACAAAGGAACGACTCACGCGAGCATCGGACCCATGTACAAGTAGAGGCCAGAAATACAACACTGCAGATAATCGTCAGTTCTATCACATTGCACTCAAGCTCGTGGACTCACACCTGTACAGAAAACTGTCGTGTGCATCAGTATAATTTTGCAGAGCTCAAACGAAAGATGCAATTACTTACAGGGTCTCCTCGGCATATTCTTCCACTCGACAGGTGTTCCGCAGAAAGTGATTGATGTCCTGGCACATGCGGGATTATCTATCAGCGTCACATCAATACACAATGCAGTACACTCGATGTCCAAAGAAATTGCAGCTAACATCAAGCAAGGTATTCGATCACTGAAAGTGTCCTTTGCATATGATCTCACATCCTCGCCACTTTCCGTCCGATTCCCAACACTCGGCACTTGTGCGATACTTGTTGATTTGTGCTTTTTTCGGGAACCTCCACCACCATCGTCGACCTGTTTTCGTTTTGCGGTGCGTGCATTGGCTCTTTCTCTTGCCTTCTCTTTCTGATAATCAATGTACTGTGGCTCAACTAGATAAATCCCAGTTGCCTCTGTAGAAATATCTCGCGCTGCTCTGCCTAAGCGTTGCCAAAGCGTGCAAAGTGACGAGGTGTATTTCCACTGGATTACTAACACAATGTCACGAAGGTCTAGGCCCTGTAAGGTATGAGCTTCACACATATATTTTAATGTAATGACTAACCATACCAGCCGCATCTGTGCAGAAGATACCCCATATCTCCCCCTTCCGAAGGTTCTCAATCGTCTCAGCTCGAAAATCAGTACTCATGCCTGAATGAAACCAGACCAGCTTTTTAGCCACAGTAGGTGGTGCTTCTGACCGTGCAAATTCGCATAATCGCTCTGTCTCTTTGCGCTCATTGCAAAATACCATGAATTTTGGAGGAGGTGGGTCACCATTGAACTTGAGGACGCGTTTTAGGTCATGCATGCTGTTTAAAGGGTCCAGCATCTCGATAACCATTAAGTGGATGTTCGGACGGTCATTGGTGCGTCGTGCTTCTGTTGTTCGATGGTCCTGCATGTGTAGGATGGACTTAACATCATGTAGCACGTGTCGCGGCAGTGTGGCAGATGCTACATGAAACACGACGTGCGGAGGGACTAGCCAACGAAGTCGACCGAGCTCAGCATAGGAAGGGCGAAAGTCACCACCCCATTGACTAATGCAATGCGCCTCGTCAAAGGTGATGCTGAAGAGTTTGTTGACGAATTGCGGTGTCTTCCACAAGGTATCGAAGCGGCGGTCTGACAGTATTCTCTCGGGGCTAACAATTATGACCCGAAACTTTCGGGTGGCAATTTCCTGTTTGATGTACAAGGTAAGTCATAAGATTCGAGCTTTAAATTATATCTCACCTCGAATATTGTGTCTGTTGCTGTTGCAGCGGACAGATTCACAACAGGTATATTGACTTCTTGTAGCTCGATGACATTTTTGTCTCCGAGGATCGTCAGCGGAGTGATCAAGATGGTGATGCCGCCATCGTTGAATAACAAAGGAATCCAGAATGTGAGTGTCTTGCCAGAGCCTGTAGGTGACAAAGTGACGACATCTCTCTTCTTCAGTTGTGCTTGGGCAGACTGCACTTGCCAATTACAAGGTACGAAGCCGAAACGTTCGTGGACCGCGGTGCGTATGGTAGCTATAGATGGTATGTCGTAGTTTAGGGGGGGCGAAGCCATCACTGATGCGTATTGCAGCAAATGAAAATAGCATTGACAAAAAATTAAATAACACTACATAAACTCGGTATTGTCACACTGAGCGTGTCACTCACACAAGTCAGTCCGAATTGAGTGATAACAGGCGAAATCAACAGAGGCAAACATCGCGCCACCTGCAAGTTTTGCCAGTCGGCTGGGTGTGTAAGTAGCCCCAAAAGTTTCGGTAAATCGTCGGAGAAATAGCGCTTGGTTGTGTTTGGTCTGTGTCGGATGTCGGGGGCTCTCTTACACACCCGCCGATGGGTAGGAGTCTGGGTTTTACCATTATTATACCGCCGAAAAAAGATTGTTCTCATACGCGTACCGTGGTAAAGCGGGGCATAGGCTTCTTGCCTAAGTTTGTTATCTAAAGCCAAAAGAGGTTGCGTCATATTGCCCTTCATATTTTTCATTGGTTCGGCCATGATTTTGATTTGAGAACATCATACATCGGAGAGAATAGGCGAAAGAACCAAGCGAAGCCTAAAGGTTTGCACCGGATTTGAAATTGTCCACCCTCCTTTGCTGGCAGTCCCTGGGACCACGAACAATATCAGTGGGATGACGACGAAACGTCCTGGAGATCAACAATGGAATCAGTGAATAGGAATTATAGGATAACAAGTATCATCGATCGTCTCTGTGACCAGCGATAATCAAAAAAGAATGACGTGTTTCTCCTGGCCGGGCTTCAAAAAAGTATACACAAGTATAGCACTAACTGTGACCGCAACGTCCACCTATTGATGCCATAAGCAGAGGCTAGTGGAACTGCATCCACATGAAGATGGATTTGGTGATGTGTCGCATGACTCGCGTGACTGTTCCTTGTGGAAGCTTCGGGTAATATATTCCTTTACTTGGCCGGCATTGTCTGAGGACAACATCTATGATCAGCTGGTCCACAGCATCCCGCCGACCTTCGAACAAAGGTGTACACTGCCTTTTACGCTGAATAAGGTGTAAGTGGCGCACTTCTTGGATTTTAATGGCCCCGGTTTATGGTGCTTAGCCAAGACCACGTAAAGAGGTCTTTGTTCTATAGCTTAAATGAGAAGTTGATTGTCCTTGGAGGTCTTCGTAGACGGGGGCTACGAGATGTGCGAATCTGGAAAGGTGTCAGTAGAACTGAAATAATGTTCAATAATAATGTGGCGAGGTTCGCTAGAGAACCGGCAGGGGAAGGAGAAGAATGGAAAATAGAAATAAATGCTACGCACTCTGCATGCTGAAATACGAGGCCGTATTTATCATGAGTAGATAGTCGAGGCAGAAGTCGCTTTTGGTATTTGATGTAGGACACGATGGCATTGTCGAAACATGGATGTGTAGTAGGTGGCCGTTGTAGAACAAACGACGGTATGCAACACTTGGGTATACCTGGCTTGTCATTCGATAATTCATGCAAGACCGTAAGCGCTCACATATGGTTCGTCATAAGTGATATCGATAAACCCTTCACGGTACCCGAAATCATGGATAACATACATACCAACATCGAATTCTTATCGGCGTGTCATACCGGGGCCGCCGGCTATGAAGAAATGCCCGACGAAGCCATCCACCTTGAAGCTGGACTGGAATTTTTGGAGTTCAAGAGCGTGATTGGCACTCCGTAGGTGGCCATTGAATGACGCTGTCGTTAGCAAAACCGTCGTTGTGAAAGCTTTCTACTATGAGAAAACGATCCAGGACTTGAAGCTTGAAGGAGGGTGACATGGACCTCCGTGAAGAAAGTTCCGATAGAGCAGAGAATTATTTTCATTGGCGTGGAGTTTGCTGTGTCCCTTGGCAGCTAGTACTATGTGTATCAGTTCTACTAGTGGCAAATGTCTCAGATGCCATAAGCAATTGCAAGGCAGATGGACTGAGCATTCTCTGGCAGTATATAGGTCGCATTGCAAGTTGTTTGGTACCCTGTACTTTTCTCCAGCCATAAAACCATCTACGTCGCAGAGAACGTTTTTCGTGACCCTCTCTTACTAGTAATATCGATCTGCGCGCCTAGTGGAAATGGATAACAGGCAAGCCCATTTTCCGTTTGTTCCAGCCGTATTGTTCTGAAGACTTCCTCACTCGAAGTACTCCCAAGTGTAATATTTCTCATGAACATTGCGACATGGAAAAGCAGCATTTCTCAGACTTGGAAAAGGTCGAGGGACCGATATCAGAATCGGAAGAGGAAGAAATATTGGGTCCCGACGAAGTTGCTCTTGAGTTGCTTGTCGTCTCCCTTAACTGGACACTGTTCTCAGTGAGTTCACATCGTCAGCAGTATTGTTCTATCCTCTGATGATGCATGGTTTTATTTATCAACTCCAGGCTTTGATAACGGGGTTAGTTTGGTTCAATGCGCCACGACTAGATTCCCCTGACAACATCGAGGTCCCTACGCACGAATCTCAACCGCCTTCGCTGCGTTATACGCTCTCACGCGGAGTATTCTTTGTCGGCAGCTCACTGAGTTTCTGCGTCGTACTCCTCATCGTTTTGGGCAAGATCCTCATGCGCCAGCGCACGCTCACTCTGAAATTCCCGCCTTTTGGCCCTCGTCGCCTCCCCAAGCATATGGTTCAACATCTACGCGCGATACCGGCATCCATGTCTCCATGGTTCATGAAACTTTTGAAGTCACTGCAGCTTACCTTTCCATTCATTCAGTTTATGATCACTATGGCAATACTCTCGCTCGTCTGGTTCTTTTAGTATCCCACCCTTCCAATGGCTCTTGCCAATTGTTCTTTTACTGTCTTAAACTGAGAAAGATCCTTTACATCGCCCAGTTCTCGGAATGAAGTTTATGTTTACCAACGTTATATTTCACTTCGAGGCTGGCACTTCTCACTGCGCTGCCGCATTGCATGAACATGCCATCCCCGACTTTGCCTGTCCGTTTTTGTATATTCATCCCATGTTTATTCTACCAAGTTATGCACGCTGTCAGCGTTTGGTGTGTCAATGCCCCGTCGCATGGAGGGCAGATAAAGAGTGATCACTCCAGATTTATCTAAGACAATACTACTTTTGTTCAATGAGACCATCAAGTATCTCGTTACCATACGAGAAACAAGAAGACATTTCAAGAT
This sequence comes from Suillus plorans, assembly GCF_016647745.1. Lineage (NCBI taxonomy): Eukaryota > Fungi > Basidiomycota > Agaricomycetes > Boletales > Suillaceae > Suillus > Suillus plorans. The sequence goes on from NW_024537399.1 coordinate 76,140, forward strand.
TTCCAGGATGATGTTTGCCTTCAGTTATGCATCAGATGGCTTACGACCAATGCGCTGGGAAGCATGACGCAGGATGGGAGCAGTCGAACAATTCGTGTTGTTTTCATAGCACACGGGCGATGCAGAGAGCCATGAATACAACGGGTCATAAAACAATGAGGTAGGCAAATATGCAAGCCAAGCACGGGGACCTCCGCAAGAAAATGGACATCCTGAGATAATGATTCAATGAGAATAAAATATACAAGTACGACAAAACAGTCAGAGTGATTAATGAGAAGAGAAACGAATGTTTCTGTCGAAAGTAAAGGGCACGAGTCAGCAAATGCAAGAATCGAACCCAATTGCAAGGAGTCAAGCTTTGATTGATCGAATCGCATATAAGTAGAGGACTAGTACACAGCAAGACAGTTGGATGCACCTGGGGTTAACCTACAATAGTTGTAAATAGGATAATTTCAGACTCAACCGCAGTGTGAAAAGGACCCGTGCGCCTCAGTACTATTGAATCTGAAGTGCGACGTTTGTTGTGACACTCAAGTTCGGTTTATCACAGTGTTTGTCCCACGGGCAATGTAGTTTGAACCTGAGGACATCCTCAACTTTAGCCGCCGGTTGCAATGTTATTTTTATCCAGGGAACGAGGGTGATTGCAACCTGATTACCGGTTGTTCCAGAACATGAGGGCCAACGTGCTATGTACTATGAAATTTACTGGTTATAGAATTAATGCAAATCACAGAGGAGCCTTCGCTCATAAAGATTAGCTTAACAGAACTAAGTAGAGTTGGTCCTCACGCTCAGATCAGCTTAATACTGATTATTGAATGTCATTTATCTTCGTGCCCAGGTTTGCACAATACTGGTCACCATCTAGCGTTGATCTTCATGCCCAGATTCGCACAGTACTGGTCACCATCTGGCATTGATCTTCATGCCTAGATTTGCGCAGTACTGGTCACCATCTGGCGTTGATCTTCATGCCTAGGTTTGCGCAGTACTGGTTAAGTCATCTTAAGAGCCTGAATATTATTCCTCGTCTGACGTCAAGTTGTCAACTTAGGGCATTTCTGTCAGGCTAATAGCTTTGCAATCACACAGGACTAATATTAAAGAAACTAGCTATAGGGTATTGAATGTCCAAGTCAAAATTCTAATGAAGGTGTCGGGCCCATGTACAACCGCTGGCTCGCTCAAATGAGCCTCAAAATGTCCTCCATACTTCCCAAGCCGTTCTGCTTCAAGGCAGCAGCACCAATGGTAGAAGACCCACTGTGTGCCCCGTAAGCCTCCGGAACAATGATGTCAATCATGAATGGATTTTGGACGACCGGCCTCTGGTAGCGATGGGTGTCGAGTTCGATGGTATGGCTGATATATCTAAGGCTAGGTCAGCTTGATGTGCAGCCAGACAGTCAGGCAAACATACGCAGTCCAGCCTGGTGTCCCCCAAGAATCTCCCCACTGCTTCTGTCGCGCCTCAAACCACATTTCAACTTTGGACTAGAAGTCCTCGCCTTTGGTGGTGCGCCCGCCTTGGCCGCGCTTGCGCTTCTTCTTCAGTGGTTCTCCAATAGGAGAGTCTTCAGCATCTTCTGCACTCGGTGTTGAGAGACTCTCATCTTCTTCCTCTGCCCGGTCAAGCAAATGAGGGTTTTCATATGCAAAACGACGCTGGAATTTGAAATGGTGAGAAAATTTGGCAGTCATACAGTGGAGAAAGACCGTACTAAGATAGCCAAACGGGCGCGGACTGGATGTCCAAGGTCTGAGTTCCCGCCTGCACGACGGAAACGATTCGAACAGTCATAAATAAAGTCTGATAGTGTGCTTGTGTCATCGCCAATGACACTGTCACGTAGCTGCAACAAGGCAATCAGTTGAGAACCGAAACAAATATCAACCACTTGTGCGCACCAACTCGCGAAATGAATTACGGACGCTAGAACACTGACACTTAGTATAGATGGTCAGGAAACGTTCCCTAGCTGGGTTTCCATAGATGTTTGTGAGTTTAAAGGCCTCACGATCTTTATGTAAATGATTCTGTGGGATTCGAAAATAAGCATACAGCGCTATCTAATAACTCACTGGCAGGACTTACCGCAACATCAAAATGAAGTGTCATGAACGTGATCCTGTTAGGATCAAAGATAAGATCACCTGCCACAATGTGTATGTTTGTCTTTATGCTTCAGATATTTGATAGATGATGGCGCAAGAAGATTACTTACTCGTTGCTCAGGACTAAGTGAAAATGTGGTTTCAAGACGGATTTGTAAATCTGCGAGAAGTTGTTGTGTTGATTGGTGAGAGGCAGCAATTATGCGCTGTTCCTTGAGAATGCAGAATATACTGCCAAGGAGATAAGTTCTAGTTGCAAGGTCAGATTTGCTCAGTCCATGACCGAGCTGCAATGCAAAAAATGTCAGCGTGTGGATGAAAAATCAAACCGTTGACGTACCTTAGCAAAACCATGTAGGTTTTTCCGTAAGTCCTGTTCTGCATCGCCAAGGCCAAATTGGTTGGCGAGTGCGTCCACAAAGAGGGCGGATAACTCGTTTGCGAATAGATTTGGGTCAATTTGTGGTTGGCGTGAACTTGAAGGTGGGGATCCAGGAGTGCGTAGGTAGGCAGAAGGGCTCATCAGCAAGCTCGAATCCGAAGGACTTCCTGGCTGGGAATCATTGAGCGGACCAGATAAATGGAAGGATGATAACGCCCGTGGCTGAGAACCGGTAGGTGGAGTAGAGAAGTCGAAGGACATATTTGTAGACTGGGATGAGTGACAGTGAAAATGAATGACTGACTCGAAGGCGAGTCGCTGGAAAGTGCTCTACTAATAAAATCAGATGCTCATCGACACATTTATATAAAAACTCAGCTTACATTAGTGGGTTCCATGCGGTATTAATGATGGCCTCAAGGCATATTTTCGGTTTAATTGTTGTAATAAGGATCATGTTTGGTGGTAGTCGGCGCTGCAGCAAGGATGGCCTCAAGGTATAATTTCGGTTTTGTTGTCATAATAAGGATGTTTGGTGGTAGTCGGCACTGCAGCAAGGATGGCCTCAAGGTATAATTTCAGTTTTGTTGTCGTAATAAGAGTGTTTGGTGGTAGTCGGCGCTGCAGCAAGGATGGCCTGAAGGTATAATTTCAGTTTTGTTGTTGTAATAAGAATGTTTGGCGGTAGTCGGTACTGCAGCAAGGATGGCCTCGAGGTATAATTTCAGTTTCATTGTTGTAATAAGGATCATGTTGAATGGTCATAGTGAGCCCTGCAACCGAACGGTGACACTGCATATTAGCAACAAGTATTGGTAATCAACTAAGAGGGGCGCGTACAGCAGATGATATTATGTAGAAGGAGATATGATAAAGAATATTATGCACCTGGGTACTTGTAGGTGCAGCAGATGATATGTAGAAGCGAAAACCTGCTCCTGGTTACTGAACTTGTAATACAGACCGGTGTTGCTGTAGTGATCTATTAACTTGTCGGCCTTGAGCACGTGGTCCATGTGCTGCCGCTATAATAGATGTCGTGGAAGCTCCACCAGTGGTGTCATTGCGTGTCCGAATCTCCCTCGCAGCACCCTCGAGGATTGCGAGGTTCATATCTTGCGGCTGAATAGGTACCCGAAGGCCCTGCATGTGCTTTGCGTCTCGCATCCGTGCGGTGTTGAGAACAAGGTCATCAGGGTCCCCAATGTGATGTATCACAGCCTTAGCTTTTGATGTCTTCGCCCGTTCTTCGTAAACAAATTCAACATCGGAAGCCAAGCTCGTGCATTTGTGTACTCGGCATTGATGCTGCAGATTGGCTGCACATAAAATTTGCTTTCATAGAAACAGAAATTCAGTGACTGATGACTCGTACAGATGAACCACCAACCTCGACAGGATAGAGCAAAAAACCACCATGTGCCCTGACTGTGGGCATAGAGTAGGATGCTGCCGGTTCACCAACACTTCCGCGTTCCAGAAGAATTGCATCTGGACGCAGAAGGTTATCTGCATCCGAGCCTTGGCGCTGAATAATTTCTCGAATACACGCTACAATTGGAGACTGCTCTGCTGTGCCATCCGCTACGAGAACCCAATCTCCTATCTTACAAACATCCCCATTGAAAAGCACCATGGACTTGCAAGTACGGAAATTATGTCCTTTGAGAGTGTCGTTTGGAAGCGATCGAAGTGCATTCGGAAAGTATTTCCCCGTCTCGGTAGTCAAGTAAGGTTGGAGCGGCAGGTTGTTACGAAGGCATTGACCTAAAGATACTGACCCTTAGTATTGTATTTCTCAAAGTTGGAACTCGTGTAAAATTGAACTTTACCGTATTTTTTAGTGTCAGCATGCGTGTCGAGTCCAAGGTAGTCAGTAATAATATTTGGCCGTTGAACAAGTGACAATGGACCCTTTCCAACAACTTTGACGTTTATGGCATCTGGCGGCTTGTCTGATGAGGGATTAGAGGCTTGGATAAGTTCGGGAGAATCAGAGTGAATGTCATTTGTATTATTATCATGCATGAGTATTCGTGCCCCCGAGAGAATATGACGAATCCGACTTCCATGGGCGAAAGAACGTGCGATATCCCGAGAAGGAGCGCGGTGGTTTGAATGAATACTTTTCGCACGAATGACAGCATTGAAGGACTCAAATGCCTCTGTCGCAAACAAAGCAGCTGGCCCAAATCGTCGAATGTGGTCAACGACATGTAATAGAACATGAAATTTAGGCTTATTGAACCATCGGGGAGTCCACCTGGCGGTGCACGCAAGAAAGTTATTGATCGATGTTGTAAGATTGCGCTGAGATGATAATGATCAGATACTAATATGAATATCAGCAAATCAGACTGAAAAGTATGCTACATACTAAATGTTCCATGGAGTTTTCGATTTCAGGCTGCCAGATGAGTGGTATTAGGTTTGATAACGCAACCCAAGTATCATAGCATTCTGTGGGTACCAAGTCATGAAGCACGAATGGTGCAACTTGTGTGATAGCACGAAAATCACGACCAACAAGAGACCCTGCATATTGAACGAGGGTGTGACCAGCGAGATGGCTGAGTCCAAGACCTGAGACGTCAACAGATGATAGGCGAGTTTCTAAAAGTTCCCGCTTCAATTTGTCTTTTCCGATTCTCACAGAGACAACGTCGCGCCAAAGGTATTTGACAAATCCAAGAAGGACTGTGTGGAGGATTTCCACAGGTGTGTCGGTGTGAGGATCGATACCTGAGATGTTGTTGAAGTCAATCCTAATAATATTACACTGTGAAAATGGTTGAGAGACCTTTGATTCGCCACACAGGACTTATGACATTTTCGGGCAGTGTCTCTTTAACTCTATCAAGCGCTTCCTGTTTTGCCTTATTGCCACCCCGGATTTTGCAGTATGATTCAGCTAGGCGATTCAAGAATGAGTCCAGAAAGGTGTCCTTGATGCCCGTAGAAGTCTTCCTTTGTTTGATCTGGGTCTGATTCCCGACTGTTGACGCATGAATGAACATTGACTTGAGTTCAGCGATAGTTTCATCCTTGTGACGTGGTTCTCCTATCTAATATCATACTTCATAAACGAAAATATATGCAAGACCGCTCAGATTTGTTATTACCTTTACAAACTGCTTAACCCGTGTCGCCATCTCCTCCATGGTCTCCTTTGCTCGTTTCCGTGTAGATTTTGGAGGAGCATCGGTAGTATAGGCTTCGGATTCACTTCCACTAACCTCACCAACACTATGGTCGGTATCTTCAGGTCGTGCAGCAGCTGCTCGTGCAGGATTGCTCTCCACACTTGCATCGTGCCCCTTCACTTTACAGATACGGCAAAAATATTTTCCCATTGACCCGATATGACAGGCCATCTCACTTTGCATGGGGTTGTCCCCGAGCAAGGCCAAGATGGACGGGATGACAAGAACATACTCCTCGTGGACACAGTCCCAGGCCCAGATGCCTTGCTTCCATGATTCCCTAAATTTTACCAGCATCGTTATTTCCACTTGCCTGCTCACGACAAATCTTACTCACTCAAGTTGGTCTACAATACCATCCAACATTTCAAGTGGAGGGGCAAGATTCGATGTACAAAGAAAATGGACGTTGTACTCTCGGTGGACTTCTGCTCGTGGCAATCCTGCAGCTGTAAAAAGAAATGAATTATGTTTGTTCCACTTCTTCGATAAGTTTCCAGATGTGTCGTCGCAGTATAACCAGAGAGGCATTGCATATACGCGAGCACCTGATGCCCGAACACGCCATTGATTGCCTTCAGAAGGATTGGTTAATGTCCATGGCTGCAATTTGCCATTAAGTTCACGTTCTACACCTAAACATATATTTGCGAGATGTAATAGTCAAAGTGATAAAATGACTCTACCATATATCGAGTATGCATGAGGTAGACCGGATGTGGCTTCGCTCGAATCCCAGTTTCGGAATGATACAAGAAGATCATCTTCTGATACTTCAAATGAATGAAAATCTTCTACAACCCAACCGCAATCCAGTTCACGAGTGACAGGCCGCAATGACCAAGCTTTAGTGTACATCTTCCCGCCACGTATGAACCACCGAAATGGAATGCAGGCTTGGCCGCTCGATAGTAATGCAGGCTCGAAAACAAAGAAATCTTGGTTGTGCAGTCTGACGACAGGCGTAAGCAGCTCCGGGTCAAGTTCCTCAAGCCAACATTTAGCTTGTCGAGCTTCATTCAGTTCCACACCGGTATCTTCAGGGTAGAAGTGTAACAGTGGCCGAACACGAGGATTCATCATTTCCTTCAAACACAACTAAGTATAAAATATTGATTAAATTTCAGCAACACACACACCTGCCGAATAATGTCAGGCAGCGAGTTAACATAGTACCTATGGCCAAGAGCACCTTCATAAGGGATTGAACGGATACCGCATAATCGTTGAATAGTGTCTTTGATGAGTTTGACAGACTTCACCGAAGGTACATCGACTACATTGTTGACCCGAAGTAGCCAGAGTAAAATATCAATCTGTCGTTCTGAAAAAACAGAGCGTGGAAGGTGCATGAGAATATCAAGTGTGCACGTCTGATAGAACACCACTGGATCAACAACAGTTGGCAGGTTGATAGACGACCTTACAATCTTATCGGGCCACGGAAACCATTCCTCATTCACGATTTGATTTCGAGAACGCTTTCTATCACTGCCAGTTCCAATAGCGGCATCACCAGCCTGGTTGTCATCTGCTCAAAATGTCAAAGTGAGCCGCATCCCATGTAGCCAGAGTAACATACCATCGTGCCATGTCTGCCCCGTAAAAACTTCTTCATCTTCTGATATTTCGGCTCCCTGATCATCTGAGAGGTCATCTTCATCTAAAAAGTCTCTTAAACCTTGCACGATCGTTGCCTTCGTGACTGAGTAGTCGCCAATGTTGTCTGCTGAGTCACCCAGCTCAAAATTGGGAGTGCTAGCCATGTCATCGAGAAGACAACGTAGCTCGACGATGGAGTTAGATTGAGCTTCAGGTACCATAGAACCATTCCCGTGATGCTGCTGCCTTCTCGAATGATATTTGACTGCATCTTGATGTGACCAGGTCCTCTCATGCTTCTGCACTGCTCGCCGATCATGGGGCTTATTGTCCTGACAAAGGTTGCAGACCCATTTGTTCGCCTCAGCAGGTGTCCAAACTAGCAAAAATTAGATCCTAGCTATTAGTTGTGAGCTTATCTATTAGATCACGTCGTACCATCAAGGTGGGAGAATTCTCCATCAGGCATAGTAGGTTGAGCAATGGGCCTGTTGATGAAGTGATTATTGCACTGAGGATAAGCAGAACAACCGTGCAAGGATATCTGTAAGACACCCTACGTATAAAGTACTTACAAGGCAGAACTGTAGAACGATATTGTTTCCAGTATGTGCTGCTTTCGGCCGTAGTGGGGTGACTAAACGAGGCTGTTGATCCAACGATTATTGTGCTGAGAGTGTATGGAGAGACTGCCGAAGGATAACTCAAGGACGCCCTCCGCAGATAGTACCTATGGGGTGCGGCCCTTGTTTGGCGTTGTTCCCAGGATAAATCGCTTATGGCCGAATAGACCAAACAGTTTGAACCTCAGGTTAAACTCGCAATGAGCCTGAGGCCCAACGCTCGGCGGCTGCCGGACAACTCAACATTAGCATTTCATTCTTGTTTATACTTAACCGACGGATCTTGTCCTAACTCAGTACTCAGTCTTTATTCAAAACGGAACGGCGCACAAAATTTATATATATACTGAGCGCCAAAAGGACCAGTTTAACCACAGGTTCAACTAACTTCTTACCGTGTACATAGTGATGTAACGGGGGTATTGTCGCCTCGGGAACGGCCACTAGGCTGTTTTGTTTCGTCATTCATTACTACATGCATTACATTGGGTACTTATAAGTTATTAATATATTCTTCGTTTGTTAGACTTTTATTGGTCACCGTCATCACATTTTGAGCCTGCCAGTGAGCATCGTAAGTGTCCCACTTTGTTCCCTTCGTCTCATGTTCAATTATGCCAGCAGTTACTACCTCCATCGAGGAAACTACAGCCCGGTATCCCATCTCGAAAGTCTTAATTGGTGTTATCTTGTTGCTGATCGTGGTATGTTTCAAGCTGTATTCGGCTAGCTGCTTACCAACATCGCTTGTAGGGAAATGCATCATGGCCCTCAACTCCAAGGAGGCCTTACTCAAGGCGCTACAGCTGTCGCCTGATCTTGACGACGAGGTATTCAACCTCATCATAGTTTGAATGTTTGTCTAATGCGATTCAAAGGTAATCAGCCAAAGCATCTCCGCCATAATAACAGTCGCAGTCGACGATGAAACATACCAGCCATCTCTCAAGACCGTATACGACAGTATTCTTCAATACCACGGGGGTCTAGTCTTTCTTGTGAGTGACATGTTCTATTATATTTTGGAGCTCAATGGACTCCCTGCAGGAACCCCTCGACGTCCTACCTCATCTCCTTCGGTGCCGCCACGAAGAGGCCGTTGACCTCATTAGCCTAATTTCAGAAAACAGCAGTCCAAAGGAGGTACTCATTGTCGTTCAAGAAGCTCTGGAACAACTAACCCAGCTAGCCCGCGAAGACGAAGCCGAAGAGGAGTATGCTGTACGGAGTCTCATCAACATTATCGTGTTGTCTACAAAATGTGAGTATATTGTAGGTGTTGTCCGATTACTGACGTCTCGGGGCTTCATAGCTCTACCTAGGTTAACTCTTGGAAAGAGAACTGCGCTGAGCGAAGTCTCACCCTTGGTTTCCGGCGTTATTTCAGCGGTTTCTTCGCTAGGACGTGACTTCACGCTGGACAGCGGTCGTTCATTACTTGAAGAGGTCTCTCGCATGTCGCAGGCGTTCTACACATGGATAATCAAAACAGGCAGCGAAGCAAATGCTGCGGAGGCAAGGGTTTGTCTACAACATTTGCTGCAGATAGCTTAGCTGACTCATCAACTTGCAGAAACTCATCACGCTACTTCTCGACACGACTGTTTTAGCGTGCGCGTCATGTATCAGGGCATCGTTATGTGCCAGAGCTTTCGAGATGCACTATCCTCGTCTTACACTGACTTCTACAATCGAACCCGGGTGGCAAGAGGGAGAGCACGCCATTCGGAGCATACTGGTATGCCAGAGAAACCGCCAAATGGTATATTCTGAATCGTTTTTTCTTAGACTACCCTTCGGGTAATCAACCTGTCACCACAGGATGTCCCGACAATGAGTTCCTTGATCATGCTCGCTCACGAAAAAGAAAGCTATCCTTTACCGAAAGATCTATACTCCAAGTTGCACTCGATGCTCGTGACTTCAATTCAGATGAATTTCGCCCTGGACGAATCTCTCTTCCTTATCTTTCGTTGCGTCACGCAAGATCGCACACAGCCTGACCTCCCACCTGACCTCGCTACGTCGCTATGCGTAGTTCTACCTGCTTTGGCAAGCACCCATCTTGATCCGTTTATCAGGCACTTTAGTCTTCGGCTAATTGCACTGATTCTTGCGCGACTACCATCTGTGTTTCAGCAACAGATCTTGATAACCCTAGCATCTGGCGTGGAGCTTCCTCAGATGCGGGCAGCCGCTGTTGGTCTTCTCAAGGAATTCGTTTTAGATGCACTGCAGATCCCCGCATTGTCGGGCGAACAAAACGTCTTTGCGTCACCACTGCTCATAAGATCCTTTGGACCGATCCTGTTCACGACAATGCCGTCTGATTACTTGTCGACGGTCCAGGTGGCTGACGACATTGAGAAGTCCTTGGAGCCCTCTCGGATCGCAGAGGTACTATCATTTTACTATGTACTACTACAACGGGACAAGGACAATAAGGTATGTTTTTTTATCCATCGATACAAATTAAATTGACGGTGTCCCAGACTGGTATACGAGATCCGGATAACATCGCGAGCGTAGAATCGTCTCTACTGCGGCCTTTGCGCTCTTTTCTAGAAAAATGGTCGAACACTGCAGGTATGAGAATGTCGTATTTTTGTCTCATGCAGCCTGATAGGTGCTTCTACAGCTAATCCAATTCTTTCTGTAATCTCCCTGCAGATTGGCCTGGAAAGAATAGACTACGCTGTCCAGACCATTCGAAGCCGGTAATTAAGCAACATGGTTCACTTAGGTCGCCGAGTGCTCGAAGTGGAATGATTCTCGAGTTACAAAAGTACAAGGACTCGCCTTCGGTCGGCTGCCGGCCCTCATTCTGTGTTCATAAAGTTACGAAGGCGTAGGTGCCCAGTAGCAAGTCAGGAAATGCAATATTCGCAGTCTTGTTCTTCGTTCGCCTCTGAAAATAAGCACGACGTGTCTCTTCGTATTCTTACTCTCGATAATGCTGCATATAATTAACCGTGAGCAAAAGGATCTGTTCACAAGTCGAGCACGGTTCGTGCTAGCGTCAGTCCTTGGCAACCATTAATGTGATTGCATATGCGAGTCGCAGAGGAAACTGTCTTTGATTTACTGTCCCACGATGAACGACTTGGATGGAAAGCAAAGTTGATGCGGGGAATGCAGTGGCTTCCGAATGTATTGAGTAGTTGGACTTGGTCGAATCTGTGATGCAGTGCAATTACGCGTACGCGCGCGTTTCGCACTAATCCTTTCTCTACCGATAGGTTTCGTTGAATGGTGCAAATGCAGTTTTGTTTGAGATCTAGGCGACGAGGAGGCAGAAAATTCATGCACATCATTAGCAAAGAGATAAAGAGAGTGCGCGGATTTGCCTTCGTTGTCAATTGATAGGACCAATAGTGGTCCGTGCATCCGATAGATAGATTCCGTCTTCCGCAGACGCGGTATTCGCACCAAATGTGAACACGTTGATTCGAACATCTCCCAGTTCTGGAGTCGCGATGAAAGTGTCATAACGCCAGTGATTCTTTTTTGTCATTCTGATATCTGCTTCCGTTCTGAAGACCAACAACACCGCGAAATGAAACAGAGGTCGTCATGGTGGTGAGCAAGGAAAAAAGGAGACACGCACAACACAGCATGACGCAGAAAACGGATAGAGCCGCGAAAAGATCGCGAACTGCGTATGGTCCAACGAACGCAACACATGTGTTAATGCACATATGGCCCATCAACAACAAAATCAACTCCGCTAAGCTCGGCTAAGATTTGTTTGATTTGATAGAGGCTGGGTATATCAGATCCCGGAAAGCATCGATGAGCTGCAGTTCGTACTATGTCTTCATAGGCTGCTTCTGAAGAGTGTTCGAGTAGGAACATCGAGAATGCGAAGTCAATACCAGGATTATCAACAGTACTGGGTAGGAAAGGGGATTACGGAGCCTCTCAAGAGCCTAGCTCGCCTTTGAGTCCGACGTCGTCATCTAAGGGAGCTTCCCGAAGTGCACATATAAACAGCATATCCTGCTGGAGCTTCGAAAGGCGTGCCATATTAGACAGTTCATCTAGGTCCAAGTCCCAGAGTGAAGTATGCCTACGCTCGCGATCAAGTGGCAGTCGTGGTTGGTCCAGACGTGGGTCTGGTTGGTGTTGCACGGGATCAGAGTCTGGCTGCGGAGGATGAAAGTCTGGCTTCTGGAGAATCAAAATCTGGACGATCGAAGTCCAGGAGAACATTATGAGATGGTGCTAGCGAGCCTTGTCAACTAGTAGTATTCGTGTCCTAGTTCAATATACTATTAGACTTCAACATAAGTACAGGTCAACGATACACGTACCTGCTCCATGATATCTGCTAATCGATTGCGTTTGCAGTGTACGCTGTTGTCATCATGATCATGATCATCAGATTCGCTCCGACGTTTCAACTTGTTCGGACCAGCCACAGGCGCAACAGATGCACGGAATACATAAGAAAACTTTGCCAAACGGATACCCTCCTTCTCATCATCATCCGCATATTGAAGATGACAGTACCATGTTGATCGCGCTCGAATCGAAGTCCTTCAAGTTTTGCGTTACAATACTTGCGACACACACCAGGAGTCTGATATCAAGGTCGTATTATGGTGGGTGCAGCAACAGTGCGACAAGGGCTACATGCGCTAGTGACAAGTATAGAGTGTTGCGACGTGTGGGAGTAGCAGCCGTAGTATGGACCGGGCGCTGCTTGTAATTCTCGTTTGCTAAACATGTAAAACGAGCAAGCAGTCTTCAAAAAAAATAGCTTACCTGTGCAAAAAGCAAGAATGACAACGATTTTTGCAGCCTGAAAGTTGTGTTTGCGAAGCGACCTTGATATGCTAACCGTCCACTGAAAGAAATAGCAAGCTACGATCCGGCAGAGCCGACAAGGTTTCAGAGGTCTTTTTCATTATGTTCGTACCTGTTTTTTTGCCACGGCTTGGCAGCCGGTTTCGATTAATGGTGGCGGATCGTTACGCGTTACCATGCAGCCGCGGGGCGCCACACATGCGTGACTTTTGATTCCTGTTCATATCCCACTACGTCGGTGGAACAGCCAGTACCTTGATGCCAGATTGCTTATGCGACTCAACTTGGTCCTCGCAGATCCGATAGCGGCTCCAGTAAAAGCTTCCCGCTGCGCCGCAACAGCCTCTATCGCACAGGCTGATCGATTGACACGCGTGCATACGCATACAATGCCGGGACCCGTGCGTGTTATTCTTGCCACGTCGGCAGGCATCGTGATGAGTCCCCGCAGCAGTTTCTCAAGGATGCGCGATAATTCTTCCATGAATCAATACATTTGCTGCACACTACCCCACTCTTCTTCCCACTCAAACTCCAAAGCACCTATCTACGACGGCGGAAGATGTGAATTCGATGTGTTTCTCCATGGCTATATACCACAGGATCGGCCCTTCGTGGGTGACATCGATTTGCAATTGCTTCGTGTGTATACGATAAGATGCGGGAGGAGTAAACTAAAGTAGATATCAGATACGAGCGGCCCTAGATTCCTGTTGCTGTTCTGATTCAAGGTAAGCGGTATTAGGTATAGACACAGTAAGGCAGTACACGTTTCATAGCACGTCGTATATATACTCTCTATCTCGACAGAGCGGTGCTTAATATTGGGTATTCTGGTATTTGAGCTCTAGCTTGCGAAGGGGGAAGTAAAGTAGACCTGCAAGAGGGAATGCAACCTCGAAACCGATGTCGCCTGAGGTCCTGCCAATGGGGCCCAAGTACCACAGCTGATTCATGCAGGGTATGATCAGGGCGAAAGACATTATGACAGCTGTGATGGCAGCCGCTCCCCAAGGTAGACGCCCTGGAACATTCCATATGGAATGGTCATAGGTGCTGAAGTCACCTTTGCGGAAGTAGTGGTGTTCGACAAGGAGGATGGCGCCGTACGCACTCGCCCAATATCCGATTAGTGAAAGGAAATTGGTCAACGCCGTATAGAATTTGTGGGCGCCCACGATCGATAAAGGCAATGCACTGTTGTCCAGGGGAAAATATTTTGAGATCAGCCAGTGACAAGACAGACTATACAAATGGGAAGACCAACATTACGGTGCCAACGATCGAAAAGACGTATCTCGGGACTCTTGACATAGCCGGGACCATCACTTGGAAATTGAAACACATAGAGTAAAGCGTGCACGCGATGTTACCGGTGACGCTCAGGCTGAGAAGAACGGTGAGGAACTTCCCAAAGTTACCGACCGGGCTGAGCATCGCTTCTAACAGGCCACCGATGTCCTCGGCTTCTCCGTAACCTGCAGCCCAGCTAGGAACGTTTGATGAAGCAAGGACTGCTGCAGCTCCAAGGCACTCGAGAAGGACCTGGAGATAGATCAGAAGACGCTTTGGGGGTACCGATAAAGATTGACGTACGATAGGCACGATATACCCCAGATATGCATACCAAAAGATCTTGGACCTGGAAAATTATACCTAAGCGAAGGCGCAACGCCACAGGGCATGAAATGAAACCTACTGGGGAACGGTGGGCGTATAATACATTGTAAAATCGGATGCCATTGCCGAGTAAGTGATAACGAAACCAGCAAGAACAGCTGCGAAGCCCAAAATGCCAGGAGCGGTTGCAGGTGCCGCTGGTTGAGCGTTGTACAGGTTTTTACCACCCACGCCGAGTGCGACCAAGAATGCGATAAGAACCGGGAACCACGCGACACGTTCGTACCTGAAAGCTGTAAGACTAAAATTTTGATGGATAGATGATGCCGTTTACCAGTTGAGTACTCGGTAGCCCATAAAGGATATCTGGAGGTGTGAACATTGTGAAGACAAAGGATTTCGAGAGTCACGTAAGAGCACGTACGAGGAGCGCAATCACGAAGATAATGACAATGCCGACACTGATACGGGTTAGGTAAGATGATTGATGCTGCGAGATGCCATACGCACTCCCAGCTCATATTACTAGACACACTAGCTAGTGCCTGTCCGCCGAGTATACCATTAAGGATATTGAAGCCACACAGGCCGATCAGATTGAGGACAGCGGGTATAATGATACCAAAATAGCTTGATGGAAAGAAAGTCAGGCAATAACAAATAAGGAAAACAAGCACACTACCCAAAGCTATATCTGGATTGAATCATCTGACGCATGCCAGTTCGAGGTCCCCATGTATTTCTGTGGAAAGAGAAGTCAAGTGATGACCCGGTATCCATGTTCAAGAAAGTATACGAACAAATATGCGGGCAACGCGCATGCCAGGAGATTAAAGAATAAGATAACAAGACAGGAATCGCGAAGTCCAAGCTGGAAAACGATTGGTCCGAGCGTTCCGGTAGAGAAGCTAGTTTGTCTGTAAGAAACGAGCTGACAGCGGAAATGCACTGAGAATTTACGAAAGGATGTTGAAGTTCATTGAGAACCAGACGAAGAAAATTTTATAGTATTGGGTATCCATCCGCTCCTCTTCGGGAACTGGAACGATGCCTATGAACGAAGATCAGATAGGTATATGGTTGGTTGTGAGGAAGACTCACCTCGTTCCTCCACGCCCCAGCTGAGAAGAGATCTTGCTAACGGGTGAGAGAGCCATCCGTGCTTGTCTCCGGGGATGATCACAGAGACACCATCCCTAGACGTAGAGTCCTTCTCAAGGTCGATGACTGAGTTCTTCTCGTGTAGATGATTGTCGGACATCGTGGAGATGAACGGGGAATGGCAATCGCAGAACTTCGCAAGGAGCGCCCTAAATATATAGATGATGAGGCACCATTCAAGCTTTAGATATCCACGCCTTGGACGTTTCAATACAACCGGGAGAAAAGATCTCGATGATCATGTGGTACAACAATCAGGTACGTACTAAATCTACAAACCGACAGATTTGGAACAAATTTCATATGTAAATAAGCTAACCTAACTTACGGAATCTGAGTTCTCTCCGGCCTGTCCCGTCCGTCCATTCTTGTACATCCAGTCCGCTCTGTCCCCATCATCCTACCATGTATGATGATCACGCTGTTTCAAATTGGAGCAACTGATCGTCCCCGCAAAAATCAATTCGGAGGGGTTCGACGGAATTCCGATCCCTTCCAGAAGTACAACGCACAAGACGGACCGTCCGGGACATCCGACAAAATTTCCGGCATATATACTAACTTGGAAGTTTATTTCCACGATCATTTTCCGCGCGAAATTTAGTCAACCCTGTGGGATGTTGTGCTCAACGCTCTCAATAGCGACGACAACCCCGAGCTCACTGTTACTGACGATGGCTGTAGCTGTACAGCGCCCGCTACGCGGCTCACGCGTGTCCTCCTTCTATCCTATCAAATCTCTCCCATCCTTGTCTTCTCTCGATAGCGCGTTCCAGCTTCAGGAATACATTTCGCTTCTTATTCGTCTTGACGTCCATGATGTTGATTCCATAGTGTCTCTTCCGGGGAAAGCTGCTTTCAAGGATGCCGAAGAAAAGTCTTCTGATCTTTCTGATCAAGTCGAACGTAAGCCTGATGATCCTGAACGCAAGAACGACGTTGCAGTCGATCGAGGTTGCTGGATTTATGAACAATTACGGTACCTCTCCTTACTCACTCGTTCAGTGTTTTATGCGTTAACTTGTTTGCCCATCAGACGTCTCGCACAAGACCTATCCCATCCCCTCATCACGATGTTGCAGCAGGAATGTACTCGTATCACCTGTCCCGAGATGAAGGCGGGAGAGTGGTTATATTTGTGTGTCGCACACGGTAATGACGGTGCTATGGAGGTTCGTTTGATGATCATAAAAAAAAATAGTTTCTCTAACTGCTTATGTATATCCTCAGCAATGCTGTGCGATTGATTACATCCTTCATACGTTGGACAGCGCAACCGCACTATTAAATTCACCTCGAGCGTTTCCATCTCGGTGAGTCATGATCACGTCTCATAGCATCTTTACTGATGTCCTCCGTTACGCCGCCTTCTTCAAACTCAAATCAACCATGTGTTCTTTTCGCGATACTAGTCTTTCCATACCTCCTACGTCATATCGACACTTCTCTTCGCTTGCTCGTCGCCTTGGCAGAATATTTGCGCATGCATATTTTCATCACCGAGAAGCCTTTGAGCAAGCGGAGGCCGAATCATCGCTTTACGCTCGCTTCTTGAAACTTACTAGTCAATTCGATCTTGTCCCTACCGAGTTTCTTGTCATCCCCCCTGGTACTGTCCTGTCAGGCAGAAGGGGACGCGATGAGGACGTCGAACCTCCACGTCTTCTTGCAGCGGCCGTCAATCCACCGCGTGAGCGGGAGGATCAAAATGCACCTACAGCAGAACAGGTACAACCTCCGAATGTTCGTGAGAAGAGTCCTCCGGGACTGTCCAGTGATAGCCCGCGTGGCACCGATAGTCCACGCCGGCTGGGGCGCAATCGCACAGATACTATGGTGTTCAGTGAGGCGTACAATGCTGGAGAGGAGCTTGCAAAAGGCGGCGACCAGGGTGTCACTGAAAGCGGTGGTTTATTGCATACTGCGCTATCTGCTGAACCTGAGGACTATTCGCAAGCCTCATGGTCCAGTCAGCCGAGTGAGTTCTCTCCCGACAAATTTGGGTTTGGCATCGAAGAGGTCCCCGTCGAAGAGGTTCCCGTTGAAGAAGTGCTCGTCGACGAAGTGGCAACCGTCACCGGATCCAACTCTCCACCTTTGGAAGATCTGTCCTTAACGTTGCTCAAAGACTCTAGCTCAGCTCCCCCTGCTGTGCAACATGTGCCGGAACACGAGATAGAGACGACTCCGAATGTTGAACCAACAATTGAGATCGTTCAGGAACAGCCAGTTGTCGAGCCTGTAGCTCCTCAAGAAGAGTCTGAAGAGACCGCCGCCCTAGCTGAGCCTTCAAGCCCAGTAGCTTCCGCAGCTCCGCTAGATGTCGAGGCCAGTATTACAGTGCCTGATATCGTGGAGGAGACTGTAGCTGCCGAAAAATCTGATTCACCGGAGCCAGTTGCAGAATCTGAGAAATTACTCGAGACACCCGTCGAGCCTTCTCCTGAGGCAGACGTAGTGGTCATCGTCGTGGAACCTCCGGCACCATCATCTCCTGAGTCTGTGCCTGTTGACGACTCTCCCACGGAGCCCGAGGTTAGCCTTAATTTAAGCGAGCCCCCACCGTCAGAACCGATACCCCCGGAGAGCGAGAGTGATATTACAGATGAGGCACATGATGTAGATGAGGAGGCGGAGGTGGAGGTGGAGTTAGTGGAGAATCCATGATATTTCGATCGTGTGCTTTGCTGTGTTTTCGTAGCATTGTTGTGTTTTTCCTCATCTCTTAATGCTTTGATGTCACATTGCGTGTCGACGAGCAAGGGTACGAACTGATTGATTGACTAAATATAGCTGTCTGCTCATCATAGTGACGCTTTCGATGCGTTATGATCGCAAGCGCTCTGCTGGATCTACATACCTCTCGAATGGCATCGTCATATGACGAGTTCCTGTATAGTTAGTTGCGTATGTCGTCGTGATTGGCAGATTACGTTTGCGGATGATCTCGAGGGACGTTCGAAATAGACTTGAAACTATCTTTAAACTTTCCTAGGACGCAAACCATTGATGTCATTGTGCCGTCATGCAGAAAACACAACTCATCGCTCGGGCGCCTTGGTTTTACTTCCATTAGATTAATGTAGGGATCTCAATGATCCGTAGTAATGGACATGTGATGACGTGGTGACGGTTCATTGTGATAGCGGACGATCAATGAATTAATCATATGTATCCAGCGGTACTCTTTTAAGTGCTGGTTACGCATGGGGCTGCCACGTGAAAGGGCCGCCTGAGATGAATTAAAATCAGATAGTTGCAGTATATTCTACAGCACAGCGTCATCCGCTGGATACAAGATGACCCTATCGTTAAGTATACAACAACCAAGCGAGCTTGCCTCAAAATTAAAGGCTCCAGATCGAAAGAGGTATTCAAGTCACTATTGGTATACATGCGTGGCGAGTGGTTGATCATGCACCAAAACCGTACAACGTGCGCCCTGACCGCTTCAGCGCATAGACGACATCAAGAGCAGTAACTGTTTTGCTATAGTTCCGATGAGTCAACAAGCACCGAAGTAAGCTTATAATAGGGCCTACCGCTTAGCATGTTCTGTGTAAGTGACAGAGTCCCGGATAACGTTCTCCAAGAAAATTTTGAGGACACCGCGGGTTTCCTCGTAGATGAGACCTGAAATACGCTTCACGCCACCACGGCGGGCAAGACGGCGAATAGCCTGGAAAATATAAGCATGCGAATGATTATAGAACGCTATATCACTCACTGGCTTGGTAATACCCTGGATGTTGTCGCGCAGAATCTTCCGGTGACGTTTGGCACCGCCTTTTCCGAGTCCCTATGATTGCACTGTGAGTCAGCTAGTATAAGGCGACGCCAACTAATGTTTTCCGGACCTTGCCACCCTTTCCACGTCCAGACATGTTGTATTATGAGCTAAGTGACGATTTGTACAAAGGCGGGTTGAATACCGCTGGAGTCGATGGTAGTAGTGAAAGAAGCTGTACAGTGTAAATGCAATGATACGCGAGTGGTCACCGGTCACGTGTCATGTAGTCCTCACATGACCGGCTTATATCGTGCTTTCCAAGCACGTCACGTAGCAGCTTACTTATACCGTCCAGCATAGCCCACACGTATAAACCCATCGCCCACAACATTCTTCGATCTCTCTCACATCCCATACTTCATCTAGTCTCATAATGGTTGCTGAAATTTCCACCACGGCACAGCTCAAGGAGTTAACTACTGATGCCAACAAGCTCACTGTAAGTATTTGTGTCCTCAGTTGATCGAGCTCAAGTGACATGTTTTGTTTTCAGGTCATAGATTTCACTGCGAGTTGGTGCCCTCCTTGCCAGGCGATCAAGCCGATCTTTGAGACCCTTGCGAAGGACAACGCCCATGTGAACTTCGTCAAGGTTGACCTGTCCGAGGGCTCGAACGAGCTCGCCACCCTGTACTCCGTCACTGCTATGTGAGTCTTCATCCTCTTGCAATGTTTCTTCTGTGCTCATATTTCGCAGGCCGACCTTCATTTTCCTGGTAGGCGCGGAAGAAGTGCACAGGATCCGTGGCGCTAACCCGGCGTTCGTTCACCAATTTTTATCCTTGTGAATGCGTCCTGACACATATTCTAGTGGCCTCAAATCGGCTGTCGCGCAACACGCCAAACCCGCCACTTCTGGTGCGTTCTCTGGACAAGGCCGAACTCTTTCGGGTAAAGGCGGATCTTCATCATCCGCATCTACTTACAACGTATCGAACAGCTTAACTGCCACATGGTCGAATACGAGCCCTCAAGCGAAAGTTTTGATTGCACTTTGTGCAGCATATGTATTTTTTTGGCTGATATAGAAAAGAACGAATATTGTAGATCAGGTTTCGCGCTGGTGTATTACGTACAGATACGATACATCCAATAGTCATCGGATTTATGTTTGATGGATATGGGGGTGAATGAGAAGCTAGAACGGCCAGCGCAGGTATTGTGCGAGTCCATCAACAGGCTCAGTACTTTTGAAGGACGCCCGGATCGTTGAAAACCGGGAAGGCAGACTGATTTACTACATATTACGTCACTACGACGACCATATCGGAAGGGCGGCTTGATCTTAACCACAACAGCCCACGCATTGCAGCTTGATTCATAGGCTAGCCTGAGCCAGACCGCCAGACTGGACACTTAGGCCTTGATGTTCACCATAGTCAAAATGGTGAATGGCGCAAACCTCGAGCCTGCGACTCAAGCTGGCAGCTGGCGCAACACCATCGAGGTCCATCATGATGTAAAAAGGCTTCCGAGTCTATACAATCAAGAGTTCAAGAAAGTGAGTGGCCCTCTTCGCGAACATGTCAAGTGCAGATGTTGTTAATCGAGCTGCTGATCTGATGATACTTTGGCAGTCTCCACAGTCTGCATGGCGGCTAGGCTACTCCTCGCGGGTATGCGATCACAGAGTCGCATTCTTTCTTCATCCCGGATCTGATCATAACAATGCCTTCCTAACATGACGCTAGCCTGGATTCCTGTGTTGCCTCCACAAGCTTAGGTGGCCCGCCTAAACGTCGCTGAAGCGCAATGGTCCTCGGGGTTTTGGCCTCCTTCATCGGTCAATCTTATCATTGGTAGGGGAGTCAATTCTGCAGGTGATTTCACCGCTCTAAAAGTTTATGATATCATGATAGCGTCAGGGGGGTCATATCACGATTCGCCGCATCATTCAAGTTGGCTATAAATCAGCCAGATATTAGGTTCTAGTAAGTACCTGGCAACTGGATATGATATCTACAAGGACTTTCGATGACCCTGAAAGGGTTCAGCATCCAGTGTGCTGTCACAGTCGCTTGAAATGTTGTGGATATGGTTGACGTGTGGCGTCATACTATAACTCTGGGACCCCGGATTCTTGACTCTGGATCATATTGTTGCCCAAAAAGAAAGATGTCTTTTAAACCGGAAACTCGGAAATAGAGGGGGAGCCTCAGCTGCTCAGCATGTTCGATTTACATAAATCCATGCCTAGAAATTTCAGATGTTTTGCCTGTCATTAGCGTCCCTCTTTCCGAAAATGCTGTATGTATTTCTGTACAGATGAAATGGAATGATGTACATGTCAAGGTTGGCACCCAAGCACCTCTCTACAGCGGCAAACCGACATAACCAGCACCTGCATCCTTCAATAGGCGTTCGATCAGTTTCATGCCCTCCAAGACCCGCTCCTCTTCAAGCCGTCTTCCTACAATCTGCACGCCAACGGGGAGACCTTCCATGGCGCTTGCATCATACATCTTGTAGTAGTTTCGTTCGATGGCGTTTCGTGGACGGAAAGTACGCGGGAGAACATCAGTCGTCGCATCCACATGCGTGATTGGCATAACACCCGCACTATAATCAAGCTTTTCAAAAATTCAGAGTGAATTTCAGATCGGAGCCATTAAAGAAGAATAGAACATACCAGGTTGAATAGGAACGTGTACCCACACGCTTTCCATCCATGCCTCATCCCTCCGTGAGGAACAGCAGGAAGACTGTTTGGTACAGTAAGAATGAAGTCAACTCCTTCATCGCCCTGGCGGCCTTCGACCTCTGCGTCTCGCCACACTTTGAACCAGCGAGAACGATAGTCCTCCCTTCGCGCAATTAAAGCATAAAATTCTGGCATGGTCTTCTCGTAATGAGTGTCGATCAGACCAGCATAGATAGGATCGTGGCGTATGTAGCGGTAATACCAAGCATAGAGTTTCATGACGAAGTAGGGGAGACGAAG
The DNA here is from genome assembly GCF_016647745.1 of Suillus plorans. NCBI lineage: Eukaryota > Fungi > Basidiomycota > Agaricomycetes > Boletales > Suillaceae > Suillus > Suillus plorans. The sequence goes on from NW_024537399.1 coordinate 98,395, forward strand.
GCCGCGGAACGCTGAAATCATTCCAGCATCGTTGGACTCGAATGCACGGTGGTTTTTGGAAGTCGTCTTGCCGCCATCAGCAAGGAGGAGCTGTGACGCAATTTGAAGACCTTCGTATGGGCTCGGGCACTGCCTGAAGTGGGATAGGAAACGTTTTCAGGAAAGAAGAAATTTGACCTACAGAGTGACAACTTCGTGGCCGTTCTTCTCGAGTATCGCAGTGACCGTTTTCAATGCTCGCGCGCAGGCAGGCGAGGGTGTCACAACACCTTTGTGCGAATGTGAATATGCTGAGCTTAAACTCCATAGAGATGTTCCGCTTACCGTCATCCCACAGGACACCCCACCTGATGGGGCGATCTTCTGGAAGTTTGACATCTCTCCAAGGAATTCTAAGGACCTATATTACCACATTACCATGCAGCAACTTAACAGCACTGATTTTATTTACCGAGTAGTCGTAGTTCCAAGGCTTCATTTGGAACACAGCACGCCAGAATGTCTCTAGATCTTCCAACGTTCTGGTCATAGGGCTATGTGTTGCAGGAACGCCCTCCTGGCCAGGCATACTGGACGCGCTGCCCTGCTTCAAGAATCTATACATACTTGATTTGATTGAATAGACGCCAGAGAAATGCGCAGGAGTTCGAACGCTCCCCGCGACATCTGTGCCTATCGCGAGTCTGGCTGCACCGAGCGCAAGGAGTACAGCTTCACCTGAAGATGATCCTCCTGAGGTGTAGCCCTTCTTGTGGGGATTGTCGGTAGAACCAAAAACATCGTTTGTCGACTCCAGTGAGAGCATGGTCATGGGAACGTTCGTCTTGACGTATGGAACGGCACCTGCATCTCGCAGCAACCTCACCAACGCGCCGTCGGCGGCCATTGGTTTGCCCACAAGAGCTGAGTATCCCATGGAGGAATCCCAACCCTTCACACTTACCATGTCCTTGAGCGAGACTGGGACGCCTGCCAGTGGACCTGATTTGTTTGCAGTGCTAGCCCAAGTCTCTGCAGATGCAATCATAACCTCGGTCAGACAGTTTGTCTGAGCATGCGCTTGAAGGGCTTTCTTAGAGTAGGCAACGAGGATGTCTGATGGAGACAGAGATGACGTTTGCACAGCAGCCACCAGAGACGAAACTGAGCGAGACAGAATCTCTTTGTCCTGGGATGTGAGAGGCTCGTGGTAGATGGGTTTGAGGGATGCGATACGTTCTGCTCGCTCTCGTTGCTTATCGCGACTAGTATGATTATGGACCTCGTCAGAGTCTGTTAAGGAAACGAGCAATGATGATAAAAGGCTCACCATGCACGACGGTGCGACAGATAAGAGAACCACATGTTTCCTGAACCTGTACTAATGGCAAACCTCTCAGAAACCCCCGTCAGTTGAGGGGAACAGAGTCCAGATGTGTGAGAAGACTGGCAGCCGTGAGGAAGGCTCACGAGCCTCAGCTGGTTCTTATCGTACTCGCATGGAATGGGCACGGGATTGAATTATGTTATATGCAATTACAGCTTGTACCACAAGATCAACATAATAAGTATTAATAAGTATCAGCTCATAATTGTACACACGTGAAAATGATGTAATAATTACATCGGCGCTTTTGCCATAACTTGCAAGCAATATTCTCCCCGATGAAGGACGTTGAAGGAATCTGTGGTCGTTTCTTCTTATATCTGCACTGAGAAACTTCAATTCCTGGAACCTAGGCCTGAGGCACCTGCATAAGAGCTCGCTCGTTGTTGACAGGATCGTGGCTGCCAAAAATCAGGATACAGGTCAAGAATAAATTAACATGCGGGTAGTATTTCAAGAACTTCAAACCAGAAGTAATAACACCGTCCGTGTAACAGATGCTAAATGCCTTGGTGAAAATGTTCCAAGTACAAGTTGTGTCGATGTCGCAAGCTGAAAAGTTGATGCGGTCACGGTGAGTCACAATTCCTTCCGAAACGCTTTCCCGAATTACGTATGAGTGCTACCAGTATACTACTACGAGAGTGATGTCGAGTACTAGTCTTGTTATACATGTCAGAGTTACGCCTTCTCTCTGACATAGTGATGATTTTTAATATGATCCCTTCCCTGGACACGCTCCATGTTCAACGCTTGCCAATCCTGCTCGCGCACACCGAATTCAATTGCAAGTAGATATTCTCCGACTCCGAGTCTTGTATCTGTTCATGTTTGGCTCAAGCCCGACAGCTTGCTTTGCGCGCAGCTTTCTAAATTCAAGGGGACAACTGCAGAGCTCGCCAGTCGTTGACAGGTTCGTGACTGAGGACGTGTTCGAGTCTTCAAGGTGTTCACGCAATCTCAAGCGTCAGAACAATCTCTCGAATATGTGCATGAGGAACGTGCACCTTTACTATTTTTCGATCAGATTCAATGCAACGGGTGATCTCTGTTGTCAACTGTGAGTGAAACGACCAAGAACATTAATGTATATTCAAAGGTAATAAACTCATCATAATCATTGTTAGGGGTACTGGGTGTCGCAATCAAATAAATGAGAGCAGATAAGGTCGGCAACGTCAGACGAGTTCCCAATGTCACGTTCAAGTATGTAGCTTCTGAGAGGATTTTCGAACAGAAGCCTCAAGACATTCTACAGCCTCCCGTGCGGCCTCTGCCCAATCCTGCTCACGCACGCGAAGCTCAATTCCTAGTATGGTCTTGTTTAATTGCATCATAGTTATTCCGTGAGGTTGGCGGATGTGCGACTCCCAGCCCTCTGGGAGTCGTTCTTCATGAAGGAAGTTATGGAGGTCGTCCACACGGCCTCCAAAGATAGTGACTAGGGTCGCGGCACTAACGGAACGTTCAAAAGTGCGCTTAAAATGGATGATGCAATAGTAATGTACTTTGCGCTCCCAAAGATCTTGTGGAAAAGGCTGAGAGAGAACTCCTTGTTTACTGCGCGTGCGACTACACGCCGCTTGCCGAGTATCCTGGAGAGATCTTCGGTGGTGATGACAGTATTGTCTTTTTTGTCCTTGCCGGTAGCTGCTGCAAGTAACTCTTCAATGAAAGGTACGTGCTTTGTTGATTGTGTCTGTTCGAGAGCAGAATCAAAACCTAAAGACAAATTATTCCGACATACACAAACAGGCATGTCAAATCACTCACGCAAGAGGGATCCGTCGTGTTCAATACCATTATGTAGGTCAAGTTCTTCCAAATCAAATAAGTCCTCGCTGTACTTTTTCTTAAGCATGCGAGCGGCAAAGCGCGGCACAAATGAGCAGAAGCTAGGACTGAAGTTGTATGTCGCCCGAATATGATGGCCAACCTCAACAAACGAGACGTTGCGTCCACTGCGTGGGATGATACCTGGGTTTTAATATCGTCAACACCAATACTACCACCTAGGCTTAAGCGCCGAGACTGGCAGAATCACTCACCATGGTTGGCCATCGCATTGAGTGCAGGGCAAGAGCAGCGGGAGTCTGTCTCCTTGGGAGGCCTATACTCGGGCCAGTACTTCGCATAGCCTGGGTGGCCCTCGGGGGTGACATACCCGATGCAACGCTTCCTCCTCATGAGATTGGAGAGGGTGAGGAGGATATCCCAAAATAAGATACCGACATCGAGGGAAAGACGGGACGCGATGGAGAAGGGGCCCATTTGATTTTCCTTGTGTCAGTGATAGGTATGTCGAAGGTGATAAGTCAGGGATAGTGAGAGATGGATAGGTACGGTTCAAAGGAGCTTAAGTATACACGGAATCCGTATAATGTCAGCGGTAGTGTCACAGGGCCGACGGAAAAGGTTTTCAGGTATCCCGGTACTAAACGCCTGTGGAGTCCCATGTCCCCCAAGTATAGACCGAGACTGATGTAGGAGGGTGGCGGACAAAAGGAGAGATCAATAGCGTCTAACAGACATTACTTTCAAGTCCGAATGTGGCATAGGCTTCATCGAACTTCTCCGATCTAGGAATGAATGGTCCAACGTTCAGATGTCAGAGTTCGTGGCGGTTCCAAGGAGGATTAAAATTGTAATTTTGGGCGTTTGATAGCTTGAATATTGACGCAGCCTTCCGACTCGGAGCGCATGCTTGTCATACCACATACGAAAACCACATGGGAGGATCTTTAAAGGGGTCCCAGCAGTGTTTCGTGTTTTGGGAGTTTTGGGAACCTGGCGACACCTGAGTTCGAATGACAGTGACAGGTCTCCTCACCAAGCAAAGTAGCAAGAAGTGTCCGATACTGATACCGCTAGACAATAGCCGCGCAGTCCATTTTTGTCGAAATCAAATTCAAGTTGATGTTGAGCGTCTCGAGTGAGTCCGTCGGACTCAACGAGTAACCGACGACGCGGACGTTGAGTGAAGCTAAGTCCGGACTCAACGAGTAACCGATATATACGAAATGTTTTTTTGTGAAATAATATGTTATCAACTAGCGACAAGATCGATGTGTGTTCGGGATACGGGTGTTTCACCCGTTGTTGAAATCGAATGTGAGTCACGTGATGTCGGTGCTCGTTCTCTTGCTTCAGGCTTCGATAGCGAACATGACAACAGCAGCAAGATGCACGCCAGGGCTTGCTTCCACCTCATATAAGCTCCCTTTCATGACTTCAGCACTGAGATTTAAAGGACACCGCAATGTCCGCTGCTTCTCATCCACGTGTCGACGAGCAGCCCACTTGCGCGATCACTATGCGACCCTTGGAGTCCCAATCACAGCGACGAAGGCTCAAATAAAGGCATGGGTCATTTTCTTGAATTTTTAAAGGATCTGTCCCTCAAAAACTCATGATAGACACATTTCTACCAAGTGAGTCGTCCTTCATTGGTAGCAAAGGATGCCTACTGATGAACCTCGCTAACTCTTAGCTCAGCAAGAAATATCATCCCGATGTTAGTCAGGACAGTACAGCACGGGGAAAATTTCACGCAGTGAGTGAAGCTTACGCAGTGCTCGTGGACGATCGAAAGCGGTACGCCTGAAAGCGCTCGCCGATGTACTGACCTGATAACCTGATGGCAGGCGAGAGTACGATCGTAGTATCCGCCACGCATCACCGTCGCAACCATCCTCTCACCACCCACAAGCTACTACAGCACGTCCCTCCAATCGATCAGGGTCGCGCAATGCATGGCAAAATAATGCACGTCAGCATCAGCACCGTGACCCCAAGTCCAGCCATGCGCATGACCCAAACGCAGCTTATGACCACCCATGGGAGCATGCTCGAGCAGGCAAATACACCTATTATAAACCTCCCCCCGGTGCACATTCACGCACGTCCTATACATGGTCGCACACAAATCCATTTTCCAGCCCACACGTCCAACGAGCAACCGGTCGTATGTCTGCATATCCTTCACCAGGAACGGGCCCGTCTGATGGTAGCAATGAAAGTATGGCTAAAGAAGAACCACGACCGAAAAGAACGCAAACGGACGAGGACGTAGCTGCAGCGGAGAGTGTTATAGGGCGTGTGTTTGCGGTGTCTGGACTTTTAACTTTCATGTTAGTGATAGCCCAGTTTGCGGGTGCGCCGTGGGGCAGTGCGCATGCATGAATCAATGAATTTTGTAATCAGTTTGTCGAAACGCATAGAAGACTAGTTGGAAGCCCAATACTACAACAGTACTTTCCTGATACATACATTGACTGACTATCTACGCCACTTCCCTCCCGCGGGTATCTACCATCCATCAGCACAGGTATTACCGTATTAGCAGATTGTGACGTGAGGTCTTCTATACATCCCTGTGATGCACTAGCTGTCACTCTCGTTCTTGCGATGCTTGCAACCCGGTATACCCAAGTAACTCCTTGACCCGATCCACAAACACTACTGCGAATACCGCAGAGAATGCTACGATGATTACTTTCAGTTGGAATTCGCTTAACCGAACTTCACTGTCAGCCTCATTTTCTTCCGGTCCGTCATGAGAAAGGCATGGCTTTCTGGGGAGAGGACGAAGCTACCTGAGCTTGCAACTTGAACTTTGCCTTCTCCCTTTCCTTCAATTCCCTATCTCGCGTGAGCTTGTTCATCGTCGACCAGTATCCAACAGGCGGACGATAAAACATCGATGAGCCTGACTTGAGTGGGTCCCAGAAAGTGGGATCAACCGGCCGGGGTTCAGACGAGGCAAGTTCCCCGCCCGTTGATGTCACAGTCCCATTATAAGAGCAGAATGCAGTTGCTCGTATTAATCGTATTTCCGTCTACGATGATGTTCAGAACCAATATACTATAGTTGGCCGAGTGAAAAATAAATAAGCGCACCGAGCACAGCATAAGCCTCGGTAACCTTTCTGAAAATTTCAGGAGAAGTTGAATCTTGAGATCTCTGAGAGACGTCAGGATGGTGTTGCCTGCTCAGCTACACGCGCATCACCTCAACGATGCGCATCGACTATGACGAAACCACACTTCGTAGTACCTTTTCTGTGGTGTTGTATCAGCCACTAGAATGAACCTCGAACTAGTATCGAAGACTTTAATTTGGTCCTGCGAAGCATCTCTCCATAACCCAAGTGCGGTATAGTGAACCCAACGATTCGTCTTGCCTCTTGAACTTTGAGCGGGCTGAGGTGGTACGGTATCTCTATGCGAATGTATCCATGATGAAAATCCAAGTGCGAGACTGAATCCATGACGGTTTGCCATCATCGTGTTTTGGACTTTCGGTGGCATAATAGTGTTCGGGATGCGGCAGTACGATGTTCTTGTTCCGTGAGGACCATGGTGAGAGATTGAGGAATGGAGGAGAGGATGGAGACCCTCTGGATCTCATCGATTGATGGCTGCAGTTGAACTTGTTGACGTTCAAGTTGGTGAACAGCTCCATGCTTCATTCATGCGGTCCCTCCGTTTCGATGATAGCATAGCGTTATCTAGACAAATATAATAATGCCATGCGCACGTACATGGGAGGGAACGAGCTATGTGTGAGATATATGAAGCGTAAACACAGATGAAAGGGGAGAGAGAAAATCATCGAGTGACACAGATTCTAAATTGTCTCATGACCGATGTGAAGCAGGACGACGACAACCAACGAAAATTCCGCAACAGCTCACTCCTACATACTCAAAGTCTTGCGCTCCACCAGTTGGGCCTTGTGCTTGTGTTTGAATTGGTTGCACTTGAGATGCTTGTGCCCCGGCTGGCCGACCTGATGGCATTAAATTGTCGGTTTCATTGCCATTCGTGCGTTGCATAGCTGCGGCCGCTTCCGCATCAGACTCGGGGACAATACCAATTCTCTGCAATGTGTTTTAATGGGAGGAAAGAGGAGGAAAGGATAGCCACTCACATTTTCATCTTGAGCAAGAGGTACATCGATGATGCGCGTGGAATGTCCTCCAGAAAACAACTTGAAGTTGAAATTCCAGTGTCGGGACTGTCGCTCTAGTGGTTGAGACGCAGTTACAGGTCGTGTGCCGAAATGCTTGGGACCGAGCCAACGACGCCAACGAATGAAGGACGATGGGCTTGCATGTGGAACTGTACGACGAGGCGCGTGGTCTGAGTCGTTGCTGAAGAAATCATTGCCCTATATCTTGGTGTCAGACAAAAAAAGGTCAAGAACAAGAAATTACACTGACGTATCTTGCAAATCCATATTTTTTGGCCTGCTGATTAGGAGCAAGACAGGCGTCAAAGGTCTAATGAGACATCTGAGAAAAGGTGGGGTTGCTCACGATTGGTGGGCGCACAACTCTCGGTCGGGTTGGACGTCCCTGGTAAAAAATGAGATGTAGTGTGAAAGAGAAGTGGTGAAGACTTGCCTGAAGCTTTGGGTTCCCATCATCGGCACCCTAAACGACCAAAACTATTAGAAAAGGACATCGTAACACCAAAGTACATATGTACCACAACTTTGAGCGCCGCCTCAAGGCTCCATACATAGATTTTTTTGTCTGGTCCAGCGCTGGCAATGTATTTTCCATCGGGGGACATGGCGACAACCCAGAGTTCGTCATCATGCAAGAGTGGATCTCCGACTGCCTGATTGTTCTTGAGATCCCAGATGCGAATGGAGTAGTCCCTTGATCCGCTAACAATATAGCTTTCATCAGGGGTAAGACACAAGGATTCGACGCCGTGAGTATGACCCCGAAAAACGACGAGTTCGTGTCCATCAACAGTCCGCCATTTTCGGATGGTGTTATCAAGTGAGGCAGAAAAGATATGTGCGCCATCCTTGGACCAACACAATGACGTCACTCCGTTGTCGTGTCCCTCGATCTCAATAAGCAGCTTGCCGTCCCTTGACCACACGCAAATTATATCGTCCCCACCGCTCATGAATTTGTCGCCTTGTGGAGAGTATTTGACGGCTCCGACCCATCCGTGACTGGTCTGTATGAGTGGTACTATTTGTCGACCAGTATCCGGGTTCCAACGTCGTATGGTGCCGTCTTGCGATCCACTTGCTATCTCCAAGGAATCGCGAGACCAATCGAGGCAAGTCACTGCAGCGTCGTGCCCCTCCCATGGGTCGCCGATCATGCTACCCTTTTTTATATTCCACAGTCGCAGTCTGTCATCTACACTTCCAAAAACGATCATTGTTTCATCCGGAGATACTGCCATCGAGACTATCCCTTCCCCGTCGTGATTCGAAGGCTTTCCTACTGGCTTTCCGTCTCTTTTCCACTGACGAATTGAACTATCCCAGGAAGCGCTCATTATATTGCCACTAGTACCCAAGTGGGCGAGGCTCCATATGCAGTCGGAATGACCCTCGATGACGCACTCCGGCATCAAGCTTCCTGCACGACGTTCTGGCTTAGGTTTCTTCCACGACGTGATCTGAGTATTGTGGTTGACGAAGTACGACCGACCGAGTGGTGAGATGTGCCATTCCCATCCGGGATCAACGAGATCTTCAGGATCATCTATGTTCAACCGTGAGTTCGTCAGTCCGTGTCGCAATTTCATCCCTCACCTAGTCGCACTCCTGGTAAAGGTCGATTCCACGAGACCATCACAAGCGTGTCGTCTTGATATAGTGTGTTACCATTGGACGCCTTAAATTGTTGCCACACAGGAGGAAGCGCTTCATTCCCCCCTGCTTCTGATTGAGTAAGCTGGTGGGTATCATAAGGTGACTTCTGACCTTCCCAAAGTGCGTCCTGATGGTGTTGTGCACCATATAACGGAAGACCATCTGCGCTCGCCAGAAGAGGTACAATAGGTGTTAGTGGGTTGAATAGCATTTCTCCTTGTGCTCCTCTCCGTTGTGCTGATGTGCTCGACTCGCTGACTTCGCTGAGCATAACTCTGATCAAGAAAGGACGCTACGCTTTCAGACGGTTGGACAATGAGGTAGAGGCTGATCTCGATAACGGGTAAAATGAATAGTCAAGGACGAGAAAAGACGATGGGGGTGATTTTGCATGCTGTATTCGCGAGCGCCTATCTTACACTGCATGCTAGTGGCAGTGTTGTTGTTGAAAGTGGCCTCGGTTCGTTCCGTGTCGTCGTTGTACAGTGTGACACTCGGACGAGAGGTATTTGCCAAGGAGTACTTGGATATGGGTCTCACAGGTTCGTGCATAAAGATGGACCAGAGAGGGTGTGGGTGTGAGTTGGACGAAATTTGATCGCGCAAACGAAGTCTTGAAGTTTTGGACTCGCGCCGGAATTTGTGTTTGCAGAGGGTAGATCGGACACGCCGGTACGTTGTTAAGTCAGGCGGCGGCCAAGCCTTAAATTACATAAGCTGAAAGCCTCCCGCGATCGCAAATTTCGTTGAAGCCACTCTTGAGTTTGAAATTTGAGCATCTGCTGTCCCGGGTCTTCTGTCTCAACCTCACTATTATTGTCCCATCATCGCTTCCGCTTCTGTCGTTTGGAGACGATGCCTTTATCCCTCCGTTGTCTAGCATCACAAATTGCAGGGTATTCAACACCAAGATGTTCGCCTGAGTGAGTCGTTAGCAGCTTCTCGTCAAAATCGCGTAGAAATTTGAAAACGCGTCATGATTCTTCTGATCACGTCCTTCAGGCTCTCAGGCTCATGTCCATCGCCTCTATGCGAGAATTTTGGCTGGTGTCAGTGCAAGATCACCTGGTGAGATATTTGATGGTGAGCTGAACAGTTCTCTTGTAGCCGTTCCAATTAGGCTGGTGGCTCGGTGTGACATGAATTTGCAATGGCACAGGTGGTGGGACCATCTGGGCGTGTTTTTCGAGGGGACCGACAAAGACCTGAGGTCGGATCAGTATTCGCGAACTAGTGTGCTGGGGTGAGTGTCAGCGTTCTGGGCGGAGGATTCCATGCCTCCCGCCGTGACCGCTCTATACTTTTCTACTTTTGAGGCTCAAGAACAACACCCATCCCCCATCCTTCCTCCGAAAGCACGTACAGAGCGATGACGTTTCCTTTTTTTCAATCAGGACTGACCCTCTGGTAAACCATGGCGAGTCTAGGTGAGAAACTTGTGCGATGCGATGTGTTTCAAAGAGGTTGTTCAGAGCTGTTCAGAGGCATACAAGACTTGGAGCTGATTCAAACGAATGAGTCAAGACTTTCGGAACAATCAAGTGTACCTGCCCACTATCAGAGGAAAGGTCCGAACTTTGTCGGCAGGGACCCGTTGATGAGCCTACTGGTTTTGCGAGCACAATATTAGTGTGCGATTGGGTATGAGTACTTCAAGAATCAAGTTCCCTCATAACTTTAGCGACCAGTCATCACGTGCGGTTAGTTCGACTTCCCACCACCACTCTCAAACAAACGCCCCGTCAGTAATAACCATCACCTGTACTATGCCATATCACTCAAATAATAACACCTTTACACTCCACAATGAAAGGAGAGTGGCACGTTATGCAACACTGTCGATACTATGGAAGGACCACAACCAGATAAAACATTCGCAAGTTCAATTGATAAAATCTTAATCTACTAGTAACCTCTCACGTCAACCACATATAGTATACGAAAGAAAAGATGCAAATGACCCCAAACGATTCACTTTTGAACGAAAAAAAAAGAATTCGACTATTGACTTCGAGGAACGAAGTAGATTCTAAGTCAGTTCACGCCGTGGTAACATTGCGTAGTTGTAAAGCTTTCGGCCTGTGTACAAAATTAACACCGCAAGGTCAATTGGATTTGAGGCGAAGCAAGGCTTACACGAGGCACCTGGATGCACTACATGTGAGGTCAATATGACGAGGTCTGATATGAAGCATTGAAGCCTTACTTAGGCATACAAAGTTGTAGTCTCAACCGCTGCGACAGTAGTAGTCGCGTCCTGTGTGCAATATTAGTAATTAATATCGCGATGCCAATCCATGAATTCGACATAAGGCTTACACGTGGGTGGTTCTGGGTGATTATGTTTGAGGTTAATAACATAACGGGGATTGGTGGTACCAGACACTTACATTATGTATCGTAACGGTGGCTACACATCGTATGTGAGTGAACAGTATTAGATTTTGTGCGAAGTCAGCCTCACCTGGGGAAGCATAGCTTGTAGTAACAAAGGCCATCAAGGCAAGCAGAACATAGAGGGGAGCAGAAGAGAAGCGAGTGAACATGATGGTGAGTATATCTGTATCTGTTGCGCTGTCTGATCTGTGACGATGCTGAAGTGAGAAGCACACAAGCTCCAAAGGATGCCGTTTAAGTATTCTTCCTTGGGACGTTGGGAACCTAATAAAACAATTCCAGCGTATCTGATAAGTATTTTACCTTTTGATGTCATAATGGTGTCACTCGCTTCCATACAACAGACAGATCACTGCTACGCCGGCCACATTCGATGCGACCCCTTGCCACGAATTCAATTACTATTATGGATCAATACAATAAAATCCTTATTGAGTAGGTCGGTAAGTTATTCAAACATTTGATGTCATACCGTGTCGTTGGGGGGCTCCTATCGTCTGCTATAGCAGCGCCTAACGACGCGGTAAAAAGAACCCTACTCAATAACGATTTATGAGTGGTAGTCAAATTAACGTTCTGAAACGACTGAGTCGTTTATCGATCCATATAACAAGTTAACGTCATGATGAATCCGTGGCAGGGCGCCACATAGAGTAGGGCCGGTCGCCCACCTAGCAATATCAAAATTATTAGCCCCGCTCAATTTGCGGTCGATTTTGCCCAGTTTATTGTTCACGAGTGATATGTTTTGATGGCAAGCAAGATAAACTGATTTGAAATTGAGTGCCTCAGTTGTGTTTTTACAGTTCATTCGAAATGGGAATTGCGGAGCTCACATAGTGCCGAACAGCTAATAGTCCTCCTCGCAGACGTTGGGTGATGTCTTGCCACTCATCATGACGCCACTATTATGGATCCAGCCAAGGGACTTTAAGAGCTAATTATTAGAGAGCTTATCGACCCGAGATAGTGCATTGACAGGCATCATATATGAAATCAACAAGAGCGCACTCAAAGCCTCAATTGTTATTCATTTTCGCGAGGAGTTTAGCAAGTCTTGAAGAGTGTTGTGTATGCCTTGTGTCCACACCCCAAGTTCCTTCTCCAACGACACCACTGTTTCGCGAATATTTCTTCCGAGCTCACCGCCGTCGTTGTTTCTGCCAAAACCGATCATCAGTTCATGTCTCGCACGCACTAGTGTTTCGTATGCAGCTTTGAGTCGCGCGGGGCCGGACGGTAGGGAGGCGATATTCGTGGGTGGTGATGTGACCGGGCAGGGTTCATCAACGGCCAAAAGCTTCCCGAGCTCTGCGAGGGCGACGGCACGTACAGGGTGGCCATCACGGAGAATGGCGGATAGCCCCATATAGTGCTTAGCTGCGATACGGATCGTCTCGTCCAGCAGTTCTTGTGCCATGTCCGCCGACAGCGAAGACAAGAGAAGTGATTTATGGAGTCCGATCAAGGGCAATAACGGGTGACAAGATGGCGTCAGGCCGGCAGACACAAGTCTCGGAATAATATTGGTCGTCAGCTGTAAGGCCTTATCATGATCTGTAAGGAATTAAGATTTACGTGGATGTCTTTCCTACGCAACATGAGGGACGAACCTGTATCTTGAATGGAAGTTGCCTTCGCCAATGCTTCTTGTCCAATATGAAGAGCGTCCGTGATAAATGTAGGTGTAGCTACAACTGCGCGGCATTTCACGCATTGGCATGGCTCGCTTTCTGTTATAGATGCAATGTATGAAAAACCATTATTGCAAGTAAAGCGCCGACCGTTCTCACCGTCACTGGGCGCAGGGCACATCCCTCCACATGACTTTGGACACCATATGGACTCACGAGGGTCTATTATATTGTCGTCATGGCATAGTTCACACTGGCATGTGAAGTCATATGTCTCCTTCAACGCAGCCTGTCTTAGAGAACGAGGCAGGGTGGTGTCGATGTAGGATGTCAGAATCTGACAGCGATCGCTGGTTAGTGAGAGCGCTTCGAGTAAGTGGTCTATACTCGCCTCCTCATTGGGTGAAATGTCTCTGAGCGCAATTACTTGCATCTGCGGCTCCTCCGCGGGATTTCGAGAAGATCGAGGAAAAACTATGACTGCACCGGGATCACAAGAATGGTTGAAAAGCGCAACAAGCGGCGAGACCGACACCCCCACTGGTGTCAACGAGGGTGAAGTTAATGCGAAAGTATTCGTCACAAACTGCCAGATACTAAGTATGCGATTCCTGATGCATTCTGTGAACAGTGCTTACTCTTGAAATTAAATCAGCAAAGTCGCCCGCAGATAAAATGCCAAACTCCGATAAATCTCCAGGAGAAGACAAGCCAAGATATCGAACCAGAGAGTGGGCAAGGTGGGTATTATTTTCAACGACATGAGGTTCCAAAGAATGTCGATCTAATCCCACCTCAATTATAACCTGCACTTGAATGTGATGCACGACTCACGAGACTGTAATGCATCAATTTCCTTTGACTGTCGTGCTGTCAGCGGTGTGAGCCATTAAATACAAACTCTTACCCACCCAACTACTATCAAACCCTTCCTTCTGTTTTTGCCACAAAATTCTACCCAGGCACCTGACAGCATCACTTGGAACAGACAAGTTTTTCGATGGTGCTGACTTGGCCCATTTCGTCAATGCAGAACATTCGAGTCGATGAAGCGACCAGTCATTTGTCTGACACGTCTAATACTGAGGAATTAGACCAGTGAAAAAGCGCTTTATGGTATAAGTGCAACTAACTGTGTTACAATACCGAACTGTGCGGCATCTGGTACACCTCAACAATCCCGAGTTTGACGTGGCAACACAAGAGGAGCAATGCGAGTCCAGATACCGGCTAGCTAGTGCAAATGAATACGGCCTTAGTGATATAATAACAGAACCTATGTCGTGTAAGCGATGTGTGGCTCAAGAATCAGATCTTGCAATAAATTTGCTAACCAGCTTTGATTAAATTCCTGGCCCATAAGCCTCTGCCTGATATTTCTGATACCCGCATCTCCACATTTTCTGGTATGCCGTGGTACACAATGCCTCCATTGCTGGGAGTTGATGTAGTTGGATCATTAGAATGTATTGCTTTTGGAATAGTTGTGGAGTGGGACTCTTTGGAATTATCGGTGGAAGTCACATACGATCTTGATGCCTTAGATTGCCTTTGAGATTTCAGACTTGTAAATGACATGATACATACGACCTAGTAATGCGGTGACCCATAACGCATTGGCTGGTGCCTGTTTGTCACTGTTTACGACGGTACCTTCTGAATTCAATAAATCCAAACAAAAACCAGCTTACTAATTAGTAGGATGAAGTCACAGAAATTACCCTCTGAGGTTCCAATACTACTAATGATTGTACCAAGTTGTTTTACCCCTGGCCAAGTTCGCTGGAAAATTCTAGAGTTGGAAAAACTGGCGCGGCGCAATCATGCAGTAATGCCAACAGACACTACAAGTTGGCAGTTTGTTTGTACATGATTATATTTTTGAAACTCAGCTAGGATCTAATTGCACCACAAGTATATGTAGTTCATCCAACAAAATGCCTACCGCAGATTCAGTGTCAGTGTTCGCGGAAGGGACTTTCGAAGAACAGGTATAGTTGTACTCTCCTCCTTAAGACTTAACCCTGATATTCGGTCAGATACAAGAGCTAGTGGATTATGCCACTCGAAGTAGCCCAGAGGATGAACGTGCTGCTGCGTTGCAATCTTTCCGAGATATTATTAAGCCAGATGAAGGAGCTAAACCTATTGAAGAGGATCAGGAAAGAAAACGGAACGCGTTGACCTTTGTGCTTGATGGGACGAAAAGCTTGGGCGATGGATCAGAACAAGGTGTGTCCGGGGATCCTCCGCATTTTCTGCAGTGAATCAGATCTGATTTTGAAACGCAGAAATCGAGGGTTACTTCAACCTTCTCTTCTCTCACCTTCTGACACTATGGCCGACCAACTCACCGGAAATTAAACATTACGTCTCCTCGCTCCTGGGTGTTCTTACTTCATCACCTTCCGAGCATCCATCAGTGAGATATCGCGTGTAAGTACTACGTTTTCAGGACATTTGTGCAGGATGTGTGATCGGTTCTTCAACAGCATATCAAATTTGTTCAATGCTACTCCTCGTAATTCAGCCCTCCGCCTACCTATTTACACTGCGTTACTAAAAGTAGCCGCCAACAATGGAGAGCTCGAGACTTTGCGTCTATCCAGAAAAGATGTCGAGAAGTGGTTACAAGAATGGGATATCTCTGGGGAAGAGCGTAGTCAATTCCTCAAGTCCATTGTCGATGCATTCATTCAATCTGGCCAGCCGTACGTATCATTCCATCTGACTGATGAAGGTTGTAATTGACATTTTACTCATACAGGGAAACTGCTTATCATCACACGCTTTCCTATGTTTCTTCATTATCATCCTCTTCGCCTGAAAGTCAATCCGCGGCGGTCGATGCCATAGCCTTAGCATTGCGCTTGCCCAGCTTATTCGACTTTGACCCATTGTTCAAGTTGGACGCTGTTGTATCAGCGAAGGATCACGAGCTTTTCTCGCTTCTGCAGGTGTTTCTGAATAATGGCCTGCCAGAATTACATTCATGGCTCGAAAGCCATCCCACTGCTCTCGAAAAATATGGTAGGTCGTTCATTATTATTGATACCACATATTTGAACTATTCACGGGCTTGCAGAACTCGACCGAGCACAGCTTGAGCGTAAGATCCGTCTTCTGTCATTTGCGTCACTGGGTTTTGCACACGTCGGGCATGACTTGCCATATTCAGAGGTCGCGTCGATCCTGCAGATCGAGTTAAGTGAAGTAGAGAAGTGGGCGATCGATGGTACGTCCTCTTGACATCCTGTCATTTATAATTATCTCAGATAATCTTTCAATAGTGATCCGTACCGGTCTTCTTTCGGGAAAGCTCTCGCAGACCACCCAATCTCTACACGTTTACCGTTCGTCAGCACGCACGTTTGAGCGAGAGCAATGGGAGGCACTGGAAAAACGTCTTGTTGCGTGGAAGGCAGGCCTAGCGAGCGTGCTGGAGGTTGTTATTAGTGCACAAAAGCGCGGTAACGGTTCGGGTGTGGGTGAAGTCGTGCAGCAGGTCACGCAGACAGGTGAGAGCGTTCAGGCTGACGCCACGTAGCCTACATCAGAGTTCCTCTGGTCAGCGAATCAATGCATGGTTGTTAACTGCAATTTGTGGGAAAGCTGGTAGAGCTCATTGTCGTTGATCTGAACATGACTTCGACTTCCATGCCGAACGTTCAAAACTCTGCCTACTCAGACAAGCAAACTTTGGTTTGGACACTATACACGCCCGGGGACGTTGATCACATCAATATTGCGCAGCCAACATCAAGCGACTCCATCCCTGTTCTCGTCAGTCATGCAATCATTTGTCACTACTGGTACTTTGCTTGAGAGTGGTACTAAGCGCTAGGCAGAGCATACATATTCGATGTGTGTATGTACCCACTCAAACGAATATCATGTTATTCCACTCACTGACAAGACGTATATCACAGACCAACGTGCATCGAACTGCCTCAAGATTTGCACCGAAGTACTTGATCTGATGGTAGCATAGCCATTGAATGCGGTGGCAGCAAGGCACCTGCAACTACAGCATGCAAAACTAACCTAAATAGCAGCTCTCTTCATCACCTTCAGCCCGTATCTCTCCCTTCCCTCGATTGCTGAGTTGGCGCAGTGATTCTCTGTCTAGTCTGTCTGTACAACGTAACATCCTTTATCGATCAAGGTCATGCCACACGAAGAGGCCGAGTCAAGCACGTCAACGAGACGGGGAGATGCGCCATTGCACCCATCGATATATCGGACGAGCGCGAAATATCCACCACCATATGGTGCACAGCACCGCCAGGACGCACTTTGGGAAGGTGAGCAGCTACCTTGTGATACACCCCAGCTTACTCAATTAGCAGCAGGCGGGAATGAAGCGCTTCCTCCTATGTGGCATCAGTATAAGACGTCCTCGGATGGTGAAACACTATATCAAGATGACACGCTCCTGATGGTCTCGTGGAACCGACCTTTACCAGGAGTGCGACTAGGTGAGGGATGAAATTGCGTGAAGGAGCGATGAACTCACCATTGAACATAGATTGTCCTGTAGATCTCGCGATTCCCGGATGGGAATGGCACATCTCACCACTGGGTCGGTCCTACTTCGTCGACCACAATACTCGAACCACGTCGTGGAAGAAACCAAAGCCAGAACGTCTGGCAGGAAGCTTGATGCCGGAGTGCGTCATCGAGGGTCACTCCAAATGCATATGGAGCCTTGCCTACTTGGGTACCAGTGGCAATATAATGAGCACGTCTGACGATAGTTCGATTCGTCAGTGGAAAAGAGACGGAGAGCCAGTGGGAAACCCTTTGTATAGCGATGGGGGAGGGATACTTTCGATGGTAGTTGTCCCTGGATGAAACAATGGTTGTTTGTGGAAGTGTAGACGGCAGACTGCGGCTGTGGAATATAAAGGAGGGCAGCATGATCGGCGACCCGTGGGAGGGGCATAATGCCACAGTGAGGTGCCTGGATTGGTCTCGCAATTCCCTGGAGATAGCAAGTGGATCCTATGATGGCACCATACGACGCTGGAACCCGAATACTGGTCGACAAATAGCACCACCCATAGAAGCCAGTCACGGATGGATTAGAGTCGTCAAATACTCTCCACAAGGCGACAAGTTCATGAGCGGTGGGAAGGGTCCGATTTGCATATGGTCAAAGGACGGCAGGCTACTTATCGAGATCAAGGGACATGACAGGGCGGTGTCGTCATTGTGTTGGTCCAAGGACGGCGCATACGTCTTCTCTGGGTCGGGTGATCACACCATCCGAAAATGGCGGGCGATTGATGGACAGGAACTCGTCGTTCTTCGTGGTCATTCCACAGCTGTCCAATCCATTTGTCTGACTCCCGATGAATGCTATATTGTTAGCGCATCATATGACTGCTCCATTCGCATCTGGGATCTCAAGACCAATCAGGCAGTTGGAGATCCACTCTTGCATGATGACGCACTTAGGACTGTTGTCATGTCCCGCGATGGAAAATACATTGCCAGTGCTGGACTAGACAAAAAAATCTGTGTATAATCCGACTTTGATACAGGGCAATGATTTCTTCGGCAATGATTCAAATCGCGCACCTCGTCGCGCAGCTCCGCCTGCGAGCTCATATTTCTTCCATTGGCGCAATTTGATTGGTTCACTCCGGTTCAGTACCCAACCTCCAAATACGCCTCGACCATCACCTCGCGAATCCCGACATTGGAATTTCAGCTTACTCCCAGTAAGAAACTCCAGTCGCACCGTCGATGTAGCGCCCGCTCGTGATGAAGATGTGAGTGACTTGTCCTCCCTCCAATTTCGTTCCATTAAAATACATTGCAGAGATATGGCATTGTCCCCGAAACTGATGCGGAAGCGGCTGCAGCTATGGAACGTACGAACAACAACCAGGCCAACAGTGCAACGCAATCAGGTCAACCAGCAGGGGCACGACCATCTCAAGCACAGCCAATCCAAACGCAAGCACAAGGCTCAACTGGCGGAGCGGAAGACTTTGTGTATGGAGGAGTGAACTGCTGTGGATTTTTCTTTGGTCTTCGTCGTCCTGCTTCGCATCAGTCATGAAGGATGGACGACGTGTGGTACGCTCACACTCAGTTCAGTCCTCCTTCCCCCGCACCTGTGTCTGACTCCTCCCATAATCAATATTCGCCGCCGTGACTGTCACCCACGCACTTGGATCCATCTCTCTTCGTGCACCTACTTTTCTTCGCTCGGGTCCACGCCACGTGTTGACAACACCACTGGGGAAGTCGGCCCCGTTGTCTGGAATGCAGCTTTTGGTGGTGCAATGGTCTTCTGGGCGGGGAGCTTGATATTTGCTGGAAAGGCGACCCGTTGAAACGTTGAAGTTGGATTTCGCGCAGCATTGAGTACGTACTGCTCAAATCGTACACAGATTGTTCAACATGTGTTTGTATAACTCGGATTTCCATCGATATGACTACACTGACTACACGAAACTTACAAATCCGTCTCTGTACGAGTGTGTCTTGTCCGATTTTCACTAGGGTCGAACGTTGGGACTTGTCTGGACAACTGTTAGCATTTGCTTACGGCGAATGGTGGATCCGCATCAAGGGCATGAAGCATCCCCTTCAATGCAAAGCAGAGCTTGCTGCTGCTGAGCAAGTCATAAAATGCAAGAGTCTTCCTAAAAGTTTTCCCTGATATTCCAGTTTGCGTCAAGGTCTGGTTTCCTTACATGGACTTTGACTAATGTTTTCGACGGAAACGAAACTCATTGGGTCAAGGAAAAGGGACATTCGAGTTCGGCCTACTCTTTGAGTTCTCTCTGGCACGCTTCTTGAAGCTCATGTATGTGTAACGTCCCCACCGGTCGCGTCATATTTTGGATCAAAGAGAAGAATTGGCACGTGAAGGCAGGACATCTCACACGCCTCTCTTCTACTCTGAGACTACTCATACTTACTCACTCTTAAGCCTCATGAATCACAGCTCTACGACAAGCAGCAAGCCCCGAACGATCATGCAATGTATCACACCTTCACTGCCTAGCTTACTGGGAATTTAGTACCTCCCACCGACCAACAAACAGCTGAGACCCCATAGCGCTATTTTCTTCACTTTACAAATACATTTATATTTAACTTTATATTATATTTCTGCATGTCTCGCTCAAGGTAAGCCCCTCCCGCTATTAATCGCATTAGCCACCTGACTCGTGTTCGGGCGATTAAATGCATATCTACAAGACATTTAAGTCACCCGGTCCCCATCAGAAACACGCACTCACCGCTCATAACTGTCCAGATACAACTCTTCGTCACTACAAGTCTTCTTAAACGCAGGATGCTCAAAAAGCCTCCCTAGCCAAGCTTCAAATTTGGTTCCTCGCGGCATTTCAAACCCGCGGTAGTGTTTCAACGCATTAGTCGCTCTGAATATCCCTAGAGTCACGACCTTGAGTGTCTTCCATTACCATCAATGAGTAGAAACTAAGACCCACATGGTGCGACCATGACGTCCGCCCATCCCAAACCGCCACCTTCAACCCAAAGCCCTGTCCCCCCCACCTCTCTTTCCGCTCGTTCGAAAAGCTCGACTAATGATTGAATAGCTGCGTGAAACTCTTTCCCTCCAGAAATTTGCGCCTCTGGATCTTGAGCTTGAAGATACTTGTAAAACGCGGGCACGAGCGTTCGGCTGATATGATCTGATTGGAGCCGGACGAGCGCTTTCGCATCTGGCAAAAGAACACGATATATGTAAGTGAGCGCTTGAAAATTTATGTTGGGTTTCACAAACATGGATCTGTTGATGGCGGGAAGAGGCTTCTGTGCGTTGACTTTGCAGCGATACTTGGTGATCATCACCCAGTTTTAGCAATGTTGGGATTCTGTGTGTGGGATGAAACGCACTCTTCGAGAAAGTCGAGGATGACGGTGCTTTCGTTGAGCGCACGAGGCGGATTGAAAGTATTGAGCATGAGCGCTGGGACTAGGCCTTTCGGCGAGACGTTTAGTAGTTCTTGTGATTTTTGATAGGGATCGACTTCGTCTGCCATCCATCAAACAAGGCAAACAGTCATTGTCATCACCATAGTTGTTGCATCAATGATCGGCACGCTGACTCACAATACTAGATTATCATCACCCTCGATCAGTCTGCCCTTCATTCAAGTACGACTCGCGGAAAGATTCTCTCACTTTGTAAGGAATCTCGAGATATTCAAGCGCAGTCCATACGCGTTGTACGAATGGGCAAAAACAGCTTGCGAAGAGTGTGATGTCTTGGTCTTGAGCGTGTTGTTCGACAGTTTGGAGAGCTGGTCCGGTGCACGAGCGGTGGTAGACTTTGCCGGAGTCGGTCATGGCTGTTGTGAGGGTCAGGTTGTTGATGACGGTGGGTGATTGGGTGCCGAGTACTATTGCAGAATCCCTGGCCCGTGCAGGCATAGGGTTCAAAGATTCTCAACGTGGAAAGCTAGGTTCTCAAATTGATCTGGGACTGGTTTAGGAATCTAGAAGGCGGTGGCTATAGCATTATGTTTGTGTGAAAAGTATGAGCTTGCGAGGTAATAACATCCTGAAATCACTCTGTGAGCCACGTTTGCGTTATGGCGCGGCGCCCTAGTCTCGATAATCAGATTTTTGAATTTCATTTTCCGGTTCAGTGGTCCAACTCCAACTCCAAGGCATAACTCATCCTCAAGATTTATGCACATGGAGGACAAATATATGGTGAGACCTAGATCTAGATGCACATACAACGGACATTCATCAACAACCATTGTCAACCAAGATCAAAAGCATGTGGAATTTATTTCGAATGCGCCGCGTCACGATCGACCACCTGGCCGCCCATAATATGGGCCCCACATCTCAGTTTCCCGTGTTTACTGATTTTTGACGGGGGCATCACATGTATTGTGGTAGGCATATTCAGTTTGCCTTCAAGGACCTTCACTTCGCGGCGTCGTCCCTGATGGGCTCTACGACATGCGTTCTAGTTCTGATACATGTAAGTACTACATTTTGAGCACACTTATGCGGGCCGTGTGCTCAATTCTTAAATAGCGTATCAAATTTGTTCAATGCTACTCCTCGCAATTCAGCCCTCCGCCTACCTATTTACACCGCGTTACTAAAAGTCCCCGCCAACAATGGAGAGCTCGAGACTTTGTGTTTATGCAGAAGTGATGTCGAGCAGTGGTTGCAAGAATGGGATATCTCTGGGGAAGAGCGCAGTCAATTCCTCAAGTCCATTGTCGATGCATTCATACAATCTGACCAGCCGTACGTGTTATTCCATTTGACTAATGAAGGTTGTGGTTGACATTTGACGCATACAGGGAAACTGCTTATCATTACACGCTTTCCTATGTTTCTTCATTACCATCCTCTTCGCCTTCCCCGGCGATCGATGCCATAGCCTTAGCATTGCGCTTGCCCAGCTTGTTCGACTTTGACCCATTGTTCAAGTCGGACGCTGTTGTCTCAGCAAAGGATCACGAGCTTTTCTCGCTTCTGCAGGTGTTTTTGAATAGTGAGCTACCAGAATTACATTCATGGCTCGAAAGCCATCCCGCTGCTCTCGAAAAATATGGTAAGTCGGTTCATTATTATTGATACCACATACTTGAACTATTCACGGGCCTGCAGAACTCAGCTCGAGCGGAAGATCCATCTCCTGTCATTTGCGTCACTGGGTTTTTCACACGTCGGGGACGACCTGCCCTATTCAGAGGTCGCGTCGATCCTGCAGGTTGAGTAGAGAAGTGGGCAATCGATGGTACATCCTCTTGACATCCTGTCGTTTATAATTATCTCAAATCATCTTCGAATAGTGATCCGTACAGGTCTTCTTTCGGGAAAGCTCTCACAGACTACCCCATCTCTACACGTTTACCGTTCGTCAGCGCGCACGTTTGAGCGAGAGAAATGAATGGCACTGGAAAAACGTCTTGTTGCGTGGAAGGCGGGCCTCGCGAGCGTGCTGGAGGTTGTTACTAGTGCACAAAAGCGCGGTAACGGTTCGGGTGTGGGTGAAGTCGTGCAGCAGGTCACGCAGACAGGTGAGAGCGTTCAGGTTGACGCCGTGCAGCCCGCATCATGGTTCTTCTGGCCAGTGAATGAAGGTCATGGTTGTTGACTGCAATTTGTGGGAAAGCCGGCGAAGTTCATCTGAACATGACTTTGGTTTTGACGTCGAACGTTCAACTCTCTGGTTATTAAGACGAGAAGACTGGTTTGGACACTATCAACGCCCGGGGACGTTGATCATAGCAATATTGCGCAGCCAACATCAAGCGACTCTTCGCCTGTTCGCATCAGTCATACCGTCATTTGTCACTACTGGTACTTTGCTTGAGAGTGATGCTACGCGCTAGGCAGAGCATACAGATTCGATATGTGTGTGTACCCGCTCATGAACGAATATCACATTATTCCACTCGCTGACAAGACATATATATGTAACAGACCAATGTGCATCGAACTGCCTCAAGATTTGCACCGGACCACGGTACCGATGGTAACACAGCCATTGACATGCAGTGTCAGCAAGGCGCCTGCAACTACAGCATACAAAACTGACCCAAATAGCAGCTCTCTTCATCACCTTCAACCCGTATCTCCCCCTCTCCCTCTCCTCGATTACTCACTTTGCGCAGTGTTTCTCTGTACAGTCCGTTTTTACAGCGCAGTATCCTATATTGATCAAGGTCATGGCACACGAGGAGGCCGAGTCGAGCACATCAACGAGACAGGGAGAAGCGCCATTGCACTCATCGATATATCGGACGAGCGCGAAATATCTACCACCATATGGTGCACAGCACCGCCAGGATGCATTTTGGGAAGGTGAGCAGCCACCTGGTGATACCTACCAGCTTATTCAATTAGAATCAGGCGGGAATGAAGCGCTTCCTCCTATGTGGCATCAGTTCAAGATGTCCTCGGATGGTGAAACACTATACCAAGATGACACGCTCTTGATTGGCTCGTGGAATCGACCTTTACCAGGAGTGCGACTAGGTGAGCTGTGAAATTTTGAAATTGCGACAAGCAGCGACGAACTCACCATCGAACATAGACTATCCTGGATATCTCGCGGTCCCCGGATGCGAATGGCACATCTCACCACTGGGTCGGTCCTACTTCGTCAACCACAATACTCGGACCACGTCGTGGAAGAAACCAAAGCCGGAACGTCCAGCAGGAAGCTTGATGCCGGAGTGCGTCATCGAGGGTCACACCGAATGCATATGGAGCCTTGCCTACTTAGGTACCAGTGGCAATATAATGAGCACGTCTCGGGATTGTTCGATTCGTCAGTGGAAAATTGATGGAGAGCCAGTAGGAAAACCTTTGAATAGTGATGGGGGAGCGATAGGTTCGATAGTAGTATCCCCGGACGAAACGATGGCTGTTTGTGGAAGTGTAGACGGCAGACTGCGACTGTGGAATATAAAGGAGGGCAGCATGGTTGGTGACCTGTGGGAGAGGCATAATGGAGCAGTGAGGTGCCTCGATTGGTCTCGCAATTCCCTGGAGATAGCAAGTGGATCAGAAGACGGCACCATACGACGCTGGAACCCGGATACCGGTCGACAAATAGCATCACCCATAGAGACCAGTCACGGATGGGTCAGAGCCGTCAAATACTCTCCACTGCAAGGCGACAAGTTCATGAGCGGTGGGAACGGTCCGATCTGCATATGGTCAAAGGACGGAAAGCTGCTTGTCGAGATCAAGGGACATGACAACGATGTGACGTCATTGTGTTGGTCCAAGGACGGCGCACACATCTTCTCTGCCTCATACGATGAAACCATCCGAAAATGGCGGGCGATTGATGGACAGGAACTCGTCGTTTTTCGGGGTCACACCAAAGCTGTCAGATCCCTCTGTCTTACTCCCAATGAAAACTATATTGTTAGCGGATCGAGTGACTATTCCATTCGCATCTGGGATCTCAAGCTCAAGACCAATCAGCTGCAGGCAGTCGGAGATCCACTCCTGCATGATGACGAACTCAGGGCTGTTGTCATGTCCCACGATGGAAAATACATTGCCAGTGCTGGACTGGACCAAAAAATATATGTGTGGAGCTTGGAGGCAGCGCTCAAAGATGTGGTGCGTACATATGCGCTTTGTTGTTTAATTTCCAAGCTTTCTAATGGTTCTGACCATCTAGGGCGCAGATGATGGGAATACAAAGCTCAAGGCAAGTCTTCTCTACTTCTCTTTCACACTGCATCTCACTTTTTATCAGGGACGTCCAACCCAACCAAGAGTCGTGCGGCAACCAATTAATGTAAGGAACCTTTTCTTGTATGTTTCGCTAAATTCTCAAGATCCATCTGCACTTCAAACAATAGGCCATTACCAAAGGCTCGGCGAAATACGTTAGTATAATTTTTCGTTCTTCAGCTCTTGCTCATCCGAATTTGATACAGGGCAATGATTTCTTCGCCAATGATTCAGATCGCGCACCTCATCGCATAGCTCCGCCTGCGAGTTCATCTTTCCTTCATTGGCGCACTTTGATTGGTTCCCTCCGGTTCAGTACCCAACCTACAGATACGCCTCAACCATCACCTCGCGCATCCCGACATTGGAATTTCAGCTTACTTCCAGTAAGAAACTCCAGCCGCACCGTCGATGTAGCTTCTGCTCGTGATGAAGATGTGAGTGACTCGTCCTCCCTCCAATTTCGTTCCATTAACATACATTGCAGAGATATGGAATTGTCCCTGAAACTGATGAGGAAGCGGCTGCAGCTATGCAACGTACGAACAGCGACCAGGCCAACAGTGCAACGCAATCAGGTCAACCAGCAGGTGCACAACCATCTCAAGCGCTGGCAGGGGCACAAGGGTCACGAGCACGATCAACAGAGACACACCAGTCAACTGGTGGGAGGGGAGATGTTCCCCACGAAGTCACTTGTTGCGGATTTTACTTTGGTCGTCGTTCCACTTCACGTCAGTCATGAAATCATCTAGAAACTCTGTTACTCTGAACGTTGTCATCTGTGTTTATGCATCAAGCAGCTTAGATATAAGTTAGCTCGTTTCGTCCCATGTACATACGCAACGACATTGATGTATTTCTCTGATTAAGGGACGCGTGATTGAAGCTAGCATGAGGTTGTGCCAGTTTCTGTGTAGCTCCCGCGTAGAATATCCGAAAGGCACAGGAGATCGAATACAAAACAGGGTCAGAGTGCAAAAGAATACTAATACTATAGTTTGCACCGGCGCTATTGAGTTTCGCTGGTTCGTTGGGATATGATGGCGAAGAGCTGCAATGTGAAGAGAAAAGGGCACAGTAGAGGGCTCGGGCCTGTGCGCATAATTGGAGGCTGGCCGGGAACTAGTAGCAGGTGCTACTGGATGGGCACTTCGGAACTGACAATGTTGGAGTCCGGCATTCGAAAAGTAAATTCAAAAGCGTCAAACCTGCTGCCAGAGAGCGTGCAAAGCTCAGTGCCGAAGTCTATACCTTAGATATATCCCCTTCAAGATGCTCTGGATGGGGCAGTTGAGTAGAAGGTTGCTTTGTTATTCTACGCCCGATAGTTGGATGCTCTTTCTTTGACAGATTGTGCTCTGGTGCCGACTCTGTCGGAAATTTCTAATTTTGGTTGGCATGCCTTAAAATGGATTGGAAGGCCTCAATTTACTGGCGGCATTACAACTCGCTTGGAAGGGAACCCGAAAATTTTGGAAGCCGCTTAGAAGCAATATAGAGGGTCTTGCAAGTGGGTCCCAAGACCATTCCAATGCAAGGGCAAGATTTTGACCAATGCTCTATATACCCTAATTGGAATATCATTGGAAGCGACAAGTATCCTTCCAAGGTCTTGAAATTACACAGTCTTTTATTCAATATAATAATAGCACTATTAATAATAATATTGTAAAATTGCTCCCAATTGCGTTCCAAGTGTTCCTCAATCACTCCTGTTTCGTTTTGAAATAATAATTCTGGTGGGGACAATTTTTGAGTTGGAGACAATACAAATATGATATCAGTCTTACTAACCTTGGACAAACGGATGGATGAGACTCGGAGAGGCAGTTGATGACCAAATCCCATTCCTAGCGGCGTGTTCAAGGAGACAGGAGTGGTTGGAGGCAGGCACGACGGCAGCACGACAAGTCCAAGGAGACGGGAGTGGTTGGAGGCAGGCATCAACGGCAGCACGGCAAGTTCAAGGAGACGGGAGTGGTTGGAGGCAGGCGTCAACGGCAGCACGACAAGTTCAAGGAGACGGGAGTGGTTGGAGGCAGGCGTCAACGGCAGCACGACAAGTTCAAGGAGACGGGAGTGGTTGGAGGCAGGCATCAACAGCAGCACGGCAAGTTCAAGGAGACGGGAGTGGTTGGAGGCAGGCATCAACAGCAGCACGGCAAGTTCAAGGAGACGGGAGTGGTTGGAGGCAGGCTTCAACGGCAGCATGACAAGTTCAAGGAGACGGGAGTGGTTGGAGGCAGGCGTCAACGGCAGCACGACAAGTTCAAGGAGAAGGGAGTGGTTGGAGGCAGGCATCAACGGCAGCATGGCAAGTTCAAGGAGACGGGAGTGGTTGGAGGCAGGCGTGATGGCAACATGACAAGTTCAAGGAGATGACAGGAGTGGTTGGAGGCAGGCGTGACAGCAGCATGACAAGTTCAAGGAGACGACGGGAGTGGTTGGAGGCATCGGCAGCACGACAAGTTCAAGGAGACAACGGGAGTGGTTGGAGGCTGCAGGCATCGGCGGCATGATAAGTTCAAGGAGACGACGGGAGTGGTTGGAGGCTGCAGGCATCGGCGGCACAACAAGTTCAAGGAGATGACGGGAGTGGAGGTTGGCAGGACATGAGACAGTCGACGATGACAAGACTTAATTTTGTTTATAGTTGAAATGATATGACAAGTTGAACGAAAGACTTCCAAGTCTTTCACATCAAATGTTTGTTGTTGTTGATTGTATTACTAATCCAATGACATCAAGAACAATCTAAGTACATCGACGAGTGACATGAGACGAAGAAAATCTATTATATTACTTAGTGGTCTTTGATTGGCCCCTTCGCACACCACTGCCACTGACTACTAATGATGAAACCTCAGGTTCAACATTGGCAGGAGCTTGATCTTCTGAAATGTTACTGTCAGCAGCTGCAGCCTTGCCCTTCCGCCTTGGCTTCGGCTTCGGCTTCGGCTTCTGAGCAGCAACAGGAGCTACAGGCTCTGCTTCAACGTCCTCGTTGACTGCTGCAGGTGGTAGGTGCTCGGCCAAAGCTAGACCTTGCATGGCAGCAGAGATTGACTGGGGTCCGGGTGCAGAAGAAGATGCTTTGATGACAGGACCAACCGATGACGTCTGAATCATATTCAGTTCTGGTAGTTCCGCCCCAGTCTCCATTGCATGCTCAAACATTTCTTCCCAGCTGTCACGCGGACCACTCGTCAAGTCACCTAGTAACGTCGAGTCTGAATCAAGGAGAGTTGCGGCAGAAGAAGTGGAAAACAAGGAGTTGTTGAAAAAGGTGAAGACTCTGTCTGCCCAGGCACCTCCAGTCAACAGCGATTGTCGGTAGTAGTTATGGTAGTCTTTGTATGGTATGCGAGATTTGTTGCCAACTTCAACCAACTCTTTGTCACTGGAAAGGACAAATATAGCCTGAAACTCGTATTAAGTGTCAATATTGTGCAGCATAAGAGACAATACGTACGACAATGGCTGCTGCAGCAATGAGACCCGGTGTTACAGCACGTAGCTCCCATATTTTCGCCTTTGTTTTCTGAGTGGGAACTGCATTGGCAGCAAGCGACGACTGGCCAAAGAGTGACGCTTTCAGAATCTATAAATGCTATTTAGTTAGTTCTATTTAGAGAGGGGAGGCAAGAACCTACATAAATGAGTTTTGCTGTTTTCAAAAACTGATCTCTGAGGAGATGGTCCGGACGAGGGAAAAGAATCGGCGCAAACTTCGTGTACTGGCCTTGGGGGTTAAGGAGCAGAGATTTGCAAGAAGGCTCTGTGTCCCATGCATAACCGCGTATAAAAAACTTGGCATCTAAGCCAAAAATGGCTGCCGCACATGACTTGACATCTGAGAGCATTTTGGCACGAACATTATTGACACCTTTCACAAACTGGACAGACTAAGTTTATCATCGAGCGCAATCAAAGATGGGAGGGCTTACATGGGAGCCAAAGTTTTTATGAGCCATCATATTATGGTCAGCTGGCGGTATGAATTGGAAAAGTTCAGCTTTAATGCCATCCTGGATGGATAGCGGTGAGAGCCATCGCTCCTTGCTTGAGAGGTCGATTCTGGGAGGTGGCTCACGCAAGGGGAAAATAGATGTTTCGACCCATAAGCAGTGGGTGATAGAGAACTTGCATCCAAAATTTCTGATGCTGTCTTCCTTGGCGGCAAGGGCAAGATCTTTCTTTGTAAGCTTTGTCTTCCAACCTTTCGAAACGGTAGCCTCGAGTAAAGCAATCTTCTTCAATGATTCCCAGTACTTTCCACGCATGTCAAAAAGAAGTTTTTGCGCGATTTCAAGCGCCTGTTAGTAGATACGATTATTAGTTATTACTACAAACATTGTCTGTGTGTGTCCCCACAGAATACAACACAGGCGACACTCATGCACGTTCTCGCGCCTTGTGCGCGCGCACCTTCCCACGCTTCGCGCGCCACATCCATATCACTCTCGCACCATCGCCTCATGCCCATGGCGTATTGTTCACATCAGAGTCACCCTCGCAATTCACCATGCTATGCTTCATTCCCGCACCTCGGCGCCTAATGCGCGCACATTCCCGCGCCTTCGCGCCTAGTGCGCACTCATTCACGCGCAACTTCCCGCGCTTCATACATACCATGTGATATATCCCTGCACTCGCGCATTCATCGCCCAAACAACCCAAGCATCGTACACGCGTCGCACTTGCATACTATTGCACAAAATCCTCACCACACACGCGCTGAGTGGGGACACTCAGAATTTAAAGTCCCTGGGAGATGTAGAGACTCATGCCTCTCATGGCATGATATGGCAGTATTCACTAGGGAGTACATAGCACGAACTTGTAGCATCACTCTGTGTGCTATCTGCAGCTATCCCTATATGAGGCGCAGCTTTCCCGCGCAATGCGCGCCATGCGCGCACCATTCCCGCGCTTTACGATGTATACGCGCGCGCGCTTTCCCGCGCTTGATCGCCCTATAGCGCCAGCCATCCAGAAGCATCCATCCACTGTCCACCAAGCTCTCTAGTGCGTGTATTTCCATTTCCCTTATTTACATATCATTCCACCTTTATTTATATCATGGACCCTTACTTACATAC
Source organism: Suillus plorans (assembly GCF_016647745.1). Lineage (NCBI taxonomy): Eukaryota > Fungi > Basidiomycota > Agaricomycetes > Boletales > Suillaceae > Suillus > Suillus plorans. The sequence continues at coordinate 128,749 of NW_024537399.1, forward strand.
ATATATCTTTACATACCTTACTCGGTAGCGCTTCGGCTCCGCGTGACAGCGCTTAGGCGCCGTATATAAGCGCCAGCATTACATACTATTACAAACTTTCGAACTTTGGACTCTACCTCCCACTTACCCATCTACTACCTAGCAGAATATAGTTGCAATCTATTCCTTGGCACCTCGCACTCACATCTCTTGTTATTCATCATATCACCACTTAAGCAAACTCACTCTTACTCTCACTTGTTTCCGCTCACGCGCGCTGAAGGTGAGGAATCTTGACTGTGGGTGAAAACACTAAAAGAAAGGGGGCTCTACAGCAAGACCTGGATACGAGAATACAACTCGACCCAAAGGACAGCTACTGAGAGAAGTTCCTCGCGAATAAGGTGGAGGGAAACTATGTCAACTAGACGGGCGCTGGTAGACGCGGGAAAGTAACGCGCGCGAAGGCGCGCGTAGGCGATGCGAAGGCGCGCGAGATGCGCGCGTGAGCGAGAGATGCGGAGGGTACGCGCATAAGCGGGCGCGCGCTTGAACGATGAAGGAGAGGAGTCCTTAAGAGAGTAGCAAGGGCACAGGTGTCAACAGTGGAGGAGTATAATCAGATTTCTAGTATTGGAGGGAGAACTCTACACTTTGCAGTATATCAAGATAAGGGGAAAGTAAGTACCAGAACCGAAGGAATCCTCCCTCTATTTAAGAAGGGAGATTATGCTATGCGGCGCGCTTCCGAGCGCGCTCCCGAACCGAGTAACCATATCAACTTCTAAATATATTCTAAGTTTAAATAGACTCTCTGTATGTAAGCGCAGAGGTCGGACCGAAGGTTCGTTAATTCAATGAGAGAGATAAAAATAACGCACCAGTGAATCAGCAAGGACAAAGGACAGAGGGACGGACGGTAGGAGCGCGAAGGCCTATGGAGCGTGCACGCGAAGGGCGCGCGTGCGTGTGCGATGTGCGAGTGAGGCGCGTACGTAGGGCGCACGCGCGAGAGCGCGAATGACTGGTCCTTAGGATGTGAGCTGATACAGATAGGGAATTAAATGGGTAAGAAGGCCGCATATCCGGCATCGAGAGGCGCGAGTCTCTACATCTCCTGGGAACTTACATTCTGAGTGTCCCCACTCAGAGCTATAGCGCGGGATTTTGGACTTGGAGAAATGGTGATAGACAGGGGTCATGTGATCGCGAGAGTAGGGCCGCTCCTTTGATGATCGCGAGCATCGCTGATCTAATCGATGGGGTTGTTGATAAGAGATGGAAGTGTTCTCGCGATCTCTTGTCTTCCTTCTTATCATTACCATCATGCCTCCTTTCACTGCCACTATGCTGAACTCCACTCCCTCTCCAGAACCTGAGCCTGTGGCGCCAATTCACCCTGAGGACGCGCCTATGGCTGACGCTAGCGCGGAGTCCGATACCGACCGCCTTGTCAGCGCTTGGGCGGCTTCCCTGGTCGCATTGGAGGCGTGCGTCATGGTGACGCCAGACCTCAAGCCGGAGCTCCTCGAGGATCAAGAGATGTGGATGCGCGAGTGGCTCTCTGTACTGGTGAGTGTGCTTACATGGCTTGCCTTTTGTGATCTAACATTCCTAGGCAACCATGAACGGCTGTTCCGAGCGCGCGGGTGCATTGAGCGTGGAGCTGGATATGGACAATAAGAGCGCGGAGCTCCTGAAGCAGGGGCGCAAGGGTTACAAGGAGATTGAGGTGCTGGTGAAGGGATGGAAAGCAAAGGCGATCGAGACTGTTCCAGTGGCGCCTCCCAAGCGCGTTGTTCGCGCCACTGAAGCGCCGGGTACCGAGGCGCGCGCCACCGACGCGTCTGGTACTGATGCTTCCATGCAGGTGCGTTTCTCTATGTCGTGTGGGTGTGCTACTCTACTGAATGTTCGTCCGCATTAGCGCAAGGTTGGACGTATGTCTGTTCCTTCGGCGCCTCGCTGCACCAACTGCGCCAGCAAGAATCAGGTTTGCAGAGGCACACCTGGCAGGCGCTGCCCTCCTTGTGACGTTTCTAAGCGCGCTTGCTCCTTTTGTAAGTTGCGTCTTGTCGGATTCTGTTGGCGCGCTACTGATGCCTTTGGGATTAGCTAAGCGCAACAATACAGACGGACCCAAGGCGCGTCCGCGCAAGCCTATGCCCAAGCGCCCCACGGTTACTGAGTCTGCCAAGGAGACTGCCTCCTCTATTGCCATTGAAGAAGATGGTTCTGACGGGTCTGGTTTAGATGTGATGATTATTGATGAGTGCACTGTGGAGGATAAGGTTGTGCGCGCCTCGCGCGTTATCCCTGTGCGCACCGAGGGTCCGTTGGCATCTGGCTCTGCGCCTAAGGGAAAAGGCAAGTACAAGGGACCAGAGGAGGAGTTGAGAGAGGTGCAAGCTGAGACGGCGCGCTTGAGGGAGGAAAATGCGCTTATGCGCGCGTCCGCTTTGAAAACTCGCCAGTATGCGCGCACCCAGCAGGCGGATCTCTTGGCGCTTTCCAACAAACTTTTCGCCATGTCCCAGGAGTGGTCTGACCTGGAGGAGCGCGCCAATGCTTCTCTGAACTAGATACAACCTGTTTTTCTCCTAAGCGCCAATGCGCCTTTGCAATAGATCCTGATTTTGTTGTCCCATGTCCATGTCCATGTCCTCGTCTGATTCACTGGGCTATGAAATTAAGATTATAAGTATGTAAGTAAGGCTCGAGCGCGAGACGAGATAAAGGTACTGCGATGGACTTTACTAGGTTTTCTGCGGGGTGCGCGCCCGTCTTGTCTTCTTCGCGCGCCTTCCTTCATCTATCCCTGCCTTGTTGCGCCGCGCGCGCCGAGGTGATGACGCGCGCGTTTGAATGAAAATTAGAAAAAAGGAAAAAAGGTGCGCGGCGCCGCGCGCGCGTTAGAAAGTGAATGTCTATGGGGGTGATTATGCGCGCGCTATACAAATATGGTAGTTAGTAGTATGTACTTGCGGAATATGAGCGTTTCGGTGGTGCGTTGATGTATTCTAGAGACTGTGGGGTTTGTGTGCAGGCAATGCGCGTTATATGGACGAATGATAGAAAAAGATATCACCGGACGAAACCCGGGGTAAAACTGAGAGTATGTACTTCATGGAATATTTTTGTGTTTTTCGTATTATCTTGTGTTTTTGTTTTATGTTTTTGAGGAGTGTGTGGATGTGCGAATTGATTGGGTGATGTGCGGGTGAGAATTGGTTGCGCGCGCTAATCGTCTTGCACGCGCTCAGGCTCGTCTTCTTCAGGTTCTACGGTTTCATACGCTTCTAGTTCGTCGATGCTCTCGTCGTCCACTCCAGTCATTTGGGTTACCGATACGCGCTCCCCGCTACGTGGGTAGTAAGGAATGACGCGGAACGCGGCGAACCGGAGTTTTGAGATTGCGCCATCCAACTCGGCCAGCATATACGAGCCTCCCTTTGTGCGGCGCACTACGATCATAGGTCCCAAATAGCGCGGCTTCGTCTTCTTGCTCAATTCGTATTCGACCCTCGAGTTGCGTACCAACACTAAGGCGCCGGGTTCGAAATCGTGCGATTTGATAGTCGCGCAGAAGCGCTTCTCAAAATCGCGTATCGACTTGAAGCGCGCCGCAACTACTCTGTCTCTGATCGCGTTAATATCTTCTATGCGCTTCTGTAATTGACGCGCGCGCCATGCTATAAGGTCAGTAGTGGTGAACGCGCCTCGGCTTGGTAAGGGCGCGAGGAACGTCGCTTCAGCGAGATCAAAGGGAAATATTGGCTCTACACCGTGCATCATGAAATAAGGCGATAAGCCCGTCGCTTTGTGAATGGTAACGCGCTCTGCCCAGAACACTGAATGAACCACCTGATACCAGCGGGAATCGTCTCCGTCGCAGGTTTTAATGATGGCCTCCCGGACATCGCGGTGTCGTCTTTCGACTATACCGTTTGCCTGAGAATTATATGGCGAGATGCGGATCGGGTGGATCCCATATTTGCGCGCGAGTTCGTCTACTGTGAGCCTATATGCGGGCGCGTTGTCCGTCACTATTTCTGTGATCGGGCCCCACCTACAGAAGAGCTCTTCGAAAATAAAAGCGGTTAGCGCGTTAGTATTCTCTTTGCGCAGCATGCGCCATTCAGGATACGATGTTAGCGCGCATCGCGCTTGCACAAGGTATTCAAATCCACCTGCTCTGGGCATCTTCATGGTGTCGATGTGCGCTTTGCGGAATAGACCACCCGGTATGGGTACGATTGGAGGAATATGCAACCTCCGTGTTTGGCGCACTTGGCATTCGTGACACGTTTGCGCGTACCATTTGATATCTTCAATGATGTGTGGCCACCAAAAGCGCAGGCGTAGGCGCGCGCTGACCGTATAGATACCCTTGTGCCCTAGATCGTCATGCGCCTCCTTCAGAACGCGGTAGCGCTTGTTTGGAGGCAACACGAGCTGATGTTTGCCATGCGTCGCTCTGCGCCATAGGTTGCTTTCCAGGACAAAGTAGCGTGCTGCGTTGTTGACGAACTTTTCGAATTCTTGATCTGAAACGTCAGTGGGTCTTTCGCGCGAGGTAAGGAACTGTTCTATTGTGGTCATCAGCGCGTCTTGCGCGCGCGCTGTGTCCGAGCGCGAAATATCAGGCTCCGATTCTTCCGTCTGCGCGACATCGAAATATACGCGCAACGCTGGCACGTGCGCGCTCTGCGAAATAAAACATGTGCGATGCGCTTCATGGCGTATGTCTGCCGAAACGCCTGCTACGCGGCGCGCGCGATCGTTCAGCAGTGCAATAGCGAATGAGTATGCGCGATCAATCCAATCTTCATGATCGTCGTCCTCAATGGGATCTTCCTCAGCGGGTGGTCTCCTTGAGAGGCCATCCACGCCTTTGTGCTTTTGCGCGGGTACATGAACGAGTTTGAACGAAAATAAGAGGATACCCGCAATCCATCAATTGATGGTCGCGTTAGGTTGCAAGTCCGGGTTATTGATCATACCTTTGATATACTTCGCGTCTACCTCCACCGTCAGATTCTTTACCCCGAATATGTATACGCGCACCGCGCGTAGCGCGCGGAAGAGTCCAAAGAGTTCTAGCTTCGCTTGAGAGTAGCGCCTCTCCACGTCATTTAGCGCGATGGAGCCAAATCGATTTGGATAGCGCTTCCCGTTTTCACCTACTTGCAGCAAGACCCTAAGAATCCGCGCACTTGCGATTGATTCGTTGGTTCGGGCCAGTCGCGTATCTTCTGGACTTTAGATTCTTCTGGTACGCGCCCTTCAAACGTGCATTTGTGCCCGACGATAATAGCCGTGGGCGCAGCTAGAATGAATTTCGTCGCGGAGATGGTTGCACCTACGTTCTCTAAGCGCTGGAGAATGCGATTGACGACGATGCAATGTTCCCATATGAAGCGCCGGATTCCTGGGTTTTCGGGTATTGTCTCGTATGAACCGTCCTCGCGCTGATAGCGCGTTCGTACTGATTTGATTGGGACATCATCCACGAACGGCGACGTGAACTCTGGAATCTCGTGTTGCAGGATGAACGCGGTATCGCCTTGGTAAACCTGTACAGCGTTAGCATGCCCTTGAGGAAGGGTGGTTAGCCGATGAGGGCCCAAAGGCGTTCCAAAGGTTGTCAGGTCGCGCGACTCCACGTCAAGCGTGCGCTGGTCATATCCTGAATATAAATCCAATATTGCATACACTGCGTAACCGGCGAATGCTTCTGCGAGAAGTTCGACAAAGGGAGGAAGCGAGGCGTCGCGAATTGTTACCGCGTTAAGCGGCTGCAAGTCGTGAACTAGGCGCAAGGATTTTCCGTCCTTCTTGACGACACAAAACCAGCGCGAGCGATACGCGGCCGTTGATGGCTCGTATACTCCTGATGAGATCTTTTCCTTGATGATGCGCACTACTTCATCTAAGGTGGCTGGTGGAATCGGAATATTGCGCTGAGACCACGGGGTGTGCGGAATGGTCGGAATCTTGTATGGCGGGAAATAGGTCTCATTGAGGCGCCCCACGCAAAGGCGAGTTCGTGAATGCGAACCAGCCAGCGTACTAACTTGAGTTCCTCTGGCCACAGCCAATTTGCTGGGTCGAGGTCTAGCTTGTCTGCGCGCTCGCGCGTGAAGCGCGCGCCTGGAGAGAAATCTGGGGGATGGGTGGGTAAGTCTGGTAACCCTGCTAACGGGTCTTCTGGCAACTGGCGCACTACCCTATACTCTGCTGGCATAGTGGTAGGCACGGTCCGCACCTTCTTCGCGACTGGTTTGTAGACCAGCGTGTGAAGGGCGGGATCATAATAATAACATGAATTGAAGGCGTCAATAGTCGCCTTCTCTATAGCGGTCTGTGTGGATGTTAGATGCGCGTAACGCGCTGAATACTGCGGAATACTACATGCGGAAAGATGATGCGTAGAAACAAAAGACGATGCGTTGTTGCTCCTTAAGAGCATAGAATGAGAAACGCCTTCAGCGCACGCGATGCGCGGTGCGTTAGGCGCAATACGAGAAGACGAGACATGATGTGATAATGAAAATGATTGGGGAAACGAATGCGAATAGGCGTCTCCCCACGAATGCTGCAGATCATTGATACTTAAAAACCCTGTTCCTCCTCCTTGAGCGCGTTGTTAACGCACTTCGCGTCTCTTGCGAGCGAACACTTGACCCAAGGTAGGGTTGGAATGCGCAATTCCTTGCGCGCATTAGGGTCCGTCAGTATAAGATCCTGCTCCCCGTCAGGGAGATCAAATGTGCGACATGAAGTAAGCTTAAAAAACGGGCACCCTAGCAAAACCTCGAAGGTCGTGCGCTCGATGACCTGGACTTGAAAATACATGGGTCCTGCGCCAAAATCAAGCGAAACATTCTCCACGACTCCAAGCGTCGCGTCGCGTGATGTGTTCACTGATTCCATGTTGAGGCTGTGGTCCGATCTGAGCGGTACTCCGAGCTCCTTCCACACATCTCTTGGCATGACTACTACCTCTGCGCCTTGGTCTAGGACACACGTGAGAGTGCGCCCCTCTGATGTCTTCGCGCGGATACAGCGCAGGGGCGCGAAGTGATCCGCGACGATCCTGCCGTCGTCGCTTCGCATGCGCGCATCTTCATATTGCCTTAACCATTGATCGGTCGCGGGGTGTCCTGATAATTCGTGTACTGATACTGCGCCTACCGTGACACGCTTCTTGGTCGTAAGTTCGCGGAAATGTTGGCGAACATCAGGAGATACAGCTAATAATTCCCTTACGGGAATGTTGAGATTGGAATCGAGAAGACGCTCGACAACGCGTTTGTCGGCCTCTTTGTCCTCGAGCGCGAATGCATAACGATACGATGATGATTGTGATGGTGCTGGTGACAATGATGACGCTGATGGTGATACCGATGCTGATGCTGGTGACGATGCGGTCGCAGATGACGATGATGCTGATGGAGAAGGCGTGGATGATGATGGCGCCGCTCCTTTGGGGGGCGCCTTTGCGCCTATTGGTGCGCTTGACGGCGCAACTTTCGCTAGCTCCTTTCCTTTACCTTTGTCAGACGAGGCTTGTATTTCGGGGGAGATTATCTCCTCCTCTACCGTGGCTTGTCTAGATGCGGGCCTCGGGCGCGCGCGGGTTTCGCTGGGTATTTCGACACCGTCAAAGCGGACGTTTTTACCTTTGGTGTTGCGCTTCTGCTCGCGCTTCGCGGCTACGTAGGCTAGCGCCTCGGTCATGAGGTCCACCGTGTCATCGTCTCCATCAAGTTCTGTTCGCGCGACTGTGTGCACAAACGCGGATGACCCTACTTCAATTACCGCGTCGATCTCCTCAGACGCGTGATAGAACAGCCCTGCTGTGGTGCTTGCGCTAGCGGTCGTATCTGAGGTAGTGCGGCTCGCGTGGTGTCAGTCTAGTCATTCCTTGAGTAGTCCTCGACCTGGAATCCACTCGCCATTTGGCAAAACAAGCTTGCGCGTCTCTTCGTTAACCTTACATTTGCCCGCGTCGATGTACCTTTGTCTCTCCGTGCAACGAGCATAATAATGTTCAAGACTGCCACAAAAGGAGCAGTCGTTGAATGCGGACGCCTCGCGCTTATATTCGCGCTTGGTTACCATTCCTTGCGCGGGCAATTCCATTGACGTGTTAGCTGTGACCAGGTTAGTGAATGATGCTGCCTTAGGCGCGCTAGCCGTTGCGCTTGGTGCGGGCGCGTTCGCTGGTAGTACAAACTGTCCAGCTGCGAAAATGTTCATGAACGGATATGGATCTTGCGGGTAGTGGTCCGGGAACTTGATCATGAGGCGCGTGCGGATTTGCGCCTGAGTGTCCTTAGGAATACCTTCCATGAATGTGCGGTGTAGAAACAACAATACTGCGAGGAGCAAACAAAGCTCCAGGCTGTATCTGTAAATGTTGTGAGGTCGCGTGTTGCCTAGTCTGCTATACCTGAGACGACAAGTGCGTTCGACCCTAAAGGGGAAGCGAGTGCAGCAAGGATCTAGTAGTGTGCGCTGAAGGCGCTACTGGTCGGCTGATGCGAAGCGCGAGAAAGCGCGCAGGTGCGCGCGAGGCGCGGGAAAGCGAAGGTACACGTGAGGCGCGGGAAGCGCGCGCGCACGTGACCGGAAACAAGTGAGAGTAAGTGTGAGTTAGCTTGAGTGGTGATATGATGAATAACAAGAGATGTGAGTGCAAAGTGCCAAGGAATAGATTGCAACTATATTCTGCTAGGTAGTAGATGGGTAAGTGGGAGGTAAAGTTCGAAAGTTAAGTGTCTAATAATATGTACTGCTGGCGCTTATATGGCGCCTAAGCGCTGTCATGCGGAGCCGAAGCGCTACCGAGTAGGTATGTAAAGATATATGTAGGTAAGGGTCCATGATAAAAATAAAGGTGGAACGATATGCAAATAAGGGAAATGGAAATATACGCACTAGAGAGCTTGGTGGACAGTGGATGGATGCTTCTGGATGGCTGGCGCTGTATGGCGCTCAAGCGCGGGAACGCGCGTGCGCGTATATACATCGCGAAGCGCGGGAAAGCTGCGCCTCGTATAGGAATAGCTGCAGGTAGCATACAGAGTGATGCTGCAAGTCGTGCTGTGTACTCCCTAGTGAAAGGTGCCATATCACACCATGAGAGGCATGAGTCTCTACAGCGGTCGCGCTCGGCTTTCCCGATACGGTCCTCTGCCAAAAGCGGTTGCATGATCTTCTAGAATGCGTGTAAGTAACTGCTCAGTTCCTGGTAAGAAGGCATCGGTTTGTTAGCATACTCGTGCGCGATGGCTTGTAGGTCTGCAAGCGCATAGCGCCTTTTGCCATCCGATCCGGGATACATTACTTTGACCTCGTCTAAAAAGGCGTCGTAATCGCTTACTTGCGCCTCGGGCATTCCGCCCCATAATTCGCGATCATCGCGCTCAAGGTAGCGGATGATGCCTTTGATGCGGTCGAGTCCTTTTAGACCTACTTCATCAGCGAGCTGCTCGTATAGGTCTATAAAGTCAGCGAGGTCGTCCGCGGTGCCATCAAATTTAGGCGCATCCGTTGTCCCACGGACGGGCATTCTGGTTCTTGTGGTGGACATAGTAGGTGTTTGGGATGTTGTAGGCGCGGAGGTCTTCTGACTGATTGGCACTTGGCGCGCGTATGCGAAGGGAAGGTTTGCTATAACGATACCGCCTGGAATTGAAGGCGGCGTGCGCGGGGTTTCGAACACTTCTTGCTTGATTTTTGGAATTCCCACTGTAGGAGGCGCGTTCTCGCGCACGGGGATGCTAATGCGTTAAGCGGGGTTTTGCTAGAATCGGTCAGTTCGGTCAGTGCGCTTAGCGCTGATAGGTCAGAAGAAATAAAAGGAGGTTGGTTGGGCGTATGGAGGAACGCTCCGGGAAGTTGGCTTCTTGGGTTATCTATTGCTTCAAAGTCGTCGGACGACTCTTCTTTGACAGATTCTTCCGGCGATGGCGTGACTGGCGATATCGGCTGTCTAGGCATGCGCGCTAAGAGCGCTAGATCTGGTCGTGGCGGTTCTGAGATGTTGCACGAGCGACCGCGCGCGGGTTGAAGGAATAAGGGTCCTGGTAGAATTGATTCAATTGCTCTGTCGAATGCGGCAATGGCTTCTTCTCTAGCTCTGCGACGACTGTTGGGTCTGAGTACCCGACCGGTTGTCTCAGAAGTGTCCCTCGCGGTGGGCTCCAGTTGAAGGTGAGGAATCTTGACTGTGGGTAAAAACACTAAAAGAAAGGGGGCTCTACAGCAAGACCTGGATACGAGAATACAACTCGACCCAAAGGACAGCTACTGAGAGAAGTTCCTCGCAAATAAGGTGGAGGGAAACTCTGTCAACTAGACGGGCGCTGGTAGACGCAGGAAAGTAATGCGCGTAGGTGATGCGAAGGCGTGCGAGATGCGCGCGTGAGCGAGAGATGCGGAGGGTACGCGCGTAAGCGGGCGCGCGCTTGAACGATGAAGGAGAGGAGTCCTTAAGAGAATAGCAAGGGCACAGGTGTCAAACAGTGGAGGAATATAATCAGATTTCTAGTATTGGAGGGAGAACTATACACTTTGCAGTATATCAAGATAAGGGGAAAGTAAGTACCAGAACCAAAGGAATCCTCCCTTTATTTAAGAAGGGAGATTACGCTATGCGGCGCGCTTCCGAGCGCGCTCCCGAACCGAGTAACCATATCAACTTCTAAATATATTCTAAGTTTAAATAGACTCTCTGTATGTAAGCGCGGAGGTCGGACCAAAGGTTCGTTAATTCAAAGAGAGAGATAAAAATAACGCACCAGTAAATCAGCAAGGACAAAGGACAGAGGGACGGACGGTAGGAGCGCGAAGGCCTATGGAGCGCGTGTGCGTGTGCGATGTGCGAGTGAGGCGCGTACGTAGGGCGCGTGCGCGAGAGCGCGAATGACTGGTCCTTAGGATGTGAGCTGATACAGGTAGGGAATTAAATGGGTAAGAAGGCCGCATATCCGGCATTGAGAGGCGCGAGTCTCTACACCGTCTTGATGGTGGGATATCCCTTCTTGTTTGATGCGCTGGTAGTGAAGCAACTACAAATATCTCACCTGAACAATTTCCTGTTGATGTCTATATCACGCCCCGCGAGTTGCAAGAATCGCAGCAGAGAATTGGTGGAGATGTTGCTGTCTTGGTACAGGCGTTTGTGCAGGAGTTCGTGTTGCCTCATCTCCAGCGCTTTACAGCTCGTTGTGCCATTGAAAATGTGAAACCCCCAAGGCATTGTAAGTAGTTCACCATTTATTTCGTCATTTCATTGCTAACACAGCTCTCAAGTCACTGCAGCTCATGTCAGCGCCAGTGGTCCACAGCACCTCCCTCCACCCATGGTGGCCACAGGAGCTTGCATCCAATGCTCTACACAAGCCTCCCAAGCTTTCTTCAGCATTCTGCAGTCCCCTCTACCTTCTTCAGACTCCACAGCTATTCGGCATGGAGTAGAATTGGCTCACAGATCGGGGAGCAAAGCCATGCCATTGCCACCACACTCTGAGATACATCGTCGTTGTCCAGCCGATGTATTTGCCAAGCCTAGCCCACTTGCAGTGGTACCGAGACATGAAGGTGATCCCTCAGTCTCTGAGACACCCCTTATTAGTATCGGACCACACACAGATGCTGCTCTTGATCATTTGAAGTTGGGCGATGAAAATTTGCCCAGGCTCCGTTTGTTGACCAGAAGTGTTCACAGTAGCCGATGGGAGGCTATACTGAGGTCTCCGGCATGGGACCTTACCTATGAACATGCTTCCATTTTGACTAATGCTCTCCTTGTAGACTTACAAGTGGGTATGAAGGCCATCAATCCGGATTCCTGAGGTCACTAATTTGGAGGTTAGTGTCCATTCTTCACATTTTTTGAAGTTGATCCGATTAATATCTATAGCACTGATCATTGGTACTTACCATCATCCTGAAGCTTCTCAGCATTTTGATATTTTTGTGTGCGCTTTACCTTTTTGGTTTGTTATTACTGTAGATCTCAAACATTTGTTTGTTGCTTAGTGTGGAATAATGTGTCATTTTGTCCAGAGCCTAATGATAATGGACTTCAAGCCAACCTGTGCCCGGTGCATTAAATAGTCAAGCAAAATTTTTGACTGTTGTTTGTTGACTCATTCATCTCTGCTGTTTCTCTGTAGCCGATGGTTACCCACTCATTTTATGGCAATAAACACATAAACAGCGTGAAGCATATTTAGCCACCTGTGCGTCAACGTACCAAGGTCGTGCTTACTAAAGATGCTCGTGCTGCTCTGAGACTCGACCGACATGCTAAGTCCCTTCGATTCAGGGATGCTTTAGACGATGCTTGGAAGCAGATGGACGATGCTACCAAAACCATCACTACTACCCATCATAAAAGTATCTGTCGTGTTCAAAATGATTTGTACATGGGTTGGGGGCTTCTCCACTCCAAACACTCAAAGCTAAATTTATGGAACACATTTTGCTGGAAGAAGAACCAGGATGAAGAGAACCGTGAGTTTATTTATCACACTTCATTGTGCACACCGTTCAATTTTTTTTTTGGCAGAAAGCCACGGTAAAGAGGCACTCCAATCACTTGTGCATGATTACAAGGCCAAATACCTTGCCCTCTCGAAGGAGGAGCAAGATGAACTGCTTGCCAAGTTTACTGAATGGAAGGGGAAGAAGACTACAGGTGTTCATATCTCAACAAAGGTGAAGATAAATGACATCACCCAGACCTTAAAGGCAGTGGAAAACGAGGTGCGTTCTTTGTTCATTTTAATTGAATTTCTCTCACATGACCCCGTTGAAGGTACAACAATTCAGAGAGTGAGTCTGAACAATGTTGGGTCTTGCAGAACCTAGCTGCTATTCGACCCTAAAGGGTTTCTGGACCAGGCTCAAGGCTCAGAGAAGAGGAAATATGATAGAAAACTACTGAAGACTCTGACTCCTACTGGTAACTGGTGAAAAGATAACTTCCTTATGTAAGCTACAAAAGTCCCAACATAAGGTAAGGTAAAAACAGTCTCTACAAGCCCAGCCAGAAATGAATCCCTACACCGTAAATACTAGCTCCATGGTCTCCATCCTCATATGGGCCTAGAAAGTATCCTCTACACAGCATGCGGCTCTACTGATCTTCCCCTTTGAGGTATCGCATTTTCCACTGATGGTGTCGAAAAATTCATGGGTACTGTCATGGGGATTGATAATCAAGATTTAGTTAGCAAAATGGAAGGCTGTGCGGTACAAGGGATGCAAGGTTAGTGTCCTGCCTGCTAGTACCATGTTTTCTGTCTAATTACATTTAGGTTCTGCCAAAAACCACAAGCAGCGCATCTCCAACAAACGTTCAGAAATACGGGAAATTATCAACAGATAACTTTGTAAGTATTTTGTTCTGGCTTCGCAACAATGATTTGACCAAATTTAATCTATAGAAGAGGCTACTGATGACCCAAGTGCGAAGATGCAATGGACTCATTTCCACAATGTTGTTCAGAGGTACCAGGTCGTCATGGAAGGCTGGCCCAAGAAGATTCCTTTTATGAACCTGAGCCAATCATCGAGCGCACTTGCAGACCTTGAAATGCTTTGGTGCAAGTGGGACGCTAACAAGATATACTGGAGGGCCTTGAGTGACGAGGAATTCGCAGAACTCCATAAGGAATGTGAAGACAAGCTCGAGAGTGGCGAACTAGTTGATTGTCACCACTGCCAGAGATCAGACAAAGGAAAGAAACACAACATACAGATGCGAGGAAGTCTACTACTTGCCACGAGCAGTACAGGAGCAAGGAAATTATTGCTGACAGCGATGACAGTGGTATGGAGGAAGAGGAACCAATTTGTGAGCCAGCAACATCATCTGGTGGTGTTGCTGCAACTGTCAGTGGTTCTGGTTCTGGTTCAGCCTCTTCTGATGTGTCTCATCCTGTTCCACAGCCTTCTGATTTTAGTTATCCTGGTGAGCAGCCTTCAGATGGTGATTCTGGATCCTTTGACAATTATTTCAACCTTCCCCTGTTCAACTGTGAATCATTGTTGTCTGAGTTAGATATTTTGTATGGCCCTGCTCCTGCACAGTTGAGCTTGTTGTTGTACTGATGGAGGCCACCTTTTCCTGAGATAGTTGAATCATTTAGTTCTGTTGAAGGTTCAATGATACTGCGAGGCACAAACAAGGCTCCTGACTGTATCTATAAATGTTGTAAGGTCGCGTGTTGCCTAGTCTGCTATACTTGAGATGACAAGTGCATTCAACCCTAAAGGGGAAGCAAGTGCAGCAAGGATCTAGAAGTATGCACTGAAGGTGCTACTGGTTGGCCAATGCGAAGCGTGAGAAAATGCAGGTGTGCGCGAGGCGAGAAGGCGCGGGAATGCGCGCGCATGTATGCGGAAACGAGAGAGAGTAAGAGTGAGTTTGCTTAAGTGATGATTAGATACTAGACAAGAGGTGTGAGGTGAGATAGATGGATGTCTGAGAATCGATTGCTACTGCGACTTTCTAGGGAACTGGGCAGTGAGTACTTGGGGGTTATCTGGGATATATTCCGTGGCTAATGGTATGTTCTGCTGGCGCTTAAGTATGGCGCCTAAGTGCTGTCATGCAGAGCCAAATTGCTACCGAGTAAGGTATGTAAAGATATATGTAAGTAAGGGTCCATGATAAGAATAAAGGTGGTACGATATGCAAATAAGGGCAAATGGAAATATACGCACTAGAGAACTTGGTGGACAGTGGATGGATGCGTCTGGATGGCTGGCGCTATAGGGTGCTCAAGCACAGGAAAGCGCATGCACATATACATCGTGAAGCGTGGGAATGCACGTGCATGTTGCGTGGGAAAGCTACGCCTCATATAGGAATAGCTGCAGATAGCATACAGAGTGATGCTGCAAGTTCGTGCCATGTACTCCCTAGTGAAAACTGCCATATCACACAATGAGAGGCATGAGTCTCTACACTGTGTCTAGTTTCACACAGTGTCATTCAGCAATTGTTCGTCAAGGTAGTAGCATGAAGATAGCATGTTTTGGACAAAATACAATATTTTATTATGCAGTTCTTAAGTCCCTACAGAGATACATTGGTCTATTGAACAGTATTCTCCCCCAACTACTATGTAGGTGCTACAAATGTTGTTACCTGAGAACTCAATGTGCAAGTGTGATGTTTGTCCCAAATAGACTGCCTATAGAATTATCTCTTGATATAAAATGCAAGGGATATCTTGTTAAGATCGAAGATGAAAGAAGGAAAAGTCACCCAAGGTGCATTTGAAGTTCCAAAGATGTGTCTGACGTAACAAAGTACTTGTCCAATGCGAGCGAAGGTGGTCCAAAGTCAAGAAACAAAGGTCCAAGGTTGTGTGAAGTGTCCAAAGAGCTTCCAATGAAACAGCAAGGTTTCCAAGAGAGAATACGGTGAGTGTGTCGAAGTATGTCAAAGTATAAGACTTGCAGAAGTACTGA
This sequence comes from Suillus plorans, assembly GCF_016647745.1. Taxonomy (NCBI): domain Eukaryota; kingdom Fungi; phylum Basidiomycota; class Agaricomycetes; order Boletales; family Suillaceae; genus Suillus; species Suillus plorans. The sequence continues at coordinate 144,229 of NW_024537399.1, forward strand.
AGTACAACTAAGCCAAGCCTATCGAAAGAACTAAGAAATAGCAAGATGCGAAATGGCAGTGGTCAAGCCAAACAATCATTCCGAATGAACAAAAGATTGATCACGCAAAGTATGACTATCCGAAGTGACTCTACTAACTATGACTCATAGCAAGGGAAGTGAAGTGAAGTGTGAGTAGCTAGCGAGCCAGATTATATCCTACATTGTGAAAGTCTGGAACCTGCGTAGGCAAAAGTAGTAGCGAGATAAGCTATCCAAAATGTAATAAGACTCAAGGCAAGCCGCTGCAGAGATATGCATGTAATAGTGCATGAGGTGCGCAGCTATACATATTAATCAAGCTTTTCAATGGGCCGACAATGTATGTGTTTAGCCAAGTGGTCGTTTTATGAACTTCAATGTCTGAGATGCTGTCTATGAGCAAATGTTCAAGACATATTCTTGTAAGGCTGATGTTTGAGTTTGAAGGGGAAAGTGAACAAGGATGAGTTTTTGGATGAAAAAAATGAGCGCAAATGTTACAACAAGGATGAGCCATTTTGAGAGTGATACATTTGAGACTGTCTGGCATTCTTGGAGCGGGGTTCTGGGTATATGATTCGCTGTTAATACAAAAGTACATGAGCTGTATATCAGTGCGCAATGGCAAGGGTCCTCAGTTAGTTTCACTGAAATGATTAGGATGCAATAGATGCAGAAGGGAGTGGCATTGAGCCTGACAGGTGGCTAGTGTGAGCAAAAAAGAGAAAGTACAAGAGAGTGAATTAATGGCAATAAGAAAGAGTTTGGTTTGGACAGAATAACAAGAGTTTCATAGCAGTTTTGACAGGTTTTGGTATGGCAAAGTGAGAATGGAGCAGTTCATGACAAAAGGAAAGGGTCTGAGGGTCGGTTATAGCAAGGGTTTTGTCCAGGTAGTGAGTATAGCAGTTTGTGCAAGCCAAAACAATGATGAAAGAGTGAAAAAGAAGAGGAATGTATCCGCGTGACTCGGATGCAAAGCGTGATGCTTCTTCGCATCAATGAGTCGTGTGGAGGTTTGCGAACAATGGTTCTACAATTTCCTTTTGAAGTTGTGGTCGGGGTGTAGAGGACATGTGATCCTTACATTCTTATGGGAAAAATGTTACATCCAACAAGTTTCAAACTCATTGCACTCCAATGAAAACAGATTTTGATTTTGTGATGACAGCCACTTGTCTGTGATCAGCTTTTCAGCCAGCCAACCAACCATGAGCATATTTCAAGGTGTGTAAATCATAGAAAATGAATTTTATCATTGGTAGGTTTCAAACCTGCACAGTCCAAGAGCAACAGATTTTGACTTTCACGATCACTTGGCAAATTCATCTTTAGCAGGTTTTGAACCCACACAGACAGATTTAGATTCTGGTGCATCAACTCCTTGACTAAGACAATGTAGGACTCAGCCTAGCACTGGGCTCATATTCAGCAACTTTACAATATATGTCAAATGCATGTCACACACCAATCACTTCCCAATTATATTCTGATAGTCTCCATAGCCCATAGTGGAACCAACACTTTGACTGGCAGACCTGATGTTTTGGCCGCATTGGCCAACCAAATATTGCGCACTCATCCTCCCTATGTCCCATCCCATCTTGCTAGCCCCACTAGGTGCATAGTTGATTATTTTGCACATTACTCATGTCGTAGCCACCACTATGATATGTTTTCCCATCATCCACAGCGCCTCATGTTTTTTTACATGTACTTCAGATCTGAAATATTTCGCTACTGCTTTCACCTATGTATTCTGGATTTCTACATATTTACATGAATATTGGACTCTCCACAGTATCACCCATCATCCAAGTAGTAGGAGCCATTTCCTGATACATAGGGGTCAAACCCAATATCTCATAGTTCTTTGTTGACATTGTGAATATTACTGCTCTCCTTATCTGAAATACCCATCATCATTATTACTATGCATACTACTCGCTTTCCTGACAATCACTATCAGTCCTCGCCATAGTTTCCCATAACCCGCAAACCTGACACCCACTAATCTGCTAACCCAAGAATATCAGATCCAACACTTTGGTGTCGGACATCATAGTTATACCTTTGGACATTGTTTTACACTTCCATATTATTGATCATTCATCATATCACTAATATTCAGACTGGCAAACTGCTCGGGTCAAATGCACTTGTCTCTGAAGTATAGCAGACTAGGCTGTGCAAGACGATAATACTATATTTGGCTGGGTGTTACAATAACATTTTACCCCTATCTTTACTTCTCTTATCTCGCTTATAAACGGGCCGTCCATACCATGCTTATCTCTTATCTTCGCCAAGCGGGCTGTCCGCCTTATCTCTCTTCTTATCATGCTTCTATCTTGATAGTCATTTACAAGCTCCGCTTGAACATTAGCTATATAGACTAGCTACCAACCGATTGTATTCCTTACTTTAATCTACTGGGTTTTACCTGGAACATTGTCCTTCAGCAAGGTCTCCAACCTTACTGTCTAAGAACCACTATTCTAAGGGAGTCAGCGACACTCGCCTTAGCCAGAAACCTTGATCTCTCAATCGAGAGTAGACCTCCGTCTATCTGGCATTTTGCCGATTGTCTATTCAGACATAGATAGCTCGACTTATCCCAGTCGTAACAAAAGATTAAAGTCTTTATCACCTGAACTGTTGCCATCTGCAACGCAACTGACACCACGACTTCGTTAACTCCTTTGATCGGAGCCTTGAACCTAGGGACCTTACCCAACTTCCCGCCGTTGAACAACATGACTACCAAAGTCAAAGATATAGAACTAAAGATTGGTTCTCCCCCAGAATTCGATGGAGACAGAGAAGAATCAAAGAGATTCATGATGAAGTGCCACGCATACCTCGACATCAACGATGAGGTATACGATGAAGATAAGAAGAAGATCATCCTAGTATTGTCTTACATGACAAAGGGAAACGCAGCGATATGGGCAGAAGACTTCATGGAAGCGGCCCTAGACCCTAAGAGAAAAGATACCTCTGGCCAAATGATCGGTTATGGAACTTGGGCCACATTCAAAAAGGACTTCAACGAAGCCTTTAAACCCATGGATCCCGCCGGAACCGCCATGATGAAGATCCGAGGATTGGAAATGAGAGGAGACCTCCACACCTACATCTCCAACTACAAACTCCTCGCGCACAGGGCAGGGATGTCCGAACAAGCCCCCCTTATAGAGTTCTTCAGACAAGGTCTAGATTACGGGCTTCAAGACAGCCTGCACCGTACCGGTGAAAGTCTCAACAACTTTGACACCGTTGTCAACACCTGTATCAACCTCGATAACGCTTTCCAAAGGTTGAAGGCCATCAAAAGAAAAGAAAGGCCCAACCAACAGAAGAAAAAGAACTTTGGGAACAAGCACTATGTTCCCAGGAGGAGCGACGATATGGAAGTCGATCGCATAAGCCGTCTATCGGACGCAGAGTTAAAAAAGCACCTCAAAGAAGGAAGATGCTTCAAATGTCACCAAGTAGGACATCGCGCCAACGATATCTCTTTCCACCCTAGAGAAAGGGACCAGATCCGAAGAAACAAAGAAGAAGAAAGCAGCAGCGATGACGAAGTCGAAAGTTGCGCCTCTTCCTCCAGAAAAGCACCAATCAGAAGGAAGAAGGAGAAGGACGAAGAAGAAAGAAGTACCCCAAGAGGGAAAGCACCGATCCGAAGGAAAACCATGAAAGAAAAAGCAAAAGAAGTTGAGGAAGAAGAAGACAGTGACTTTACCGAAGTAGAGCGTCGCTTCATGGAAGTGGATTTTTAGAAAGGGAAACTGCCTCGATGTCAGTAACTCCCACCCCTGTACGACTAATATGTTCTATCAGAACCAGAAATGAATTAAGAATTCCTGCATCCATTTTTTCTGATAAACGCGTACAAACCGTCGAAACATCCATGATCATCGACTCCGGAGCATCCGGAACCTTTATCAGCGATGCCTTTTGTAAAAGGCATAAAATAAAAACCCATAAACTCTCTCGACCTTTCCCCGTCATCACTGCGGACGGATCAGACGCTCAAGGAGGACTCATCTCTCGCTATTGCGTACTCACGGTCAAAATTGACCAACGAACCATGATCGGAAAGTTCAATATAGCGAAACTCGCCAAACAAGACAAAATCCTCTTAGGATTCCCCTGGCTCGCGGCATTAAAACCTCAGATTGATTGGGAAGCCAAAACGGTATCACTCCCACCAACGAAGAGATCGTTGGCTATAGAAAAGAACATCGATAGAAGACGACGAAGGAGATCCCTTCCACCACTCTTCGAAAAGAAGAAGACCATCAAAAAAGAAACGTCTCGAGTTTGGGTAAACTCTAAACTACAGAAGCCAGTACAGGTGAAGGTGGCAACTAATGAAACCACCTCCCCCTATACCACCTCCGTAGAAGAGATAATGGATGAAGAAATCCCCAACTATGACACTAAGGACGACGTTTGGTCGGAAAATTTCAAACCCCCAGTCCTCGATCCCTTAGCCTATCAACTAGCCAGCGATGAAGCACTCATTTAATACGCCACAGATGGATCAACCATACGCATCATTGAAGACATATCTTTTGACACCCCGCTCGTTCGTGACGGAACATCAAAAACGGAACAAAATTTCGGAAAAACAAGTAACAAAGCTCAAGAATTCACAGTTGCAGGAGAAATAGAAAAACAGAAGAAAACCTTTGAAGAACTTGTTCCCCCTTTTTTACACCAATACCGAGATGTTTTCGCCAAAGACGGCCTTAACAAAGTCCCACCTGAACGACCTGGAGTAGATCATCGCATCGATCTTAAACCAGGATTCATACCCAAGACATCGAAAATCTATCCGTTGTCTGGGAAGGAACGCGAAGCTGTCAAAACCTTTATTGAAGAAAATACCAAGAAAGGTTTTATTGTCCCATCGAAATCCCCTCAAGCTAGCGGATTCTTTTTCATAGGAAAGAAAAGCGGAGAATTACGTCCTTGTCAAGATTACCGATATCTAAACGATTGGACCATACGGAACCAATACCCCCTCCCTTTACCGAAATCCCTCATCGAGCGACTCTATGACACCAAGTACTTCACAAAGATCGACATAAGATCAGGGTATAATAACGTCAGAATTCACCCTGAGGATCGCTGGAAGGCGGCATTCACAACGGAAGAAGGGTTGTTTGAACCAACGGTCATGTTCTTCGGACTGACAAATTCTCCAGTGACATTCCAAGCGTTTATGGCGAACCTCTGTCAGCAACAGATAAACGAGGGGTGGTTGGTCATTTATATGGATGACCTTCTGATCTTCTCGAAAGATCTTCAGCAACATCAGGCACGCACGATCGAAATTCTCAACATTCTCCGAAGAGAAAAGCTGTTTGTCAAACCAGAAAAATGCACTTTCGACGCAAAAGAAGTGGAATATCTTGGAATGATAATTCGACCCGGAGAGGTGGGCATGGAACCTGCTAAAGTAGACGGAATCAAGCACTGGCCAACCCCAGAAAACCTAAAGGATACACAGTCATTTTTAGGATTTTGTAATTTCTACCGAGCATTCATCGCTCATTACTCAGACATCGCCCGACCCCTCATTGACCTCACAAAAAAGGACCACCCTTTCTTATGGACCAATGACTGCCAAAATGCTTTCGACCGTCTCAAAAACGCCTTTCTATCGCAACCAGTACTATGAAATCCTGACCCAACTCGGCAATTCGCAATCGCCACTGATGCATCGCTTGCAGCAACCGGAGCGGTGTTATTACAGACCGATGAAAACAGAATGTATCATCCATGCAGTTACTTGTCTCAATCACTCAACCCCGCAGAACGAAACTACGAAATCTTTGATAGAGAGTTACTGGCAGTCATCCGAGCGCTTTCGGAATGGCGCCACTATCTTGAAGGAAGCCCCCATGTCGTGATAGTATTCACGGATCACATGAACCTCCTATACTTCCGCTCCGCCCAGAAGTTGACTAGGAGACAAGCGCGTTGGCAGCTTACGTTGTCAAACTTTCAGTTGGAATTGCACCACGTTGCAGGTACTAAATTGGCTGCCCCCGATGCTCTGTCACGACGCCCAGACCACTTAGTCGGAAAAAATGATAACGAGAATCGCATTCTCCTCCCTGATACCATGTTCGTGCGATTGATCGACGACAACCTATCGGATAGCATCGCGCGCAATTCTGCTGACGATCCCATATATCAGAAAGCTGTACAGGCATTGGATGGGATATGCCTTCCCCCAATGAAATCTGCCCTCTCTGACTGGACATGCACCAATGGCGTCCTCTTTTATAAACAGAGAGCCTATGTACCAATGGCCCAACGGCATGATGTGCTGTTTAAGCATCATGATCACCCCACGGCAGGGCACCCCGGCCGATTCAAAACCGAAGAATTAGTGAAGCGGGACTTTTGGTGGCCCGCCATGGGGACCTATATTCGCAAATACGTTGACGGATGCGCATTGTGCCAGCAGATGAAAGCTGACACACACCCAACTACCCCGCCTTTGCGGCCGATTCCCTCCGTTGCCACTCGCCCCTTTTCTCAGGTTTCCGTCGACCTCATCACCGATCTGCCATTATCGGGAGGCTTCGACTCTATCATGATCATGGTAGACCATGGGCTTACGAAGGGGGTAATTATCTCACCATGTAACAAAAACATCACCTCAGAAGGAGTGGCTAAATTATTCCTCAAAAACTTATTCAAAAGATTCGGCCTCCATGAGAAAGTAATCTCTGACAGAGGACCACAGTTCATTTCAAAATTCTCTCAAGAACTCGCCCGACTCCTCGGATATCAGATCGCTGCATCAACCGCCTACCATCCCCAGACAGACGGGCAAACGGAATGTCTCAACCAAGAACTTGAAACCTACCTTCGAATCTACTGCAGGAGTAATCCGTTAGAATGGGCCAACCATCTTCCCATCGCCGAATTCATCCACAACCATTGAAAACATGACGCTAGAAATACCTCCCCATTCTTCCTCATGATGGGCTATGAGCCACAGGGAATCCCCCACATTTTGCCTGTATCAGACACGCCAGCAGCAGAAGAAAGACTCAGGAACCTCCAGAAGATACGTGAAGAAGCACTCGCCTGCCACAGCATTGCTATGCAGCGAATGGCAGAAAGATCTCGCCATGGGAAATATCAACCATGGAAGATAGGAGATAAGGTATGGCTTACGGCCACCAATCTCCTAACATCGTTACCATCTAGGAAACTTGCGCCCAAAAGATACGGACTGTTTGCTATCACCGCAGTCTTATCTCCCATCACGTTCACATTGAAGCTTCCCAACCAATGGAAAGTTCACCCCACGTTCCATGCTTCTGAACTATCCTCCTATCGCGAGACAGAGATACACGGACCGAACTACACCGAACCTCCACCTGACGTTATCAATGGCGAAGAAGAATACGAAGTGGAAGCTATTCTTAGCCATAAAGGAATGGGTAAACGAAGACGCTATCTTGTATCATGGATAGGCTATTCTTCCGGAAGCAACAAATGGATACCCGAAGAAAACTTGCGGAGTTCGAAAGAACTTCTGACGAGGTATAAAGAGAGACACAAGTTAAACTGAACGAACAATCCCCTTTGAACAAAGACATCCCAAGTATCATGACTCCCCCATTGACACCTTCCCCTACCGGATCATCCACGTCTGCCTTCTCCCTTGAAAACTCCACGTACAAGAAAAACATCATTGATCTTGACGACGACACCATCGTCGAGACTACCCTGTTATCCCTCCCTCACGCAATTGAACTAGAAAATCAGCTCGCCAAAGAACCCGTGTTTGTCGCCGCCCCCATACTATCTCAGATTCACGTTATACACGCCACCGCCGCCCTTGAGCTCAAACTCAAAGAAATTGAGAACGATGCCCTCAGACTCGCCTGCCAACACCTCCAAAGACAGATTCGCAGTCTTGAGATTCAGCTTCTTCCTTCTGCTTTTAGCACTGTCTGCAAAACAGTTATACGAACTGTTGCAGAACAAAACAAAACCGAAATCGGTCGCCCGCCAAGCCCTTCTACTAGCGCTCCCCCCAGCAGCATACCTGCTGCAGATACGACTAGAAAAGAGCCTCAGCCTGTTGCTCAACCAGCACCAGCTGAAGAAGCACTACCCATCCCAGAACCCACCGTTGTCTTTAAACGAAAGACCCGCGGAGGAGCCACAGTGCACGGAGTGTCGAAGACTAGAGCTTCTAAGGGAAAGAAGCGTGAAGTCATTGACCTCACCGAAACCCCCGACGTCATTACAGTAAAACAACCGCAGTTCTCCTCAGACAATTTCATTTGTCGCGTCTGCAAGAAACTTGGACACCACCACAAGAACTGTCCCGAATACCACTGCCGCGTATGCCAAGGTCAAAAACCTGGTCATCTCTCCATCTACTGCCCCTACGCTGCCAAGAAAGAGCAGTTCCCGTTGGTCTACACCGACGAAGGCTTTTACGAAGCATTGTCGGAATGGGAGGCTAAGAAAGATGAGGAACTTCGAGATGAAATCGAACGAGCAAATTGGGAGTATGCAACTCGGTATGATGAACCAGAGTTTTGCAACGCTGACCCAGACCCACTTTACTATGAACACATGGACGAGTACGTCAACACCGAAGAATATTGAAGCCAGAGACTTCAACCGTAGCAGTGGGGTAATGTTACAATAACATTTTACCCCTATCTTTACTTCTCTTATCTCGCTTATAAACGGGCCGTCCATACCATGCTTATCTCTTATCTTCGCCAAGCGGGCTGTCCGCCTTATCTCTCTTCTTATCATGCTTCTATCTTGATCTTGCACTCCCAATGAATTCATTCAGAAGTAAATCCTCAAGATACATTTATCTGCACTAGGTCCAGATTCATGTGTAGGCTTAGCGACATGTGTGAGCCTATGATGTTTGTGATGCCTTGGTATTAATGACTGGGCCCATGAGTGACAATTAACAGTGGAAGGATCATACAAATCAGCCTAAGTGGAATTTCATGGCTAGGCTAAAGATGGTGATGTACAAATGTAAGTATCAGGTCCAGACATCAAATTCTGACTCATCCAACTAGGCCTGATCCTTGCATTTGTACATCACCACCTTTGGCTCAGCCATGAGATTCCACCTCATTGCACTAGGCGAGTAAATCAATTTCTGACATCACACTTAGGCCCAATCATGTAATCATGCATGGTTCAGCAAGTACAACCCTATAACATGGGATATGAAGCTATGATCTTATTTCCAATAGACAGCATCTCAGACATTGAAGTTCAAAAAACGACCATTTGGCTAAACACAACTCTGATGAGCTTGTAAGCAAACCGACCATGAGCATATGTCAAGGTGTGGTTTCATATAAAAAAAGAATTTTATTATTGGCAGGTTTTAAACCTGCACAGTCCAAGAGAAACAGATTTTGACTCTGATAATCACTAGCAATTTCATCTTTAGCAGGTTTTGAACCCACACAGACAGATTTGAAACAGATTTGGATTCTGTTGTAGCAACTGTTTGACTAACACCAGTTAGATGCATGTTTAAAGAAAACATTCAAAAGTGAATCTGCAAGGCAGGTGTACCGTTCCCTGTCACTCGCAATGTTTTCCCTCAGCTGAACAGATGAATTAAATACAGAGTGCAATACAACATTTTCAAAAAGCGAGAGAAGAGCAACATGATGATGAAAGGTCTTGAATACAGTACACTTCAACCTTATACATAAGTGAATGGTGGCCAGATGGCTCTTTTGAATCTTTGCCTTGAATCCCAGCCTTGACACATGTGTATTCTTCTTCATTCCCCAGGTCATTAGGATCAAACTTGAAAGTTTGATGTGTAATTTGCTCTTCTTCTTCAACCAAGTCAAGACCTTTGAAGAAATCTATCTGTGTTTATGATTGGCCCAAGGACTGTGTTCAGATGCATATTCAGTTTTGGTCAGCACTATAATCACACTGCTGACATCACTTTCCTGACTCTATACAACCCCAAAGCATGATTTGAGGCATTTGTGCTTAGGATGCGGAGCCACATCACATGGAGCCCAGAGATGTTCTTGGACACAGAAAAGTGCATCCACAAACACCATATAAAGCAGATGTTTGGGAGCGCAAGCTATAGCATGAAAGTACACATGAGTCAATGTCAAGGTGTGTTCTAACAGAAAGAAGAAGAGAAACATACATCATTCATGAGGAAATATTGAGGTGTGAATTCATAAAATAACACTGTGTATGATGTGAGTAATGTGAGAAATAATGAACTGCGTACCTAGCAGGACTAGCAGGATGGGATGAGACATAGGTAGCATGAGTGTGTGTGATATCTGATTGGCCGATGTGAAACCTAATGTCTGATGTTTGATATTTTCAGGTTTGATGCATATCGAGTTGGATATGATAGAGAGTGACTCGGACAATGTTCGACAGTTGACATGGATCATAAAACAAGCTGCTGCAAGGCTAGCAGTGAAACATGGTTCCATACACCAGCTTTCAATTTTTTTGGTTTCTCTTCCAAGAAAGTCATGATGCCGCCAGAAAATTGAGGCCTTCCAATTCATTTTAAGATTCATGTGGAAGTGTGAAGGTGTGATTTCATAGAATAAAATGAAAATGTTATTGTTGGTAGGTTTCAAACCTGTACAGTTCAAGAGAAACAGATTTTGACTCTGGTGATAACTTGACTAAGACCGATGAAGATCAACATTTGAAATGCTGTCTATGAGCAGATATCCAAGACATGTTCTAATACAAAAAATGTGTCACTCAATAGGTTTCAAACCTGCAGACTGCAATGGAAATAGATTTTGAATCTATTTTAGCAATGACATGGCTAACATCAGTTAAGATGAGTTTTTGAGAAAATCATTCATGAGACAATATCAAGATGTGTTTGCATAGAAAATAAATTTCATTATTGGCAGGTTTTAAACTCGTGCATTGCAAGAGAAACAGATTTTGACTCTGGTGATCACTTGATAATTTCATCTTAGCAGGTTTTGAACCCACACAGACAGATTTAGATTCTGTCATATCAACTGCTTGGCTAAGACCAGTGAGATGCACTTCCAATGGACCTGTTCACAAGTAAATCCTAAAGGCAGTTCTTTCAATAGCATGGAGGATCACATATGATTTGACTCAAGGGGGATGTTAGAAATTATTGTTAGAACTGACAAAATGCAGACAAATACACATTGAGGATTCACTTCTGAATGGATTCATTAGGAGTGCATCTAACTGGTCTTAGCCAAGCAGTTGATACAACAGAATCCAAATCTGTCTGCGTGAGTTCAAAACCTGCTAAAGCTGAAATTAACAAGTGATCATCAGAGTCAAAATCTGTTTCTCTTGGACTGCGCAGGTTTGAATCCTGCCAGTGATACAATCATTTTCTATGAAAGCACACCTTGAAATTTTCTCATGGTCGGTTTGCTTGCAAGCTGATGACAGTTGTGTTTAGCCAAGCAGCTGTTATTGCAGAATAAACATCTGTTTCCATTGGAGTGCAACGAGTTTGAAACTTGTGGGATGTCACATTTTTTCTATAAGAACATGTCTTGAATATTTGCTCATACACAGCATCTCAGACATTGATCTTCATTGGTCTTGGTCAAGTTGTTGCCAGATTCAAAATCTGTTTCTCTTGAACTGTGCAGGTTTCAAACCTGCCAACAACAACATTTTTGTTCTATGAAATCATAACTTAACATTCCCCCATAGATATTTTTCTCACAAACTAATCTCCAATGGTCTTGGTTGTGTTACTCCTGAAATGGATTCAAAATCTGATTCTCCTGGATTGAGCAGATTCAAAATATCACTCTCTGATCCAAAGCATGATCCTCGCCTTTAACATTAGATGGATCTGCTTCCAGAGCAGGAAAAGGAAGGATCCATAGCAGAAGAGGGAGGACCTGAGACCAGACTCGCATTTCACTTCACTTCCCATGCTATGAGTCATAGTTAGTAGAGTCGCTTTTGCATGGTTGTACTTTGTGCAATCGATCCTTCTTGTTTATTTGGAATGATTGTTTGACCCAATGGTTTGCATCACCCAAGGTGCTTTCGAAGTTCTGAAGATGTGTCAGTATGTTGAAGTATGTCTAAGTATAAGACTTGTGAGAGTACCAAAGTACGACTATGCAAAGTCTATCAAAAGAACTTAAAGATATCATGATGCGAAATGGCAGTGGTCAAGCCTCAAGAGACACAGATTTCAACTCTGGTGACAACTTGACTAAGACCAATGAAGATCAATGTCTGAGATACTGAGTATGAGCTTTTGAAGAAGGTGGGTGTTATAGAACACAATTGATACTAGGAAGATGGCTGCTTGTTAAGAACGTGCTCAAGGGTCGAATCCGAAGGACTTGGCTTCAGCTCGTGTGCTGCGCCCCTTACCCGAGTATGTGCCCCTAACTTCCGAAGGCTGTTAGACGATGTCCAGAGGTTGTCAGATGATGTCCAATGCACGGGAATTCCGGCGGACGTTCGGGAACAAGTGATAGGACTAATCCGGTGAAGGTGAGGAATCTTGACTGTGGGTGGAAACACTAAAAACTAATGGGGGCTCTACAGCAAAACCTGGATATGAGAATACGACTCGAGCCAAAGGACAACTACTGAGAGAAGTTCCACGTTAATAAAATGGAGGGAAATTCTGTCAACTAGACGGGTGTTAAGAGGCACAAGAAGATAACACACACGAAGGTGCACGAGAGGCATGCGTGAGCGGGAGGTATGAGATGCACGTGCGCGTGAGCAAGGGTGCGCTTCGAGTTATAAGTGAAAGGGTCTTCAAGAAGACAGTAGAAACGTGAATGATAATCGATAGAGAAGTATGATCAGATTTCAAGTGCTTAGGTGGACTATACACTTTGCAGTATACTGAGATAAGGGGAAAGTAAAAAAATTTGTCCTAAGAACCCACCCTTCTTTTAAGAAGGGGAATTGCACCCGAGAATAACACTATGTGGCGCATCCAAGCGTGGTACTGAACCGAGTAACTATATCAATACTAATTATATTCTAAAGCCTAAGATAGGTGTTCTGTATGTAAGCGCACACATCGGACCGAGGATACGTCAATTCAATGAGATTGATAAAAATAATGCACCAGTAAATCAGTGAGGACGTAGGATGGACAGGTGGACAGGAGCGCAAAGACCAAGGGTGAGGCGCACGGACGCGCGCGCGAAGCATGTGAGGCATGAGTGCACGTAAGATGCGCACAAGTGCACGTAAGATGCGCACAAGTGCACGTATGGTGCATGCAAGTGCGCACAAGACTGATCCTATGGATGAGAGCTGGAACGTATAGGGGATTATGTGGGTAAGGGGCCGCATATTCAGCATAGAGACACGCGAGTCTCTACACCGGACGATGTCCGAACTAGAAAGGAAACAGCGGAGGACTACCAGAGGTAGAGGTGGAGGTGTCGAGTTTATAGGAGTCGATCCTAAGACTATTGGAGGTTGACGAGAGGAGAGACTCAAGTCGGATGGAGGAGGGAATGAGCAGAGTCTAAGATAATATTCGAACTAAGGAAGTACAAAGATTCTACAGGGCTTATATACTACTGAGGACTTAACGGAGAATCAGTCAGCGCAGTCTGAAGCTATGTGAGGCTGTGGACGAAGCATATAGAAAAGTCAAACACTAGTCTATCGGAAAATAGTAAATGAAGACGGAAATGAGAACATAGGAAAATAAAGGCGGAAATGAAATGAGGTATGGAAAATGAGTATAGTCTAACTTGAGAAGGAACATACAAAGGGAACAGGGATGGAAGATAGAAGCAGGTCGGATCTGGAAGTCTGGAGATGAGGGTGTGATCGGTCCGGGTCCGGAACGTGGGATATGACACCGCTAGGCTATAGAGGTGACAGCGACAGCCTGCAGTGAGCGGCCTGGTATACAGGATAAGGGAAAGGTCGTGGGAAGACAAATCAACTGCTATGACAAAGACAGGCACATTGCGGGAAGTGACAGAATTGAGCATGGCGGTGGGATACATTCCTGGGCAGGGCGCCAGCTTACTCAACACTAGTACTAGCTACAGTAAGGTATTAGATGATTTGGGGCGTGGTTTAATGCTGGTGTCGGCGTAGTATTACATTCAAGCCTAATTATAGTTGGCAAGGCATGCTATCATTCAGCCTAATAAGGCTTACTAATCAGGCTAACCAGGTGCAGTGGACAATACTGATGGCCTGCAGGGAGTGAGTGGCAGGGTGTGTCACATGTATATGGCCGGGAGAGCGAAGGTGGATACTAGCTAGCTGTGCAGGTATGTAGACTCTAGCTAGAACAAGAAGTGTGATTTGAACCATGCTGCAGGGTGTGGGTAGGTGATGAAGGTAAGTGTGGGGAGGTGCAAAACCTTACAGCTAACATTTGTTCCCACGATTATTTGATAGCCTAACCTACAGTCTGTTACATGACACACAAGTCACAGCGAGTAAATGAGACAGCACAACACCATAACATGATCATTGAAAGGTTCAGGTAGAGAATGGCATTAATTCAAATATTTTGTCCAGATTGAATTTGAATAATCTACATAATGCAGCAAGATACAAGCTAAGATGCTGGCAAGATGCAACAAAAATTGAAAACAAAATTAAACAAAATGTTCATATCCATTAAAAACATGTATCCACATCTAAAAAAATGGGGTTGTGTGCTGTGCTGGTTCAGGTTTGATATAGATCTGAGATACCCAAATTGACACGTTAATTTCAGCCACAAGTGTGTCTGAGTTGTGTTTGCTAATCATGTGCCTGTGTATTGAGGTACTGTGCTGCCTCATCTCAATGCCATCTTCAATTGATCCCTTGTGCCTCTTCTCTAAATCTCAGTGACTGTCACTTGCTCAAATGCTCAGCTCAAAGCAATTTCTAAATAAACAAAAAAGTGTTCACCTGTACAGATCAAGCAGCTTCTGCATGCATGGCAACAGAAAATCATGGACTCAGAGCAAAATCATTACCCTCCCATACAACACAAACAGAGACTCATAGTGCCAGTGTGCTTGCGAGTATAAAGTCTCACTTGACTGATGCTGTTGAAAAGCTGTCTGTATGCACTGTCAAGGTCCATCAGCAGAAACAAGAGCTTGCAAAGAAGACAACACTACTTGCCAATGCAAATGGCACAATACTGTCATTGCAAGCAAGTGTAAGGATTGTGTATCCTTTATGTGCCGGCCATGCTTCAAAAAATGATGCTTGAACCACACAGTCGATGTCATCCACATGATTCATTGATGCAAAGAGCGCAACTCTTCATATCCAAATTATGTGGATACATTTCTTTTATCTCTACTCATTACATCTCCTTTCACTCACTTTCATTATTATACCTTGTGCTCTCATTCCACGATTCCCGTTCCTTCATCAATATCTCTGAACTCGCCATATGCTCTTCACTCTCATTTCAGCATAGTAAGCTACTAGAAAATGTATATAAAACTGTCCATGTACACTCATACCTACAGCAAATCACACAGTGAATTCCCTGCTCCAAGATCATTTGAAAGAGCCTCCCAAAGTCCTCATCTCCACTTCTAGTCTCATCTCTCTTCATGTTATCTACTAACACGTCTCTTTTCTAACCATTCCTGTTCACAATTCCCTGCCGGACTCATTGGCAGCCTTACAAATTGGAGCCCACCGCGAAGGAATTGCTTTGAACAAATCCTTACGCACCGAGTATTGATTTGTGGGTTTACTACTAACCTACTAGTCAATCTCTTCCTTCTAGTACCTGGTCCTTTGACCACCTGCTCTCGCCATTTTGAAGTATTACCATCCCAACGTGCAGCTACACCTCGAACAAGAAAAGCCATCTGCACTGGCATCATCTAGCAGCCCCACTCCCAAAACGAAGCGTAGAAGCCATGCACATACCATTGATGTTCCTCCTACACCACCCTTAGCAGAATTCACCAACCTACCCTTCCTACCCCAAGTCAACACCATCGTACCAAAGTCAGCATAGAGACATCAGAAGACCTGTCCAAATCCTCTCTCTCGGAAGACGATACTATAAATTGTCCACACCTCTCAAACTTGCTCTTTCCACCACTTCCTCCTAAAAATGCATTTACCCTCAAACCGGCCAGATTCAACCCAGAAACTCCTACTCTTCCTTTGACACGTGCTGAACCTACCCTTTCCGCTCCAGCATCTCCTCCAATACCCCAGCCAGAATTCCTTAAACCACCTTTACTCCCACCCAAGACACCCAAGCACTCCACAAATTTCCCTACCATTCCATTAGTCCAAATCGCCACTCCCAACCCCTCGATCACAATGACCACTATCTGTCTGGCGCCAGCACAACCCTTATATGTACCACCTCTACACACCACTCGCACAACTACCTCCTCGAGCTTCCCAACCATGTCAAACAAAGGGATAGGCGCCATGCCCGGACCTGGGTCAAGCAAGGCACCGTCATTCAATGGTGAAACCTCGGAATTACTCAAATTCTTAGAATTGTTCGAGGACTTAGCATCATCATATGCACTCACGGACACCGATAAATGCAAAATGATAGTTTGATACATCAACATCGAAACTAAAAGATTCTGAGTCACACTTATGGGATACGAGAGTAAGGACTTTGGTGTTTTCAAAACAAACATCATCAGGCAGTACCCAGGAGCGGCAAAGGGTGCAAGGTACACCATTCGCGACCTCAAATATGTCATCCTCAATACAGCAGAATCAGACATCTCCACAGAAATGGAACTAGCACAGTACTATCACCAGTTTTGCCCCATAGCTGTATGGCTAGTAGCTAATTCGAAGATCTCGGTGTAGAAACAACAATACAGAGTGGGGCTATACGAAGATGGCTCCAAACTGATATATTTGTGTTGTGGTCTTTGCACTGCCTAGTCTGCTATACTTGCCTGACAAGTGCATTCGACCCAGGGGTCTGCGGTCTGGGAATAGTCTTGGGGGTAAGTGAGTAATGGAGCCCCTTCAGTGACAAATTCCGTATTATACGGACCACCCGACCTACATAATATCCCGTATGAGATGGGCCAGCGGATTATGGGCCCATGTTGTGTATATTCTCGATGATGACGGATGGGCCGGGACACATATTATTTCCGATGGAGACGGGTGGGCCCATGTATGCCAATGATATATATATCCTTGATGTTGACGGATGGGCCGGGGGAATATGATCATTCATGGAGATGGGTGGGCCCATCAGGGTAATATGTAGAGTAGGATATTATAGACAGCTGGGCTGAAGAGAGATGTAAGGCAAATATTGTTATATAGACGGGCGGGCCGATGGGGGTGTATTACATATATGGGTGGGCCGAGGTAGGGGAATATTACATAGATGGGTGGGCTGACGCGGGGTGTATTACATATACAGGTGGGCCGACATAAAAAGTATTACATATACGGGTGGGCCGACGAAAGGGATATCAAATAGACGGGTGGGCTGAGGGTGTGATAAAATATTTATTACATAGACAGGTGGGCCAAGGTGGGGTATAATTATATAGACGGGTGGGCCAACATAGGATGTATTACATAGATGGGTGGGCCAATGTGGGGGATAATACATAGATGGGTGGGCTGATGTGGGGGAATTGTACATAGATGGGTACATATATGGGTGAGCCTAGATACATATAAATGTCAAATTTTCAGTGCAAAACCCCAAACCGAGATTTACCAACCCCCGAACCCCGAAATTGTGGACTGCCGGGTCTCGGGTTTCGGGGTTCGGGAACTCAGAACTCGGAACTCGGTATGTGAGACAACAAAAATATATTTCAAACACGGGTAAGTCAATGTGTTTGTCAATCAACTCGATTGTAAATTATATTTTATTAATTTCCCAAGTTCCGAGTTCCGAGCTCTGGGACCCCCAAACCCCGAAACCCGAAACCCGACAGTCCACAATTTCGGGGTTCGGGAGTTGGTAAAATGTGTATGGATAGATGAAAGGTTGATTTAAACATTTTTGAAAGATGTCCCATATGAAATGTTAAGTCCCGAGTTTTGAACTCCGGGTTTCGGGACTTCGGGCTTCGGGACTCGGCACTCCAGAAACCCGGAAATCGAAACTTGGGACTTGACATTTCATATGGGACATCTTTCAAAAATGTTTAAATCAACCTTTCATCTATCCATACACATTTTACCAACTCCCGAACCCCGAAATTGTGGACTGCCGGGTCCCGGGTTTCGGGGTTCGGGGGTCCCGGAGCTCGGAACTCAGAACTTGGGAAATTTGGGGAGATCAATAAAATATAATTTACAATCAAGTTGATTGACAAACACATTGACTTACCCGTGTTTGAAATATATTTTTGTTGTCTCACATACCGAGTTCCGAGTTCCAGGACCCCCAAACCCCAAAACCCGGGACCCGGCAGTCCACAATTTCGGGGTTCGGGGGTTGGTAAAATGTTTATGGATATATGAAAGGTTGATTCAAACATGTTTGAAAGATGTCTTTCATCTCAAAAATCGAGTCCCGAGTTCCGGGTAAGACATCTTTCAAACATGTTTGAATCAACCTTTTGTATATCCATAGACATTTTACCACCCCCGAACCCCGAAATTGTGGACTGCCGGGTCTCGGGTTTCGGGGTTTGGGGGTCCCGGAACTCGGGACTCGATATGTGAGACAACACAGATATCTTTCAAAAGTTTGTAAATCAATTTGTTTGTAAATCAAATTTATTGTAGATCAAATTTTATTGATCTCCCCAAATTTCCCAAGTCCCGAGCACCGACCCCCAACCCCCGAGACCTGGCAGTCCACAATTTCAGGGTTCGGGAGTTGGTAAAATGTTTATGGATACATGAAAGGTTGATTCAAACATGTTTGAAAAATGTCTTTCATCTCAAAAATCGAGTCCCAAGTTCCGGGTTAGTGCCGAAGCTTGAAACTTGAAATCAGTGGAAAATGAAATCTCGCAACAATGTACACATGAAGATGTTTTATTTCCTTTGACAATTCACCGAGTGTCTTGTACTAACCTGACAACACAGTCCGGGCTTCAGGCTTTGGGTTTCGGGGCTCGGTACATGACACTTGGGGAATTGTTTATGGAAATGAAACATGTTCATGTGTACATTGTTGCGAGATTTCATTTTCCACCGATTTCAAGTTTCAAGCTTCGGCACTCAGCCACTGGTCGGTAGTCAATATAGGCAAATGGTAATGAAAAATGAAAGTTGTTATTACGCTTAACTTCCTTACCGAAGGTTGTAGTCCGAGTCTAGGGGAGTGTATTGGTAGTCTTTTCTTGTCCATCAGTTATCATTTAACCGAGATATAAGCTAAAGAAATCTGAAACATCGGCAATAATGAAAAATGAAAGTTATTATTATGTTTAAGTTCCTGAACAAAAGTTGTAGTCCGAGCCAAGGTGAGTGTATTGGTAGTTTTTTCTTGTCAATTGGTTATCTCGTTACTCGGTACTCGGTACAAGGGAATCAGTACTCGGTATTTGGTTCTGATACTCAATACCCGAGAATCAGTAGTCAGGTACTCAGTACTTGGTTCTAATTCTCGGTACCTGTGAATCAGTAGTTGGGTACTCCAGCCAATAGTCCCAAGTCCCAAGTACTGATACTTGGTATTCAGTAGTCAGGTTTGGAACTTGGGTCTTGGTTTGGTTATCATTTGACTGAGATATTGGTAGGCAATATTAACACTCGGAGCTCGAATACTGACTATCAACTATCAAGTGTCAGGACTTGGTAATCGGTAGTTGAGACTTGGTGCTTAAATGGATATTGCATATATATGTGTTCATTTCTAGGTGAATAGACTTTGAAATTATATCTCAATCATCTATTCAACAATAGAAACAATGTATCAGGAGCTCAGGACCATAGGGTAATCATTTATTGTATAGTGTACCTCCCCCTCTTCTGGTGGTTCACCTGCTGGGGTTTTTTCCCTGTAGGACTGGACCTCAAGGACTGTAGGGAGTCTATTCCTGAGCATATTCGGAGTAGATATATCATATAACCAGCCCAGGACACACAGGATCCTTTTCCAGGAACAAAGCATAGACAATTGCACTTGTGACATTTTTTCACGATTTTCAGTATCTTGCCCTTGCATCCATGATCCAACCTTTTAATATATAATGAGCATAGCTTATATTCTTGCTTCTTATGACCAAGATCAGCTCACAATAGGCTGGAGTTTGTGAGCTAGTGTGTATACTTGCCATTTCGCCTGATAAGGGGCCCATGCCTTCAAAACATTGAATCTTCATAATCAGAAACCTGGGGTACATTTCAAATATCTTAAGTATCATAGACATAAATTTACAGACAAATCAACCAAGAATTGAGTACTGAGGAAGTGAAATGGGTAAGAAATTGAGTGTGGGAAACTTCAAAGACCCAAAGCATCGAAAATGATTAGTTGAGCAGTGGTAGGACTTTAATGCTGGGTCAACTCATATTTTCACTATATCCCTTCTACCCACCCCCTACCCTCAGGGCAGTAGGCAGTATGGGTTCCTTGGGTAGTTTACGATCTATCCTACATATTTGTAATGATATTTTCGGCCTGAATCATATATAAATGTGACTTTGTATAAAAGATGTCTATTGTCACTCTCCACACATATGTCATTTTGCCTATCATTACATCAATCCTTCATGAATCTTTCTAAGCTTTTAAGCTATTATAATGGATGTATATGGGTGTTATTCCAGGTCTCTGATCACATCACAGGCTTGTTATGTTGGATATCTCGACATAATGTGCAAGTCTCACTATTAATATTCATTCTTTTATCTTTAGACTCACTTACTGCACACATGTATTTCATTTGTCATTATTGATGTTTCAGATTTCTTTAGCTTATATCTCGGTCACCTGGTAACCAATGGACAAGAAAAGACTACAAATAAACTCACCTAGACTCGGACTACAACCTTCATTAAGCTGACTACTGATTCCCAGGTACTGAGTATCAAAACCAAATACTGAGTACCAATTACCATGTACCGAGTACTGCATAATGAGTAACAAGATAACCAATTGACAAGAAAAGACTATCACTACACTCACCTGGACTTGGACTACAACCTTCGGTAAGGAAGTTAAGCATAATAACAACTTTCATTTTTTCATTATTGCTGATGTTTTGCCGAATGACAAGGAAAGACTACCAAGACACTCACCTTGACGTGGACTACAACTGTCATTTTTCATTATCATTTGCCTATATTGACTACTGAGTCTCAAGTACCGACCACTGACCACCGATCACCGAGTACCGAGTACCGAGTGCTGACAAATACAATTCCCAAGTTATTTGAACCCTACACCAATGGATAATACATACAAATACAATTCGTGTCCATTTGAAGTACCGGGTTTCAGGTTTCGACACTCGACACTTGGTGATTTGTGCAATGAGTGAAAAATGGACATGTTGTGTCCATGATTTTGGGTTTCGGGCTTCGGGTTTCGGCACTCGGCACTCGGAACTCGATGATCTGTGTAATGTAAATGAACAATGAACATGTTGCACACCAGGTTTCGAGTTTTGGGTTTCGGCACTTGAAACTCAGTGATTTGTGCAACAAGTGAAAAATGGAAATGTTATATACATATTTTCGGGTCTCGGGCTTCGGGTTTCGGCACTTGGCACTTGGCACTTGGTTATTTGTGTGATATAAATGAAAAATCAACATGTTGCACACTGGGTTTCAAGTTTCATGCTTTGGCACTCGAAACTCGGTGATTTGTGCAGTGAGTGAAAAATGGACATGTTGTGTACATATTTTCGGGTCTCGGGCTTCGGGTCTCAGCCCTCGGCACTCGGAACTCGATGATTTGTGTGATATAAATGAAAAATCAACATGTTGCACACTGGGTTTTAAGTTTCACGCTTTGGCAGAACTCGAAGCTGTTGATTTAGATATCACCCGAAACCCGAATACCTGAATGTCAAATTTTCAGTTCCGAACCCCGAACCCCGAGTGCCGGTGCCGGGTGCCGAGTCCCGAAGCCCGGAACTCAGGATTTGACATTTGAGACGAATGAAAATTTTCAGACATGTTTGAATTAACCTACATATATCTATAAACATTTCACTAACCCCTGAACCCCGAAAGATATTTTTGTTGTCTTACATACCGAGTTCCGAGTTCCAGGACCCCCGAACCCCGAAACCCGGCAGTCCACAATTTCGGGGTTCGGGGGTTGGTAAAATGTGTATGGATATATGAAAGGTTGATTTAAAACCCCCAAACCCCGAAATTGTGGACTGTGTGCAGTGAGCAAAAAATGGACATGTTGTGCACATATTTTCGGGGTTTGGGGTTTGGGGTTTGGGGTTTGGGGTTTGGGGTTCGGCCCTCGGCCCTCGGAACTCAATGACTTGTGTAATATAATTGAAAAATGGACATGTTGCACACCCGGTTTTGAGTTTTGGGTTTCGGCACTTGAAACTCGGTGATTTGTGCAACAAGTGAAAAATGGAAATGTTGCATACATATTTTCGGGTCTCGGGCTTCGGGTCTCGGCCCTCGGCACTCGGACCTCAATGATCTGTGTAATATAAATGAAAAATCAACATGTTGCATGCCGGGTTTCAAGTTTCAGGTTTTGGCACTCAAAACTCAGTGATTTGTGCAACAAGTGAAAAATGGACATGTTGCATACATATTTTCGGGGTTCGGGGTTCGGGTCTCGGCCCTCGGCACTCGGAACTCGATGATTTGTGTGATATAAATGAAAAATCAACATGTTGCACACTGGGTTTCAAGTTTCACGCTTTGGCACTCGAAACTCGGTGATTTGTGCAGTGAGTGAAAAATGGACATGTTGTGTACATATTTTCGGGTCTCGGGCTTCGGGTTTCGGCACTCGGCACTCGGAACTCGATGATCTGTGTAATGTAAATGAACAATGAACATGTTGCACACCCGGTTTTGAGTTTCAGGTTTCGGCACTTGAAACTCAGTGATTTGTGCAACAAGTGAAAAATGGAAATGTTGCATACATATTTTCGGGTCTCGGGCTTCGGGTTTCGGCACTTGGCACTTGGCACTTGGTTATTTGTGTGATATAAATGAAAAATCAACATGTTGCACACTGGGTTTCAAGTTTCATGCTTTGGCACTCGAAACTCGGTGATTTGTGCAGTGAGTGAAAAATGGACATGTTGAACAATGGGTTTCAGGGTCTCGGGTTTGAAAAATAGCATAATAACAACTTTCATGTTTTCATTATCATTTGCCTATATTGACTACCGAGTCCGATAAGGGACCCCTTGGATGATCCATTGCTCAATGAAATACTACCTGATTGGAAGTGTGCTGGTTATCAGATATTCATTTGTCGACTCCCGGGTCCTGGAACTCAGAAGTCGGTACGGTTGACCCAAATTTGGGTGGTCGGAACTTGGCGTCTCGTAGGGCAACACAAGCTTTGCACCCCGGATTCCAAATTCTGCAAGACAACCTGTGCACCATCAAAGGCCATGTCAGGAGATCACCTGCTGCTCCAGGAACTCGGTAACTTTGATTTATTACCTCCTCTGATTTGGTTGATGTACAACTACCTCAGCTCCATCATGTCTACAATTATGATACACATGGGCCCACCCATCTATATTTTATACCACCCTCGGCCCACCCATCTAATACAACATCCCATACAACACCCTCGGCCCACCCGTCTAATTAATATACATCTGGGCCTACCCGTCTAATACAATATTTTATAATACCCTCGGCCCACCTGTCTAATTTAATATGTGTCTGGGCCCACCCGTGAATGTGATAACAAGTACCTACCCATCTATCTCATACACATCTACCTTAATACACCCATCTGCATAATATCCAACTACCTCGGCCCACCCGTCTACCTAATATTCATATACATCGGCCCACTCATCTACTCTATATATTCCCTGCATGGGCCCACCCGCCTCCATCGGGAATAATTTCCCTCCCAGCCCATCCGTCATAGTCGAGGATATTTTTATCATGGGCCCATGGTCCACTGGCCCGTATCATACGGGATATTATGCATGTCCGTTCCCTCGTATTATACGGAGATAGGTCACTGTAATATGTGAGTAATGTGGGGTCAATAGTCCGAGCGCGGGAAACAATGTCCAAAGGTATAATTACGATGTCCGATGCAAAAGCGTCGGGTCCGATGTTTTCGGGGTTTCGGGTTATCGGGTTCGGGTTCGGGGTGTCGGAAACTAATAGTAATGCTATAGCGAGCGGTGTGCGCAATGATAACAATGACTGATACGGATAATGAAAGAGCGATGATATTCGCAATATCAACTAAGAACTACGAAATATCGGGTTTGACCACTAAGCGTCGGGGAACTGCTCCCCTCTACTTGGATAATGAATAATGCTCAAGGTCAGTCCAATATATATGTAAGTACGTAGAAATGCGGAACCCGTAGGCGAAAGTAGCGGCGGAGTATTTCGGATCCGAAGTACATGTAAATAAA
This sequence comes from Suillus plorans, assembly GCF_016647745.1. Classification (NCBI taxonomy): domain Eukaryota; kingdom Fungi; phylum Basidiomycota; class Agaricomycetes; order Boletales; family Suillaceae; genus Suillus; species Suillus plorans. The sequence goes on from NW_024537399.1 coordinate 168,789, forward strand.
CATGAGGCGCTGCGGACTATGGGAAAACATGTAATAGCGCTGGCTACGACGTGAGTAATGTGCGAAATAATGAACTACACACCTAGTGGGGCTAGCAAGACGGGACGGGACACGGATAGGACAAGTGCGCGGGAAAACATTGGGTCCGATGCGGCCTAAACGTCGGGTTGGCGGGTTAGCGTCGGATAACATCGGGAAGTGATTAGCATGTGACGGGTATTTGGCGTGTACTGTGAAATAGCTCGATACGAGCCCAGCGCCAGCTCGTGTCCTACATCGGAACACGAACAGGACCGATACTTTTGGCAGGGACTTCCTCAGTCTGTATGACTCGCCATATCTCAGCGACTACAGCACACAGAAAGTAACTACTCCTGCAAGGAAGCTACTAACTTTGAAAAAGTCGTGGAGGCAGGGTGTTTCGTGCTTTTGGATGACACGTTTGACGCGGACCTCAATGAACCTATCGCATTCCGCATCAAGACGATTAGAGAGGCTCGTGCCCCAAAAGCTAGACCCTCGTGTCAAGTATGGGACTCAGATGAAGAAGAGCGGAGAGACGCACATCGGGAAGTACAAACACAAAGAGTCACATTTACCTCCCCTCCCATCAAATCAAAAATGGACGAACTAGACGAATTAGCAAACAAGATGCATGGATTGGATATCGCTGATGCCGCTTACTCTGTGTGCTATACGCGCCTAGCATACATCGCTCCAACTGCTGCTCAAGCGTGGGCTACCCCAAAGACATGTCAACTCATTAGTATGGTCTCCACTTCCACTCTGTTACCCTATCTACCTCTCCCTCCCTCCAATTATCAAGCAAACACCACTTGCTTCTTTTGTGGGGGGTCTCACATTATGCAAACTTGTTCAGTCGTGGGAGAATATCTATGGGCAGGACACATCATTAGAGACAGACAGTATTTTGCTTTCCTGGACAGATCTCGCCTTCAACACTTCAGAAATGAAATGTTCAAGCAAGTGATTGACACTAGGTACTCAGCTGCACCCCCTTCTATGACTCCTGCAACAGGATCTAATGCCATCCTCGTCAATAACTCATGTCAGGAACCAGTGCAACAACCTCCCTCTGATATCCCTTCCATGGCTTTCATTTCCGAATTGTACTTCCTGCAATGCGAACCCATTGTCGAAAATCATGCTATCGTAGTCACCATCGAGGACGACTCCAACCAAGACTATCAATCAGATGTCAATGCAGTTACTCGATCCAAGGCAAAGGCAGCCACCATCCCCAACCCAGATCCAAAGCTTGACTCAACACCACCCATGTCCTCCCACTTAATTGAAGCCCCACCAAAAGTCCCCACAGCTGAAGTGAAAAAGCCTCCCACCTTTACATATGAGTCCAAAGCTGCAACCCCCGATGCAATTCAGCGCATTTTCAAAGGTATCCTGGAAATGACGGTGCCAAACTTGACGATTGCAGATCTTCTGGCCATCAGCCCAGAACTATGCAAGGAGGCAGTGGAACACTGTCGCACCCACCGAGTCCCCACAGCCACCACCTCTCTCTCTATCAATGCAATGACGCCCGCAGCTCCTCCTGCTCAGGTAGAGCATGCTACTCCACTGCAAGAAATCCAAGTGACCTTGAATGGGACGCACTCTGAGCTGGCATTATTGGACAAAGGATCAGAAATGGTTGTCATTTGAGAGGATGTGTGGAAAAAGACCAATGCACCCATCAACAAGGACATCCGCATGTGAATGCAAACTGCTAACGGGAGTTTGCAGGAGATGGCTGGGTGCTTGGAGATGTTGGAAATAGAAGTACAAGGTATCAAAACTTGGGCGCACGCTTATGTAGTACTGGATGCACCTTACCGACTACTTTTAGGATGACCTTGGCAGAAACTCGTTCACCTAGCGAAGGTAGAAGACATGGACAAGGTATATATCACTATCCAAGATCCCATGAACCAGTCCAATACTTGCACTATCAAAACTCTTCCTCGCCCTTGGCCACATCCATCTCTTGCCCTCACCACCGCACTCCTTGCTATGCCAATCCATCAGACAACTCTATCTACTCCGCAAATCCTACCGACAAGCTTGACAGACATCTACCACGCCATCCTGCCGACAAGCTCAACGGACAATTATCACACTATCCTGCAATCTAGCCCTCCAGCTTCTAAAACACCCATTCCCATATCCTGTCTCACTTTCTCCTCCTTTGCCGAGTTCCTCCTTCAGGCGCACTTCAAAATCAATCCAGTTGGCCACACCTTCACCTATAAAAAGGTCACCAATAAAGTCAGACCAGTAGCCACTACCATGCCATCCTATGCTTGAATCGTACGATGCTTCTTAGAGGATCCACTTCTCTCCCTCCCTCCGCTATCACCAAACCCACCCAAATTCCATTCCGGCTCCCATTTATCCCAAGATTAATGGACGAACTCGGAATCTTCAAGAACCAGTTTCTATGGCCAGAAGAGCAAAATTAGCCGCACTCGTGCTAAAGAACAACGAACTTGCCTTGGCTTGGGACGAATTGGAAAAAGGACACTTTTGGGATGACTACTTCCCTCCTGTAATCATCCCTACAATCGAGCATGTACCTTGGGTACACCACCAGCCGCCCATTCCACCTGGTATCAAAGAGGAAGTCATCAAGCTCATCAAATCCAAGATTGCATCCAGCGTTTACGAACCCTCTAACTCATCCTACCAGTCCCGCTGGTTTTGCGTCGCAAAGAAGAGCGGTGCCATTTGAATCATGCATGACCTCCAACAGCTCAATTCTGTTACAGTCAAGGATGCCGCATCAATGCTGTATGTAGAGTTGTTCACAGAGCAATGCGCAGGATGCGCTGAAGGTTCAACAATACTGCGAGGCACAAACAAGGTTCCTGACTGTATCTATAAATGTTGTAAGGTCACGTGTTGCCTAGTCTGCTATACTTGAGATGACAAGTGCATTTGACCCTAAAGGGGAAGCGAGTGCAGCAAAGATCTGGTAGTAGGCGCTGAAGGCACTACTGGTTGGCTGATGCGAAGCGCGGGAAAGCGCAGGTGTGCGTGAGCGGAAATGAGAGAGAGTAAGAGTGAGTTTGCTTAAGTGATGATTAGATACTAGACAAGAGGTGTGAGGTGAGATAGATGGATGTCTGAGAATCGATTGCTACTGTGACTTTCTAGGGAACTGGGTAGTGAGTACTCGGGGGTTGTCTGGGATATATTCCGTGGCTAATGGTATGTTCTGCTGGTGCTTAAGTATGGCACCTAAGCGCTGTCATACAGAGCCAAATTGCTACCGAGTAAGGTATGTAAAGATATATGTAAGTAAGGGTCCATGATAAGAATAAAGGTGGTATGATATGCAAATAAGGGCAAATGGAAATATACGCACTAGAGAACTTGGTGGACAGTGGATGGATGTGTCTGAATGGCTGGTGCTATAGGGTGCTCAAGCGCGTGCGCATGTTGCGCAGGAAAGCTGTGCCTCATATAGGAATAGCTGTGGATAGCATACAGAGCAATGCTACATGTTCGTGCCATGTACTCCCTAGTGAAAACTGCCATACCACACAGTGAGAGGCATGAGTCTCTACAGTGCTATATATTCTATGATGGACTTATTTGTAGGCTTTGACCATCGAGCCCTCGCAAAGGAATCCTGCGACATCACCACCTTCCAAACTCCCCTCGGCACATATCATCTAACAGTCCTGCCCCAGGGATGGACCGATTCTCCCGCCATATTCCAGAACGACGTTGTGTTCATTCTCCAAGCAGAAATCGACATTGCACCCAACTTCCAGGACAATGTCAATGTCTTAGGACCCTGTACATGATACGAGCTATCTGATGGCTCGTATGAACTCATCTCTGAGAATCCTGGTATCAGAAGGTTCATTTGGGAGCATTGCGTTGACATAAATAGAGTTCTGCATCATCTCAAACATGTGGGAGCCACCGTTTCTGCAAAGAAATTGTTTTTATGCATTCCTGAGGTTCTCATCATCAGTCAACTCTGCAATTATGAAGGGCAGATACCGGACAAATCCAAAGTTTCAAAAATTAGCAACTGGCCGCCTTGTGCAACACGAACTGAAGTTCGTGGTTTTTTTGGAACTGCAGGCACTGTGCGGAATTGGATCAAGAACTATGCTCTCATCTCACATCCACTCACCAACCTCACCTGGAACAATGTTCCATTTATCTGGACTTTCGAAGCACAACAGGCCATGGACTCTATCAAAAGTGCTATTATTTCATCCCCTGCCATCCGCCCAATAGACTATACCTCGCAAGAAGAAGTCACCCTGGCCATCAACTCCTCTCACATAGCCTGTGGCTGGATCCTATCTCAAATGTCCAAAGGCAAATGATATCCATCATGTTTTGGCTCCATCACCTGGAACGATAGAGAGTCAAGGTACTCCCAGGCTAAGATAGAATTGTATGGTCTCTTTCGCGCTCTCTGTGTCACCAAAATCTGGTTAATTGGTCTCAAATCCTTTACTGTCAAAGTAGACACCAAATATATCAAAGGCATGCTTAGTAATCTGGACATACAGCTGAACGCTGCTATCAATCATTGGTTAGCAGGCATAACCCTATTCCACTTCAAACTACAGCATGTTCCAGGCAACAAGCATCATGGACCCAATGGGCTCTCTCGACGACATGCAGCACCTGCAGACGATGAAAAATTGGAGGAGACTTCCAAAGAAGTAGAGGAATGGTTAGATGAAATTTTAGGCTGTGCAGTTTGGGTTGAGAAGGACTTAGAAAGAATTTTCAAGGAAATCCAGGTGGACTCACAGCTTGTCCTGCAGTCTGCAAGTCAATTGTACGACACCACTATTAAAATCCCTACCGATCAACTCTCTCAGCAATGAGATGACGAACTTCGCATCATCCAAGCTTACCTCAGCAACCTATCTCTCCCATCCACCATCTCCAGCAATGATCACACACATCTCATCAAGCATGTGCATCATTTTTTTTTATCAAGGGCAATCGCTTATGGTGCAAAGAAGCAGCAGGATGACACCAGCTGGTTATCCTTAGTACCAACTGACTTTGCATCCTACAGCAAGCCCACGACGAACTCAGACACAAGGGCATTTATGCCACTTGTCATACAATTGCTGATAGATTCTGGTGGCCATCACTAGATAAAGACATCGCCTGGTATATCAAGACATGTCATCAGTGCCAGCTTCAATCGACAGAGAAAGTCGTCATTCCACCTACTGTTGCTATCCCCACACCTCTATTTCGCAAGGCCTATACCGACTTAATGCACATGCCAACCGCTCACGGATTCTCATACATCATGCAAGCACGCTGCTCTCTGTCAGCCTGGCCTGAATGGAGGATGCTTAGAAAGGAAAATGGACGCACTTTGGGGGCATTCTTATTCGAAGAAGTCTTATGCAGATGGGGAGGAGTTGAAGAGATAGTAACGGACAACGGAACACCCTTCATCACGACTTTAGACTGGTTAGCAGGAAAGTACAAAATCCGGCATATTTGAATATCTGCATACAATTCAAAGGCAAACGGAATCATCAAAAGGTCGCACCAAACCATCCGCGACTCCCTTGTCAAAATGTGCAATGGAGATATCACTCATTGGCCTGTCATTGCGCCACACGTATTCTGGGCCAATCGTGTCACTACTCGCAGGTCTACCAATCATTCACCCTTCTTCCTCGCACACGGACTTGAACCTCTGCTCCCATTCGACATCACAGAAGCAACATTCATGTTGCCCGCCGTGTCAAGCATCATTTCGACTTCAGACCTAATATCCCTTCACGCCAGACAGTTGGAGAAACAAGACGAAGACTTAGCCTTAGCACACAAACGTCTTCTCAAGAGTCAGTTAGCATCTGTTAAAGACTTCCAGCACCGCTTTTCCAAAACCATCCAGGACTATGCTTTCAAACCTGGAGATCTCATATTAGTACTCAACAAGAAGATAGAAGCAGTGTCCAACGCTAAATGCAAGCCTAGATACTTCAGACCCATGGTCGTTGTGTCACAATCTGAAGGTGGATCATATCGACTCACTGAAATTGATGGAGCAATTTCAAAACAGCATTCCACATTATTCCCTATTATCCACACTCCCCCACCTCTATTGAGGTCACTCAGTTCATCGGCGCGCAAGCACTTACAGGACTCAACAATGAAACGGACTACATGCGTTTTTCATATTCCATTCATTTTTCTGATTTTTTCTATTCTACTCTACAGTATGATGATACATTTTTTTAAGTAGTTGGAAGATCGACTGAGGATGGTCAATATTCAAAGTAGGGAGGTGGTGTAAGGATTGTGTATCCTTTACATGTTGACCATGCTTCAAAACATGATGCTCGAACCATGCAGTCGACATCATCCACATGATTCATTGATGCAAAGAGCGCAACTCTTCATATCCAAATTATGTGGATACATTTCTTTTATCTCTACTCATTACATCTCCTTTCACTCACTTTCATTATTATACCTTGTGCTCTCATTCCACGATTCCCGTTCCTTCATCAATATCTCTGAACTCGCCATATGCTCTTCACTCTCATTTCAGCATAGTAAGCTACTAGAAAATGTATATAAAACTGTCCATGTACACTCATACCTACAGCAAATCACACAGTGAATTCCCTGCTCCAAGATCATTTGAAAGAGCCTCCCAAAGTCCTCATCTCCACTTCTAGTCTCATCTCTCTTCATGTTATCTACTAACACGTCTCTTTTCTAACCATTCCTGTTCACAATTCCCTGCCGGACTCATTGGCAGCCTTACACAAGCCTTACATCCTCAAGAAAGGAGTTATTTGTTGCACATGAAAGGATCAAGCTTTACTACTCACTGTTACGGAATGAGCATTGCAAAGCTGCCCGTGCCAAGGCAGCTGCTGCTCAAGCTAATACAGAGATTAGGAAGCTGCAGGGAGATGTTATTCCAAGCATGCAGAGACAGGCTGCTGCCCAACTTTGGAGGTTGACAGAGGAGGACACTGCCCAGGTTGCCGCACTCAGAAAACAAGCTGATTCCAGTGCAGGTGAAGTACCCCACCTTCGAGCTGAGCTGGTGCAGACTCGCAAAAAGGTCCATGCATTACAGATGCATGTCCATCGTGCATCCTGTGCACTTGCTCGTGTCGTCAGCGAAAGCCATACCATGCCAAAAAACTCAACTTCCTGACAACTCTACCACAAGGGTGCCTATACTGCCCAATTTCATGCACTTGCAAGAAGGCTCATTCTTGCTGGCTGTGCACAGAAATCTGTGGGTCCTATAATTCAAGCCATGTTAAAAGCCCTTCACATATCCCTTGGAAGTTGCTGCATGAGTGCATGAACAGTCCAGTGAGCAATACTGGAGGGAGGTGTTGCTGCCAAGGTCCAGCTGGGCCATGAGATCATGCAGACAAAAAGTGAGCTTTAAATGTTCGACCCTGAGGAGAACTTTGGCTTACCATGATTCAGGTCTCACGTTCAGTTCTGATAGTACGACACACAGACATATCAATATGAACTCTCGGCATATATCATACAAGACACCCACATACAGTAACCTTAAGGTCCTGTTTGGACAGCGAATATTATAATTCAATTCAAAATTCGACCATCATGTGACACTACACGTAAGCCAGCTGTGAACCTCGGGTTCACCGTGTCGAGTGGCACACTAATTCCATCACAATGTCTGATAAGTCTGGTACTGGTTCTACACGCTCCCTTCGGTCTCAAGGTCCTGCTGATAAGAAAGCTGAGGGGACTGGCACATCCCGCAAGGCTGCTGCGATCTGGACAAAGGAGGAGGAAACAGCATTGCTTGAGTCTCTTCTGGGCGCTCTTTCTTCCTCAGGTGATGGTGGCTTCAAGGCACCTGCTTTCAATGCAGCAGCAGAAGATCTGAAGAAGAAATTCCCTGATCAAAGGGGTGCAGTAAAGACTGGGACAGTGTGCAAGAACAAATGGACATCGGTATGTTTACATAAAAGAACTCAAATTTCTTATCGGCGCTGGCACTAACATCAGTGCAATATCTTTCTAGTTGAAAACATTGTATAATGCTGTAGTTGATATCAAGAATACATCGGGATTCACATGGAGTGATGAAAATGGGGCAGGTATTGCATTGAAAGATGATGATGTCTGGGTCAGATACATCAAGGTGAGTATCGTACAAAGGAGCTCTAATACATGTACTCAATGTCATCTCTTTTGGCAGCACCATCCCACCGCAAAGCCCTTCAGGAACAAAGGATTCTCCCACCTCGCCCTTATGGAGCAGCTGGTTTCTAGTCAGGGGAAAGGCAAATACGTCTTCCGACCCCATTCCACCAGTACTAGTGCCGCCCTCAACTTGAATCCCACACCAAGTCCCACCACATCTACTACCACTGGCTTTATCGTCCCCCAGACCCCTAACCGTAATTTCACCACCATGCGCACTCCAGACACAGGCTTACTGGCCAGTGCAAATTCAAGTCAGGGTATGGATCCGGAATCCATCTCACCATCTGTCCCATCCACCTATCTTTCTCACTCTGCTGGCTCCTCAGTGGGAGCATGGACAAGTGTCAGCGATACTAGTGGAGCAAAGCGCAAATATAGCGCACTCTCTCCTGAAAGCGCTGCAGGCTCCAGTCACTCGAAACGGAGTCGTCCTCCATCTGCAACGCTGAAAGTTCAGCAGGAAGGCGCGGAAAGTATGAAGGATCTTGTCACTGTAGTTCGTGAGATGCAGAAGAACATGGGGCTGTCAGCCCCCCAGCAGTTACCATCACCACCCCAGCAAGTTTCAATGGCCGGGCTCGTGCAGGCTATCGCCCTCCTCAACCAATATGCTAACAGCGATCTTTTTGAAAGTGTTGAAGAGCAGCTGGCTATCGCTAACTATTTAGCGGATCATGAGAGCCAGGCGGTCCTTTTCTGCTCATTAAATGAGCAGACAAGACGTGCCTGGTTGGAGCAGAAGCGGCGCCAGCTGTGTGGATATGCATGATACATTCATTGTCGTTTACCAAATTACATGATAGACTGTTGTGTTTCCGACGCAAGTCACTTTGTGCTTCGAGGTCCATGCTTAGTTGCGGTGATGGTTGCAGTGCAAGATCTAATTCAGTAGTATTAAGTTAATCAATAATCAGAATCAGTCGGAACAGTCGGCGGAATCTAGGTCACCAAATACATCACGTGCAGTGTCACATGATGGTCGAATTTTGAATTGAATTATAATATTCGCTGTCCAAACAGGACCTAATGAATCCATGCCAGAGCAGCGCAACCAGTTTTTTGGTATCGAGTTATTTAAGGATCATACTAGCGAGACACAGCTGCAAGGTCTGAAAACTGCTATTGACGAGATGGCATCAATATACAATGATTCTCCTCTTGCTCAGAGAACGATGACCTCCAAACTCACTGCTGTCATTTTCACATCAAAATTGAAGGGCGTCAACAGAGATCACTCAGCTGATCAGAGGAAGGTCTTTGAGCTCATCCAAAGATGGAAGAATGACAACTGGAGGGGTGAGTTGGGAATGCAAGCTATTCTGCATGACATGGAGATATCAGGACCACTAGCCATGGGATTTGCACATTTGCACATTTGCAAAGGTTGCTTGTTGAGCAACATGGTGGCCTCGACATGTGGAATGTGCTTCCCCTGCATGAACATGATACTCATGAACTCTTGTTGAAGCAGGATTTAGCTGAGAAAGTCAGGAATAGGATTGTGGATGGGTTACCTGATTATGAGTGGAGGGCTGCTGAGTTTCTTGTGCGAGCAGGGTGCTGTATGCACAAGGATCTCAATTCTGTCAAAGGCAGGAATATGACAATGATGGATTCCTGGGAACTGAATGGTTTCAAGTGCCCAATGCTACTGGCCAATAAAGATAATGCCGCCACATTACATCAACCATCGGAGACGGTAACAGAGGTGCAGCTAAGGGCGCTTGAAGTCTCTGGCCAAGGTGGCATCAAGACATGTAGTCTTGCTGGTGCAATTTTCAATAACAAGGACAACAAAAAGGGACAATAAGACACACACTGCTTCTATTTCGAATGAATCAAGGGCATCCTATCCACATTCCCTGACACCAGCAACACTCGTTATCAGTCATATTGCAAAGCTGCTGCAAAGTTGCTCACTTACCTCAACGAGTACATCGCATTTCTGGAGCAGGTCAGGGACAAGAAAGAGAAACGAAATTTCAGCCATATTGAGGAGAATCTGTACAATGCCCTTCACAATGGCCCCACACTCACTGAACTGGCTGTTCTCACCTTGTATGCTGCTGCAATCACGCACCCATATATGTGATCTGTTCATGGACCTGGAACCAAGAACGTCAACATCCTTGATCTTGGTCCTTCGCATAATGAGGTGATGAATCACCTCAAACTTATTATTGAGAACCCACACTTGCTGATTTCTTCGAACGCCTCATTTGAACTCGGTGCCCTCAATGAACAGGAATGGCAAAATCCTGGTGCCATTGAAGCTGTTCACAAGTTAGCAGAGGAGGGCAAGCTGCCTCATCTTTGTGAGGCCTTCATCACATTACATGGGAGAGATTTTTGATTGAATTTGAGGTGGGAGGTATGATTAATTGATCTTTGAAAGCCGAACATGACAGTGCTTTCATGGCATCAACAAACGATGCAATTGAGGGTGCACTAGGCTCGTACTGGCTTCACGCATGTCAAAAACCACTCACATCAATGCATTCGCACAATGCACAAGCACAATTCAAAAGGAACGAGACTCAAGCATTCATTGATGCCACATTTACAGCTGTAGATCATCAGTACACCATGCAGAAAGCTCATGAATGGCAGTCCATGGGTCTTGAGGTCAAATGATGTGCTGATCTTATACAACATGATCAGCAGGAAGTTGCGGTGAAGAGATGGAGGCAGACAGAATGCACTGAGAAGCGCACTGAAAAGGGGGCTGCTGAGGACGCTCGGCTGGATGGGATAGCCATGGTGGTGATGTCCAAGAGTGAATTTCTCATGCTCTTGAACACTGTGCTTACTGATCAGGCCAATCTCCATCAACAACTCGATCCTCTGGTGCCAAAGAGATATACTTTGAAAAACAAGCAAGCTCTTGTCAGCGCAATCATGGAGTCTATTGCACGTAGTACAGACTCAATGTCTCAAACTTTGGAGTAACGGGACAGGCAGGCTGATGATATAATCTTTCTCCCGTATTCTAATTACATTTTTGTTCATATTTGTGTCATTATTCTTATCTTAATTGCGTACTTTGCACTTTGTACCATCCTGTGTGTACCCATATAGTGATGGGAAAATTATGTAAGCATCACACTTTGGAAACGAGACTTGCACCTACCCAGTACCAAGTGCCAAAAAGGTCAGCCTAGACCTGAAGAAGAGAAGCAAAGGGACAAGGGACAGAGAAGCTACCAGTATGTTTGAACTTTGGTCAGCTGCCTTCTCCCCTTCTCTGTGTATCAATACCAAGAAGCATGTATGCATACAATGGTGGGGGACAAGGATCCTTGCTAAGTATTGAAAACTTGTTTGTTACTATCCCTGGGTTAGTATCAATAATTATGACAGTATACCCTCACTTGGGTGTGTATCTCTACAGTAGTTACATTAATTTCTTGTGCACATCACAATTTTTCTTCCCTGGATCACTCTTAATTTGGAAAGAGGGTTTCTCAAAATATAATAGAGAATCAAATTTGAAAGAATTTGGTGCAAGATTGAGTGAGAAACACCAACTGTTTCAATGAATGGCAGTGTTACAAGGACTCTGAGGCCTGAGGCTTACATACTAATTGGGCTGGTGCATTGTGTCACATCTCGTCAGTGTGTCACATATGTGATATGTGACATGTCTGTCCGGGATAGCAGATTTACACCCGAAAAATAGTAGATTTGAGACCCAGGATGGGGTCGCAGGCGGACAGTCTTTTAGGGAAACTTCCGGGGGTCTTTTATCCTCGTGCCTCGCTTCGGGGCAGAACAATTAACCAAATGAATAGCTGTTGCTATGCAGTCAACGTGGCCCGTTAAAACCATCGATTAAAAAACCATGTTATGTACGACGGTCCAAAGCATTTGTCATCTGAGTAATCTGTACGCAAGACATCAGGATAATATATCACAGTCGTGCAGTCAATGTCAGATCAACGTCCAAACCATGATCCCCCTGGATTTCCTCACGACCAGGCCCCGTATGAGCCCACTTCATCCGCAACTCTCCCCACCACCAAATCATATATTCTTTTTCTCTATCGCCGACACGCTCCTTGATCTCCGCAAATAATGCGTCGATAAGTTCCTGCCTCTTCTTCTCATCTTGAGCTGCATCCATAAATAAACGGATGGGATCCAGCAAGCGAGGGAGCAATAGCAATGGCACCGACGGCACACACGAGATAAGAGTCAGGTGAAGCCGATGGTTACGCTCGTCGTCATGCTCGGCGGTAGACGCAATAGCAGCCAGAAGGCAGTCGATGCAAAACCACGCAAGAGACAAATCGGCAGCAGACGCTGCACTCCGAACGAGAGTAGCAAATGCTAAGCGGAGTTGCAGCGTGCTGAGCCTACCCTGCACTGAATTCTGTGAACGACCACCGTGGTCAATGACGCGCAAGAATTAAGACGTACCCACTTACGTCTATTAGACAGTTGGCATAAAACGGCACGATTGTCCTCGTGAAGCTGCTCCCTTGCTGTGACGTCGACTCGCTTGCCTTCTGCGCATGCGAAGCGAAGATGGCAAGGACGACACTATGTGCAGATTCAAATATCTCGCGGTGACTAGCGTCAGACAGGTGCCTACCACGTGTTAAGGGTGAATCACTTTATATGTGGAGGATGAAACTTACGAAAGGCACGTAGGGAGTACAAGCTCCTGGATAGTCAATTCGTTAAGTACAGGAATAAGTTGTTCGATTGCTGAAAGCGCAAAGGCCTTTTTGGCTTGATAGGAAGGGTGAGCCGGAAGTGGCTCCAGGCCCGATTCGACGACACAAAGGTGTCGGGCGTATTTGTTGCTCTCTATTACATCACTTCCGAGAACGTCCAGTGCAAGGTAAAACAACCTCTTGAGCTCATCGAAAGCACCGTGACCTGAACCACCAAACTGCGCGATAACAAATGACAGGTGTGAGAGCGCTTGCAGAACAATTACTGCGAGCGTCGAAGTCGATGGTAGAACGGCGGAAGTGGAGGGGATGAAGACCAAAGCAGACAGACCTGCTTCTGTGATCATAATCACACTGAAAAGAAGTGTTTTCAAAGTCGCCCATATGACGGTTGCAACTTCCCTGGCGTCTGGTGCTAAGTATGGATGAGCGCTGTACGGTTATTAATCCAACGAGGCTCTCACACAACAAGCTCTGGCCTGTAGCCCCAGACAGCGAGGTCGGAAGCCAGTCGGCTTCAACGTGGGCAGTGATAGAGTTGAGTTTCTGATACGCTTCCGAGATTAGGGGTAGTGCGACGTTTGGCCTATGATCTACAAAGAGCGACACGGTTCTAGCGCACAACTTGGATATTGAACCAATGTGAGCCATCGAAATCGAATTTGATACAATATTGATGGATTTTGAAATTGGACTATCTTGCTGTATAAACGTTAGTTTAGGGAGATAAATATACATGGGCCACTGACAGGTATATGAATTTTAAATTCTGCTTTGGAACATAACGAAGACTGGAGTGAAGATAGGAATCTTCCACCATCGAAGGCATCCTCGATGGTGCGCATAATTAGTCCTAATAGGTGCTGATCGCTGGCACATTAGTATAAGCGAACTGTTCACGTAAGCGGACTCACAGAAAGGGGGAGCGCAGTGAATTTCTGGGAGGGCACCAACAGAAGAGATTGAGAAGCTATGATGAGTGACAATGCCAGAGCATTAGCTATAGGAACAGGGTTCACATCAACAGAATAGTTGCCGATGCACTGAGCACGTACCTGATTCAGCGGCAGAATGAAATTCTTTTCCCCATGTATCAGACGTTGAGAACTGGTCAATAACGTCTGCAAAGGTCATTACCAGTTCATCTTCGGCTATGCCTTTCACGTCTCGCTTCTTCGCTGGTAAATGCTGCAGGATATCCTCAAGGCCAAGAAGAAGTCCGCTGCAGCAGGCTAATCGTATAATGGCGTTTCCACCTTCGAGACCTTGAAAGATAGCAAGGGACCAGACGTTGAGCTGAGTATCTAAGCTCGGAGAAAACAGTCCGTTTGAATCCGCTTTCAGTACCTGTAGTTTTGAATGTACTGCATGTCGGAAAGATGTACTCAAAGCTTCTAGTTTTGAATGCGAAAACGGAAGGAATACATGGCTGCTGACAATAGTGGCAGCGAGAGGTGTTGGAGAAGGATGAATATTTGCGAGGTAGTGGACGATGAGGGCCTGGATAGTCGAAAATGGAGTCTTGATGGTGTTTGACCTCCCCAAGCTGCTGAGTAGAAGTGTGTGACCCCGGTCTGGTGCTGCCATGTCACACGAAATGATAAATCTGCAAAGCTAGCGACCAGCTAGCGGTTGGACGTCGACTCTGATGGCTCGCACTCTGATGAATGAATGCCTTCTCCTACTTAGAACACAATGCTCGCCTTGGTGCACGTGGAGCTTTCGTCTTACGACAACAATTACGCACGTCGATCTGAAGACCACCTTCAAGTTGCCGTTTCACCAGCTGATGACCTATATGTAAGATGATCACAGGAACTAGTAGTGTTTTTTCGTTCAGTCGCTAGAATCATATTATTATGTAATGATCAAGTCTTTTGTGGGAGTGCCACTGGTCCGATAACTTATTCCTCCCTCGACCCACATTCATATCTGAGAGATCCGGGTAACCTAGCTAAGTATGTAATTTTCCCCACTTGTTCTCCCGTGCTTCTAGACTCAGGATTCTTTTTATCGCTGCTGACCAGATATTCCTAACGTTTCACTGACAATCATCATATGATCACGACCAAACTTATCCATCAATCGGCCCTGTCCATTCTTCAATCAAAAGGTTGTTCTGGAGTCGATGTTTGCCTCCGTGGATGCAAACGGAAAACAGGGACCAAGTTACTGTTATTCTCGACTTCTTCTGCGACATGTTTTGCGGAGTTACTGTTGAGGGCAAGTTCTTCCGGTATCAAGACCAGTTTAGCCCACATCGATTTGCCGATCAAGTGACACTGACAGCTTCGTTCGAGTCTTTGCTTGCACGACCCTGGATTGTCAGTAATCCGAACATCTTTGATCTCAGCGTGAAAATCTGTATTTTGCACAAGATGAGTGTTTCTCCGGTGGCATCGCCAAAATCAGATGGCAGTGAGTGGTAACTCTGGTGAAGCTCCGCCGTGTTGCAAATTAATCCATGCATGTGAACCAGCACTTCATACATCATGACATCTAAAAGCTGAGGAATTTTGTGCCCTGTCACGGTTGTACTTTTAGCAGCCGATTGTGGCCGCATCTGCGAAACACGTCGTATGATTTACGTTGCAAACTATCTCTCTCTCTGAGCTGTGCTACCAGGTCCCCAGATGCTGACTGCGGTATACCCATTTATCTTCCATGTGATGGTGATGATGACCTCACCTCTCATATATCAACGCGCGCTTAACAATACCCGTTGCCTACGGCGAGCTTTCAAATCTTCCGCCTAAACGAAATGATCATATCTTGATGAACCAAGTAGCAGATGGCAGTGTAAATGGGAGCTACACCGAGGGAATCAGATTTTATGAATAAAGCGAGGCAGATTTCCCAAAACGCGCGGACAAGTAGAGCCGCGCGCGAACAAAGGGAAGGGGGTAATTATGTAAGCGGGAGTATTCAGGGTCTTTGAGAATTCAGGACACTCACCTTTTGCAACCTAGTGCTCGCTCTGTTCACTCCCTGCTCGACGTCCCCTGCGTCATTCCCGTCGCTGCTGTCGTCGCCGAACGTCGTCGTCGCTGCGCTTGACGCTGACAAGGCCGTCAACTCCCGCTTCCTTGTTAATTGGCCTATTCCCCCCAAGATTCAAGGTCGTAAAGCAACCAATAACATATCCCACCTCCTCCCAGCCATACCAGCATCCACTTTCCGCCTCTTCTTGCAGAAACGAGCGAACCGTTACCTCTCAGGCTTTCATTCAATATCGGCTACTGTATCCTTTCCTGATAACAAATTCCTGCAATGTCTCCCAACCCATCCCAGAATTCTCCTTGGCCAGCTCAGACAGCTCCACCATCGTCATCATATTCGTCATTGAAGCGAAGTAGACCTGACGTAGGATCTTCTTGGTCTTCATCACTGGGAAGGAGACAAGGAACTATCATCTCGAATGAGAGTGCGCTCGGTGCGTGTACAATGTGGTTATGCGAGGTTCCGGACGCGAGCAGTCGCGTCTCCCTCATTACTCGTATTCTGCGCTAACGTCTTGTGTTTGTTACGCTAGCGAATGCCGAGACAGAATGTGAAATATACGCTGATAATAGTCAGGTGACTTGCTATCCAAACGCAGGTAATCTTGTGATTCAGCACCAGTGGGCACCCGTTGTCTGTGAGCATCTCCATGTTTTGTTTTTGCTCTATTGAAATTGACGCGATAACAGGGAACAGTAGACGGCCGCAAATTTCGCAGTTCAATATTGTCCAGCTATACTTGTTTGATGCCGATACGAACACCGCCATTCTCAATTTCACAGAAACAAATCCGACTACCAGTGCCGGCGAATTCAATGCAGAAGTGAATGATACTTGGTTCGGAAGCAAGGGCACTTCATGGACGCCAGGGCAGAATTTCTCATACCCATTTTACTGGGTAGTGACCAATCAGAATGGTCTGGATAATGGCACTTACACCACAAATCCAACGTTCCTGGCTATTCGTGCGTCTGTATCGCACAATCTGTTATGTCCCAACTAACATGTTCGTGAAGAAACTACATATGCAGATGCTGTTGTTTCGTCTATGCAATCATCGTCATCTGCTGCCGCCGCATCGTCATCTGCCGCCGCCGCATCGTCATCTGCGGCTGCTCTGTCATCAGCATCTTTATCACATGCATCTGGGTCATCGTCACTTCCAACGGGAAATGTTCAGTCAAACAACTCAAGTCCACCTTTTCCTCATTGGGCAATAGCAGTCATCGTGGTACTCGGATTTCTCGCCATCGTAGCTGGTGGTGTCTTGATTTGGTTAATCGTGCGCCGTCTACGAAGACGTGGACAGCTCTCGAATCGAGGGTCCATAGGTTCCTCGTCTCCGATGATGGCCAATGCCCAGAACTCCAACTCTCCTCAACTACCGTTGTTGGGGGCTGGGATAGCGGGTGCGGTGGCTGGCCGGACATCATCAGAACAGCATCGGCCTGCATCGATCGTATCTCCGGATGGTGCATCCGATATCTCACGGGCCCACTCTGCAGGCGATACCGGTCCATTTTCAGGAGCCGATGCAGCCATCATGGCGGATGCATTTAGGAAAGCATTGCGCAAACCTGATTTTGCAGGTCCCACTGTTGAGGAGGCCGAGGACCACAGAGATGATGCGATCATGAGTCGTGAATTAGCAGAAGAAGGACGAGACATACGAAGTGTCAGTTCATCACGGGGAGTTAAAGTGGAAACTCTGAGTGAGACTGGTGATACAGTGCAAGATCACTAGGATTTTTTGTGCGCTTTACTTTACTTTATTTCACTTTCGACCTCTCAACGTTGATTGTATATTTTTTCGGATACCTTTCGCAGCCCTCATATTGTTGTCCCACCTTCGTCGCCGTTTACTTCGCACCTTCTAACCCGCATAACACCACTTCTGTAGTCTTCGCTTTTTCCATTCCACCGCACCTTTTTCCTTCATTGCAAGGCTGGCTTTTTACCATACATCCGTTGTTATCGTGGTTCTCGGTAATTTCTGGTAGTCGCACTAGACTTTTCGTTCGGACTCCTACTCCCTACCCTGCTCCTACTCCCAGCACCTGCCCTGTATTTCCCCACGGACACCGTCTTACCACTCCTTGCACCCACATATTGCAACCCACAGCTGTGGTTGCATATACTTGACGGGTCACGTATTCCCACCCCTGCCCGTATGCCGCCCACGAATCACATGCCCTCTCATCTTCAAACTGCTTACGCTCTTTCCAACAATCAATTTTCGGCATGCATGTGGACCATGCCAGCTGGGACGAACGCTCCCCTTACTCAGGGAGGACGGACGCACACTTGGATTTTTCGAACGCTTTTTCATACATCTTTACAGTCCTCATTTTCCTTTTTTTGCTCGTGCCAAAACCTTGTTGACCATATATGCCATCTGGGTTACCATATGACTAGGCAGATTCTCCTTTAATAATGATGATGATGAAACGATCACAAACATCGCGTATACAGTCTGACCGGTCTGGATCTTATACGGAAGGGAGACGGACGTTTCCTTGATTTGGACTGGATCGGGGTATGGCTTTTATTTCTTTGGTATTGGTGCTCTCAGTCATACAAGTTCTCTTTTTCGGGAAATACCCGGTTAGAACAGCAAGGGTGTACGTTTACATTGCTCTCTTCACATACACACGCCGGACAAAGGGTGCGTCTGAAATAGAACCCTCGCTTAACGAAAGGGAAAGAGGCGCATCATTCTATTTTATTGTGGAACTTGAACCTAATCCTGATTGAACACACACACTGTCCGCTGGCAAAGTATGAGAATGACATGGTCACATCTTCAAGTGGGAGGACGCCAAGCAAGGCTATGTGGCCCCGGCCAATTAAAATGTCGATTATAACACAGATATTACTGCAACAGAAGGGACGGAGAAAAGGAAGGCGAATGATACCCGAGGTAAAAGGAATGCGCCCACGATGATATTGATATTATACACTGAGTTATAAATCTATACATGAAAAGGTCTTTCTAAATGCAGTCTTGAACTCATCGTATTCAAAAAAGCAGTTTCCTCTTAGGTTGAGGCAGGTGAATGCCGATATACAATTGCGCAATAGGTGCAATTATATCTCATTGTTGAACCGTAAGGTGACGCATAAGCAGTTCATATCTGGCAATTATGTCAACGGAGAGTGAGGTTGTGCTACGGTCTTTAACGCACGTTAAAAGTGTAACGGCACTATTTGGCACCGTTCGGAACAGGGTGACTGAAAGACCTTTGTAAAGACCCGTCCAGCCCTCTTTCTGAATGATCTTGCGTGTTATATAAATGATTCCGCGGCGTGCATGTGTTTTCACCATGCCGTCCGAAGATGCATCCTCAGCTATTGGTAATCGGAGCGTCTGCAGCCGTGTGCGTACAACCTCGTGTGGATACGTCGCAATGGATGCAGCCATCTTCGCTATGCCAGAACATAGCAATATCGTGTCGCTCCGTAGCGGCTCATCGGAGTCACCCTCTGCATTTCTTTCAAAATTGTGATGCAAAATAGGTAGCTGCTACTCACGGGCCCACATCTTGAGCTTTTCGTATAGGGGAAACTGGACGGCTACATGAAATATTCCTAAAAGGCTGGGTAGGAGCCCGCGGTAGAATGCGCGGATGCCCTCCGTGCGGTATATTGCGAAAGCTGCATCGAAGGTATGTCGATATCTAACTTCTCGTCTTGATTGTGTCTATCGCATGCATGAGCCAGGGTTGGCAAGTTCGTGAATTGGGTTGTAGGTAGTTAATATTGAACCAAAACTCATACCATGAAACGTGTTTTGATGACCCATAGTGGATTGGTACAGGTTGTGCTCGCAGCACCGGCGATCATCGCGGAAAGGATGTGGAGGGTCCATGGGTGGTCGCGCATCACGGGCTGGTAGCCCTTAGGTTGTGCAGCAGGGTATATTCGGTCATGTTTCGGCACTTGGCCCAGCGGAGGTTCTCCGAAGCGCGTCTTAATCCCGTCATATATCGCAAAGTAGATAGCCATTGTTGGAAGATACCCCAAGATTGTGGGGCCAAGACCACGGTACATGCCGCGTATTCCATCATGTTTGAGGGTTGTTTTAACGATGTCTGCAGGGGGGTGTCAGGTATGATAAGGGAGATGAGAACGGAGATGAAGGGGCCGGAGAACATACCGAGAACTCCTTGATAACCCTGCTGCCCTTGGACTGTACGTTGCGCTTGTAACTTGGTCTTGATGACGTCGAGCGGACAGGTCGCGATGCTGGCAACCAGACCACCTCCAGCACCAGCTGTATGCGGAAAGCCGATATTATCAGAAAATGGAGCGTATGCAGTAGTTATAGCGCACCGATCATGCTGTTTGCGGTCCATTTTGCTTTTCGCGTCTGCATATCTCTTCCCCACGAAGGGGGTCGCTCGAAGCGCTGTTAGACTTTATGCTGGCGTGGTCAATATATATACCGAAGGGAGGAGTCTGACCAACCCAACCATGAGCCGACACCTTGCACACCCGGATTTTGCCGAGTCATCTACTAACTGGCGGCCTTGTCCAAACGACACCAAATTCCGACTTTGATCTTACTCCACAGCACAGCAGCTACTTACAACAGTACTAGCCCGGATCTTGTATACTGATAAGCATAAGGTTGGAACTATCTGGCATGTGAGTGCCTGCGCCATTGACACGGTGAGGGTGCCGTATCACTAGCAGCTGGCCCAATCCAAACACTATCTCAGGCTAACACAACTTAATCACAGCGCCCATAAACGTTAAATTTTAAATCATGGTAAAAGCAACTTACAGAGACGAAATACTTGCCGAGGATTCCAGCCCCGTCATGGTGGAAGGCAACTATTACTTCCCCCCTGAGTCTGTCAATAAATCACTCCTCGCTCCCTCAGATACAAGGTAAGGCAGTATTGTTGATATAATGTTGATACACATTTAACTTCAAATGCTCCGAGTCAGCACTGAGTGTGCTTGGAAAGGGTGAGCATCCCGGGTTCGTTGACCGTTGCTCAGCGCTGAACTTGTTTTGATGGAATCCCCCCTGAAGGACAGCGTCATACTATTCTGCACAGATTCATGGTGACAATGTGAAAGACATCGCATGGTAAGTCGAAGTGTATCTGCCAGGCCGGGCTGGCCTACTAAGTTATCATCCAAGGTACTACGCAGATCCAAAAACCAAAGCATCACATATCAAGGATCATGTTGCGTTCTACAAGGCAAGGCTATCTTCATGGGGTTCTTCCGCTCTAACATTATAGCTTTGCTTCAGAATAAAGTGACTATTGAGTGAAGGGGAAGGAAATAATTTCAGCAGTGTATTCGCAGAAAGTGCCG
Organism: Suillus plorans; assembly: GCF_016647745.1. Taxonomy (NCBI): domain Eukaryota; kingdom Fungi; phylum Basidiomycota; class Agaricomycetes; order Boletales; family Suillaceae; genus Suillus; species Suillus plorans. Next base: position 190,040 of record NW_024537399.1, read on the forward strand.
CATGTCCGTTTCCATATCATTATACAGACTCGAAGAATCGGAAGTCTACCCTTGAAGAGTAGCAAAGTTCTATGGGTACACCAGCTGTGTCATTGAGATGTGACTATAGCATATAATGTATGTTTTTGTGTTATTACAAGCATCATTCCAGCACATGATTCAGGTTCGTGAAGGCCCCTAAAGAGGTCCTCAGTTCACCTGAATCGTTCATCAAAATCTACCTCCATCCTTTGCTCGCACTGACGCTGATGTATAGGTGGCCGGGTCAGTGTTTCGAGCACAAGACATCAGCTTGGCCTGACAATAGAGTTGGAGACTTCCTGGATGCTATCTTCTATCGTGCTAACCAGGTCACCATTCAGATTATGTATGACAACATACGAAATGACCTCTGTAGTGTGAGTTGCTCCAGCCGAACTTATACTGGATGAAGTGTGTGCAGACTGGCGAAGGTGAACGTGGCTGGGAGTTGAACCATCATGATGCGATATACTTTGGCAAAGTTCATGAGCTGGAATCATAGCTGGATGTATGAAGTGGTCCTCACAGGGAGTGTGGTGTATGGATCTCGGTGAGAGAATTTGAAGCGTATCATCTTTTCCCGGTTCCGACTCATGTGACGAAGAAATTCACAAACATTTACTATATACCAACTATATATAATATCAATGCAACACAGTGGCAACAGAATAACAAACAAGGTCAACGAATGCATCACGACTTCCCAATCAACCCTGTCCAGTCAAACTTCTCATACATGTTCTTGAACCTCTGTATCCGATCCTTGTTATGCCGATAGTCAACCCTCCGTGGTCGCATCCACCGACGTGGATCAAGATCCAGCACATTCCCAATAATCTCTCCCGCAAAATATCTGCAAGTACCTTCAGCAACCAATCATCAAGCATGCAAAAAACAAAGACACACCTCGGAAAATCCCCACCACCTTTATCCCCTTCATCTAACGCCCCATCCTCCTCACCAGTCGCCGCAGACTCTCCTGTGCCCTCAATAACATGCCCGTACCCCTTCTCCCCTTTATAGTCAAACTGCACCATGAAATATGGAAGGTTCGGCACCATCGCGCGTCTGAACCCCCCGGGCCGCGCGGAGAAATCGATAAGTTTTTTATGGGTCGACCACTCTGCTTCAGATGCGAGGATGCTCTCCTTGAAGTACGCTGGAATGTCATCGTACTTGTCCCATGTGAGCGGTACACACTCGATGCATGTATGCTTTTGCGGCTTGAGAGAGATGACGGTTTCGTAGAAGATAACTCCTTTGTCTTCTTCAGCGAACATGCGCATAACGCTTTTCATGAAATTCTATGGGATGTGTCAGTATTCTTGTATGTAAAAAGTGGTGGTTACGCACCCGAACTTCGTCCCAGACGTCATCATCAGCCTCCAGCATTGTAAGGTGATGTTGTATAGGTACGATGAGACAATGTCCATCTAGAAGTTCCTCGTTCAGCGTACAAGAGAGGTAGGCTTGTGTGCCCATCGCCACAACAGGTGCTTTTGGAGGGGAATCGTCTTCACCGTAGCAGAACTGGCATGTTGCGAGGGCTTTTTGAGTACGTTTGTAGTCTGATCAGGAGAATTGTTCGGAATCAAGAACTAAGATAGGGGATGCAAACCTACCGTGAACAGCAAACTGTCGTTTCATTGCGTCGGTTCGCATCTTCTGCCGCCCAAGTCGTTCCGCATTATCGTCCATGTAGTCAAGATCGTTCTGTAGATAGTATTATGAGTGTCAGGAGGAGCCCAGAAGTTGTTAGAACTTCCGCACCTGGAACTTGCCATCTCCCATGATAGCCTTTGCAAATTGGGCATCCAAATTCTTTTGGTCTGCCATTCCCGCTCCAAATCGCTCATGCCTAACCATTTCCCCCAGAGTGATCTCATCGTCATCAGCATTATACCTGAGAAGTTCTCCAGTCTTCGCATCACGCGTTTCAAACTAACCAGCATATAGTCAGCGGGGTGGTGCTGAAGGATGCAAATTTACCTTCTCTTTCTTCCTCTTGTTACCGGGCCCCTTCTCTGCGTCATCCTTGCCATAGCCAACATCGTACATTCGTCCCCTGGCATCCAATGTCGGTAGCACTTCCACGCGCGTCCTGACTCCTCCCTCCTCACCATTCGCCCGTCTCACCTCTGCTTCGTACTCTTCTTCAAGTTTCTCAGCATTCGGCGCATTCATCAATTTTGCACGCAGAACCTGAGCTTGTAACTTGTTCAGCGATGAAGGCGACATAGCACGGCGTGTGCTCGTTGACGCCATAGACGGTGTCATGACGTTCGGTATTGGCGTATGTGACTGCGCGAGTGGCGATGCAGCCTGCGAGGGCAAACGTAGAGAGTCGAGACGCCTGTTCGCAGGCGGATTGGTGGGGGATGGCGTGGATGGGGTACTTCCTGTTGGACCTGATCCAGGACGTCTGAAGGACGAGCTACGCGACGAAGCGCCGCTCGCACCAACATCAGTAAACATGAACCGTTTCTCCCCGCCAGTCTCCCGCCCTCGACCTCTCTCGTCCTTCCGTTCTGAACGCTTGCCTTGACGTTCGTCAAGGATGTGCCGTTCTTCTTTGGCTTCTTCAAATGCTTGCAGCGTACCAAAACGTTCGAGCGCAACTTCTTCGATGGGTTTGTTTTCCTCTGCTGCGGTCTCGTATACGCGCCGAAGACGCATCATGCGCCAATTAGAGCCTGGGCCACCAGGGGTTGTGACCTTTGAAGGTGGGGGAGGTACATCATTATCGATTGAATGTCCAGTACGGATGTCTTGGTTGAGTTCTTTAGAGCTGATTTTGATCTGGAAGTACACTTTCGGCTAATGTATGAAGACAGAAGGAGTGGTACTGTACCTTGTCAGGATCAGCTTTGTCAGGTCGTGGTGGTCGCTTGCGTTCGGTGCCGAGAGAAGAAAAGAAATCGACACCTCCGGCAGGTGTGCGTTGGCTCGAAGAGGATTCGCCGTAGTCCTCTGTAAAAGTCTTGTCTCCTGTGGGTAACCCCTGGGCAGATGGCCTCGACGAATTCAAAGGTTCTGCAATACCACTAGATGGCATGAGCATCCATTCGTCACGTTGTAGTCTCGTTTCCGTTGTCAAATTAGGTGGCAGCGATGGGTCTCCCTCTCCGGCAGTTGCATGACTCGTGATCTTCAAGCTCTCTGCAGTTGGAATATCCGTTGCGAGAAGCTAATGAGCAAAACATGTCAGCGCCACGCAGGCAAAACAAATACATACGCACCCGTTCTCCGTCGTTGTCAATGTTCTTCTCGACCCACATATCATCGTCGTTGGCGTCATCGTCCGTGATGTTGACCGCTTCTGTGTGAGACTTGCGTTTGTGGGATTTGTGCTCGGACTTGTGTTTTTTCTTGCTTTTGTGATCATCCTTGTCTCTACTGCGTTTATGCTTGGAAGTTGAGTGACGCTCGCGGTCGTCTCCCATCTTGTTCAACGTCGAGCACGGTGACGACACTTCGGACGAGCGAAGACAGTCTCGAGATACCAAATTTGGTATTTTTGTGGCGAAAGCGTTTAAGCACGAATTGACATATTTAGTAGTGTGACATTGTCGTGACTTCATATATGTCACAGCTAAACCTTGTCACATCTAGAGCCTTATGTCGAGCGACCTTCACCGTTTCATCAGCGATAACTGTGTTAGGGTAACGTCCGTTCCTCCTGTCTTATACACCTCACCTAAGATCATTTTACAGCTTTTTGGTCTTGCAGACCGGAGTATCATCGACTTCGTACAGGCTTCGGGTATGACCATTCCATATGTTTCCACTTGTCACTACTCAAATGTTGTCTTCTAGCATCGACATCAAAAACGCCAGACGCTCTCTTCTCCTCTCTCACCGCTTCCGGCCTTCCAAACACACCCGACGCACATGTATTCGTCAACGAGCTCTTCTCTCGCGTCCCCAGGAAAAGCAAACACAAGTCTTCAGCAGACCATACCCGGAAGCAAGCTGAGAAGGAGGCAAAGGCACTGAATGCCCGCAGGTTTGAGTTTTTGCTTGAAGATGAGGCTACCCCTGATGTTTCGGAGTTGAAGGGGAAGCGGAAGGAGGAAGGTAGCAGCAAGGAGAAGCACAAGGAGGACAGAGGAAGCGGTAAGGAGAAGCGTGACCGACATCTGAGGAAGAGAGAGCACGATAGCAGAGAGTGGGAAAGCGATGAGGAAGAGAAGTATCGGAAGCGACGGAAACCAGACGATGTTGAAACCAATGCGGATGAAGAGGCAATGGACATTCCAGAGGATGAGGATGAAAGAAAAGAACGAGATAGAATACAGGACATGAAGGAACGAGATGCGTTTGCTGAGCGGGTGCGTGAAAAAGATCGGGAAAAGACAAAAAAGGTCGTCGAGGATCGCTCCTCTCGTAATGCAGGTGCGGCGGCCGAGGCTGCACAACGTCGACAACTGGCAGATGACGCTGAAGCGCGGACGCATGCACTTCCTTCACTGCGGTTACACTCTCGGCAGGAATACCTAACCAAACGTGAGGTACAGCAGATTGAGCTCCTGAGGAAGGAGATCGCGGACGAGGAGGCCTATTTCCATGGAATGAAGGTCACGAAGCAGGAGCAGGAGGACTTGGAACGCAAGAAAGAGATTCTGCGGCTTGTCGAGGAGCGTCTCAAGATCAACGACAAGTGGGATGGTTACATGCTACCTGAAGACTACATTACGGAGCAGGGCAAAATCGACAAGGAGAAAAAGCAGAATGCACTTTACAAGCGATACGAAGAGGCCAAGCCCAAGGATGACCAGTTTGTCACAGATGTCGACCAGTGGGAGGCTAGTCAAACGCTGCACAGCACATTTCGGACGGGCGCTATGGACAAAAGGGAGGTCCCCGACGATTACGAGTACGTGTTTGATGAGAGCCAGACCATTAAGTTCGTCATGGACCAGACGCTCAAGGGGGAGGGAATGATGAGTGCCAAGGACAAGATCTTGCACCAACAAATTCAAGAGGCTGAAAAACGAGGTTAGTACATAAATTCACTATCTGGCAATGGCATCTGACGGCTTTAATCCAGCGCAAACCATCGATGAAACTCGCAAATCTCTGCCAATATACACATACCGAGAACAACTGCTGGAGGCCATTAAGGAGCACCAGGTGCTTATTGTCGTCGCCGAGACCGGCTCAGGCAAGACAACTCAACTTCCGCAGTACCTGCACGAAGCCGGGTACACAGCCAACGGACAGAAAGTGGGTTGCACACAGCCTCGTCGTGTGGCTGCAATGTCCGTAGCGGCACGCGTCGCTGAGGAGATGGGTACCAAAGTTGGGTACGAAGTAGGCTATTCCATCCGATTTGAGGACTGCACGAGCGACAAGACAGTGCTCAAGTACATGACGGACGGAATGCTCCTTCGAGAGTTCCTGACTGAACCAGACTTAGCCGGATATGCAGCACTGATTATTGACGAGGCACACGAGCGGACTCTGAGTACGGATATTCTTTTTGCTCTCGTCAAGGTGTGTGGTGCTACTTCTCACGGTTTGCTTTAGGTTCTGAGGGGCTCTGTTTGTTAGGATATTGCAAGATTCAGGCCTGAGCTGAGATTGTTGATCTCAAGCGCGACCATGGATGCTGAGAAGTTCAGCGAGTACTTTGACAATGCACCGGTATTTTATGGTGGGTAGCTATGGTTTGCAGATGACAAATGTAATACTAATGTTTTTCGCAGTCCCTGGGCGTCGATACCCGGTCGACATTCATTACACGCCACAGCCAGAGGCCAATTACCTGCACGCAGCCATCACTACCGTCTTCCAGATCCATACAACACAGCCCAAAGGTGACATCCTTGTGTTCTTTACGGTGCGTGCCAGATCCTCATTACTGCATCGTCCATATGCTCACTCTTCTGCAGGGCCAAGACGAAATTGAAGCAGCTCAAGAAAATCTGCAGGAGACGGCTCGGGCGCTCGGGAACAAGATCGCCGAGTTAATCATATGTCCAATTTACGCCAACTTGCCCAGCGATATGCAAGCCAAGATCTTTGAACCAACGCCGGATGGCGCAAGGAAGGTCGTGCTCGCTACAAACATCGCAGAGACGTCAATCACTATCGAAGGTGTTGTCTTCGTTATCGACCCTGGGTTTGTCAAGCAAAACTCGTATAATCCTCGTACTGGCATGTCTTCCTTGATCGTGGTTCCGGTAAGTAATGACGCTGCTTTGTGCTTACAACTCATTTCACTGTACATCCCAGTGTTCTCGTGCATCAGCCAACCAAAGAGCAGGCCGTGCAGGTCGGGTGGGGCCTGGCAAAGCCTTCCGGCTATACACGAAATGGGCGTTTTCAAACGAGCTCGAGGAGAATACCGTACCTGAAATTCAGCGGACGAACCTTGGAATGACTGTCCTGTTGCTGAAATCACTCGGGATTAACAACTTCATGGACTTTGAGTTTATGGACCCACCTCCGGGAGAGACGCTTATCAGGGCACTAGAACTGCTCTATGCTCTGGGGTCATTGAACGATCGTGGGGAGCTGACGAAACTGGGTCGACGGATGGCAGAGTTCCCTGTTGATCCTATGTTATCTAAAGCCATCATTTCTAGCGAGAAGTACTCATGTACTGACGAGGTACGGGCTTCTTTATCTTGAAATAACATGTTGATGCTAACGCTATCACGTCACCAGGTACTGACCATTATAGCGATGCTGTCGGAATCCTCATCGTTGTTTTATCGTCCCAAAGATAAAAAGATGCATGCAGACCAAGCACGTCAAAATTTCGTTCGCACAGGAGGAGATCACTTCACATTGCTCAACGTCTGGGAGCAATGGGCCGATACGAATTATTCGCAACAGTTCTGCTACGAGCAATTCTTGCAGTTCAAGAGTCTTAGTCGGGCGCGGGATATTCGGGATCAACTTGCTGGGCTTTGCGAACGTGTCGAAGTTGTTATTCAGAGTAATCCGAACGCAAACGATGTCAGCCCTGTGCAGAAAGCTATCACCTCGGGGTACTTTTACAATACTGTAAGTCGAATGATTCGACGCGTGCAAGTATGCTCATGCAACATTCTCAGGCCCAACTCCAGAAGAGTGGCGACTCTTACCGGACGCTGAAGACGCATCACACTGTATATATCCACCCCTCGTCAAGTCTTTTCCAACACCAACCGCCCGTCAAAACGGTGCTATATTATGAGCTTGTCATGACCTCAAAATCATACATGAGGCAAGTCCTTTTTCCGACAAACCATATGCATCTAATCGCTTTGCTCCCCATCAGACAAATCATGGAAATCAAGCCGTCATGGCTAATGGAAGGCAAGTACTATCATTCAAGTTGTCTCCCCCACAATGTTAATGACACCTTTCAGTCGCTCCTCATTACTTCAAGGCTGCAGATTTAGAGCAGCTGACTACTGGTGATAAGAAGTTGCCCAATGCAAAAGCGGTTGGTTCGTCGGGGGCAGCTGCTTCATGACGTGCTCCCTTTCGGTAGTGGTCCATGCTGAACTATATTTGGTATTCCCCATATCATGATTCGTATGTGCTCGATAGTAGTAATTTTGCATCGGAGTTGTGGGTGTATTGCCCAGGATCACTTGGCTTGTGGTCTGCACACGCTATCGACTTCGTGCATTCCCACCATACCGCTGACCCACCCTCACTCTCAACCAATTCCTTCCGAACTTACGAATATAAGTTAGCTTTAGAATGAGAATAATTTAGGCTATGCATTGAAAGTGTTCTCGACACCTTCAGTATTTCCTCTGTAGTAACCCTTTGATCGCGGAGACGCCGGGTTGAGCTTTTCATTTCAAAGCCCGCACTTTCCCGATACTTACAACCTCGGAGAAACACATCACCAACACCTACCATGTTGTGCTCCTCGTTCCGCTCAGCAACCGCCTCCCTGGGTCTGGGACGGCGAGCAGCTTCTACCATTGCTCAAAAGTACTCCAAAGCTGTTTATTCGGCTGCTCTTTCGAAATCACCGCAAACGCTCACCAAGGTTCAGTCGGAATTGAACGCCATCTCCAATGTCATCAAGGAGGTGCCCGACCTCAAAGCATTCGTCAACAACCCAACGCTATCCGCCAAGGATCGCTCTGCGGGCCTCGCTGTCATATATTCTCGCGCAGAAGGCTCTAAGAAGGAACCTGTCTCCGACATAACAAAAAACTTGTTCGGTGTCCTGTCGGAGAATGGCAGACTTGGAGAGACGCAAGGTGTTATCGAGGGGTTCAATGAGCTGGTTGCAAAGTACAAGGGAGAACTGGAAGTTGTTGTCACGTCTGCTACTCCTCTACCCAGGGATTTGTCCTCCCGGTTGGAGACTATCCTCAAGCAGTCTCAGACAGCTCAGCAGGCAAAGTCGCTGAAAATCTCGAACAAGGTACTTGAATTTTGTTCATAACCTTTTTTTCAAGTCAGTTTTAACGAGTTTTAGGTGAACCCGTCAGTCCTCGGCGGTATTGTAGTGGACTTCGGCGACAAGAGCATTGACCTCAGTGTCTCGTCGCGTGTCAACAAGCTCAACAATGTTCTGCAGCGTGAGTTTCGCTTGTTTCTGCATAGTTTAATGGCTGATTCCTTGCACAGAATCCGTATAGACACGCATCTCATAGAGGAGATTGCCAGCGGCCGGGATTCCCCAACCTCACAAAGAAAAGGAAAGCTTAGTCGAGTATTTCTGTTCTTACCCAGCCAATACAATCGCGTTTTAGAAAACATGCCCCTCGCAAGGCTGGTATTGAAATCATTGCTAGACATCGACAGTATGAGATTGACATGCTCGAGTAACTGGTCTACATGCAACGGACTCAAATGTCTTTGGATGTCTCTGATCCCCGAGTGACCTCAAGTCGCAAGATAATTTACTATAGGGTTTTCTCAATAACAAAATTTTCCAGTGATGCGCTACCTACCACAGTTGCTTCTGCGTTTGCTCCTCCATCAGCCTCAGGGCTGAGTTCCGCAGCAACAGTCATGAACCTAAGTAGACATGATAAGCCTCATCAATCAAGATGTACAGCTCAAAATCAGGACTTACTGTGCAGCATGTGTACCAGCCAGAACTCTCATGGCGTCCAAGTCTGTCTGAAGTTGTTCAAAGAGATCTGCTGTCTGCCCGACAGCGCGTGACATGTTCTTCAGACTAGTTGCGAGTTGGCTATATAGCCTGTCTTTTGCCTGAGTCGCATTCATGGGACGCACTGAGCGAGATCTGACACTCTCAGGCTTAAGTCAAAAGGGTTCACGTGACAGGTAAGTGAGACCGCTTATGCGAGCGTATACTCAGAGTCAGGCTGTAATACTCCCCGATCATTAAAGTTGAACTTTACTCAAGCGATACCTCCAACATCAAATAGGCGGTTGTAGTAGGCCTTAGAACACGGCGATGTCGATGCTGTTAATGCAACTAGCATCACCTACGCGTATAGCCGTGTGCGGGAGCCTGGCTCGGAGATATGGCTCTATGTGCATGCGTACACTGAGTACTGCTGGCAATGGCAAAACTGACCAGGCGCTTCGTCGGTCATATCTCTACGGTATGCTATAGATGTGCAGGTCTGACCTAGTTTTCAAGCTGAACGACGACCAGTACCCTCGTCGTCTGACCGGATGCTGGACAAGTCTTTGAGCACACCATCCGACATCATCATATACGACCTCGAGGACAGCGTACCGCCTTCTCCTCACGACAAAGACAGTTCAAGACAACGGCTGAGTACGTTCTTAAGCGTACGTGGGCACATTCGTATTCTCCGTATCTTGAGCCTGAAACTTGGATAGCGCACACCAGAGCACAAGCTTCCACACCCCGAGCGTATCGCTGTCCGCCTAAATGACATTACTACGCCCTTTTTTGAGCACGATATATCCGAAATCGTAGGCGTTCTATATCCCCATAATCCGTATCTTACTCAAGTTTTGCCTGTCATCCAGCTCAAGTCACCCTTCGTCCGAACACTCGTGCTGCCCAAGATCCACTCCGCCCGCGACCTTCATCATGTCTCGCGAGCCGTTCGAAATTCACGGGCCAGAACTTCCACGCCATTCCCCATACAAATCATTGCGAGTGTCGAAAGCGCCCGTAGCGCGTGGAATCTTGGAGAGATTGCTTCTTGGGCTTCGGAGTATGGCCCAGATGTTGGTGGGAAGTTGGGCGCTCTACTCGTATGTTTCTTCTTTATCAGTGTTCCTAGTTAGTTGATGGAATATGTCTGTAGTTTGCAGCAGAAGACTGTATAGTGCTTCTCTACTCGGGCACAAGCGGAAAGCTTATTTGGATACAGATTGTGCTGATACTTCGGTGGTGCGGACGCCTTCGAGGCTTGAGCTTCTATATGTACGTTCCCAGATTGCAACTGCTGCCAAGGCTTTCGGATTGGATGCCATAGATATGGTCCGTATATTCCACTGCTATGTCTGAAATGATTCCCCTGAAGTCGAGCATCACAGGTCTGTGTCAACTACAAAGACCTTAATTATCTAAAAGACGAATGCGAAGATGGCCGGAGGCTTGGTTTCAATGGGAAGGTAATTACTGTCTTGATTTGAAGTGCGACACATACTGAATATGACTGTCGTTTCTAGCAAGCTATCCACCCCACACAAGTTGATACCATTCATTCGACATTTGTTCCTACGGAGAAGGGTGCGTCATCTCCATCCAAATTTTACTGTGACCAACGTCCTCGCGTAGAAATTCTTCGTGCCGCAAAGATTCTCCACCAGATGGAAGTAGCACATTCATCTCAAAAGGGCGCCTTTGGCCTAGAGATGGAGGGAGGTGGTAAGGAGATGATCGACGCTCCGATGTTGAAGCAGGTGGGTCCGTACGGTTTCTTATTCAGTAAAGTGTCTTATACATTGGCTAGGCTGAGAATATTATTCGAGTCGCTAAGGCAGCTGGCTTGGAAATTCCTGGTGTAGGTTAATTGAAAAATAATGTATTGTGTTCAGGTGCAGTGGATGCTATGTTCTTCGCTATCTTGCTCAACCGGCCGGTAAGCACCCTGCAAAACACCTGCAGTGATCTTTGGAAAAAAATTCCGCACAGATTGGCAAGCTTTCTAGCCTCCTGAAATTCTTCGCCCCCCTCATCATCATCCGTCTATTGATTGTAGCTTTCGGGTAATCCGCTCACATCTTTATTAACCTCAACGACGGCACTGATGACTCATGTGCAACAGACAACATTGTAACTTGTAGAAAATACCTCTTTCCTCTCTTCCACTCATGAATCATACACGAGAAGTGATATGCTCCTATACCGCATCAACGCAGTTGTGATGGCGAAGTCTGTCTTGGAAGACGACCTGGACCAACGTTCTGTCAAGTTTGACTTGGCGACAAAATCGGAATCAAGTCATCAGTCCTCTTTTGCTTCGACTGCTTTTCGTGAGGGAACATGAATGCCGGTTTTACAAACTTCCGATTTTCTGTAATTTGATCTTACTTAGGTGGCAACCTAATCAATCATGCTCTCGAGCTGCGACATGTGACCGAAAGTCCATAAAGAAGGAACGGTCTTCCGATGGTTAGTAAACAAGATCAAATGCGAGTAGACCTTTGGTGTATCTCTAATTCCCACCTAGGAACTCTTATCTTGGCCAATTATAACTCAGGTCATGTGTCCTCGTCATGAGTGTCGTCACAGATTATAATGCGAATGCGCTATTCAAGTACTGGCTTTACGGAACTACCTTGCTTGATTATCCTGAGCCCCACCAGCACCATGTCAGACCTTCCCTCCGCCATCCACCCTGACATTCTTCCCCGCCTCGACCCTGAATACGTCGCGTTCCATAATATCCATCTAGCGCACCGCGTGCCCCCGCACACGATCCCCTGGCATCCGGATATCAGGAAGGGCCCTCTCCTCCCAGGTGGCTCGCCTATTAGGACAGTCGGGGCTGTCAAAGATATCAGTCTGCAGAACTGCAAGATTCGGGCTTTCATACCTGAAGGAACCCCTCCTCCAGAAGGGTGGCCGGTGTTGTTATATATCCATGGAGGTAACGGTCTATGATTATTCAGCAGATTTCAGCTGAGAATCCCAAGGTGGATGGACGCTTGGGAGTATCGATACTTTGAACTCGTTCATATCCCGCCAATGCAAAGGTGAGGTCGGACAGTGAGACCGTTGTCGGACTGGAGCTTACTAATTGTGTTTAAGAGAACAACTGCGTCTCGGTGGCCCTGGACTATCGCTTGGCTCCTGAGAACCCATATCCTGCAGCGGTCGAGGACACGGTCGATGCGTTGAAATTCATTTATTACAACGGGAAGGCAGAGTTCAATGCGAACGTGAACAAAATCGCGGTTGGAGGGTCGTCCAGGTGCGTACCGTCCCATCCCGTATGAATCCATGATGAAACATGACTTTTGTCAGCGGCGGCAACTTAGCTGCAATTGCATGTCTCAAGGCGCAGGAACTCACGCCTCCCATCCCCATCATCTTCCAGTTATTGATTGTGCCTGGTAAGCATAGAGCACTGCACATGTCCGTCTCCCTCACCAGCTTGCAGTGACTGACAATACGGCATCCGTCACTGACGAGAGATACCCGTCTTGGAAAGAGTGCCAGAACACCGTTTGGCTGTGCGAAGGGCGGATGATGTGGTTCCGCAACATGTACCTTCCTGACCCTGCGACCTGGGCAGAACCAGACAACTCGCCTATCTTCGCATCGGATGCTTTGCTTGCCAAGGTCCCGCCTGCATTCGTTAGCGTCTGCGAACTTGATATTCTGCGGGATGAAGGGCTTGCGTATGGCGAGAAGTTGAAGTCGCTTGGGGTGAAGGTAGAGGCAAAGGTTTACCCAGGAGCACCGCATCAGATTCTTGGGATGGATGCTGCGGTGAAAGTTGGGAAGCAGCAGGCTGACGACGCGATCAAGGCTGTTGGAGATGCTTTCAAAGCGGCATAGGTATTGATATGGATGTTACAGAGAGTAGTGGTGAATTGTGTACGATTAAATTGAATGCGAAGACATGCAAGGGCCGCAGTCATGTTATAAGACAGCCTTGTGATTGTCTTTCGGAAAGATGGTTTGTTTGCCAAGCGTACGTGTCTGTGAACTATATTATGCAGTTAAGCAATCACGCATGGCGTGGAATCGGAGTCCCTTGGAGACGATCCAGAGGTGAAGGTTTACCCAAGAGCCAAGAGCACCGCGTCAGATTCTTGGGATGAACGCTGCACTGAAAGTTGGAGACAGCGATATAATGAGGCCATCAAGGCAAGGGATGTAGCATATCGAAGTTAGCGTGCCAGAGGGGACCGATAAGGTGTTACTATGGGCATGATTCGAGGCAGATGCGCATTAGGTTAAAATAAAGAATTTCCGGCGGCATCACTAGGCTACCGTATACAACATTCATTGATGACGATGGGTAGCAAAAGCGTGCTGCCTTTGATGAGATTCTCTTGGCGAATCGTCGCTGCGTTGACTATTCTCCTAGTTAGGTGACGAGATTGGGTTGCGAAATGAAGATATGGACGGAGAATGGGTTGTGTAGGACATCTGTGGTAGTCATCGTCTTAATGTTTCTCTTACCTTGCGATAGAAAGCCGAGAGTAAGCACCCCGCACTCGAGTCCGACATAGGGTCACAGACCCTAAAGGACAATAAAACTGAATTTTCGAAAAAAGTTCCACTTGCAACGGTTGACATTGTCGAGTTCGATACATTACACGAGTCTCATGATGAGGAATCATGATTGATGTACGTAGTTGCCAAATGATATGAAGAGATTGGACCACTGAAGAACTAGAAGCAAACATGAAATAGTATACCAGTATTAATGTCCATTGGCGTGTGGAGGAGTTTCACAGTAGAAAAGAAAACGAAATGAGTCTGCCATAGAAGGGGCCGTGGCTACGCGCTTGCTGCGCTTAGCGTGGTAGGAATAGTCGCCGGAGCAGATGTCGAGGCGGCAGTAGACTGAGTCTGTAATGATGACACCTGGGCATGGACTTGGTATTGTGGTTGGCTAGCGTGCTGAGGTGATGCGCAGCAGAGAAAAAGCACGAGATGAGCCAATAATCGGACGGGTAGTGGGTATCTTGGACGTGGTGCAGTAGGATTAGTACCTGGAGCAGGTTGTGTCGTAGATGATTCTTGGGCGTGCGATTGGTTTTGCTGCTGCGTTTTTTCTGGCGGCGGGGGAGCAGTGAATATAACCTGAACAGAAATCATTAGACAACGACAATGGGAAATGCACACAAAGAGATGTATACCTCTCTGTCTATAACTGCAGCAACTTCGACCACACGAGGACCACGAGAAAAGATGGACCACCTTGAGCGTTGCTGGAGTCCGGTTGCTTCATCGGCATTGATGTGCGAATGGTGGAAGAGGGATGAAAAGCGTTCGAAAAAGGGCGCTCGAGTGCTGCGAGCGGGAGAACGATAGGTACCACGTGCTGCTGAGGACTGAGGGTACATACAGTCAGAACAGAACTGATTAAAAAGAGCAGACAACTCGCCTGGGTACCATTTTGCACGCCATCGAAAAAGGCTGGTGGTATTCGACGGGCCTGAATAGGTGGACGTCGAGTAGCATTGCTCTAGAGTGACTATCTTATATTGATTGAAAAGACCAAGGAACACGTCACACACGTTCATCACCGACTTTCGAGCTGTAACCTGCGAATGTGATATTAGCGCAGTTTTGACTAAAGAACCATAAGCTTTACATCAGATGAAGGCCGAAGGAGGTCTTCAAGACCAGTTTCTTTCAGGATGGCGTAAATGTCCCAGGTGTACACATTGTTGTTTTTGCAGCCAGTGACTAGCAGCTTTCCATCAACGGAAAAGGCTGCGCAGTTTACTTCATATTCGTGTCGGAGGGGTGGACCGACTTCGAGGTTTGTGTCAAGATTCCATAGACGTACTGTTTTATGATCTGTTGTACATAGAAGGCGGTCGTTCCGAGACGTTAACGTGATGGCGTTGGCCCAGAGTCTGTCACTTCCCAGATGAGCGATCTCCTGCCAAGTGGTTGTGTCATATATCCTCATTGGGTCATATGATCCGGAGATAAGACGTCCATGCCAAGCTCCGAACTATGGAGTCATGTTTGATCGTGTTCACCAGCTCGCCCGTCTTGGCATCCCAATTTTTGACTGCATCCTCGTCGTCTCCACCGGTTGCAATTTTCGCTCCATCAGGCGAGTAGATCACCGCGTTCACCCAATCGTGCCCGGTTTTGATTGTCAGGACAGTTCGGCCGCTCTCGACATCCCAGACTCTTGCCCACCCATCCCAGGATCCACTCAGCACTTGGCTACCGTCTACACTCCAACACAATGCACCTACAACATTAGTGTGTCCTGACCATTTAGCAATCACTTTCCTCGTCTCGACGTCCCATAACCTCACTTTCGAGTCATTGCATCCACTTGCAATTGTCTTGCCATTTGGAGACAATGCCATGGACCACACTCCTGCCTCATCCTCCTTATCTTGCCAGTTCTCTCCTATCTGTGTACCGCTCTCTAGGTCCCATAGTCGCAGTGAGTTGTCCGTTGAACATGTGATGATCTGTCGTCCGGCATGCAGATGTACAACGCCGTTTACCCAGCTGGTATGACCTCGCAGCGTCTGACATGGCATGATCGCTCGTGTCTTACTGGAGGAAGACATTATCAGCGCTCGGTATCTCGATTATGGCAGATTGGGGACTATGTATGCGAGAGAGGCGGGATCTTGGAATCAGATAGGGTTATCCGGCAACAGCAATAATTGCTGGTGAGTCCTGTCTTTGTCACCCTACTTCTTGTCAGAGCGCACAAGTGATTGCCAATAAGACAGTCCACTTACAGGTCCCCTGCTTATCCAAAAATCTGTGTTGCGTCGTTATTTGAGAAATTAGAACGTGCAAGAGATCTTTGTGAGAATCCAAAATTACTGGTAAGCATCTCGTCAGTTGTTTCCTGCCGCAAAAGCTTACAGTATCACTTGAGAGCTACACCATTTAGACGATCCCTCGATCAGAGCGTGTATAGTTGGGAGTTGAGGAAGTTGAGCGTCCGTTCGTTCACATCGCCTTTTAAGGTTCATTCCATGTGTAATCCTCGTGTTTGCTTCACACAGCTTATTGCTGTGTAGATCAAAATACTCAGCGCTCGGCTCTGCAACCGGTGCTGTGTCTATATGTAAGGACTACATCGCTGGTTGTGGCACACATTCGACAAGGTGCTGCACTCCCTCCCTACCTCTGCATGTCTCATCCCGTCTATGTTGCAACTCGGTTCCATCAACCCTTCCAGCACGTTTGGAGGTTATAGGACAGCGTCTATCTCTGAACTTATTTCTTTTACGATATTCAAGTACCGGCTTTACGGAACTACCTTGCTTGATTATCCTGAGCCCCACCAGCACCATGTCAGACCTTCCCTCCACCATCCACCCCGACATTCTTCCCCGCCTCGACCCTGAATACGTCGCGTTCCATAATACCCATCTAAATAAAGAGTTTACAACACCATGACCAGGCTACCGTATACAGCATTCATTGAAGACGACGGGGAAGCAAAAGACAGACGGAACAGTGCTTGAGGCTCAACAAGCTGGAAACATCATTGCATGTTCGTGAGATAGCTTACTGCGACTATGGACCTGGAGAGTGGTGCACAGATTGGTGACGAGTGGCAGGATGAGGAAGATAGGGAATCACTGAGAAGCATGGCATTGTCTCCAAATGGCAAGACTCTTGCGAGCAGAAGCGGTAATGAAACGGTGGGGTTGAGACAGTTTGCTTGCAGGATTCAGTACTCATTCAGTAGAGCTTCATATCAACGCTGTCGCTTGTTTTCGATGAGGCTTTCTTTCTCAGTTGATCACCGCGATACGTCACTATCAGAGATTTTTCACGCATGGCACACTACTCTCATTGGATTAACTATGTCGATCAAAATAGTAGAAATGATAACATACTGGCTTCGATGAGATTTTCTTGCAAAAGATTCATTGCGTTGACTATTCTCCTAGTTAGGTGACGAGATTGAGTTGCGAAACGAAGATCTGGGCGGAGAATGGGTTGCATAGAAAAACAAAGCATCATCCGTGCGCGTGCTAGTCATCGCCTTAGTTGATCTTAGAATGTTCCTCTTGCAATGGTTGGTATTGTCGAGTTCGATACATTGCACGAGTCTCATGGCGAGGAAACGAGATTGATGCACGTAATTGCCAAATGATATGAAGAGATGAGTACTGAAGAACTAGAAGCAAATATGAAGTAGTTGTGTGCCTGTATTAATGATCATCGGGGTGTGGGGGAATTGCACAGCAGAAAAGATTACGAAATGAGTCCGCCATAGAAGGGGCTCAGTGGCTATGCGCTTGCTGCACTTGGTGTGGTAGGACTAGTCGCAGGAGCAGGCGTCGTAGATGTCGAAGCGGCAGTAGACTGAGTCTGCAATGATGACGCCTGGGGCTGGGCTTGACCTGTTGATTGACCTTGCTGCTGTGTTGGTTGTGCATTGGCATCGGCGTGTTGAGGAGATGCGCAGCAGAGAAAAAGCACAAGATGAGCCAATAATCGGACAGGTAGTAGGTATCTGGGATGTGGTGTAGTAGCATTAGTACCTGAAACAGGCTGTGTCGTGGATGATTCCTGAGCGTGCGATTGGGTTTGCTGCTGTGCTTTTTCTGGCGACGGGGGAGCAGTGAATATAACCTGAACAGAAATTAAATCACAGCGGTAGGGAATGTACGCGAAGAAATCCATACCTCTCTGTCTTTCACTGCAGCAACATCGACGATACGAGGTCCAGAAGACAATGAGGCCCGCCTTGGGCATTGCTGGAGTTTGGTTGATCCATTAATCTTGGAGTGAGGGCGGCGGAAAGGCGACGAAAGGCGACCGAAGAGCGTATTGACACTCTCAAAAGAGGATGCGAGAGGGCGAGGACGGCGGGAAGAGGAACGGTGATAGTTACCGTACGTTCTAGAAGACTGAGATCAAGAGGTCAGCACTGGAACCGATTAAAAACGCTGATGACGCACATTAGCACCACCTGTGGCATCGTTGAAAAAACCTAGCCAAAGTTCATCATCCACGGCCTGCGTAGCATCTGCCTAAATAGAATATCCAGGTTACAACCACTGGGAAGGTTGAGATCTGAGAAAAAAACCACGCACATCCATCAATGGCTCTTGAGCTATAATCTGCGAATGTGATATTAGCGCAGTTTTGAGTCTTGACTAAAGAACCATAAGCTTTACATCAGATGAAGGCCGAAGGAGGTCTTCAAGACCAGCCTCTTGGAGGATGGCGTAAATGTCCCATGTGTACACATTTTTGTCTTCGGAACCAGTGACTAGTAGCTTTCCATCAGCGGAAAGGGCTGCGCAGTGTACGACATCTTCGTGCTGGAGGAGAGGACCGACTGGAAGGTTTGTTTCGAGATTCCATAGGCGCACTGATAAATCATTGATATCTGATTTACATATTAGAAGGCGATCGTTCTGAGACAAGGTGATGGCTTCGAAGGTTGTGTCATCTTCCAGATTGGCGATCTCCTGCCAAGTGGTTGTGTCATATATCCTAGTTGGATATGAACCGGAGATAAGTCTCTTTCCGTCCAACGTCCAGGCCAAGCTCAAAACAAAACAACGGTGTTTGAGCGTGTTAAGCAACTTGCCCGTCTTGGCATCCCAGATTTTGACTGCCAAGTCTCCACCGGTTGCAATTTTCGTTGCATCGGGCGAGTAGATCACCGCCTTCACCCAATAGTGCCCGGTGTCGATTGTCAGGACAGTTTGGCCGCTCTCGACATCCCAGACTCTTGCCCACCCATCCCAGGATCCACTCAGCACTTGGCTACCGTCTACACTCCAACACAATGCACCTATAACATTAGTGTGTCCTGACCATTTAGCAATCACTTTCCTCGTCTCGACGTCCCATAACCTCACTTTCGAGTCATTGCATCCACTTGCAATTGTCTTGCCATTTGGAGACAATGTCATGGACCACACTCCTGCCTCATCCCCCTTATCTCGCCAGTCCTCTCCTATCTGTGTACCGCTCTCTAGGTCCCATAGTCGCAGTGAGCCGTCCATTGAACATGTGATGATCTGTCGTCCGGCATGCAGATGTACAACACCGTTTACCCAGTCGGTATGACCTCGCAGTGTCTGACGTGGCATGATCTCTGGCGTCTCGATGGTTGAGGAAGACATAGTCGGCACTCGGTATTTCAACTGCGGCAGATTGGGGAATATATATGCAAGAGAGGCGGGATCTTGGAATCAGATCGGATTATCTGGCAACAGCAGTAATTGCTCGCGAGTCCGCTTTTTGTCACCTTACTTCTTGTCAGAGCACGCAAGTAATTGCTAATAATATAGCCTACTTACAGGCCCACTCCTTGCTCAAAACTCTAACTTCGGGACTGTCTATGGAGGGGGTGCTGCGTCGTTACTTGAGATATCAGGAATATGCAAGTGATTTTGTGGGCATCCAAAGCTGCTGGCAAGCATCTGGTCAGTTGTATCCTGCAGAAAAGCCTACAATATCACTTATGTGCAACACTGTTTAGACGATCCTTCGCTTAACAGCGATCTGAGGGCGTCTGGTCGGGAGTTAAGGAGGTTGGGCACCCATTCGTTCACGTCTTCTCCTAAGGTTCATCCCATGTGCGGTCCTCGGGTTCGTTTCACAGCTGATTGCTGTGTAGATCAAATGCTTGGCAGGCCTCAGGTACCAGTGCTGTGTGAATGTTCCTATACGTAGTACGGACTAGGTTAGGGTGGCCATTCAAAATGTTCCAACTCGATGCCATTAACATGCAGGCAGAGTAGTATGCCAGTAGTATCACTACTAAGGACGGAGCTGTCGTCTACCAAGGAAGTCATGGTGAGTGTCACTACTTCGCACACGCGTTTTCTCTCCACCTCAGCACGAAGTCACTTCGCTTCATACGAAAGTCGACAGTCCTGTATCACAGACCTGTTATCTAGCCACTTTTTACCTTCTCACTCCGTAAATTCTCACTCTCACTCCAACTCAAAGGGCAAACCATCATCACACCATTTCAACTTGGGTTTCATGTGGGCCTGGTGTGGCTTAAGCTTCAGTATGAAGCTAATATCTGATAAGATCTACGAGATGATTTTGATTTTGGTGGTGTGTGCATTCTTTCTTGGTTGCATGTAGAGAAGCGCGATCATGACGTTGCTACAGTGCATTCCTTTTCTCAGAAAAAAATATACCACCTTGGTCATGAATGGCAGCAAACTTGATACACGAAGATGAGTGAAAGTTTACATGAATGAAATTTCGTGGCAACGTTGAACGCTGCGTATTTGTCTTGGTGGCAACTGCATATCCAGGACAATTCTTTCACTAGTAAATCGACCTGGCAAGGTCTGACTTGCTCCACACAAGGCAGTGACAGCTCATTACATGTATCGCATACGAGCGTGTCATCACACCCCGTCTTTCCTGTATTGACGCCAGATCGTCTACTCTCCTTCCAACTTTTTTCTTTCATCGACATCAAAAGCATTCAAAGAGTACCTCCACACAACTGATATTCTCGTACCAGAAGGCTCGGAAAACGCGTTGGTTGATTACGTTCACGCTCTGTCTCAGTCATACTCTCTTCCCACCATCCAGTCCTGCAGCAAACTCTTTCAGATCAGGAAGACGAGGATAATGATAGAAACGACGCCATCATCGAACGATATTCAAGTTTCTCCTTTCCAGAAAGAATACGACGCAATCTTCTCCACGCTCAATTTCTCTTCACCAAAGGTCAGTTCATTCCATCAATATCAGTCCTCATTCGGATCAGTGGACGCATCACGGGTGCTACCACCATCCTCGCCTCTCAAATGGATCACTATCATAGATTTATATTTCTCAGACTTCGTATCGCAAGATCTGCAGGAGTATTGACACGGACGTTGAGGAATGTCAAAGCGATTCCTCGAATGAACCGTCGTATCAACGCAAGCTCGTCTTGGAGAAATGGTATCATATTGCTAGGAGCGTAGGTTCATCCTGTCCAAGTTTTCTAATTCTCGCTCAGCCAAGCCACGACGACGACGCTCATGCATGGATTTCATAATGCGATACAAATTTCTCTAATTTTATGAACGAGACGCAAGCACAGCAAAAGATCGTATCCAGATGGCATGAACGATTCAAACCTCCTTCGTTCATCTCACGTATGAAGACATCTTCAATGTGCTAATGATGCACAATCTTTCATGGGGACAAGTCCGTTGAAGACTCCATCCCATATTCACCCCGAACGGATCCCCTTCTATTCAAAGCTCTCGTCAGTCTTCATGCGAGGGTTGAGCACACTGGAGCTCCGTATCAATAATTCAGCTTTCCATCTGGTCGCAACGCGTAATGCGCCAGCTCGTCAGCACAAATACTGTCGATTAAAGCCCTCGCGCTAAGTAGCGGTTGGGACACCAACGACGTCTCAGATCTGCGTTAGAAAGAGATTCAGCAGTCTATGGATGATGACGAATACACAGGATTCATGGTCACCTGCTGAAAGGTCGTTTACATTTGCCGTCCATTAGAATTATTATAATGCAGGATGGTAGGACTAATACTAATCACTAGTGCTGCCATCAGTGAATGAAGGCCGAATGGCGGCGAGAACTGATGTATTTTTATGGAAAAGAAGGTGCCCGCATTCTCAATGAACTAAACGATGTCTCACTGAACCGAAGTAGGAGTGGACTGGCTTCGCACTCCTTGAAACCATGTAGTCTTTCTTCCAGCCGCCGGGAGCACCGATCCAATCCATGATCGAACCAGTCACTGAAGAGGTTGTGGTCCAAAGAAGCCAGCGTACCACGGAAGAAAGGGAACTCAGAGGCATGTTAGTGAGGGAAGATGGGGGTCGGTATTATGTCAGAGGAACGTGATGAGAACAAGCCTTGTGGTCGACCCAGAGGTAAGGTGCCAAGTAGAGATGGAACACGATACAAAATCAAAAATACAACCGATGACACAAACGAGCCAGAGCACGATGCTGATGTGTGAACATCGCAGCATCAGGGTTGAAGTCTGCCAAAATAAATCGTTAAACAAATATCTTTCTGACTCCAGGCAATAAAATTCAATCTCGTATACAGATCCCAATCAAGGTTGTGATCAACTTGGACTCAGAAAATGATTGGTGGCCACACTTGTGAATGATGATAATCCAAAGGCCAGTTGCAAATAGACCCGTTTAAAAGGTGTACACCACCCAGGCAGAGAAATGCAGAATAGAAAAAAGCACGAGGGAGAGAAACATGTTCGAGAGATCTTCCGAAGAAGGTGTTGAGATAAGGTGCGGACTTGTAGAAATACTTACGGGATGGCACTCAACAGATCATTGATAGCGAGGTCGTATAGAACGCAAATGCTCTGTTTCACGGTTGTGATGTTGTTCACAGATCCAGTTGAGATGCTGGTAGCAAAAGAATGCTGCCTTTGATGAGATTCTCTTGCCGAATCTTCGCTGCATTGACTATTCTCCTAGTTATGTGACGAGATTGAGTTGAGAAACGAAGATCTGGACGGAGAATGGGCTGTGTAGGAAAACAAACTATATCATCCATGCTAGCCGTCGTCTTGATTAATCTTAGAGTGTTCCTCTTGCAGCAGTTGGCATTGTCGAGTTCGATACGTTGCACGAGTCTCATGACGAGGAAACAAGATTGATATACGTGGTTGCCAAATGATATGAAGAGATGAGTACAGAAGAACTAGAAGCAAATATAAAATGGTTCTGTACCTGTATTATCGGCGTGTGGGGCAGTTGCACGGCAGAAAAGATAGCGAGATGAGGTGGCCATAGAAGGGGCCGTAGCTACGCGCTTGCTGCACTTGGCGCGGTAGGACTAGTCGCAGGAGGACTAGTTGCAGGAGCAGGCGTCGCAGATGTCGAGGCGGCAGTAGACCGAGTCTGTAATGATAACACTTGGGGCTGGGCTTGATCTGTTGATTGACCTTGCTGCTGCTGCGTTGGTTGTGCATTGGGATCGGCGTGTTGAGGAGATGCGCAGCAGAGAAAAAGCACAAGATGACCCAACAATCGGACGGGTAGTGAATGCGCATATCTTGGATGTGGTGTAGTAGAGTTAGCACCTGGAGGAGGCTGTGTCGTAGATGACCCCTGGGCGTGCGATTGGGTTTGCTGCTGTGTTTTTTCTGGCGGCGGCGGGGCAGTGAATATGACCTGGACAGAAATCATTGAACCACGACGATAGGAAATACGCACGAAGAAATACATACTTCTCTGTCTTTCACTGCAGCCACTTCGACGATACGAGGCCCACGAGACAATAAGGCTCGCCTTGGGCGTTGCTGGGGTTCAGTATTGGATCGAGAGTGGCGGAAAGGTGACGAAAGGCGACCGAAGAGCGTATTGACACTCCCAAAATAAGATGCGAGAGGGCGAGGACGGCTGGAAGAGGAAGTATGATAGTTAGCATACGTTCCGGAGAACTGAGATCAAGAGGTCAGCACAAAAGCCTTTCAAAAACGCTGATGACGCACATTAGCACCATCTACGGCACCTCCAAAAAAATCTGCCAAAAGTTCACCATCCACGGCTTGCGTGGCATCCGCCTAAATAGAATATCTAGGTTACAATGACTGGGAAGGTTGAGAAACAAATCACGTACATCCATCGATGACTCTTGAGCTGTAACCTGCGAATGTGATATTAGCGCAGTTTTGACAAAAGAGCCATAAGCTTTACATCAGATGAAGGCCGAAGGAGGTCTTCAAGGCCAGCTTCTTTGAGGATGGCTTGAATGTCCCACACGTACGCGCATCCGTTTTTGCAACCAGTGACTAGCTTTTCATCAGCGGAAAGGGCTGCGCACTTTACGTCATCTGCGTGCTGCAGGAGTGGTCCGACTGGAAGGTTTGTGTCCAGATTCCATAGACGCACTGTTTGGTAACCTGATGCACATAGTAGAAGGCTGTCGTTCTGAGACAAGATGATGACCTCCACGGCGGAGTGTCCTTCCTGATGCAGATGGGCGATCTCCTGCAAAGTGGTTGGATCATATATTATAATTTGGCCATATGAACCGGAGATAAGTTTCTTTCCGTCCGACGTCCAGGCCAAGCTGAGGACTATGAGGTCATGTTTGAGCGTGTTAAGCAGCTTGCCCGTCTTGGCATCCCAGATTTGTATTGCATCCTTGTCTCCACCGGTTGCAATTTTCGCTGCATCGGGTGAGTATATCACCGCCCACACCCACAAGTGCCCGGTTTCGATTGTCAGGACAGTTTGGCTGCTCTCGACATCCCAGACTCTTGCTGTCCCATCCCAGGATCCGCTCAGCACTCGTTTACCATTTCCACTCCAGCACAATGCACACACAGCACTGATATGTCCTGACCATTTGTCAATAACCTTCCTCGTCTCGACATCCCATAACCTCACTTTCCCGTCACCGCATCCACTTGCAATTGTCTTGCTATTTGGAGACAATGCCATGGAATGCACTCCTGCCTCATCCTCTTCATCTCGCCAGTCCTCTCCTATCTGTGTGCAACTCTCTAGTAGGTCCCATAGTCGCAGTGAGCCATCCGTTGAGCATGTGATGATCTGTCGTCGGGCGTGCAAATGTACAACACCATTTACCCAGTCGACATGACCTCGTAATGTCTGACGTGGCATGATCTTTTGTACCTCAGTACCAGCGATGGATTGTATCTCGGTACTAGCGATGGATTGCGTCTCGGTACTAGCGATGGACTGCGTCTCGGTACCAGCAATGGATTGCGTCTCAGTGCTCTCAGTGCTAAAGGAAGACATGGTGGCCCAGGATTTTAGCGCTCCGCTACAGGTAGATTGTAGCCTGATATGTGCAAAAGAAACCTGCTGAGGTCTTGAATTATCGGGCAACAGTATGGTTCCTGATGAGTCGGCGAGCCTGTTTCATTGTTGTCATTACGAGTACACGGGCATTGCTCATGAGACAGCCTAACAGGAATCCGATCCTCACCTACAAGACAGCTTCGGTACAATACATGCACGTGCTGCGCCGGTATCCGAAAACGCAAAAGATCCTTGTGGGAATCCGAGTCCAAAGTCGCCTTATGAACCACACCGTTTGAACGAACCCTCGATCACCAGCAATTACAGGGCGTCCGGTTGGGAGTTGAAGAAGATGGACAGTCGTTCGTTTAAGCGTCTTTTAAGGTTCGTCCCATGCTTCATCTCATGTTCGCTTCACAGCTTATTGCTGTATAAATCAGGCGCTCAGGTCTGCAACCGGTGCTACATCCATCTTCCTATACGTTAGGAAGACTTAAAGGACTACACCGACAGAGGTTGTGGCACACATTCGACAATATTGTGCTGCACTCCCTTCCCACACTGTGCGTCTCATCCGGATCCGGTCCGTTTGAGGACATCCAGGAAATGGACACTCTGGGGCCAAAATCTGCGGCGAATCCCTGACATTCTGGTCCGTTTTGAACTCGATGCCATCAACTCTTCAGCACGTTTACGGGTGATAGGGCAGCGCCTATGATCCATCGAATTCACCCTTTTTTGTGGAAATGGTATTCTTTGGACAAGAGCCGTGAGTTCAGGTGTTTTATTTGCAAAGGCCATCTCATATGTACTTATCAACTCTCCGATCCTTGCTCATACAAGACGACAACGACGATGCTTAGCTATGCAAGAATAGAACACCGCGGCACGAATTCTTGCGACTTCATGGATGAGCCCGAAACACAAAACGGGATCCAAGAGACGTTTCAGCATTGTTGGAAGGAAAATATCGAGTCCAAATGACACAGACAACAAGACTTGTATGTATCCCATTGTCTTCGTTGTAGTTCCTGCGCTCATCTCACATATGAAGATATTTTTGATTTGTTGATGATGCGTGATCTTTTTTGGGGATACGTCCTCGATTTCGACCCATATGAACGGACTGCCCGCTATGCACGTACGATCCGCTCTTGGCAGTCTTCACGCGTGGATTTAGCTCACCGAAGCCCTGTATGATGGACTCGCCTTTGCATACAGCTGTAACACGCAGTTTATGCAACAGCTCACCGACACAACATGTTACCAATCGAAGCCCTCAAGGCCTCACGCTGAGTAGTGGTTGGGACATCAACGACTTCTTAGATTTATGGAAGGAGATTCAGCAGTCCAAGAATGAAGACGATCAGGACACATGACTATCTTCTGAAAGGTCGTATTTTGTCATCCTAGTAGAATGATCATAATGCAAGATCGTAAGACTCTAATAGTCACACAGACCACCATCTATGTGATGAATATGAACGTTCGGAATAACCAAGTGGACAATCTACAAGTGTCTCAGAATGCACGATTATGTTTCTATATCTTGTCAACCTCGATACCAGAGCCACTGGCGCTACCATCAGTGAACGTAGGGCGAGTAGCGGCGAGACCGGGAATATTATTTCAGAGACGAAAGTTGCCCTCATCCTCGACGAACCTCCGAATCTCAGGACTATACCGAACCGAAGTAGGAGTATACTGATCTTTCGAGGCGCTTGCCAAGAGTATCAGAAGCTTCCTAAGTGTTGTAGGGAGAGATCTTACTGGAGACACGATGAGGGATGTGGGTCTTGGATATACAGAGCATCAGAAGGATGTCAATCATTGTAATGAGGGATCCGGTTGGATAATGTCGATGATGGACGTAGGTTGCCGTGACAGTATGACCACCGATCCAGCCCATGATCGAGCCAACCAGCGAAGAGGTTGCAGCCCAGAGCAGCCAGAGCACCACAAGGAAAGTGAGCATGGTGGTAAGGAGTATGAGGTCGCGTAGCCGCATCCAACCATCTCCTCTCCTGCGTACTGACATCATATGTGATCCTATAATGTAAGCACCGTGCACATACAGCAGTAGCGTAGTCAGTACTCAATAGCCATACAGAACAGCCCATGCGTCACACATCCTGGTGCATGAGATCTAGAGTTAATAACCTTGGCTTGCACATAGTTGATCGAAAAGTGAAGCGAAGACAGTGAGCGGTTTGAAAAAGAGTGGAAGCTATTAGCTAAGCCATCAAAACCTGTGTCAATTTGAATTAGGGCTTGATTAGGGCTGTATGTTTGCTGTATGTAGTCACAAGCTGTCAGCTTTACTGAAGTCACTGAGCCGAACGCTCATTCTCCTAGTACCCATTCAAGACTACTTATTGTTTCTACCTTCTCGTCCACTACTACCCAACAAAGTTCCCTAGTTTCTGTACTTGGCTCGACTTATTCTCTACAATGATCGTGCATGGACGATACATTCGTATGTTCATCTCCTGGTTGAGGCGCATTCTCAAGACGGCCGCATTTCACACGCACAAGAGTCTTCTCTATGTCCTGCTGCGACTGATTCGACACTCTCGATCTGTCTTCAATCGAAAGGAGGGGGATTTTCAACAACGGTTCGGTTTAGCATTGAGCTCTCAGCCAGTGATCAACCAAGACGAGACGCCTTCGGTGACCCTCGCTGTGCCATTGTTCAAACCTCTACAAAGCCAAGGGTGCCAACCTGGAATGAGCCTTCAGTTACCAACCGGCGGCGAGCTTAATGCAAGGCCTAATAACGTAGCTTATAATGCACAGTTCACCGGGATGTCTGCTGCGCCGTTGATACTTTCTATGCCTGAGCCCAGCGTTTGCAACCTTGTGGGTGTGGGGACACCACTTCCTGCGGCTCCAGGACATGTTACCACTTTAGTTCCCATTGTACCCGGACCACAGGTCAGGCGATACGACAGGCATATTCCAGTGTAGGCAAAATGTATTTTAAGTGAGTTGCCATTCTAATCCATGGTCACAGTAAAAATGTGTATAAAGCTTTCAAGGTTGAGAAAGGTCCCTTCAACTGTTCCGAGTAAGCATGCTAGCGAGAGAGCTAGTGATGTGATTGAAATGGACCTGTAGGATGCCTGCCACTGCAGAAGGATGGGAGCCACTCACACACCCAGAAGGGGCTTTGTTCTTCTATTATCCGAAACAAGTACGTTTACCGCTTACTCCTACAAGGTTTAAAGCACTCATACCGCGCACAAGAGAGCTTTCACTGATGCCGATGTTCGAGACCCTGAAATTGCTACCAAAATAGGTGAAGCCGTCAAGAAGGCGTACAGAGAAATGGACGAAGCAAATATCACCATAGATCCACTCGTCGAGCTAGTATTGGAGCTTATCAAGACTGATGACGGAGAAATGTGGGGCTACTACTTCGCCGATCACAAAAAATGCATCATCTTCTGGTTCGAAGACCATATATCTGATCCCCTTATGAACAAAATTCGAGGTGTAGAGTGTAGAAGCCATGTCAGTAAGTTCTTTTCGTAGATTACTTTCTATTCGAGCTGTTGTAATTGCGTCGTTCCAGGGTATGCACTAGAATCGCAGTACTGGTTCGCACGATTCTTAGCAGTATGCCCATTCCCTCATGATCCAAGCACATGGGCTCACACATTTTTACAGTCCTTTACCTCCCACAATTGACATATGATGATATTGACAGGAGACACGTCGAACTATTTCCAAACAAACGTTTTCTCCCGGAAGATGTTGTCGTAAAACTCAAAGAAATTGTCATGTTCGCTCAGGCAGGTAAGAAAATAACGACGAGTTTTCATGTCCTCCACGATTGAGTTGCGACAGAAAATACTACTTCTGAAACATGCCTAGCACCTTTTGCTTCAGATGAGGTTACTAATATGCTCGACCTTGTGGATTCGCTCATGGGTGAATGATTCGCTGATGTGGGGAA
The DNA here is from genome assembly GCF_016647745.1 of Suillus plorans. Lineage (NCBI taxonomy): Eukaryota > Fungi > Basidiomycota > Agaricomycetes > Boletales > Suillaceae > Suillus > Suillus plorans. Next base: position 218,819 of record NW_024537399.1, read on the forward strand.
TCGTTGTTGATTGTTTTTCCAGACAGCGCTAACAAAGAGCGTGAGCTCTCTGTGTGGATTGTCGGTAAGTCTTATCACGAAGGTCGGCTGATTACTTCTGATATGTTTGCCGATTTCAGCTCGATTCACAAGAATTTTCTGTGAGCTCGGGTCAGTAGTCTACGCAGCCCATTTTCTAACCACTTTTCCAGGCAATGCCAAGTTTGTGAATTTTTGTGGACAACTAGGCGCCCGACTTGGTGTAGACCAATCGTTATATGAAAAACCCAATGTCCGCTCGAAAGGGATCCTTCGCGTCATGAATGTCTTTCTGTTTGGATCATTTGATGCTCAGAGCAAGGGTATTCATAAGATATGGGTCGATGAAACCATCGTTCATCCGCGGTGGAAGAACTTTATTGATAGGCTTACCGCTGAATGGAATGGATATACAATATATGTGAGTTGTACTTTGTTCCATATTGTCATGCAAACAATGACCATCTCAGTCCACTGTGATGCTTGCTGTCGATATCAGCCTTCTTACGGTCCAATCTGTCCAGACTCAGATGGCCGCAACCCTTCTAACATATCTGTCTACACTCTGCGTCATGGGCTCGTTGGTGGTCTCGCTGGTCTTGGCTGGACAAGTTAATGACAGCCGACGAAGCTCTGCTGAAGAGGTGGTACGTCTACTTTCTATTTTATGACTTGTATTGCCCATGTCCACAGGCCTCTTTCATGTCAGGCATGTCGCGCTCTATGCTTGGCCTCGAGAGCCTTGCCCTCATGCTGAGTCTGCCATTTGCACTTTTGATTTGGGCGTGCGTTTCCAGTTATATTCCATAGGTTGTTGGCTCATTCTTCGACAGAATGGTGTTCTTTGCTGCAGCATTGTCTGTCCTGATTTTCCGCACTGCTGACGTTGTCGTCGTCTCGACTGCATCCCCAGTTTGGTTCGCTATGTTTTGCCTAGCGATGTGGCTCATACTGGCAGCCAATAATTTTCATATCTCTCACTATATATCTCACTGCATCTCTCACGTTTCTCACCTGAGGTCCTGGATCATAGGACGAGTGTCACAGGTTACCGACTTCTCTACTAATGTCTAGTCTAGGTAGACTGATTGCAGGGATAATTCTGTCTCAAGAGCAGAAAATAACGAGGCTATTTGGCGTCCGACGTCCATCGACGGCTTGCCTCAGTATGGAGTCCACTGTAGTATATCTGTTCCTCGATATTTCAATGGTTTTGAATGGAAGTACGGTACCTAAAAAACTGTCTCATCTTCACATCGTATCAAGATCTCTTTGTCCCCGCTAGTCCATTCAAAGAGAGCTCTCGCTCCACCAACATCGATGAGACAACCAAACTTCAGTAATGCCCAAAGCGGTCTACTTTCTCTCATCACGGCCCTCAGTTCTTGAAGTGCGACAGACAGGTATATTCTTCAAGTACACTTTCGACCAGTGATTCCTGTGCGGTCGTCGTTTGTTGCTCAGCAGCCTGAAAGAGATCATGCCAGGCCGAGTTTGAACCTTCTTATTCTCGTAGGTTGAAATATATCCCATGTTTGTATAATAGATATAAGAATTGGCGAAATGAACCGGGTCATCTAGGTGGTCTGGAAGTACTCGTGGTGTACGACGAAGAGAGTTTTCCTTCTTACCGTGTGCTCGCTGCGTGCGATGGCAATTAATAATGGGAGTTTGATTTGTTGGGTTGGGCATCATTCATAAAGCCGCCTGGTGGCTTCAAATGTGAAAGAGATGGCTGTTGCTGCACGCTTACGACTTGGCATATATAACAGATGGGATGCAGAGAACTCGCTTATAGTAGTTCGCCTTGATAATCATCATAAGCTTTCTATAAGAGCTCTGCAGGGTTGCAAGATAAAAGTCAAGGTGTACACCGAGAACCCCATCGGATACTCGAGATGGAAGCAACAAGCTAATGATGCCATCAGTGCAGTTTTTCGTGATGCGATCGCAGCACCAGTATGAACGCCTCAGAAAAGAGCAATAAATGTGTGCAATTATATCAAAAATGCGACATCGTACGAGCAGTCACCTGGGGTATTCTAAGACAACTTTGCAATATCAGCCGATATCCGATCTTTGGGAAATCCCGTTCCCTGTCCAGAATAAGAGAGGGTGGCATACGTGCCCTTTGTCAAATATGACGGATTGATGACGACCGAATTGTCCACGACCTGCAGCAGATGTTGAAGAGACGACGGGGTAGTATTGAGGAAATGGATTCACCTTTGAAAAATGTTTCAACCGACTGGGTAGTACCATCACGTCAGGACCTGGATCCTCAGGACTTTCGGCGACTCTTAACTCTGCGGAATGCGATACGTCAAGATTGACTTCGTGTGCAACGTCTAAGGAAACAGGGAATATCGGATAAAAGCTATGCAAATCGTTGGATGTAAGTTGCTGCAAGTTGAAATATTACAAAAGTGTCACCTTCTCTGCTGCAAAACATATCTGCTGAGATTCGACATGGGGTCGCTAGCAGCCTCCGGTTCGCATACGATAGAATCTACTTCTTGTCCACGTCTAAAGTATTCCTCCTTCCGCAGGTGATACAACACATCCACGCTGCATACAGCGAAAGAAATCTCGTTTAGTAAAAAGCGCGCAGGATTAGGAAGGAGCCGTATGCGCTGAAATCAATACGTCATTAGCTCGAGAGCAAGAGAATAGCGCTCGAAAAACCCACCGGATCACCACGAAACTCGTCATCAAGCTCGCATTGAGGAAAAACTGCGTGGTCGCTAATGATGTCATTCACGCTTGGTACGAGAAGGACTGTGCTTGTTGGTGATTGAGAAAGGAAATCGCGGAGGGGGGCGATAAATTGGTGTTTGAAAATGTCCGATGGCGTCTCGTCAACCATGCCGTTCTGTATGTCGGCATGTGTAGCGTCTACGAATGGCCCGAGCTGGTTGGATGAGATTCAAATATTGAATTGAATAATGAGTGTGCGTACGAGTAAGACGACGGCAGGTTTTGATGTCTTGAGGTTGCTGATAAGAGTTCTCCACGGTTTGTAGTCGAGGTTAGCATCTGGAGTGAATGGCCCGCATGCTATGCACATATCGAAACTTGCTGCCACGTTACTCGGTGGAGCAGGAGACGCTGGCATCGGGGGTATCTACGCGAAGTGTGTTTTCTATCTCAACAAGAAAACCAGAGACTCGAAATACTCACAGCTAGAATCTCAGACGCAATGAAATAACCTCCACCACCGTTGCGCCCTTTGAGTGCTACTACCGCACCGGGAAATAGGCCTACACCACCCAAGCCTTTATACCCTCCCCGAATCTTGAGATCTGGCGCGAGTTGTAGAGGCACACGGAGTCCATCACCGTGCGATCGCGATGACTCGAGAATGAGCGACTGATCGTTCAACTTGATGCCTGACCCAGAAGCCTCAGCGTCTAGCACGATCCGGCCCACAACAACACATGATTCCTGCATCAAAAATCAGCTAACAAAACCAGTCATCAACGCACTCATACCTCAGAAAAAACACCAGGATGACCCAACTGATGGATATCCCGATAATGTTTCAAAACAAGTTCGCCAAACCCATCGAGTTGTGCATCCAGAGCTAGAGAAAGTTCCAGCTAGAGTACATCCACAATGTTTTCCAGATAAACACGTACTGTCGCTTCGTTCGCCTAATGTTTCATACATATATCGATCTTGGGCTGGATGAGTAGGGAAGATCAAGGTAATGATGATTGACACTCACATGCGCGATTTTGTCTAGCCTCTTTCTGACCTACAAAAGTGACCCTACTTGAACTGGCGATCGGCCCATCAAAGTCCTGCTCAAGCTTCACAGGCACGCTCGCCATGCCTCCAAAAAGCGCTTTCGGTGGTTGAGCCGCAGCCTTGAGCGGCCCAGCAAGTCCCTTAGCATTTACCCCCACAAATTTCGCAGAATTCGCGAACTTCCCGCGCACAAAGCCTGTCGCTGCTGACTTGGATACACTGCTGGCATTCTTGGCTTGCATCTCCCGCTGAATCTGGGCCTTCACGTCTGATGCAGATTCGCGTGTAAAGCGGAGTATTGTCTGCGCTTTACCGTAAGAGAGAGCTTCCCATTTATATTGGAGGTCCTTTGCTGTCAGATTGTACATCTGACATATGGATATGCCTGTAGAGCGTGTTCGATGACTGTTCTTTGTGGATTCAAATGTGAAATCGTACATTCGTTTATAAGGCTTTCTGAGTCCTCCTCTAAGTCTGTAGCTCCAAGCCATTCGCAAATATCACTGCGTAAGGAAGACATCTTCGATCAGAATGAGAAACACGCATGAAATGGACGCGTCCAGCCACAAGCGCGACGGTCACAGTCACGTACATCGCAGAAGCAGTCACGCAAGTCACGTCACACCAACGTTCCAGAATTATTATAGATAGCACCTGCAGAATAGACAGATGAATGTGCGATGAGCGGATACTATATGTAGTTACTGATACAGAACAGATTCAAAACAACAGCAGACTACAGATCAGGGCAGGGTAGCCAAGCATTGAATCTGGAAGGCATGGGATGGGGTACCGATGATACATAGGGAATACATGAGCAGAAAGTAGCGTCTTTAAGCTCTTTGAAGAATCGGGATGTGGATGAGCACGGAAAGTAAGAAGAGTAAACGTCTATGCGTCCTCCTGGTCCCCTGCATCAGCATCTTCCCTCTCTGGCTCTTCTTCCTCGGAATGGGAGAGTGAACTCTCTTTTGCAGGACATGAGCTGTTTGTGGGGGATACGCTTAACCCGCCGGAGTGTGATGTCGGCGGCGATGATGCATGTGGGATGCTATGCGTGGCTGTGAGTGAGTCACTGTGCATGGTAATAATGGAGAACGGAACTTACTTGTCTGGATTGGGGATCGCAGTACCAACGGTGTTCTGTGGTGCGACTCCGGCTTTGGAGAGTGCATAGTCACCTGAATCGAAATATTTCCGGTCCTGGAGTGCATACAATAAGAACAAAGGTGAATAGTGAGACATGTAACTTACCCCTTGCATCTTGGTCAAGATGTTCTTGTGCGCTGGAAGTTTGCCGTACAGTCGAAAGAGCTTTTGCTCCTCCTCCGTCAGTTTCTGTGCCAAGATGAATACATGGCTTTGGCACGAGGCATCGATAACTCACACTGATGTCGATCTTGTTGCGCTTGGCCGGCAGCATGGTGAAGTGATTAGCAGAACGAGCTAGGGACAAAAGACAATGAAGGAGGAGGAGCTAGAAAAGCCTTCGAGAATGTCGAAGAGGAAGCTCAGCACCGATGAATCGAATTGGAAACAAAAGTTTGTCGACAACTTGACGTTTCTAAGCGTTTCCAGTCTTTCCCTCAAAGATGTAATTACCTAAGCGGAGTGGCGGAGTCTTAATCAAACATTTCAATTATACCCGGCATCGGATGTCGGATCTGATATGTCACAATCAGTTTCAGCACACTTGTTTCCCAAGTCAGACTTTGTTGCAGAACACGTTATAGATCCCAGACATCCGTAAAACAGTCATATGCGCTACCCTGGACCACCTGACCTTCCATGCCAAAGTGTGTGTCAAAACCGTATTCTTGATCCGCGGTATTGCTCTTCACCTGTAAGAAGATGTCTTGATCAGGGCCCCCGTCCGGAGCTTGTGAGACAGCAATGGGTCCAGTTTCGCCGTCAACACCAACACCACCCGAGTCATCGAATACGTCGGCCAAATCAAATAATAACTCGTCCTCGCAGCTCCATTCTTCATCAACAAGCAAGTCAAATTCCTCTGTACCTCCAGGTTGTTCTTGGCGCCCAAACTTTGCGCGATGACCTAACAGGGGTGGATGAAACACAACACGGTCGAAATCGGCATCTTCCATCTTCGCATCCTCTTGCTCGTGATCCGGTTCTAGATCCAACACGAAGCTATCGTCTTCACTTTCAGTCAGATAGGACCGTGCCAAAGGGGGTGTAGTGCTACGTGGTCGAGATGAAGAGCCTAGCCCATCGATAAGAGATTCGTCCGAATGCGTGGTCCATGCACCAGAAAACGTGGACCAGGGTGATGCTTCTTCAGGCCAGTCCTCTAAAAGATCATCCGTGTTGCTCGGCACGGTCTGCTCCATATCAATAACCGAAATGGAGTTATCTATGTGAATGTCAGGGAGATTGGGCCAAGCTAGAGGGAAATCTATTTCCGCAGTGTTGAAAATGGCGTCATCGTCAATCAGTTGATCGACATCCCCAGCTGAGGAAGTCAATAGGGTCGAGCGTGCGGCGATGACCTGGCTCTGAATAACTCGCACGCTTGTCGCTCCTGAATGGGCGAACTCATACCTTGAAGCGGGTCTGAGGGACCCCTGCTCTAAATATCTGCTCCAAGGACTCACACAATACGGCTTCTGGTGTGAGTTTCGAACCACTGATTTGCTCGCCATCATCCGAGTCGTCTGAGTCGCGGGAGGCGAGACACAAGGAGAGGGCTGCCGCGGAGGTCTGGAGCACGGAGTGATGGCGAGCGCGTGCAGTCTAGACAGAAATTTATGGCGTGCACGAGCAGAAATAGAAAACGCACCTTAATTAGTCGCTTACAACGTGCTACAAAATGGGGATTTGGGGACCGCCGCATGATTTCGAGAATGGATTGTGCAACAGAAGGGAAGTACTCGGACTCCATGTCGAGTCTCTGTACATTGTTAGAGCGTTTGAGCAGAAAAAGTATCAACATACTCTGCACCACGTCCCAAAGATAAGAGGATAGCGTCTGAGCCATATGAGAACGCATATACTCAGTTCTGACTGCAGAAACGCACCCGACAAGCTGATTGAAAAGCTGCTCTGTGACGCGCTTGAGGAGAAGCTCAAAGGGTAGGTACAAGTTGTCTGCGAACGGGCTGGCATCGCCGAGAAGGCCTGTGGAGTCTTCGCGATCGCCTGCGGTTTTCCAAATATAACATAGATCCACTGCCACGAGAATAGCATGTGGGCGGGATGTATGGCATAGGGACCGCGATGGCGTCAGAGTGACTGCAGGTGGAAATTGTGCGTGGGCAGATAACGCACAGTTAAGGAGCTTACTTTTAGCGTGGCCGTCGTCGCCGTCAACGTATGCGTCAGAAACGGTGTTTAAACCAAGCTGAAGTGCGTTCTGGAATAGATTGTCACATAAAAAAAAACGGAAAAAAGGTTGCTTCGATACGTGCTTCATTGAGATCATTACGGAGGTAGCGCATCAAGGCAGAGTGCGCGATTGCATCAGCAGGGACAGTCTGACCGTCTAGAGAACCTGAGATAGAAAAAATCAAATCTGAAAGTAGGAGAACGTCCAATTCTTTTGGTATTCTGCCCTTGACTTTATGGAAGACGTTAGAAGGAGAGCCATGATAGAGCTTGTGCACGATTTTTACGTTCAATAGCCATTGTTCAGAAGCAGCACGAATTGACGAGGAGGAGGAAAAGGATGGCATTGAGAATTATTGAATTATTATGAGTCTAAGTCCATATGTAAGTCTAAGTCTAAATTGCTAAGTCTATATATGGGTGTTAGCCAAGTCTGTAGTGCCTCGTCCGGCGTTTATCAGTAATCTGGCCCACAGCCCCATCTACTGCTGTATACGCCCTCTCTTACTACGACCTACAGACAACACAGGTCTTCAACGGTCATGGTGCGCACTCTCTTTCTGCTTTAAATTCACAGTCAAACAAGTCTCTATCATAGTCGACCGTCGAGCTAGACCAGAAAATACAAGATGTCTTCAAGCGCATCGAGAAGGAACGCAAATTCATTGACGCTTCACGCTTAATCAGACAGGCAACCACGAATCCCGACGTACTGCGTCAAAATGATGCAAAAGTTCGCGAGGCAGAGCGTTCGCTTTCTTATTTCGAGGACACTCTCCGCGAGCTACAAGCTCGCAAGCTACAGCGCGATGATCCCTCTAGATCGGGCACTGCTATATCTCCTCATCAACACCTATTCAAACAAGGTCGTTCCTCTGATAGAGATCGTTCACTTCCCCGAATCCCTCCCTCTGATCAAGTTTCTACTCGCGGTGCCTCTTCTAGCGCCACTCTCATCCCCGGCGATGATACCGACGGCGTTCCCAAGGCAAAGCAATATACAAACCTCGACTTTATCAAAGCAGATACCCCCCTTACAACTCCAAAGATATCTCGTATGCTTCATCAGCTCGAGTTCAAATTACAAGTCGAAATGCAGTACAAGAAGGGCATCGACAAGATGTCCAAGCTTTATCAGGCAGACGGCGACAAGAAATCTCGCGCAGATGCGGAGAGCAAGCGTGTTGAGAGCGAGAAGAAGATTCAGCTTCTTCAATCTGCTCTCAAATGCTACAAGAACCTCCATATCCTCGATGACGTAGAGGAAGAAGAGCAACCAGCAGGTCAGTTTTTCTTTTCCTCGTCAATCCATATCATTTCAAATTTCATGGGCTAGGTCCCGACGGCGAACATAAAGATAACATACGCGCCAAGCCGTTATCCGGCAAGCTCTATGTGACTGTCAAAGGGGCACGCGAACTCGAACACACTCCAATCATTACCGGTTTCAGGTCCCGTCCTTCCTCCAAACAGGTTCGTGAGACCTTCGTATCTCTTAAAATCGAAGGAACGCAACGTGCCCGCTCCCACCCCTCGCGGACCGACCGCTGGAATGAAGACTTCGAAATCACAGTCGACAAAGCTAATGAGGTCGAGATCGCGGTCTATGACAAACAAGTGTCCGAAGTTCACCCGGCCCCTATTGGATTGCTCTGGATAAGAATTAGCGACCTTGTCGAAGCGCTCAGACGACAAAAGGTCATGATGGACAGCCAGGGTGGCTGGGTCACTGCGGGTGCCATGGATGGTGACTCTCCTGTCAATCGTTCTCCTCACCAAATTGGTGGATTCGGCGATGTCAATGCTCCTCTCAATATAGAACCTGATGGGGCGGGTAATCCACCAGGCGGTACAGCGGCGTACACGAGCCAGAACGAAGGCATTGATGCGTGGTTCGCGGTGGAACCGGCAGGTGCCCTTGGATTGCATCTCAACTTCGGTAAGTGACCTCCAAGTCTGTGAGTTGGATTCTTATGCCGAGTTTCAGTCAAGGAGAATGTGCGCAAGCGTCCGCTAGATGCCCCCGGTGGACTCGGCCGTCAGGGTGCTGTTAGAAAACGTAAGGGCGAAGTTCACGAGATGAATGGCCATAAATTCGTACAACGGCAATTCTATCAACTCATGCTTTGTGCCTTTTGCAACGACTTCTTGCTCAACGCCCTGGGTTATCAGTGCGAAGACTGCCGATACACTTGTCACAAGAAATGTTACGAGAAAGTCGTTACCAAGTGTATATCGAAGTCAAACTCTGGGGTGCGTATCTTCCCTCCCTCTATCATCGTCTCTCACACCTCTCTCTCCAGGAGGGCGATGAAGAGAAGATCAACCATCGCATTCCCCATCGCTTCGAGCCCCTCACAAACATCGGTGCGAACTGGTGCTGCCACTGCGGTTACATGCTTCCCCTTGGTCGCAAGAACGCACGCAAGTGCTCAGAATGTGATATCACCTGCCATGCCAACTGTGCGCACCTCGTGCCTGATTTCTGTGGTATGTCGATGGAGACAGCCAACCAGCTCCTCCGTGATTGGCGCGATATCAATCGCGCGCGTGGGGGTAAAGTAGCGGCGGCGGTGTCACGACCCATGACCCTCGCTCCTACCCCACAGACCCAAACGCAGGTGCTTCCACCTGCGGAAGTGCCGCTTAGCGATAGTCTAGACAGGATGCAACTTACGGGGGGAGAGGTGGCTCCTGTACCTGGGATGATTGTGGATGCGTTTGGGCGGCGCACTCCTACGCAGGATGGTGTCGATCCTCGTTATTATCAGCAGCAACCGCCATCTAGTGTTCCTCCTCGTCCTCCCCCAGGTGCTCGGGTCCCGGTGCCTCCTGCTTACCCCAATGAACAGTTGTTGCCTCCCCCACCACCTCCGCCACAGGCACCTATGGCGTATGAGCAGGAAGAGTACTCGATCCCGGCACCCCAGGTATGTTTCTGTGTTAGTGGTGTTAGCATGTGCGCTCACAAAGTTCTAGAAACAGACCTCGTATCCACAACCGGGTTTGCCAATGCAACCTCCTGGGCCCCAGTATGCACCGCGACCCCAGGACCCTCACTTAGTTTCGCCTGTTCAGGCTATGCCTCCGGCGCAGCGAGTTGCAACTCGCAAGCGTAAAGTTGGCCTCGATGACTTCAACTTCCTGGCTGTGCTGGGTAAGGGTAACTTCGGTAAGGTCATGCTCGCGGAGGAGAAAAAGACGAACGGTTTGTATGCCATCAAAGTGCTCAAGAAGGAGTTTATCATTGATAACGATGAGGTCGAGAGGTATGTCTGATAAATTTGATGCGATCAAGACACTTAATCAGAATTTGTAGTACCCGTTCAGAAAAACGAGTATTCTTGGCTGCTGCTCGTGAACGACACCCGTTCCTACTTGGCTTACACTCGTGTTTCCAGACTGAGACGCGCGTGTACTTTGTCATGGAGTACGTTAGTGGAGGTGACCTCATGTTGCATATCCAACGCAAACAATTCTCGCTTCGTCAAGCCAAGTTTTACGCGTCGGAGGTCCTTCTTGCTTTGGAGTACTTCCACGCGAACGGCATCATCTACCGTGATCTGAAGCTTGATAATATTCTGCTCACCCTTGACGGACACGTCAAGGTTGCTGATTATGGTCTGTGCAAGGAGGATATGTGGTATGGCTCGACCACGAGCACGTTCTGCGGTACTCCTGAGTTTATGGCTCCCGAAGTACCTGTTACATCTCCTTTCTGTGAGGACCGAACTGACGTTGATGCAGATTCTCTTGGAACAACGATATGGCCGCGCCGTAGATTGGTGGGCGTTTGGTGTCTTGACGTATGAGATGTTGCTTGGACAATCGCCTTTCCGTGGCGATGACGAAGATGAAATCTTTGATGCTATCTTGGAGGATGAACCTCTATATCCGATCACCATGCCGAGAGATGCTGTTTCCATCTTGCAAAAGGTTGAATGTTCCCGCACTCTACTTGTTGTGCTTGCTGATGGTGATTTTGCAGCTGTTGACTCGCGATCCCACCCGACGTTTGGGATCTGGGAAAGCTGATGCCGAGGAGATCAAGAGACATCCCTTCTTCAAGGATGTGAGCTTTGACGATGTCTTGAACAAACGTATCCCACCGCCGTACTTCCCCACTATAGTAAGCTCGATGTTTCAAGTACAAAGGAACAATGTTAATTTCATTTGCAGAACGGGAGTGCGGACACCAGTAATTTCGATGAAGAATTTACAAAGGAGCAACCGACACTAACGCCCGTTCACGGGCAGTTGTCTTCGAAGGACCAACAAGAATTCAGTGGATTCTCATGGGTGAGTGCGATGCCTATTTCTGTGGTGCTCCTCACCAAACAAATTGCGCAGGTCGCTTCTTGGGCAGATGTATGATTTGGACTCTACGCAGCATTGTCGTCATCATCTGTCTTTGTCTTGTCACAATAATACATACTTTTTTGTTCTTCTCACCTGTACTTGGATAGTCTTCGCAAAGTTCATGAAAGCGATCATGTAGCGTACCTGTCGAACAATTTCACTTTCCCTCTTTAGCTGCTCGGTGCTATCGTTTGGAGTTTGTAGACACGACGTGGGCGCCTGTGCCGGGCACGGTCGTTCTATCTTCGAGAACTTCGTCTCGTTGTCCACGCATCAACTCGTGGAAGCTTTGCCAGAGGGAAGCAATGGTTTCGTATTCACGAGTCATGCCTATCACTTCTTCGAGCTTCCGATTGAGTACGTTGCTGGATGAGAGAAGGTCTTCGAAGCCCTGTGGGATGGCGCGTCGGTTTTAAGATGCGTTGGGTTGGGTAGTACTTACTGCTGTGATGTCCAAGGATAGTCTGTCGCGCTCGCGTTCAAAGAAGGAGGGTTCTGATTGCGACATTGGGTAGTACTGACTAGTCGACTATGTACTAGGCTAGTACTTGGAGTATTTCGAGAAGGTGTGTCGGCCGCCGCGGTGTCGCGTTCTGAATCTTACGTCATCACCAAGTCATCACACTAGTCCGTTTCAATTTAGACTGACCAGCAGGAATTCATTTTTGACTGAGAAGCATGATAGGTGAGCGATCATTCAAATAATCACAGTGTGTGCGATCTTGATACGAGATAGAAGGTCGATATCGAAGAGCACGAAGGTACCCTCGAACGCTTATTGAAATTCATACGTTATTAAAAATCTGCGCTGGCCGCCGGGTGCTCATCCGAGACGTGTTCTTCTGGGGTACGCTGCCTAATCGATGGTAGTCGATTGTCTAGAATGGCCGTGATGTACCAGGATGCTGGCAAAGCAGTCCATCCTCCTATTGCCGCTCGCCCAGACAGGACCTTCACATTCTGCATCCCAATCAGTCATGTGCAGATAATCGATCGTCGACCTGTTGGTCAGCTGCCAGGTTTTCCATGACACGTGTCGAAGCCCTTATCAACTTTCTGTGACCTTAAAAGCAAGTCCGAGAAAGCTGCTTTGGCATTAGCGATTTCATTACCGTGCCCTTTCGTCCGTCATATCTGCCTCCCCAACCTATCGTTCCGCAGCCTACATTCGCGACTCGTGGCTATCATGTAATATCTAACATTATATTCTGATCTAGTCTAGGACAGGTGGAATGTTGCTATATATCGCCATATTCGCCTTGTCAGATCGAATACGAGATGTTCGTATCACATCCTGGTCAGTGGAACAATCCCGAAGTTGTAGGGTCTGCATACCGCGCGGTTCCAACTTATGACCCACCTGCATATTTTTCCACGAGATGCTGTTCACAACACTCCATACGGAAAAAGGTCAGTGGTGCGATGCTGTCCCATTAACTTTCCATCCTCTTCAGGATCCTTTGGCGCTCGAGGTACTCATGACCGACCCGCAGCTGATGCCCCCGCGTATTATTTGTACGGATTTGCGTACCAGTAGCACTGGTATTGGTAACCATTGCTGCTGGTTTGCTGATACGGTACGATGGATCGGAAATTTGAAATTTCCATTACTTTTTTCCTAGCAGGTGAAGAATCGCCGACATTATGATGCGTGCTTTCTAGACAAAATGCTAATATCTCTCTTCTATTTGGCTTTTGACTACGCCGCTGTTCTGCATTCGTAAGTTGTACCCCATTAAAGCTCGTGCTCATAGTATATTTGATGTATTTCAGTGCGATTTAAGGCATCCGCAAGTTATGTATGTAGTGTTACTGCGCAATTATAAAAATGGTTTAAGGAGTCGGGGCTGCGCGGTTGCTGTACTTGGCACGGCAATACTCGTAAAGGGTCATGGATATCGAGGCCGCAGGATCCGGCTGAATCTGGAATGATCTATGAACGGCTATGGTCAGAACTACATAGGAGTCGGACTTACGGTGTGGCTGCGGCAGATCTAAGTGCAGGAATTCGGATCAAATATCCGCAGGAGCTGGTAAACTATTGCGTTCTAGATCTGTGACGGGAGATAGAAGGTTGATGGAGGTGCGCGAACTGAATCAAGGATGGTACCCTTGAATGCTTATTGAAATTCATAGATCTCGCTGGCCAGGTGCTTATCGACATGCGGCCCATCACTCCTGCTGTTCTTCTGATCAAGGCATGCTGTGTAATCGATGGTAGTCGATGGTTGAGAACGCCCATGATGCGCCAGGGTGTTGGCAATCAGCCATGTCACAATGTACAGGTAATCGATCAGTCGACCGGTTGGTGCCAGCATTTCCCCTGACACGTCCTGAAGCCCTCTTATCATTAAAGCAAGATCATCCTTTTGGCATTAGCAGTGTCCTCCCCGCACTCTTTCATCTGTTCATGTCAGAGCTTCCTGCTGAACTCCCCTATCTGTTGTTTCCACAGTCTACATGACAGATGAGCCCAACGTCGCGACCCGTGGCTATCGCCCAATATATAGCACTCTCCACCCGAGTATCAAAGTATAATCTGTCACATATTCACTCGGTCACATCGATCGATCGAACACAAGATTATCATATATTATTTCGGTCAGTAAAACAATATTAATCGCTCTCTTCTGACTATGCGGTTCTAACTCACGTGGGTTCGTGTACCTTTCCGCGAGATCTCGTTCTCGTAGGACACTTCAGATGGAGAAGGTCGATGATACGATGCTGCTCCACCAATCTTCAGGACGTTCAGCGTCCTAAGTATGTTGGCCGTCCCGTGGCTCTTATATCAGCATACCCCCATCTCCCACTGTGCAAACCAATAACACTGCGCTCTGCATTGTGGTTGGTTTGCACAGTGTGAAGACTCGGAATTTTGTATCACCCTTTCTCGCCTGGTGAAGAGATGTCCAAGAGCATGATGTATATTTTCAATACTGCATTCAGGGTGTCTGTGATAACTTGCAAATGTTCTACTGCCTGCTTTGGTGCCTAGATCGATGTAATGCGACACACGGAACTCGGATTTAACAGCGAAGAAAAAAGGTATGAAACTGGCTCGTAATGGAAGGGGTCGTGACGATCTGGTGGCTGCACCTGACGTGAGGCTAGTGGCGCGATGATGATGCCTGGGCCTGTACTTGACCTTGAGATTCGTCTTGTTGATGCTGCTGTGTCGGTTTCACCGGTGGAGATATGCGAGAAAAAGTAGGACATGACCCCGCCGTGGGACGGGTCATGATTGAGCCTGGTGCGATGGTTACTGGTACCAGCGGGCACGTCTCGCATCGGCCGCAAAGCGACGGTCAATGGCTGCATGGAAATCGGTGATCGGAAATGCACGCGAGAAAATATACATTTTTATCCCGTACTACAGCTACTCCAACAACATGATGAGGATCATGGGGAGAAAAAATACTTCCGCTTGAGCGCTGCTGGAGTTTGGTTGCCTCGTTGGTGTTGGAGTGAGAGCGATTAAAGGCGGTCGAGGGTAAACGGACTCCCGGAAGGTGTGCGAGCACCGAACACCACAACGGTGATGTTCGGGGGAACGGTGATGGATACCGTGCGTAATTGAGGACTGCTGGTGAGAACAGAGGTGAGAACAAGAGATATTCAAAGACGTTGATGACCCATATGGACACCGTCTTGCGCGCCATCGAAGAAACCTTGTAATGGTCAATGGGCTTGCCCGAGCTTAGCTGGAAGTAACACTAACTGTAGAATCCGAGTCACTCTAGCATGTTGATGTTATTGAAAAGTTCAAGACATATGACACGTGCATTCTGAACTTGAACCAGTTGGGACCTCGGACAGTCCTTTTTGGTTGCCGCATCGGGGAAATCAATGAACGGAAGTACTAGACGCTCAGGTGGAATCAACATATGCTAAGCTGGCTAGCATCGTCGCAATTGATATTGAGTCCATTATGATCTCCAAAGATTCTAATATTACCACTTTTCCTCTCTGCTGCATACTCCTTCGATATCGTGCAACTGAGTATGTTTGCCACAGAAAACCTCCTTTTCCGCGGATTCGAAGACGATGATCTAGACCACATCCTTGGTCTGCGCAACGACCCCTCATCCAACGCACCCTGACGTTCTCAGCTATCGCGCCTGCACCTTCCTCAAAGTACAAAGAATATATGAAGACTTTCGCGGAGGGCTCAGCGCTCTGGTTTTCTTTGGTACGCAAGAAGTCCTGGGATTATATCGGCTTTTGTTGCATCAATTTATTGGAGGCGAAGAACCGGGATGCACGGTCGTCGGTTGGGCGTAACCATTGCCTCCAGGTTCTGGGGGAAGGGATATGGAACGGAAGCCGCACGGTTCACTGTAAACCATGCCTTCAAGCAGTTTGGATTGCAGCGCATCTTTTTAGATATTACAGAAGGCAATGCGAGAGCACGAACCGTTTATACCAAATTGTGAGTAGCTAATAAGCTCATGATGCGAGTAAGTTTTGTGACTGTTTCTTGTTCAGAGGTTTTAAGGAGGAGGTAAGGAAACGACGGGGGAATTGGATAGATGGTCACTGGGAGGATATTATCGCAATGGGGGCTCTAGACGATGAATTGAATGGGTGGAGTTGCATCCTGACAGTCGCCAGCTGTGAATAAGTTCGAGATCATTTTGCAATTGGTCGATGTTGATTGTAATATCCGGGGTCAACGGGGAAGACTTATCAATCAAATGGTAATTTGTACGATTTCTAGGCCTAGCCAGGCTAGCCTAGAGATAAAGCTTCTCCTGACCAGTCTCGCCGCCGTGTGCCGACGCTCAACTGCCTTATCGGATCGATATGTCTAGACTCTATGACGTCGCCGTTCCCGTATATAAACCATCTCTCTCAATCATCAATCTCTTACCCCCTTTCTCTTGAAACTCGTCGCAGAGAATAAATCTAACTACTACCATGGGTACTGAAGCCAGGAAACTCCAGGGTGAAGTCGATCGACTTCAACAGGAGCTTCAAACCTTGAAAGCACAATATCATAGCGAGGACGAAGAGCTTATCACTATCTCTGATTACATTTTGAAGAGATTGGAACAGCTCAACGTGACGGTATGCGTCCCTTTCGATCATGTTCATAAATCCCTACCCATTTGTTGCCCACAGTCCATCTTTGGTGTACCGGGAGATTTCAACATGCGTATGGGCTCATTAATCATCGATAACTTGGTATACTAACAATCTTGTGTAGCTTTCCTGGTGAATTATTGCGCATATGAACAGCGCAAGCGCTAATATTTTCTATCTCATCCTTAGGACTTCATTGAAGACCATCCCACAATTCAATGGATCGGGAACTGGTAATGAGTCCATCATTTAGGTTGCACACTTTCTTACGCCATTATAGCAACGAGTTGAACGCAGCTTACGCAGCCGATGGGTACTCCCGCGTGAAAGAGCATAGCATAGGTGTAGTTGTCACAACGTACGTTTGGTAGTTGACAATCATTATCTGCCGGTGACCTCATCAATTTATAGGTTCGGTGTTGGCGAATTGAGTGCCACCAACGCAATTGCAGGCGGTAATTCTTGCTTGTTGTTCTCCCATGTGGAGACTCACTGATCAGGGCCACTCAGCGTTCTCTGAAATGGTCCCTGTCCTTCATATCGTCGGAGTGCCTAGCACTACACAGTTGAAGAATAAGCCTATGCTCCACCACACACTTGGTGATGGAAGGTATATACTTCTTTTTTTGTTGATCCGGTGTCTCACGTCTTCCAGATTCAACGTATATACGAAAGTTGCGGAACAGATCACCGCTGCTCAGGCCATGATTATGAACAAAGCACAAGCTGCGGCCGAAATCGATCGAATCCTCATGGAGGCTATCATTCAGGTAAGTACTGATTATCTGCCTTCCCCTGTTCAAGCAGTAAACGTCCTTCAGGCTCGCCCCGTCTACCTTACCCTTCCGATGGACCTCACCACCGAAAAGATCTCTGCCAGGCGCTTGAAGGTCGAACTTCCGCGGACCCCTCCCCCCAATAACCCAGACGTCGAGAGCTATGTCATCGACGAGATTATGGAGCTCGTGGAGGATGCTAAACGAGACGTCATTGTCCTCGTCGATGCTTGCGCTGTTCGTCACGACTTGCGCGAGGAAGTCAACGACCTCCTCGTGAAAACACAGTTCCCTGTATACGCAACACCAATGGGAAAGACATCAGTGAGCGAGGAGCATGAACGATATGGTGGCGTGAGTTTTCGTCCCCGTCTTTCGTTCAAGACCGTTTTGACGTTTCTATAGATTTACATCGGTTCGATCACGCATCCGTCCATCAAGGAGAGGGTCGAGAACGCAAACCTTATCCTCTCGATTGGCGCGTTAAAGTCAGATTTTAACACGGGAATGTTCACGTACCACATTCCTGCGAGGCACACCATCGAGGTAATTTTCTGTGACATGCTAGTTTTCGACGCTTAGGTGATTTTTGCAGCTACATTCCGACCATACACTTGTTCGCCACGCAAAATTCCCGGGTATAGGAATGAAGTGGCTTCTCCCGAAGCTTACGGAGAGGTTGAGTAAATTCCAGGAGGGTGCATCACGAATCCCCGTTCCGCACTATAAGTTAGATGTTCCAAAGGAAAGTGACGACAAGATTTCGCATGCTTATTTCTGGCCTCGCGTCGGAAAATTCTTCCGGAAGCAGGATGTCATCGTTGCTGAGACTGGTGAGTCGAAACGTATATTGTCCTTCAAAATGTAAGCTGAAGCATGTGTCCAGGCACTTCAAACTTTGGAGTTTTGGACGTTCCAATGCCTGACCAGTGTATTTTCGTTAGCCAAATCTTGTATGGAAGCATTGGATGGGCGACCGGTAAATACTATAAAGTTTCTCGATTGAACCTGCATCTGACGGAAACGACTGTAGCTAGCACACTCGGTGCGGCGATCGCAGCCCGTGACAGACATCTTGGGCGCACCATATTATTCACCGGTGATGGTAGCATGTACGTGGTTCGTCCATCGTGCCTGAACATTACTTCAATATTTCATGTGACAGGCAATTGACTGTGCAAGAGATCTCAACCATGACTCATAACAAGTTGACGCCGATAATCTTTGTGCTGAATAACAAGGGCTACAACATCGAGAGGCATTTGCACGGCCTAGATAGGCGAGTGGTCATTGATAAGGCACTCTACGTGACAGTTAACAATTCCTTGCAGGAAGTACAACGACATTGCAGACTGGTAAGACGTCTCGTTCTCTTCATTTATATTTTGCTCAAACATTCCCACAGGAAATGGGCTTCGCTCCTCACTACTCTCGGTGATATTGAGGGCAAGCTGACACAGTCGTACACGGTCCGCAGCAAGTCAGAACTCGACAAGCTTCTCGACGATGAGGAATTCGCGAGTGCGCGGAAGATACAGTTGGTCGAAGTAATCATGGACAAGTACGACACACCCCGTGCGTTACAAGCATCCGCAGCATTGACTGCACAAGCTGCGGCGGGGCAGCTCTGAAATCATTACCAAATGTTTTTTTAACGCATCAAGATTGTATAACCGCTGTATTATTATTACAATGAAAATGACTGAATGTGTTGTGACTACAATTATGACTTCTAGTAGTCGAACCGACAGCTACAGGGGTGTTCACATTTCAACTTAACACGTGACTGACGCGTACCAGGCTGAGGCAATTGGCGCGTCAACCACGAGCAACCGTCTGTCTAATCCGAATCAACATATCGTCCACAATATTGTACTGCTCCACACATTGGACTCTGCCACAAAGCTGTCACCTTAATTCCGCTGTTGGTCACTCATCACTTCAACCCTGCTACCAACAGTACCTCTGTAACTCGGGACATTGACCGTGATCAGGCAGCATAATGGCGCACAACTCAGATACTATTCCTCGTAGAATGGGCAACTACTGGCTACAAGATCGACTTGGATCAGGCTATTCAGGTACGTACTGAGCCCACTCAACGCTATTCCTCACCCAGGCCATCTCGTCCCAGGCTCTATCTTCAAAGCACGCCATGTTCACGATAACACTTTCGTCGCGCTCAAAGTGCAAGACGTCGACCACGAGTGCCCAACAAATCGCTACGAGCAGGCCATCTATCCTCTACTGCAAGGAGGAGAGGGCATGCCTCGGTTATGGGCGAGCGGTATCCAGGGAAAATGGCATTATCTAGTCATAAGTCTCCTCGGAAGAAGTCTGGAGGGTATCTACCGAGAAAATTTGCAATGGGGGCACAATAGGATGGACCTTCGGAGCGTATGCTCTATTGCGATTCAGGTGGTGAGTGTGCTCTAGCTTCAGATCGATGGGATAACCTTGACGTTGATCGAATGTGCAGATCGCACGCTTGCAGATCATGCACAACCGCGAAGTTCTGCATCGCGATATACAGCTTGGGAACTGTGCTATCGGATTGACGCCTGAAGAAGACACCATCTATATGATCGACTTCGGGTTTTCTAAACGCTACATCGAATCGCACACGCGGCGGCATATCCCAGACTCAAAGGAGAAGAGAGATTTCTTGGGAAACTATTGGTTTACGTCTGTCAACGTGCATTGTAAAGGCAAGGGTCAGTATCCTAGATTTATTTATGTGTTACGGCTACCTATGAGAATTGTCGCAGTACCGTCTAGGCGAGATGATCTTGAGGCTGCCGCATTGATGTTTATACATCTTCTTACGCCTGGAGGACTCTCGTGGACACGAAACGGTGTACCAAAAACCGACTCGGCGCACGATCGTATCAAGCGAGCAAAAAAGAACGCTCGCCCTGAAGACCTGTGCAAGGGAATACCCTCTGAGTTCGAAGAGTTCCTGCGCTATTGTAGACGGCTGAAGTTCTTTGAATGCCCTGATTACGATCACTGGAAGGACGAGTTCCAGGCGCTCGCACAGGACAATGGCTTCACCGATATTGAGCGCTTTATCTGGCCACCACCGCCAGCTCCCAAGGTACGAGCGTCTGTCGGTACACCTCAGTTTGTGTATTCAGAATTTTCAGGTTCAGCCTCAAGCAGGACGGCCTGCTCCTACACGGCCCACGATTGATGCAGATGAGATGGAGAACGTCCTAAAAGACTTGGCCAAGCTCCAGCTCAACCCGCCTCGTCCAATACTTGGGGACCAAACTAATGTCCCTGCTCCTGCGCGAAGAGATGACACAAAAAAGGCTAGCGAAATCATATCCGTAAGCGACAGCTCCGATGACGATAGATCGAGGCCAAATGGCCAACCTCTTCCACCCTGCACTCCCGTGCGAACAAAGAAAGCGAGTCAGCTGCAGAAGCTCAGGCTTTCGGTACTTGATTCGACGGATAACGCTGCTCTTGCAGTCGCCGTAGACGAGTTCGCGAAATTCCTGCAATTGGGCTCAAAGACGCTCACCAAAGAGGGTTTCGCCTTTTTGGATGCATTGTACAAACAGCTCGCAGATCCTTCGATATTCGTACACCCGCTTCGGACTTTACGAAGTGTAAATCGAGAGGACGATCGAGCCCCCCAACCAGCGCATGTAAAATTGGGCGTGGTTGCGAGGCTTCGTCGGGAAGTGGGGATTGCATCGAGTAATAGGGTGCTTGCGAACCTCGTGGCTGACTTTGGTGCTGTTACCAACAAGAGCAGTGGGAGGACTATCACCAAGGATGGGTTTGCGTTTTTAGAGGGACTAGCTGCGAGGCTACAGGCGTTAAATTAGAGCTGGAAGGGAGTACTTGTGTTTGCCAGGCTCCTTTCATTGGGTGACTATCCGTAGGCAAAATAATGCGGAATAGATTATAACGGACTTTGAAAGATATTTGCAAAAGATAATCTGTATAGAAAACACAACCGTAACGCACCTGGATTAAAATAATTCGGTCAAAACTGCAATGGACGACCTGCTACTACAGTACCACAATCTGGTGAATGACGGAGAAGAGACAGGATTTCTCGACGACGAAGAAGACGCGAGGATGCTAGCAGCTACACTCGTTGCTGGAATAGAGCTAGCTCGACTTGATCGTGTCGAAACCCGGAACCCTAAGCGACTGTACCTTTGTCGTGCCCACTTACTTCCTGACCCACATCGGAATACCCCGTGGCAAGTGCTGTATACAAGTCACAGTGATCGTGCGTTCATTACCACGATGGGGATCGATGTTCTAACGTTTGAATTCATCCTTACCTCTGGCTTTGCCAGTCTGTGGTACCACAAGTCCATCACACGTCCTGATACCAACTCGCAAGGCATTCCACGCCTGAATCGCCGTTCACTCGATGCTGGAGGAGCACTCGGCCTCATGCTCCACTATCTCAACTCCACCATGCACGAGACTAGCCTGCAACAAATCTTCGCATTGATCCCCGCCACTGTTTCTCGCTATCTAACCTCTGGACTGCCCATACTCTTACAAACACTGTGCTCTATGGTTGATGCCTCAATTCGATGGCCACGGGGGCCTGATTTCGAGCGTTGTAGTGCCCTCGTAGTTGCGCGTCACTCACGCTTGGAAGGTGCTTTCGGAAGCATCGATGGCCTCAAACTCCCCGTGCAGACCTCACATGATGTTGATATCGAAAACGCCACCTACAACGGTTGGCTTTCCGAACATTTTGTCAGTTCAGTCATAGCATTTTCTGCTGAAGGTGCGTTTTTCGGTCTTTCTCCAACAATTTGTACTCAATAATCAATTTACAAAGGCATTGTGATCGCGGCAAGGACAAATGCGCCTGGAAGTTGGCACGATTCACGTCTCGCCTCTCACATATATACTAAACTTCGTCTCGACACACCTCCTGGCTACTACATCGTTGCAGATACTGCATTTCCTCGTGGGACGACTTCCGTTGACGGTCACATTTGCGCACCTTTGAAACATGGTCAAGTTTTGCGTGGGTCAGCTGCCGAGATAGAGGAGCACATGGTGTTTAACCGCCAACTACTCTCTTACCGCCAAACCGCAGAATGGGGCATGCGGGCTATCCAAGGCACATTTGGAAGGCTACGCATCCCACTTGACATCACCAACCAAGAAGCTCGCAGCGACCTTATCGAAATCTGTCTTCGGCTGCACAACCTGCACGCTGTACGTGTTGGGATCAACCAGATACGGACCGTGTACATGAAGCATTGGCAGGCTACTGAGGATGACCTGGACGTGTGGCGAGACTTTGAAAGCATGCTATTTTCAGAGCAGAGGAAGAAGGATCGGGTTTCGCGCTTCCATGTCATCTTAGAATACCAGTAGATACAACATGTAAAACTTATAACATCAGATGAGCAATGCAATGAAGTGTCATCACAGATAACCTTGGATGCGAGCATGAAAGCGGATACGAAAAGACGGTGACCTGAAGATCCTCAAGCAGAGGGGAAGTGCGCTTTGAGTTGCTGGATGGTGAATAGTAATTAGGTAGACTCACCTGATTGATTTCTCGCAATTGGAACATACCCTGGGCTACAATACTCCAGGATTTGTTGGAGTAAGTGTCGTCACAGATAACCTTGGATACGAGCATGAACGGGCGCAAGACGTTCGAGTCAAACTGAGCGCAAGATGCAGAATGGTGGGAAGCAACAATCTTTACATTGTACATTGGTACCCTAGATACATTATACATTACATGGTACATTGGTACCCTAGATACATTGTAAGTATCATAACACAATCAAATCTCTACTGACCCCTCCTTTTGAATGGGCTTGATAGGCTCATCAGCGATGTCCTCGAAGTATGGGCGATCAGAATACTTGAGACGCCCAGAGGGGCCGATTTTCTGAAGGCGCGGTGGCTTGCGCCCCTCGGATGCGGTACTTTCACCTTCATCAGTAAGCCACCTAGTGGATCCCCCACCCTCAGGGTACCACTCTTGATGCAGATTCTTGCGTTTGGGCATCCGAACATGCTGACGGCGCGTGGATCCACTCATTTGCATCATCTCGATGCGAAGCTCAGCCCGATCACGTTCACGTTCGATGTCGTACATGCGAGCGCGCAAATCAAAGAGTTGGCCATGCAGGGTTTCTGTGGCAGCTTGGGAATCACGGAGCTGCTGACTTTGGGTAAGTAGATGTGTGGTGGCGAGGCTGCGATTGGCACGATCTTCGTCACGGTTGCGCTGGGTGGCCGGGTCAAATGCTGTGGAAAGTCGAGTGAGTAAATCCGTAGCTGCCGCTCCTCGAGTATTGCGATGTGGAGCTGGGGCTTCTGCACGAGGAGTGGAGCGGGCAATGGCTGTATGCTGGATTGGGGGAGAGGTACGCTCATCCTGGTTCTGGTCAGAGACGACAGACAGACTGTCATCATCTTCCATGGCATCGTAATCCGTGTCGTTCAGGTCGCGTGTTCCTGCACGCTCGTTAATGAGCTGTTCAATGCGATGGGCGCGCGTGACTTCCGGAGGGCACACACCGTCTCCAGTCGGCTTTGTAGTCTTGACCAACTGTAATTATACTTGTCAGTAATGTTGCAGTCATGATACAAATTGAATCATACCTGTTTGAACTTCGTTTCGAGTGAAGTGAGTTTGCGTTCAGGCCGGTGCTTCACCTTGGCCCATTGGCAGAACTTAACTTGAACAGCCTGCCACCCGCGTTGACCGAGAGGGAGCTCGTCTTGGACTATGTCGAGGAGACTTTTGACGTCTGAGCTAGTATAATTGTTGGACCCTTGAGGGCGGCCTCGCCTCGCTCGTGCTTCTGCTTCATCATCCTCATCTCTGTCCTCTCGGGAACGCTTCTTTGGGTTAGAGTATCCAGCATTTTCCTTCTCCTTGCCTTTGCCCCTTGGGGCTTTGGCCTTGCGACGCACACCTGCTGTTTTGGTGGCCGGAATGTAGCCGCAGGCCTCCGCAATACTGGTGGGGTGAATCAAATCCATGTCGTCAGAGTGAGGTAGGGGGAGGAGCACGGGATTGATTGTGTTGGTGGTTGGCGCCTCACGTAGAGCAAGGCGAGAACTGGACGCCGGGAAGGGTGGAGGTGTGCCTTCGTGGGACTGGAAGGCTGGAGTGAGTGCGTAGGTAGAAGCAGGCTGCATGTATATAGTTAGTCATGTCAAAAATATCATATGATACTCGACGTACCTGATAACCCAGACTGTCGCCATGTTCGAACCGACAGGACCGATCAGATGTAAGAGTCTACAATAAGATGAGTATTGGCTGCCAGTAGACAATCGTTTGATAAGACTTACGTTGCAGATACCTGGATGGGACACCCAAGCGCCATCGTTATCACGGGTGAACGCATTTCCAGCGTGGTCGTAGTATAATTTAGGGCCCGGGTAAGACGGGGTACTACCAGGAGGTATCATGGATAGTGGAGGAGGAATGTCAGACATTGCACACTGTAGTTTTAATGAAAATGATGCTTATCAGTGCGTGCTCTTATATGTCTCGAAAACGCCAACTATTGGATGCATAAATGACTCTAGATGTTCGTAGTTAGTAGAACGACCCTGTGGTGGTCGCAGGAATATGTTAGTATACACAGGAAAACAAGTCTTTAATCTAAAAAAACAGTCGCGGTAGCTTGGGGAATGAGTTTTTTTCACAAGTCTAGAGAAAATGGTGTCGGCACTGCTCACCTCGTACCCTGGCCGGTTGCAGTGGTACGTGTCGGCGTCGTCTGCTGATAGCAATCTTAAAATATCAGCTGAAAATTTCGCCAGGGAGCTCAGGGATGGGACTGCGTATATTGGAAAATGTTTGGACCAGGTGGTGACCTTCGCCATGCTGAACATGTGTCAGGCGGACCTCAAGTCATGGATTAGTCAGCAGATAGCTTAGGCGTAGTGGCCCAAAACGGATTTAATCCGTCGTTTATAATCCGGATTAATCTGTAAGGGGGGGGGCCCCCCCCCCTTACAGATTTAGAGTTTGTAAGGGGGTCAAAAAATAATGTTTTGCAAATTCGATGCAAATGAACAGCGGCATCGCGGCACGACTTCCTTATATGGTCTCTTTTATTCTATCTTATTTTATTCCGCATTATTTCAGCCTACGGATAGTCACCCATTAGTGAGATGAGATATTCTAGTGCCTCACGGCTTTGTTCTCACACGCGTTGGATATATATACCGTATAGCAATGCTCCTGCCCATATTGCGATGTGTCAATATGATTTCTGACATTTGAGGAACGAGGCTTGAACGTTTAGAAACTTACGTCCTTACCATGAACGACGTGCATGGTTCATTCAATGATAAGTAGTGTGTTTTCCGACTCTCCTTCGAAGCTTCAAGTGCCAAGATGGAGTATAACCCAGCCCACGTGTGCTCTCGGTTATCACCGGGACAACCCAATAAATAGACGGGAAGACAGTTCGCTTCACTTGCTTTCCTTTGTCTCATTCTCTCTCCTTTTTTTATATAGAAGTTTGGATTAGACAGGAGTCTGCTACGACGACCTCAATCATGTCAGACGGATCAGAGAAAGGCGTCACGACTGTGAAACAGAATGTCTGCGTTATACCAGACCTCACAATCAAGGACTTGTTGAGTGCTATCCCGTACGTCTGCACGCGTCTTTGGATACATCTCGGGGCGAGGCGCTTATTACAGTCTTTTTTTTCAGCGCTCACTGTTTCAAGCGTTCAGCGTTGCGGTCATCATTATACATGTACGTTGCTATCTTGCCCAAGATAGCTGGCTCTGACGCGTTTCACACTGATTAGTGTTTATGACCTGGTGGTAATCTCGGGTATCTACAAGACCGCCACTTATCTTGACAGTCTCATCTCTCCCGAACACATTTCCCTCCCTCATCCTCTACTCTATCCTGCTGCACGCTTATCTCTCTGGGCGGGGTACTCCTTCTGGACGGGTCTCTTTGCAACTGGCCTTTGGGTCATTGCTCACGAGTGCGGTCACCAAGCATTTTCAGAGTCCAAGTTGATCAACAACAGCGTTGGCTGGGTCCTGCATTCCGCGTGCGGTCCTAAATTTTTATTTCCGTCAGTCACGTGACTGACAGTACCTTAATTAAAATTTAGGCTTGGTGTACCATACCATTCGTGGAGGATCACGCATGCGAAACATCATGCTTCAACTGGTCATATGACTCAGGATCAAGTCTTTGTCCCCAAGACACGTTCGCAGCTTGGCTTGCCCTCATTCGACCCGACGAAGGAGGATATTCTTGGTTCGAGTGTTTCGGATGAAGTAATGAAGGAGCTGAAGGAGGCGCTGGGCGACTCCCCTATTGGCGCTATGTTGGGTGCTGCTACCTATTTGGTTAGACGAATTGGATAAGATCTGTGTGATCAGTAGCTGACGGTTATTTTAGCTTGGCGGCTGGCCTGCATATCTTATCCGCAACGCATCTGGCCAGAAGCGTTACCCCAAAGGCACCAACCGTGAGTAACGATTCGTGTTGCAAAGAACGATTTAATGATTTCTTTTTGTAGACTTCAACCCTGATGCTGTGATGTTCGCACCTCACCAGCGTGACTCGATCGTTCTGTCTGACATCGGTATCGTGCTATGGCTTGCTGGTATCACCGGTTCCGTCTACACATTTGGGTTCTGGACTGTGTTCCGTCTCTACCTAGTGCCTTACCTCTGGGTCAACCACTGGCTCGTCCTCATCACGTTCCTCCAACATACCGACCCGCTTCTCCCCCACTACCGTGCCTCTGAGTTCTCTTTCCCCCGTGGTGCTCTGGCTACTTTGGACCGCAATCTTCTTGGTGGCTGTGGCTCGATTATGGGTTGGATCGGTGCTCAAGCTACCCACGGTATCTCTGAGACCCACGTCCTTCATCACGTCTCCAGCAAGATCCCTCATTACAACGCTTGGGAAGCTTCTGATGCCCTTCGTAAGCGCCTTGGGCAAGCAGGGATTAAGCTTGAGGGTGCTCCGGGTGGATGGGGGGAAGTCTATAGGGTTTTCAAGGAGTGCAAGGTCAGTATACTTTTACTTCGGTCTCGTATATGTTCTGAGGCATTGTTTAGTTTGTCGAGGATGAAGGCAACATTCTTTTTTACAAGAATGCCTCGGGTCTCGCTGCCACTCGCCCAGCGTTCGCTGATGGTAGCGCTAGCGACTCCGGCATCGAGATTGACAAGATCTAAAAGCATTGTAGAGTCGCTTGTAGACCGCCTACTTGACTATTCCTTACATTATGATCCATAACATAGATGGTGTCACGTCTTTGGGGCAAGGGGGTCTGGTGGATTATTATTAGAGTCCTACGATCTTGCGTTATGATAATTCTAATGAATCACAAAATGAATGATCTTTTCGTTCGCCATTATTGATTAATTGTTGCTTGTGGAGATCTCTTTCTGCTACAGATCTAAGAACTTGTTGATGTCTTGACTCTTGACCGCTAGTTAGCGCAAGGACTTCAATTGGCAGCGTGTTGCGTGCTGTGGCTGAATGTAGGGGTGGCTAGATGATACGAAGTCTGATCAAGATCTCCGTACGTGAATAGAATAAATCCGTTCCATCTTTCAAAAATCGACGTCATTCATGGACTACTGAATCTCATTCTTCCACAAATCCGAGAAGTCGTTAATGTCCCGACCACTACTCAGCGCGAGGGCTTCCATTGGCAGCATGTTGTGTTGGTGAGCCGGTGCGTTACGCGATGCGACCGGATGTAAAGGCGAGTCGATGATACGCAGCTCGGGTATGCTCGACCCTTGCGTGAAGACCAACAAGAGCTCTTCGTACGTGAATAGCAGGGGATCCGTTCGGGGTGCATATGGGTTGAAGTCTAGGACATGTACCCGAGACAGATCACGCGTCATCAGCACATCGAAAACGTCTTTATAAGTGTGATGAGTGCGCGGACTACGACAAAAACGATGCGACACATACAGTCTTGTTGTCCATGCCATTCGGACTTGATCTTGTCCTCCCAAAAACGCTGAAGCGTCTCTAAGATCTTGTTTTGTGTTTGCGGCTCGTTCATGAAGTCATAGAAATTCGTATCGCGTTGTGATATCCCTGTAGGAGCGTCGTTCGTGGCTTGCTGGAACAAGAATTAGAAACAGGACGTACCTATAAGACGGCCTTCACGAACGAAACACCTGAACTCGCGACTCCGGTCTATAGGATACCATTTCCTCAAGACAAGCTCGAGTTGGTATGATGGCGGATTCGAGGGATCGCATTGGCATCCCTCGAAGACCGTGTCGATACTGAGGTCGTGCGATATGAAATCCGAGGATTTCAGCAAGATGTAGACGTCTGATGGAGATGTGCATTTGAGAGGCGAGGATGGTGGAAGCACCCATGATGCGTCCTGTGTTCGATGTGAACGGCGATCGATTTCGATGGAACGAGCTGACCTTTGGTGAAGAAAAATTGAGCTTGGGGAAGATGGCGCCGTATTCTTTGATGATTTGTCTTATCCGCTCATCTAGATCGGGGAAGGAGAAGGATTGCCCAACTGCGGCGTCGTCCTCATCCTCTTGGTCCAAAGGAGAGCTTTCTGCGGGACTGGCAGTGGGAAGTGAGTAGGACTGAAACGGATGGTGATTGTCGTCAACTGACGCGTTTTCCGAGCCTTCTGGTACGAAAATGCCGTCCGAGTCGAGGTATTCCTTAAATGCTTGACTCAGGGGACGGATGATGGTGCTTTTGATGCTAATGGAGGAAAATGTCGGATACCATGATGAAAATTGGAAGGAAAGTAGATAATCTGGTGTTTGTAGAGGAAAGATGCTACTATGTGATGACATGCCGGTCTAGGTTACTATCAAGGAGCTGCAGTTGCTAGTGCTCCTCCTTGATCAAGGACAAAGATTATGGTATTATAACTGCACATTTATTATCTGCGCTTAACCGGTCGCTTCTCATGTTACCAGGGTGAGCCTTGGTTCTTGAAGTCGAAGGCTGGGGGCTCAACTAGATTTAGGGGAAGAACGAATCGGTATAGACGACATACAGAGGCTGAAGAAGTACATGAATTCTGAAACTGGTACCAATATTGTAAGGCCTCGGATCTAGTTCCTAGTGCTGGTATAATCAATAGATGAACGGTTCCACTACGAACAGGAATGAGAATGGACCATACACGTAGCCTGATAGTAGCACTCACAGTCACAATCATCATCCGAATTGAAGCGTTCGGCTGGCATGTCCAAATGGCCGACGCCGCGATCTTGTAAAATATTCGCGCGGGCATGAGAATCAACCCATCCGCCAAGGTTGGTGTCTTCATCGACATAGCACCCAATGGGCGGATGAAATTCGCCCCTTCTGCCAACAGAGTGGTCGATGACGCGTTTCACTAACAAAACATCGCAATCCTCTTCATCTTCGTTCGGTTCAGTATCATTCAGTGCTGTAAAGTCGCTCCCGATGAGTATGCGTGAGGGTAATTGCTCCTTGCCACTCTTGTTCTCCGCAGGAGGGAAATAGTATACTGTTCGGTTACTGGCACTGTGCGGGAGAAAAAATGGCTTCCGGGGCTTCCATACGGGCTGTTGATCCTCCTGGCCCTTCTCTTCTGTTGTACCAAACAACGGAATGCGGTAAACTTGCAGCAACTTTCTGCTGCAACTGAAGTAGAGATCCTTTGATGTCCAAGTGAGCGTAAATGGCATCTTCGATACGTGCAGCTGTGTAGTTTGGCCTAGCGCTAACTTCATGCGATGAATCTGCTGAGGTGACCTGGCAGTCTTTCTCCGAGAGAGACGGTACGTGCACACGAGAAGAGCTAGTTTAATGGGAGGCAGGGGTTCTGAGTTCTTCAATTCCGGAGCCTTCACTTGTGCTTCAAGAGTGGCGATATGCAAAAATTCACCACATTCAGAAAAATGGATTTTCATGAAGACATGACCCGCTGATAATGGTCATCAGCATCGATTGCCCTGACTTTTATTGGACTTACTGTGGGGGGTTGATGGCTGCAGTCGCCGGATGAAGTGCGTTTTGGCCAAGTAATCCACAAACAGGATATCGCCATCGGCGAGTGGCCAGACGATCAGGGACTTCGTGGGGTGGAAGACAGGCGGCGAAGCAAACAGTCTACACTTGATTGGCTGCCTCAGGCAGAAGAGACGAGTGCACAATTGAGTGTCAAACACAGTGATGGTTGCTTGAGCCTTTTGCTTCTCTGCGCGTTCACTTGATGGTCGCTCCCAGTTGTGTCGTTCCTCGTGGCGAAAGAGGCCATTGTTGAACACTTCATCATAGCTACTTTGTTCGGAAATGTCATTGCAGTCCTTCGAGTGGGCATTGATTTCAACACCGAAACCACTGATATCAAAGGAATGATAGCTCTCGTTGTCAGTGTCAGTATCTTCGTTACCAAAGTGATTGGCCCATAGAGGGAGTATATCATCTTCAAATCCGAAATTAGCAGAAGAGTCGGTGCTGCCTTCACCTATGCTCTCGTTGCTCGAATCTTCCGAGTCAGTTCCGCATTCAAATTCATCTTCTGAAACCGATGCGGTCTCTATGGAACTGTCTTCATCTTCAAGATCCTCATCAAGTTCATCCCCGTCTACCCATGAATCTTCATCGGCACTTGTGTCTAGGTCGTCGTCTTCATCACCTGCTCCGTCTGCTTTGATCTGCGTCACTTTGAGATCTACTTTGGAAATATTCGTTCGGGAAGTGAGAACGAGGAACTGATGACGACGTGCAAACTCTTCGATGTAGATGGAGCGCAGATCGCACGGAAAGTATCGCGCAGGAATGGCGACAAATGTGTCATTTTTGGCTCGCCTGTACAGCTGGGTGCCAATCCGGAGGGTTTGACAATCTGGTCCGAAAGCAGCTGGCGCAGCCTTGCCTGTCTGTAAGGTAGGATCGGTTACGGACTCTGTATATAACTTCCAGTTGCAACTACTGGTGCTGAGTTGTATGGTCTGCTTGTGCTGGAGTTCCGGAGGGCGCTCTTTAGATAGATTCCAGCTCTCGCAAGAGCATTTGAGGATGGATGATCTGTTGACACGAGCTTCTAGCCTTGATACCCAAGAGATTGATTTCAGCGATCATATGGTAGAAAAACATATTGACTGACTGTATCCGTAATATCATGACTTTGTCTCCTGCCTCACTGACCGCATCAAAAACGTACTGGACTCCATCAGAATCGACATTCGTTTGGAAAGCAAAACTTGTGTATTTGCCCTCCAATCGAGACAGAAAATTATTCGGACTAAGAGCTCCGAACCATATGCGATCTAATTGTCCGACGTATGGCAGTATTTCGCATGTCTTTTCTCCGCCGCACTGCTCACAGCTAAGGAAATATATCCACTCTTGCAAAAATCGGCAGTAGTCTGTCCAAAGCTTTTGACCAGGACCGGTTTGAGCTTGTGCAAACCATGATGGGAACACTCGCCGAGCATATGTGTTGAAGCCATTATCTTCATTGGGATGGGAGAAGAACGAAAATTGCGCTTCTACCCATAGGCTCTGGACCTGCACGCAGGTCCGAAAGTTAGGAGAAGTGATGAAGGACTCAACACTACCTATTTCCGCGATAGCGACGTCGTCAAGGTGTTTGTCCCAGTACTTTGCTGCATACACAAGCAAAGGGCGACAATCCAGCGGGTCTTCCGTCACGTCAAGCCACCTTCCCTCTCGTCTGACTAGTAGACCGGAATATCGAGATTGACCCAGGTAACGTAAACAAGCGCGAGCCGGCCACTCAGCGCTAATGCGAAGATCTGAGGAATTGTCGCACAGGATATTTGGATGGTCCACAAGGAAATCGCGCAGGGTGGAATGTAAGATACGACAAGTATATTGCTCCTGAGGGCAAGAATTATCTGTCCTATCGGTGGTGATGAATTCGATGAAGGGTTGGACTATGGTACGGATGCTGTTGAAATTGGGCTTGACCATGTGCTGGAGTTCTTTGTGAGGCTCACTCTCCAAGCACGATACAGCCTCGGTAAGTTCTTCCAATCGCAGAGGACGTCGGGCAAAAATAACGAGTGAAAAGACTTTGCTGTATAGTTGTATGTTCAGCATGGCAAGCATGTGGTAGAGTACATGACCGACATACCAAGCTAGTGGGCGGTCAAGCTTCTGCACACGCTCGAAAAATCTGTGATAATACTCTGCCAGAGTCTCTGGGAGCCCTTTTAGATGTTCTTCCATTCTAGCGGTCGACCAACATTCTCCAAGGGCGTCTATCATGAGCTTTGCCCAAATAAAACTACACTCGGCACGACTTTTCAGCGTTTCCAGGATAGAAGGTTGCTCGGAAGGACTCGACCATAGTAACTGAAGCTTAGAAACCTCGTCTGAGAAATACAAAGCGAGATCGCTCCTCGTGTAGCCATCGATATCGAGGCTACGGCACCCCCGGAGTTCCTTGCTGATGCAATCCCGGCGCTGGCTACTACACCAGACACGAACTCTGGTAGGAGAGTCGTCCACGAGCTTGGCGAGAAAACGAAGCACTAATACAGTATCATCCCACGAACTTTTCGTCGTCGTCTCTTCATCCAGACCATCGAGAAAGAAGTAGATCCTCGAATATCCTTCAATTAATGCCTTGATGACTTTTTGAACCCTTTCAAAGAGAGATTCGGGTGCGTGCATGATCTTCTGCAATTCATCTGGAATTTCCTGCAGGCGCTGGCGGTATTGAAGGAGGAGTTGTGCTGCGAGAATAGACAATGTCTGCTCTGGAGAAAGATGCTGCGCAAAGTCATAAAAGTGAAAAATCACTACATCCGATCCTGAGCTTTTGGCTAGGAATTCGATGGCACTCGAACACAGGGTCGATTTCCCGGATCCAGGCGGACCATGGATCCACAAGATCGGTGATAATGGGGAATTGTTCTGCCACTGGAGAAATTCGTCATGGGAAAACAGCCATTGGCAAGTGATTTGGCTACGGCCACGTAAGATCCTGTCTTGCCGTGCGAGACACTGATTGTTCAAGGATTTTGATGACAGCCAATCCAAGACCATGTCCAGCCTCTGTGCTCCATCGCACTCCCACTGAAACCGGCGGTGATCTTCAACCCTGATCTTCTCTTCTTCCACCTCCAGCCGGACTGCTTTATTCGCCTGACGGTCTTCGCCTGATTCTTGGTCGTGAGGTAGGCCAGCGTATGCTTTGATCTTCACAACATCCTCACGCATGTCACTTACAATGCATCCCAACTTCTTTGTGCTAAAAGGTGTCCCGAACTTTGGTCCTAAGCCTATTGTCAGATCAAGCTCAATTGTCGTTACAAACTTAGATCTGACCTGACTTGATGCATTCTTTATCAACTCTATGCCAGAAGCGGATAATATTGATGTAAGCATTACAGAGGGTCCTCTCCATTTTTTGGTTTGTTTGGTACAGGTCGCCATAGCCAGCGATATTCTCTAGATGATCACTGAGAGAGGCCAACTCGTGCTGGATGGTTTCAAAGAGTCTCCCGTATTGATCGAGACTCTGAAAAAAAGGTAAAGTCGAGCAAACGTCACTAAATTTTATGTTCGACTAGGAACTTGGCACTTGCATTGAGAGCAACCTTGAGACAGCCCCAGACGATCGATCGGATTGGATTCAAGGTGGCTAAAACGAGATGGTCAACATCCAGGAGGGCATCTACGACGAGCAGGAAATTGACTCAATGAATCCACGATACCAGTGAAGCTCGTCAGAGCATTCATGAATGGGAGCAGATACGCGCGAACCACCTTCCGGGATTGTTTCTGGTAATCCTGACTCCGAGTCTCCACCTCTGTGATAGCTTCATTTATGGCTGTAACAGGATCATGCCATTCTGAGGCAAACTTTGAACATTTTTCGATGAATTTGACCTTTTCGGTCTGAGACGAGTTGATGGTTGTGCGATACTCTTCCCAGGCCTGTTCAAAGGGAGTTTTCCTTGAGACAGAAGAGTTTAGTTGGCACGTTAACATATCAACTTTGAGGACGCACTCCGAGGACTGTAGGGAAGTTTTCTCGTCTGGCTGATGCATGAGCGTTCAGTAGATGCAACTGTTTACACAGACGTTCCTCATAGCCAGCCTGACAGTTAAGTATGTCATAGTTCGCAGGCACAACAAAGTCCTTCATGAGGTGTTCGGATGGTCGCGAATCAGAAGCCTCGAGGTTGGAGCACAGCCTAAGAAGGTCTTCTAGAAGTGTTCAACTCTGCTGATAATGTTTGAACTCGTGGTATCCTGGAGGTGGAAATGCCGCATTGCACAATGCGAGGCAGGCCCGATGGAAGTACAAACAGTTAATAACAACACATTCTGTCACGGTATACATGCGGGGCACACTATTACCACTTATGATAGCCTACATCATGTAGCGAGGTGCGATATTACTGGTCACTGGTTGAAACGTTGAGGGGGCTATGTAGTTCCCCGCAAATTCTACTAGTAGCTTCGGTTCTGCTTGGAGCAAATTACGATGGGATTCCCCACGCCCCGAGCCCACAGGCTCAGGACATCAGGTAGTACTACTAGTAGACTGATCGCGAGAACAAGTCGTAAAAACATCCTGTTTGCGCAATGCGCACTGAGCAGGTCGTACCATAGCCAAGTGTCCAAATTCCTTGGGCATAAGTAGTATCGGTAGCGCAACATGGTGTCCAATCAATGACATGCGGTTACATCTGGCCAGCTTATGCACTGTCAACTTGAAGCAACTTGAAGAAGAGATATACAAGAATGGCAATTGAGATGTGCGCAACTGAGACTGAATCTGATTAGCACTGTTCGCAAATATCCTGTATGGCCCGAAAATCCCCACAGAATACAACGAAGACAAACTTACTGTAAGGTGTTGTATATCGTGTGCCAGCCGGAACACCGACTTGCGGATGAGAGCTGTGGTGTTCCCGAGCTTTGTTCCAATCCTGCATGGAATCAAGCACTGTGCGGATGTGTTTCACGTAAAGCGTCGATTTCGAATGTAATACGAGAGAGAGAGCAGTTGCCACAGTGTTCTTGATCTATAATGTCGTTGGCACCATTACTTTCAACTATACGAAATGCAAGAAAGCACCGATTAACATACCTGACGGCCATTGAGCGTTTCCAGGGCCAAAGCATCAATTTCAGCCTCGCTGATCAAGCACCGATGGGCATCCGATGCCTTCTTGATGAACGTCTTCCAGATCTGTCTCCGTGAGGTTTGACACAGCGGTGGGTACTGTACTGTGAAGTGGATTCGGCCTGTTTTGCGATTGATTGAGCAATGCAAGTACAAAAAAGCGAAAGCACGTACTCTCGAATGCAGCATCACACTGTGAGACCAAGTTGGTCGTCAAAAACATGATTCCCTGATAGTATTCCAGCTGCCGTAGAAAAATAGATACCAGGGCATTCCGCTCCACATCAGTCTCCCTCCTTTGTGACAGAAAAGCGTCTGCCTCGTCGAGAAGAACGACTGCCTTCCACCGCTGGGCGAGTGCCAGAATCTGAGCCAAAGCGTTGTCTACGCTCTCAGGGCTGGATCCTAATTCGCCCGCTGAAATACAATACAAGGGACGCTTTGTCACCTGCCCAAAGGTGGTGAGGGTAGATGAAATCGTGAGCAACATTGAGAAATACCTCTGCTGCTGCTTCCGCTGTAAGTGTCTTACCACATCCAGGTGGACCTGCAAGCAATCCGACAAGACCTTTTCCTTTTCCCCGCACGAAGTCATCGAAGGTTGACGCACGCGATGCGTGCTGCTCCACTAATGCATGGATCAACTCCTTCCGTCCGTCGTCCAGGACCAGACGATTGAAAGGCTCCGATGACCAGGACACGTCCCGCAGGCAGTCAAGAGCGAATCCACCTGAGACGTGTAAGTTTGTGGCAGAAACGTGCGGAATCAATCAGAAAATTCTCGTACCCCACTGCTTTGTTTCGAAGCAAAAGCCTATGATAACAGGGGTGCAGATTATGTATTGCTCTTCCTCGAGTTCCGCTCGCTTCAATGGGGTGGAAACCGGGGGATTGAGACTAGAGTTAGGTTGAAACATACGAAATGCCCAAGGATCGATCATAACGTGCCCATACGCCTATATTGATTTGTTATAGGCCATACAGCAGAACTGGTTATTACTGCTCACCCTGCACTTTCGAAGGTTCTTATGATCGTCCATGGGATGGTGGTCGACACAGGCAGCCATCCCGGAAATCTCACCATAAGTCTGGCATTGCAAGCTTGCAAATATCCGACCTCGTTTGGCAGCAAATTCGCGAATGTTGCGTCCATTTGAGTGATAGAGGAGAGGAAAAACAGACAGGCTTTGTATCTTTCGCTCTCCTTCGAAAGACGGAATCAGAAGCCTTTGGTTAGCAATTCCAAAATGCTTCCCATCGTCAGTGATCACATGACAATGGATTGCAGCGAAGATTCCTTCATTTGTTTTCATGATCTCAAAGCGCGTAGCTCGGAGAATGTGATCCTGCTCGGTGAACTCGTGGTGACTAAAGACTAGGGTGCCATGACGAAATAATGTCCAAAGTAAATCGAAGGTGATGGACTCGTGTCTTGTCAATGACTGAAAGTCGGCGAAGGTAGTTTGGTATTCCTCCCAAGTAAAGTGAAGGGTTACTTCGATTTCAGATATTAGCGAAGTGTTGAGGGTTCCTTTCGACCTTTCCAATTCTAGTCGTTCCTTGAGCTCATTGAAAGAGAAAAAAAGCAGCTTCTGATCACACTGAAATACATAATGAGAATTGCAATGCGATGTTAAAATATTTAATGTTTAGCTTACGACAGGGGAACTTCGCAAGAGATCTAAACCCTCCACACCTCGGTGTATCTCCATGAGCACCTCGCAAAGTTCTTGACTTCGGATGTCAATTTCAGTCTTTGCGTGTCGACCCTTGATGTCTATGACTCGTCGGATGACGAGGACTGGTTTCTTTTGATCCAGTCTCTTGAGGTGCTTTGACTGTTTGTTTGTGTTCGTCCTGTTGTAGACGATTGCTGAAAATCGTCTGAGGGAACTATGAAGTTCAAACACTGAACATCCTGTTCTAAAGATACTTACGGATCAAAACTGTAACGAAGATTGACATGAAGAATTGGGACGATACGAAGGAACTCACCATTGGTCATAACGAACAATTCGTGCTTCCAGGGGCAGTGTTGTTGTTCCTACACCAGGCTCCGTACTAGACATGATACGAAAATTATGGTAACTTCTTGTGGACTGAGAACAACGCAGTGTGTCTTCAGCTTTATGTCTGATGAGAGTAATACAGGTGGAAGACCACGTGTCGAGTGCCTGTATACTGCATTTAATATTACATCCACCGTCACATTTGAAATGCAGTGCAAAAAAAGGTGAGCGAGTTCATACCGACTGCATAGCCGCAAACTTCGAAAGGGTCGTCAAAGTAGCAGGATGGAATAGGGTAAGAACGGGCCACCCCGAATCAAAACCACCCTTGAATAGAACAGCATTCGGAATACATGCAGCCAGTGTGTGCAGCTGATGTAAAAAATGACTTATCAGCATGAGCCCGGGCAGCCAGACCTGATATCCATGACTTGACTATCAACAAGGTCAGGCTGTCGTTATGATGTGATGCCTACAACCTTTTGTCTTGCTATGGGTACTTGTAGGAGCTGCGAGTTTAATGTTCCCTCCTTGAAGGTCGGATCGAGTAGCATACGATAGGTGGTAAGTGATATGTTGCAAGAAATACGTCAGGCTGGTCACGAGCCTAGCCACAGGTAGCAATTTCTTATCCGCGTCTTCAGGTCATCTAAGATCCACCTCCTGCGCCTGGCTCCAGTAGAAGGCATCTCAACCTTACTACTTTCTTCTTGCGAAGGAGAGATATGGGGGTTGCCAGCAACCATACATGTACATGCCCCGCGTGTTCCAAAAGAGAAATCAAATTGCAATGGAAGGGGCAGGACTGGCGAGTGACATATACATGCCGAGTAAATGAATTTGCCGCTTGCTAACAGAAAAGCACACATCAAGAGCCTGGGAGGGTGCGTGTATAGTATGCCTCGATCATGATGGCGCGGACTCGTCTGCATTAGGATGCAGCATGTACTGGGGTTTATGTAAGTTGAAATTGAATATTTATTTATTTGCTTATCGAATCGTTTGAACTTCGTCCGTTCAACGTTCAAGCTTGGCGGCCTACATACATGCATCTAGCCAGAAGCGTTATCTCTCAAAGGTACCAACCATACTATGAACCAACGAACCGTGTTGCAA
The DNA here is from genome assembly GCF_016647745.1 of Suillus plorans. Taxonomy (NCBI): domain Eukaryota; kingdom Fungi; phylum Basidiomycota; class Agaricomycetes; order Boletales; family Suillaceae; genus Suillus; species Suillus plorans. Next base: position 257,384 of record NW_024537399.1, read on the forward strand.
AGAGAATAATTTATAGACTTCAGTTCCGATGTTGTGATGTTCGCACCTCACCAGCGCTAGTCCATCATTCTGTCTGACATCGGTATCGCTGGCTCTGTCTATCTTACATATGGGTTCTGGACTGTGTTCCGTCTCTACCTAGTGCCTTACCTCTGGGTCAACCACTGGCTTGTCCTCATCACCTTCCTCCAACATACCGACCCACTTCTCCCCCACTACCGTGCCTCCAAGTTTACTTTCCCCCATGGTGTTCTGGCTACTTTGGACCGCAATCTTCTTGTGGGCTGTGGCTTGATTATAGGTTGGATCGGTGCTCATGCTACCCACGGTATCTCTGAGACCCACGTCCTTCATCACGTCTCCAGTAAGATCCCTCATTACATGATGCTCTTTGTAAGCACCTTGGGCTGGGTATCAAGCTTGAGGGCGCTCCGGGTGGACGGGAGGAAATCTACAGGGTTTTCAAGGAATGCAAGGTCAGTATACTTTTACTTCGGTCTTGTATATGTTCTGAGACATTGTTTAGTTCGTCGAAGACGAAACCAACATTCTTTTCTACAAGAATGCATCGGGTCTCGCTGCCACTCGCCCTGCATTTACTGATGATAGCGCTAGCGACTCTGGTATTGAGATTGGCAAGATTTAAAAGCGTCAGAGTTGCTCACGTCTTTGGGGAAAGGGGATCTGGTGGATTATTATTAGAGTCCTAGGATCTTGCGTTATGATAATTCTAATGAACAACAAGATGTATGATCTTTTCGTTCGCTATCATTGATCAATCGTTGCTCATGGAAATATCTTTCTCGATCCTAGAACTTGTTGATGTCTTGACCGCTAGTAAGCGCGAGAACTTCGATTGGCAGCATGTTGTATTGATGCATTGCGCTGTGGCTGAATGTAGAGGTGACTCGACGATACGAAGCTGCGGCCAGGTCTGACAAAAGCTTTCCGTACGTGAATAGGACAAAATCCGTTCGGGGTGCATGTGGGTTGAATTCTAAATCTAATAAACGATCTTTCAAAATAAGACTGTGTCTATTAGTCGTCATCATTCATGGACTGCTGGATCTCATTCTTCCACAAATCTGAGAAGTTATTGATGTCCTGACCGCTAGTCAATGTGAGGGCCTCTATTGGCACCATGTTGTGTTGCTGGTGCGTCACGCGATGCGAACGCATGCAAAAATGAGTCGATGATACGGAGCCCGGGTGTGCTCGACCCCTGCATGAAGACCGACAAGAGCTCTTCGTACGTGAATAGCAGGGGATCCGTTCGGGATGCGTATGGGTCGAAGTCTAGGTCGTGTCCCCGAGACAGATCACGCGTCATCAACACATTGAAGACGTCTTCAGAAGTGTGATGAGTGCGCGGACTACGACAAAAACGATGCAACACATACAGTCTTGTTGTCGATGCCATTTGGACTCGATCTTTTGCTTCCAAAAACGCTGAAGCGTCTCTAATATCTTGTTTTGTGTTTATGGCTCGTTCATGAAGTCATATAAATTCGTATCGCGTTGTGATATCCCTGTATGAGCGTTGTTCGTGGCTTGTTGTAACAAGGATAACAAAACAGGACGTACCTAGTATGAGACGGCCTTCACGAACGAAACACCTGAACCCGCTACTCCGGTCTGTAGGTTACTAGGATACCATTTCCTCGAGACAAGCTCGAGTTGGTACGATGGCGGATTCGAGGGATCGCATTGGCATCCCTCGAAGACTGCCCAACTGCAGCGTCGTCCTCACCCTTTTGGTCCGAAGGAGAGTTTTCTGCGGCAGTGGGAAATGAGTACGACTGAAACAGATAGATATTGTAACCAACTGACACGTTTTCCGAGCCTTGAGTCTGGTACGAAAATGCTGTCAGAGTCGAGGTGCTCCTTGAAATTTGAATGCTTGACTCAAGGGACGGATGACGGTGCTTTTGATGCTAATGGAGGATAAATACCATGATGAAAATTGGAAGGAAAGTAGATAATCTGGTGTTTGTAGAGGAAAGATGCGATGACATCATGCCAGTCCAAGTACAGGCTATGATCATCATCATCGAGAAAGCTAGCTACTACTACTAGCCTACAGTTGCTAGTGCTACTCTTCAACGAATGATGTTATAGGCCAGGCCTGCACATTTATTATCTGCGCGTTCCGCAGCTTGCGCAGTGCGTGTTTTCTTAAGAGCTTCCACATTTCCACTCTACATTGTCAGTAATTGGAAGGCTTCTGACGGATTCAGGTTTGCGTGTTAGTATCTTTGTATCTTGAGAACACTTCAAGCTTCAACCGGTCATTTCTCATGTTACTCGGGGTGAGCGCTTGAGCTTTGGTTTTTGAAATCGACGACTCGGGGCTCAACTAGATTTAGGAGAAGAACGGATCGGCATAGTTGACATACTGAGGAAGTACATGGATTCTGAAACTGGTACCAATATTGTAAGGCCTCAGGTCTAGTTCCTAGTGCTGGTATAATCAATAGATGAACGGTTCCACTGTGAACAGAAATGAGAATGGACCATGCACGTAGTCTGATATTAGCACTCACAGTCACAATCATCATCGGGATTGAAGCGTTCGACTGGCATGCGAGGGTCTAAATGGCCAACACCGCGATCTTGTAAAATATTTGCGCAGGCATGGGATTCAACCCATCCGCCAAGGTTGGTGTCTTCATCGACATAGCACCCAATGGGCGGATGAAATTCTCCTCTTCTGCCAACAGAATGGTCAATGACGCGTTTCACCAACAAAACATTGTAATCCTCTTCAGCTTCGTTTGGTTCAATATCCTTCAGTGCTGTAAAGTCACTCCCGATGAGTATGCGTGCGGGTAATTGCTCCTTGCCGCTCTTGTTCTCCGCAGGAGGGAAATAGTATACTGCTCGATTATTTGCACTGTGCGGGAGAAAAAATGGCTTCCGAGGCGTCCACACGGCTTGTAGATTCTCTTCGGCCTTCTCTTCTGTTGTACTGAACAACGGAATGCGGTAAACTTGCAGCGACTTTCCACTGCAACTGAAGTAGAGATCCTTCGATGTCCAAGTGAGCGTGAACGGCATTTTCGATACGTGCAGCCGTGTGGTTTGGCCTAACGCTAGTTTCATGCGATGAATCTGCTGAGGAGGTGACCTGGTAGTCTTTCTCTGAGAGAGACGGTACGTGCACACGAGGACAGCTAGTTTGATGGGAGGCAGGGGTTCTGAGTCCTTCTTCGATTCTGGAGTCTTTCTTTGTGCTTCAAGGGTGGCAATATGCAAAAATTCACCACATTCAGAAAAACGGATTTTCATGAAGACGTGACCCGCTGATATCAATCATCAGCATCGATTACTGCGATTTTGATCAGACTTACTGTAGGGAGTTGATGGCTGCAGCCGCCGGGTGAAGTGCGTTTTGGCCAAGTAATCCACAAACAGGACATCGCCATCGGCGAGTGGCCAGACGACCAGGAACTTCGTGGGGTGGAAGACAGGTGGCGAAGCGAACAGTCTACACTTGATTGGCTGCCTCAGGCGGAAGAGACGAGTGCTTGATTGAGTGTCAAACACAGTGATGGTTGCTCGAGCCTTTCCCTTCCCTGCGCGTTTATTCGACAGCCCTTCCCAGTCGTGTTGTTCCTCGTTGCGAAAGAGGTTATCGTCGAACACTTCAGATGGGATAGCATCATCTTCATCAGAACTACTTCCTAAATCTTCTTCATGATCGGAAATGTCATTGCAGTCCTCGATATCAAAGGAACGACAGCTCTCGTTGTCCGTGTCTGTGTCTTCACCGCCAAAGTGATTGGCCCAAGGAGGGAGTATATCATCTTCTAATTCGGAATTAGCGGAAGAATCGGTACTGCCTTGACTTATGCTCTCATCGCCCGAATCTTCTGAATCTGATGCGGTCTCTATGGAATCGTCTTCATCTTCTAGGTCCTCGTCAAGACCATCCCCTTCCGAATCTGATGCAATCGCTATGGAACTGTTGTCATCTTCCGAATCCTCGTCAAGTTCATCCCCTTCTACCCGTGGATCTTCATCGGCACCTGTATCTAGGTCGTCAGTTTCATCACCTGCCCCATCCGCTTTGCGCCAGGTCACTTTGAGATCTCTCTTGGAAATCTTCGCCCGGGAAGTGAGAACGAGGAACTGACGATGATATGCAAACTCCTCGACGTAGATGGAGCGCAGATCGCACAAAAAATGTTGCGCAGTAATGGCGACAAATGTGCCATTATCGGCTTGTCTGTACAGCTGGGTGCCAATCCGGAGGGTTTGGCAATCTGCTCCAAAAGCAGCTGGCGCAGCCCTGCCTGCCTGTAGGGCAGGGTCGCTTATAGACTCTGCGTACAAGTTCCAGTTGCAACTACTGGCAGTAAGTTGTATAGTCTGCTTGTTCTGGAGCTTTGGAGGTTGCTCTTTAGATAGATTCCAGCTCTCGCAAGAGCATTTGAGGATGGATGATCTGTTGACGCGAGCTTCTGGCCTTGATACCCCAGGAGTTGACTTCAGCGATCATACGATAGAAAAACATATTGACTGACTGTATCCGTAATATCATGACTTTGTCTCCTGCCTCACTGACCGCATCAAACACATACTGGACTGCATCAGAATCGAGACCCTTTTGGAAAGCGAAACTTGTGCATCTGCCCTCCAATTGAGACAGGAAATTGTTTGGACCAAGAGCTCCGAACCATATGCGATCCAATTGTCCGATGTATGGCAATATTTCGCATGTCTTTTCGCCGCCACACTGCTCGCAGCTGAGGAAATATATCCACTCGTGCAAAAATTGGCGGAAGTCTGTCCAAAGCCTTTGACCAGGACCGGTTTGAGCTCGCGCAAACCACGACGGGAACACCCGCCGAACATACATGTTGAAGCCATCGCCCTCGTCGGGACGGGAGAAGAATGAGAATTGTGCCTCTACCCATAGGCTCTGGACCTGCACGCAGGTCCGAAAGTTAGGAGAAGTGATAAAGGACTCGATGCTACCAATGTCAATAGTGACGTCGTCAAGGTGCTTGTCCCAGTACTTGGCGGCGTACACAAGCAAAGGGTGGCAATCTACTGGGTCTTCCTTTGCATCAAACCACCTTCCCTCCTGTCTGACTAGTAGGCCGGAATATCGAGATTGACACAGGTAACGTAGACAAGCGCGAGCCGGCCACTCAGCGCTAATGCGAAGATCTGAGGAATTGTCGCACAGGACATTTGGATGGTCCACAAGGAAATCGCGCAGGGTGGAATGTAAGATACGACAGGTATACTGCTCCTCAGTGCAAGAATCATCTGTCCTATTGGTGTTGATGAATTCGATGAAGGGTTGGACGATGGTACGGATACTGTTGACATTGGGCTTGGCCTTGTGCTGGAGTTCTCTGTGGGGCTCACTCTCCAAGCACCACACAGCCTCGGTAAGTTCTTCCAATCGCAAAGGACGTCGGGCAAAAATAACAAGTGAAAAAACTTTGCTGCACAGTTGTATGTTCAGCATCCCAAACATTTGGTGGAGTAAATGACAATCGTACCAAGCTAGTGGGCGGTAGAACCTCTCCATACGTTCGAAAAATCTGTGATAATACTTTTCCAAAGTTTCTGGAAGCCCTTTTAGAAGTTCCTCCATCCTAGCGGTTGACCAACCCGCTTCGAGGGCGTCCATCATGAGCTTTGCCCAGATAAAACTACATTCGGCACGACTTCTCAGCGTCTCCAGGATACAAGCTTGGTCGGAAGGACTCGACCACTGAAGCTTGGAAACCTCTTCTGACAAGTACAAAGCAAGATCGCTCCTCGCGTAGCCATCAATATCGAGGCTAGGGCGTCCCTGGAGTTCCTTGATAATGCGGTCCCGGCGCTGGCTACTGCACCAGACACGAACTCTGGTAGGATAGTCGTCTGCGAGCTTGACAAGAAAACGAAGCACTAATACAACATTGTCCCATGAACTCTTCGTCGTAGTTTCTTCATCCAGACCATCGAGAAAGAAGTAGATTCTCGAATGTCCCTCAATTAATGCCTTGATGATTTTTTGAGCCCTTCCAAGGGGAGATTCGGGCGCATGCATAAGTTTCTGCAATTCATCCGGAATTTTCTGCAGGCGCTGTCGATATTCGAGCAGTTGTCGCGCGAGAATAGACAGTGTCTGCTGTGGTGAAAGATGCTGCGCAAAGTCATAAAAGTGATAAATCACTACATTTGATCCTGAGCTTTGGGCTAGGGATTCGATGGCGCTTGAACACAGTGTCGATTTCCCGGATCCAGGCGGACCATGGATCCACAAGATCGGTGATGATGAGGAATTGTTCTTCCATTGAAGAAATTTGACATGGGAAAACAGCCATTGGCAAGTGATTTGGCTACGGCCACGTAAGTTGTCCTCTTGCCGTGCGAAACATAGATCATTCAAGGATTTTGAATCTGATGACAGCCAATCCGAGACTATGTCCCATTTATGTGCTTCATCTGACTCCCGCCGGGCTGCTTCATTCGCCTGACGGTACTTCCTCGACTCTTGCTGACCAAGTCGACCGGTGCAGTCTTTAATCTTCTCAGCGTCACAATGCATGTCGTTTATGATGCCTCCCAACTTCTTTGTGCTAAAAGGTGTCCCAAACTTTAGTCCTAAGCCTATTGTCAAACCAAGCACGGTTGTCATTACAAACATCGATCTGACCTGACTTAGTGCATTCTTTATCAACTCTATACCAGAACCGTATAACATTGATGTAAGCGTTGCAGAGGACCTCCTGCATGTCTGCGTGTTTTTGGTACAGGTCGCCATAGACGGCAATATTCTTTAGATGACCACCAAGAGAATCCAACTCGCAGTGGATGTTTTCAAAGAGTCTCGCGCATTGACCAAGGCTCTGAAAAAAAAGCACAGTTGAGCAATGAGCGTCACTAAAATTTATGTTCGACTAGAACTTGGTACTTGCATTGAGAGCGACCTTGAGACAGCCCCAGGCGATCGATGCGATAGGATGCAAGGTGGCTAAAACAAGATGGTCAATATCCAGGAGGGCATTTACGACGAGCATGGAACTCACTCAATGCATCCACAATACCAGTAAAACCCTCCAAGGCATCCACGAATGGGAGCAGATACTTGCTGACCACCTTCTGGGATTGTTTCTGGTAATTCTGACTCTCCACCTCTGTGATCGCTTCATTTATGGCTATAACAGGATCCCGCCATTCCGAGGCAAACTGGGAGCATTTTTCGATGAATTTGACCTTTTTGGTCTGAGACGACTTGATGGTTGTGCGATACTCCTCCCAGGCCTGTTCAAAGGGAGTTTTCCTTGAGACAGAGAAGAGTTTAGTTGGTACATTAACATATCAACTTTGAACACGCACTCCTGGGAAGTTGTGTTGTCTGGCTGATGCATGGACATTGAGTGGATGTGACCGTTTACAGTGTACACAGATGTTCCTCGTAGCCGCAACCAGCCTGGCGGTTATATACGCCTGGACTCTGTAGACACAGGTCCTTCATGAGGCGCTTGGGTGACATAAGTGATATCACAAATCAGAAGCCTCGGGACTGGAGCACAGTCTGACGGGGTCACGGTTCTCTAGAAGTATTCAAATCTGCTAATAGTGCGTGAACCTGGAGCGTACCTTGGAGTTGGAAATATCACATTGTACAACCCGTTCCCAATGGAAGTACAAACAATCAATAACAGAATATAGGAATTTGTTACATCATACATGGAGCGAAGCGCGATATCACACTGGTTGAAGCGCAACGTCAACCTCAAGGGAGCTAATATGTGATCTCTACTAGTTCCGGACCGATCAGCAAATTCAAATGAGTGTTCGCAAGGCTCCACTATCACCTGTCTGCACTGGGTCAGCTAAATAATTTTAATGATATGGCGTATCAAGCTTCCATTCATGTCACTGTGCACACAGCTGAGCGCTGAACATTACTTTCAAAACGTTCCGAGACGGTGATCTGACATCGACGCAAACCCGACTTGAATAGCGGTACAATGAGAATCCCTAGGCCTCACAAACTGAGGATCGACACCAGGTAAGTAGTACTAGTACTATAGACTGATCGCGAGAACAAGTCATAAAAACATTCTGTTTGCGCATTAAATTTAATAGGTCAGGTTCGCCAAAAAGTAAAAGTTTACTGCGGCGGCTAATTACGAGGGAGTCCTTAGTTGCCCAAAGCTTCCTCTCGCCACATGGTTTCTATTCCTGAGCCAGTCAAACATGAAGCTTTGAAGCCTAATTTATAATGGTATGCAGTCTGCGATATTGAATTTGGGGTAGACCCTACAGAACGGACATCCAACCATGTACGTGTTGACTTGTGCCCATTGAGTGGCGCGTAAAAACATAGCTGAGTGTCTAAATTCTAGGGCATAGTGGCCGCGGCGTAGTGCAATATAGGGTCCAATCAATGACATGTGGCCAAGTCTTGCCAGCTTATGCACTCTTAAGCAAGAAGAGATATGCAAGAATAACAATCGAGATGTGTGCAACTGAGATTGAATCAGATCAGCACTGTTCGCAAATATCCTGTATGGGTCGAAAATCCCCACAGGATACAACGAAGGCGAACTTACTGTAATGCACTGCACTTCCAAGTTGTATGCCAGCCGGGACGGCGACCTGCAAACTTGATTTATGCTGAGATGCCGAATAAGTGTTGTGATGTTCTCGAGCTTTGTTCCATTCCTGCATGGAATCGAGCACTGTGCGGATGTGGATCACAGAAAGCAGTGTGTTCGAATGTAAAGAGAGGGAGAGAGCAGTTCCCACAGTGTTCTTGATCTATAATACCGTTGGCATTATTACTTTCAACTATACGAAATGCAAGAAAGCAATGATCAACATACCTGACGACCGTTGAGCGTTTCCCGAGCCAAGGTATCGATTTCAGCCTCGCTGATTAAGGACCGGTTGGTATCCAATGTCTTATCAATGAATGTCTTCCAGATCTGTCTGCGCGAGCCATGAGACAGCAGCGGGTAGTGCACCGTGAAGTGAATTCGGCCTGTTTTTCGATCGATTGAGGAATGCAAGCACAAAAAAGCGAAAGCACGTACTCTCGAATGCAGCATCACACTGTGAAACCAAGTTGGTCGTCAAAAACATGATTCCCTGATAGTATTCCAGCTGCCGTAGAAAAATAGAGACCAAGGTATTCCGCTCCATATCAGTCTCCCCCCTCTGTGACAGAAAAACATCTGCCTCGTCGAGAAGAACGACTGCTTTCCACCGTTGGGCAAGTTCCAGAATCTGAGTCAGACCGTCATCTACAAGCTCAGGGCTGGATCCCAATTCGCCAGCTGAAATACAATACAAAGGACGCTTTGTCACCTGACCGAAAGTGGTGAGGGTACATGAAATCATGAGCAATGTTGGAAAATACCTCTGCTGCTGCTTCCGCTGTAAGTGTCTTACCACATCCAGGTGGACCTGCAAGCAATCCGACAAGGCCTTTTCCTTTCCCCTCTACAAAGTCATCGAAGGTTGACGCACGCGATGCGTGCTGCTCCACTAATGCATGAATCAATTCCTTGTGTCTGTTATCCAGGACCAGACGATTGAAAGGCTCCAGTGACCAGGATACGTCCCGCAGGCAGTCAAGAGCGAATCCACCTGAGACATATAAGTTTGTTATAGAAATGTGCAGAACCAAGCATAAAAATTCCCGTACCCCACTGCTTTGTTCTGAAGCAAAAGCCCATGATAACAGGAGTGCAGATCATGTATTGCTCTTCCTCGAGTTCCGCTCGCCTCAATGGGGTAGAAACCGGGAGAATGAGACTAGAGTCAGGCTGAAACATACGAAATGCACCAGGATCGATCATGACGCGCCCGGAAGCCTATATTGATTTGTTATAGGCCATACTATTAAGCAGGACTGGTTATTGTTGCTCACCCTGCATTTTCGAACATCAACACCCTTATCGTTGACGACACAGGCAGCCATCCCAGAAATCTCACCATAAGTCTGACATTGCAAGCTTGCAAATTTCCGACCTCGTTTGGCAACAAATTTGCGAATGTCGCGTTCATTCGAGTGAAAGGAGAGAGGAAAAACAGACAGGCTTTGTATCTTTCGCTCTCCTGTGAACGACGGGATCAAAAGCATTTGTTCAGCAATTCCAAAATGCTCGCCGTCGTCAGTGATCACATGGCAATATATTTCAGCGAAGATTCCTTTATCTGTTTGTGCGATCTCAAAGCGCGTCACTTGGAGAATGTGGTCCTGCTCGGTAAACTCGTGGCGATTGAAGACCAGGGTGCCATGACGGAATAATGTCCAAAGTAAATCGAAGGTGATGGACTCGTGTCTTGTCAATGACTGAAGGTCAGCGAAGGTGGTTTTGTGTTCCTCCAAGATAAAGCAAAGGGTTACTTCGATTTCAGAAATTAGCGGAGCGTTTGGCGTGCCTTTCAACCTTTCCAATTCTAGTCGTTCCTTGAGCTCGTTGAAAGAGAGAAAGAGCAACTTCGTGTCACACTGAAACACATTATGAGAATTTTATTGCGATGTTAAAATATGTGATGTTTAGCTTACGACAGGGGAACTTCGTGAGAGTTCTAAGCCCTCCACACCTTGGTGTATCTCCATAAGCACCTCGCAAAGTTCTTGACTTCGGATGTCAATTTCAGTCCCTGTGTATCGGCCTCTGTTGTCCAGGACTCGTCGGATGACAAGGACTGGTTTCTTTTGATTCAGTCTCTTGAGGTGTTTTGACTGTTTGTTTGTGTTCGTCTTTTTGTAGACGGTTGTTGAAAATCGCCTGGAAGAATTGTCAAGTTCAAACGCTAAAAATCCCGTTCTGGAGATGCTCACGGATCGAAACTGTAAAGAAGATTGATACGAAGAATTGAGACGATACGGAAGAACTCACTACTCGTCATAACGAGCAATTCGTGCCTCCAAAGGTAGCGTTGTTGTTCCTACACCAGACTCCATACTAGACACGATGCAGAAAATTATAATGACTTCTCGTGGATTGAGAATAACGCGGTGTACCTTTAGCTTTATGTATGTGAGAGTAGCACAGGTGGAAGACCACATGTCGAGCGCCTGTACACTGCATAGAATCTTACAGACCCTGTCAAATTCAAATGCCCTCCATAGATGTCGGATCGATCGGCATGTGATAGGTGCCGGTGAGTGATATGTTGCAAGTTGAAGGGGTGCTAGCCTGTCATAGCCTTATGAGGTCCATCTCCTGCGCCTAATTCCAGTCGAAGGTGTCTCGGCCTTACTTGCAGTGGAGATACTCCGCATGTCCTGTGTATTCCAGAAGGGCAATCAGACAATGGAAGGACTCGACGCGTGACACATACATGCTAAGAAGAAGCATGTACGTCTGATGGGAACTGCGGTAATTTCCTAATAACACACCAATCCAGGTTGCGCGTCGAATGAAATAGAAGTAAATAGTATTTTAAAATAGGAAGTCAACGTTATGGTCAACTTTCACTAAAGCCACTGCAGCATACTATGTAGTATGCCGGTTCTTCACAGGCTTAGTCACCTTGATACTGTGCATGCGTCAATTGCTCCACGAGCTTTCCCATTTCCTTAAAGACGAGGATGAACCAGTATGAGAGTTCTGAAGGATTATTTGTTCGCGGAGTTATGGACAGCGAGTGAATAACACGAGCATCGTTCCGGAGCGCAAGATTGCAAGACTAGGACACAGCATATCGACGACAGATAGGATCCGATCCGAACGAAGTGCACGTGCCCAACTCCCTGGGATCCAACCCCAACACCCAGTGATTAAGCACTGAGGACATCTAAAAATTGCTTCCCATGAGTGATACTCCAGGCTCTTCAAGCTGACCACCTGCTTACCGGTGATTTTGAATGCCTGGAAGGTTCTGTTGCACATCCTCGAAATACGCCCAGCAGCAACAGCATGCATACGTTGTCCCGAAGCTGCCTTGTGGGTGAGGGTGCACCGGTGAGGACTGAGTACTGAGTTCCTGTTAGCAAGCTGTTCCGTAAGCAATGCCGCTTCGTAAAAGGTGTTGTCCATATGTTCATGTGGCAGCTATAGTGTGTTGATACTCAGGTTGTGCAATATAAAATCTGAGGATTCAGGTAGGACGTAGACGTCTGGTAGAGATGTGTATTTGAGAGGGTGGTGGTAACATCCATGATACGTCTTGTCAATTTTAACGGGGACCTCTTTGGAAAACAACCAAGTCCGCCTGAAGATAGGTACTGCACCATAACCTGTAAACGTCCTGGAATGGTTTATGACATTGAGTTCAAAACAGACCGTGGCGTGTAGACACTGCAGAGTGAAAAGGGAGTGCAGCATCCGAACTTGCAAAAAAATCCACGTTATGTAATTAAACGTGAAGTTGCAGAACACGTCTTTCTCAGTGAATTGATCAGTGATTCAAGTTAACGTTTCTGCTATACAGGTTCTGCAATAAAATCCTGCAGGCCATCCAAAGGTCACTTCCAGACTTCCCCTGCAGCTACTTACTAACCGACACTAATTTCCTGCGTAGATGAATTCATGGGACATATATCTCCACACAATGAGCCCCGGGCCTGGTCATATTTCAAGCACATAACGTAGTTGCTTCGAAGCCTTGCTATTGTTCGCCTCTATGATATTCCCAGAGTAACGTTATGATGCTTCTACTACTCACCACCATATAAAATGGCCCAGGTACTAGTAGGAAGTATGTCATCGAGAAGATGATTCCCTCTAGATCGCTTTCATCTCTTCTTACCTTACCGGCGCTTGCCTTCTTCTCTCTGTCAGCGAGCGCTTTTCCTCATCCTCGGACAGCGTCAAGTACGGCTACTCTCAGGCTCGCCGTTAGAATAAACTCGTACGGGACCAAGAACATCGCAACTGCAGATAGAGCTCGAATCCAAGCCCTACAAGCCGGCGGCAGCTCCTCCATCAGTGCAACCAATGATGTGATGATATACACCGCTGACATCGGCGTGGGGAGTCCAGCAACGTACTGTAAGCTGCTCGTGCCCCTGCTATTTCTTTATCTGACACATTATCAATTTCATACAGACACAGTCCTAGTAGACACAGGAAGCTCAAATACCTGGATCGGGTCTAACAAAGCTTATGAGAAGACTTCTACAAGCCAGGACACAGGCAATACATTCGTGAGTATTTGTCTCTACGTGGCACATACATTTTGTCAAACCGTTTCCAGAGTGTCCAATATGGCGATAATAGCTACACTTCTGGAGAGGAATATACGGACACCGTAACGCTCAACTCTGACCTGGTTATTGATAAGCAATCTATTGGTGTCGCATCTAAATCCTCAGGGATGGGTAGCCTGGATGGACTTCTTGGCCTTGGACCAGTTGATTTAACTGACAACACTGTCAGTAATACAGACAAAGCTGCAACTGTGACGGACAACCTCTATAAGCAGGGAACAATTAGTTCGGAAGTACTCGGAGTGTTCTTCACACCTGCTTCCTCTGATAATAGCAGTGGCGAGCTCACATTCGGCGGTTATGACACCTCCAAGATTACTGGAGACGTCAGCTACGTGCCGATCACATCGCAATCTCCAGCGAGTGGATACTGGGGCATTGATCAATCCATCAGATATGGGTCTATGCCCATTTTGGATGAGACCGCTGGTATCGTCGACACCGGAACCACCCTGATTCTGATTGCCTCTGGTAGGTATCCTATACGACATCAAAACCCTTCTAATCCACCATTCAGATGCCTTCGATAAATATCAGTCTGCCACGGGGGCGACCTTCGATGAGACCGTTGGCTTGTTACAAATCTCATCCGACCAGTACGAAAAGCTTTCATCCTTGTATTTCACTATTGGTGGGGTTACTTATGAGCTCACCCCGAATGCGCAAATCTGGCCTCGGTCGTTGAACACCGCTGTTGGCGGTGCCACTGACGGCATATACCTGGTCGTCAGTAACACTGGGAGCCCCAGCGGTTCTGGCTTGGATTTCACGAACGGTTATTGTTTTCTGTACGTTGAGCCGCAATTTTTTACCGGGAACATAAAATACTGAATTGTTCTTCCGTAGCGAGCGGTTTTACTCGGTGTTTGACACGACAAACTCCAAAGTTGGGTTCGCTACCACTGCATATACCTATGCCACAACAAATTAAGTTTCTCTTCTCGAAAAACCACCGTTCTATTCGTAGCAGCATATTTATACCTTACTTGTTGAATGTGCATTGCATGAATGAGATATCGTGTCCAGACGGACAATCGAGTACCGGTAGAATCCTAATGGGCCTTGTGAGTGAAGCAAGTTTTGACCCAATAATGCCATCTTCAAAGTTTATGTTCTGCACCGAGTCTGTAATTCGGACTGCCACGCAACGATCACACTGCGAGAAAAGGTGCACAACCAAAACCAAAGATACATTGATTGACATGTCTAAGTCCTCTAAACCTCCCCGACCATCTTGATAACGTTACCTCGAATCACAATGCGTTCATTGCGCCTCCAGAAATCTGCCAGAATCTCTGCCAGTTTTGTCGGACCGTCCTGATTTCATATCAACATACATGGGCAAACGTTCATCAAGTAAGCAACGAACCTTGTGCACAAGATGTCCCACACCCGAACCAGCCATGACTTTGAGCCAGAATTTGCCCTGCATCCGACTGACCGTGAGTGTCGTATCAAGGCGCTCTGCACCTGCTAATACTAAGAGCCGTGCATAGCTGAGCCCGAGGAATAAGGACGAAAGCGATGGGAACCAGCCTGGAAGAACATTGATGAGTAAGTGTGCAAGTCAAGGGAGTAATCGTAGGCTTACTGTCCGGGAGTGTGTACACCACTTGTATTTGAATCCAATATTTGCGCGCGTGCTGGGCGTAAGAGGAGAATCTGCAGGAACAATGATAGATGGAATCGAAAGACGGGCGGAAATGGGGTTATGGATAAGGCCCGTATTGACACTGTGTGAGCAAACGTGAATTTAGCATCTACGAAAGGCAACACCAAACACGTACTGCCACTTGATTGCTTCTTGAACGCTATAACCCTCGGGTCGAGAATTGAGAATCGCGTGCATGATCAGACTGAGATGATGTTGGATTCCCTGAAAATAATATTCCGCAAACACCTGAGGCGAATACATACCATGTCTCCTGGCATCAAAGGCCAGGACGCCGACATTATCCCTCGTGACCTCAGCTATCACTTTTGTAAGACATGCAAAGCTTGTACCCGCATACCCGGCACCGTGGTGGAATACTATAAAACATCCATATTCGTACTTCAGAGGAGTGTAATACACCCGAACGTCGAGGGCTTGGTTGGGGAGCGATATTTGCAATGCCTGAGAAAGGTATGAAGCAGGACTTAATGGGTTGAATTCAGGATTTGGTGGCTTTGTATTTCGGGCTGATGTACTTGGCTGTGGTCTATTCAACAGTGAGCAAGAAAGGATTGGAATCTGAATGGAAGGTGACATACAGTGGAGGTGGCCCCATGCCAGTCGAGAGTTCGCCGATGTGACCGGCGAGACGAGGATGAGATAGGAGTGCGGTCCGTGGCATGCGGTAACGGGAAAGTGAACGTCGAGATGAGGAAAGTTATCGCCAAATGGTCAGGCCGCATTGATCACTGTTGTGTGTGCATTGTGCTGGAGTGCAGATCGTAAACGGGTGCTGAGCGGATCCTGGAATGGGACTGCAAGAATTTGGGATGTCGAGAGTGGCAAAACTGTCCTGACAATCGAAACCGGGCACACGCGGGTGCGTGTGGTGAAATACTCGCCCGACACAATGAAAATTGCAACCGGTGGAGGCAAAGAGGATGCAGTCAAAATCTGGGATGTCAAGACTGGCGAGGTGCTTAGGACGCTCAAACATGATGCTGTTTTTAGCTTGGCCTGGACGTTGGACGGAAAGAAACTCATCTCCGGTTCATATCGCCTGATTAGGATATTCAACACAACCACTTGGCAGGTGATCGCCATTCTGGAGGGTCACACACAGGGTGTCAACACCATCTCCTTGTCTTCGGTTGGACCACCCCTCCAGCACGCAGATGCATGTGAACTGCGCAGTCATTTCTGCTAATGGAAAGCTACTAGTCACTGGTTGCCTAAGCGAAACCGGGTATACATGGGACTGTCCCATGTATACGCGGTTTCGCTTAGGCAACCATTGGGACATTCACGCCATCCTCAAAGAAGCTGGTCTCGAAGAACTACTGTCCATTGATACCAACATTGTGAGTGTCGACATATCACCCACTCTCTCTCACTGACAATGTCTGCCGTAGGCACCAAAAAATAGAATCGAACAGGAAGCATCCGAGTCTCAAGGCGATTCCAGAATAGAGCGCACCTCCCGTTCTTCACTCAGTGACAAGTCTTTCTTGCAAGTACGTCAAGTATTCTGATTCTTCTCAATCATTATAACATCAACATTCCAGGCTGATGCTACGCGATGTCACGACGAGTTTGGCGGTGTTGATGAACTCTCACCAAGGTTTTTTGACATTATGGACGCCCATAATGTGCGTGATCATCTATTAAATAGTTCCTGTCCTTATTTCTGTGCTCTTAGTCTTCCCCACCGGGTGGTGCCCGCCCTCATTCGTCTGCAAGTGTGCTCACTGCTCGTCTTTCCTCACTCTTCCACCACTTTCGACCCGACAATGCTGAAGCAACAGAAACTTCGCAACCCCCAACACCTTCGAGGTTGCACCCCCGTCTGCTTTTCGCTCGCCTGTCCTCACTCATACACCGTTCTTCACCTGAGAATGATGCACTAGATGAACTTCAACAACCCTCCACGCCTTCACGGTTAGATCTACATGCACTACTCGTTCACCTGTCGTCACTTTTCCCCGGCTCTCGACTCAATACAGGCGGAGAAACTGAAGGTCATCCCACAACGCCTCCAGGTTTACGTCCGGATGCACTTATTGATCGCCTGTCCTCATTCTTCCGCTCTCAACCCCACAATGATGAAGAAATCGAACTCCCGCAACGCCCAAGGCGTCCTCATGTTGTCGAAGTGGCGGCAGTGCGAGACAGGCAGGTATGGCTTTTCCCAATGTGTCAATTTCTTGCGTCTGATGATCTCCACGAAGGCATTGTATGTTGCTCCGCGGCCGCGACCTCGTCCACGCACTCAGCCTAATGGTACTGCAACACATGCACAATCACAACCTATCACATGGTGGGCTCATGTCGTGCTTTTTCTTTGCTGTGTATCTCTTCAGCACACCCATGGCAATGTGATACCAACGCAGCAGCAGCAATGTCAATCACAAGGCCCAGCTCAGCCTCAGGCGTTATCATCGCAGACTCAGCCTGCTGCCGTTTCGGATGCGACACCTCCTGCTTCAAACGTGCAGTCACGACCCCTTCCATTGCGAGCTCGTTTCGTACTTTTTCTTTGTTGTGTGTCTCCCCCACACGCCGATGGTCATTGATGCAGCGCGTGTACAACTATCTTACAAGTGTACTATCTAGTTCTTTCGTAAATATCATTTTCTCTCCATCGATTTGCTAGTTCCTTAACGTCGTCCAGTTAGACAGACATTCACTTTTCACAAGCTCCTCAACGTTCAACCTTGATTGTCCTTCTGGGTAAGCGGTTGTTGTCCTGGCTGCAGATCCTGGTGCTCTACGACAGACATCTTGTTTACCAATCGAATCATCAGCATTCTTTCCTTGGATTCCCCACCTCAGCCAGTGTATTTAATATATTTATTCTTTTCCAAAGATAATGTCTTACTCTGATCACACCAAGCATCATATGCCAGGAGGAATGTTTCTGCGAAACCTCCCCTAGAGAACAGTCCCCTTGTCCAGCTTCATAATTGTTCTTTCGCCATTTCACTGGGCAGGTAGAGGTGAATCAAGACCTCACGAAGCCACATAATTGATATGATCTGACTGTCCTACAGAAGCCACGGTACAACGAAAACACGTGTCGTAGTCTCTGCGTCGTATCAGTGAACCAGCAACAATGATTTATGAGAACCAATGCTATTGGTTTGCAGTTACGATGCAAATACACCTCGTATAAATGATAAATAGCCGCGTGTCAAGTTAACTCATGCACACAGGATGACCACGGACGCCTCGAGCGCTCCCGAAGATCGAGGAACGTAGATGAAGCATCATCACACACCGGTCTTTGCTATCTGGAGTGTTCTACGAGAGCAGGAGCTAGTGGAAATGTATGGGATACATCGTGAGTTGGAACTAGTACACGGTCCGAAGAACAGTTATCTCACCGACGGAAATGTGATACGAGCATTTTGTCCTCAGGAGAGTATTGTATACTCCGTGACGAGCGGCCAAAGTCGCGATATCGAGGTCATGTGTCATGTATGCTGTGGAACCTGAGGCCAGTGAGACGCTCTGACATGAACGGAGGATGGAGGATGGCGAGGAAACCACCAACTTGTGCTGATGGGGTGAGACGGTTTGGTCCTGCTTTTAAGTTGAAGTTGGTTGATAAGGGCATGGACACGTGTTGGGGAAGATCTGGCAGCTGACCCAAAGCTGACTGGTTCCAGGTTGACCAGTTGCTCGATTATCCAGGGTAGAGGTTTAGCATCTATGGATATAGATAAGTGTTTTGGGAACCACCCTTCATCGATATCGATCATCAGTCTCGTGCACCTCCATATGCTACCCTCCATCTTGCATCAGATCTTTGCAAGGCTATTGGTGCAATCGCCCCATCAGAACCTCTCGTACCCGGTGAAAAATGAGATAGTTGGTATCGGGCTAGTAATCAACGTCAACGTTGTATCAATTAAAGAATTTAAATAATTACTTGTGTTAACTGTGTTTGATTAGAAACGGACCATTGTGTAATTTCATGCTTGATGGAGGTGCGCGAGTTTTCATCACTTATCTATATTCTCAATGTTTGCAGATTGGGACATCTGGTACCTTCTGAGGCGCATTGCACGATCAGCATTCGGAGACTCGGACCCATCTGTCCGATCACCTGCAAAAAAGAAAAGGAACTTCGCTTTCTGGTACATGGTTACAATATGAATTCAACTGTCGTGCCAATCAACATGTATGGATAAGGAACCGGTCGACTGATATCAATCAGCTGCTAGATTTGCCCCAACATGTGTTCAAGCCCTCATCAATTTGTCATGCTGGACCGAGCGCACCCTAATATTGGTATCAGTGATTTACTTCCTATGCTCCTTCGTCCATTCGTGTCAGACCATCCCACTGACATGTTCTACAGCCTAAATGGCACATGACCCTGATATCGCGACTCACGAGTATCACGCAATATACGATACTCTCTCATGTTGTTTGCAAGAAGGATAGTGCTGTTCTTGATTCACTCAGTGAAAGCCATCACAAGATACTCGTATTACATTCTGGTCAGTGGAAAAATCGCTCTCGGACCGTGAAGTGCTGGTTCACGATGGATACTACACAGATACTGTTCTCGTAGAACACTCCAGATGAAAACATCAGTGATGCGATGGTGTTTTATCATCTTCGGGAGCGTTCGAGGTGTCCATGGCAGTCCTGTGAGTACCAAATTAGCCCGCCGTGTATCATTTATACGAGGAGAGCTTGCATTGTAACTGTGAACCAAAAACATTGGCTATCCAATCATTGTTATTGGTTCGGAGATACGATATGGAAACTCAGACATTTCGATGACGCTTTTCCTGGCAGTTGAAGAATTGTGCCGACGCCACAATGCTTGCGTTGTTATCCCAGTAGGACAATCAGACAAAGCTGAGATCTTCAATGCGGCTTTTGCCGCACATCTACTTCGATATGTAAGTACGCAGCAGTGTATCACCAAAGCCTATTATTATGTTAAGTACTAGTATACTAGTACTGGTGCATGTTAATATCAAGATTCGCATATCCGCTATATATGTATCATCACTTCTCTATGCAAGTGATTGATGGCTCTCAATCAAAGCGACTCCCTCTTAACTCGCAGGATGAACCACAATAGTAGTACGCGAAACTCCACCCACCAAGACGTCCAGGTCGATCGAGTCAAGGGGACAATATGACAGTATTGAGTTCAGAAATAAACCATGTGAAGTAGAGGTTCCTGCAAATATTCGGCGTAATCTCCAACGTAATCCACACAGGAAGTTGCACATAGTGCCAGTTGCGGACATGCGCATGAGCGCTCGTCTACACAGCATTTAAGCAGTGAAGTGACACAAGACAACAGAATCGGCAACAGGGACCTCTTTAGAAAACAAGTAAGTCCACCTGCTCCATATCCTACGAACGAGCTGGAAGATTTAGACATCGAGTTCAAAAATAGATTGAATGAGACGTGCAGTCTGTGCAGAGTGGGGAGGAAGTGCAGTACCTTGTGGAATGTGTGCCACAGCCATTGACGTAGTCCTTACTACGTATAGGAAGAGGGACATAGTAGCACCGGTCGCAGACATGAGCGCTTGATAGACACAGCAATAAGCTGTGCAGCAATCACGAGGATAAAGCATGGGACGGACCTCAAAAGACAACTTGAACGAACGGGTGCCCCAACTCCCTCAACTCCCAACCCGACGCCCTCTGATTGCTTGTGGTTAAGGGTTTGTTCAATCAGCGTTGCTCGTAAGGCGACTTCGCATTCCCACGAAGATCTTCTGCGTTCTTGAGTACCGGTGCAGCACGTGCATGCATTGTACCGAAGCTGTCTTGTAGGTGATGATTCCTGTTAGCAGGCTGTCTCATGAGAAATGCCGCATGTACTCGCATTAACCACAATGTAACAGGCCCGCCAGCTCACCAGGAACCATACTGTTGCCCAGTAATTCAAGATCCTGGCAAGCTTCTTGTGCATATACTAGGCTACAATCTACTGTAGCGGAACGTTGGAGCCCTTGGCGCCAACCATGTTTTCCTTCAGCACTGAGATACTACAAGACATAGATGATATTGAGATACAAGAGATCAAGCCACATCAGACGTTGCGAGGACATACCAGATGGGTTAATGGTGTCGTGCGTCTGCCTGGCGGACAACAGATCATGACATCTTCAGCGGACGGCTCACTCCGACTATGGGACCTAGAGAGCGGCGCACAGATAGGAGAAGATTGGCGAGATGAGGATGATGCAGGTGTGTGGTCGATGGCATTGTCACCAAACGGCAAAATAATTGCGAGTGGATGCAATGAGGGGAAAGTGAGTTTATGGGACGTCGAGACGAAGAAAGTTACCGCCAAATGGTCAGAACATACCAAAGTTGTGTGTGCACTGTGCTGGAGCGCAGATAGTAAACGGGTGCTGAGCGGATCCTGGGATGGGACGGCAAGAGTCTGGAATGTCGAGAGCGACAAAACTATCCTAACGATCAGAACCAGGAACAAGTGGGTAAACACGGTGATATACTCACCTGATGCAATAAAAATTGCCACCGGCGGAAACGACAAGAATGCAGTCGAAATCTGGGATGCAAACACGGGCAAGCTGCTTAACATGATCGAACACAACTTCATAGTTCGGAGCTTGGCATGGACGTCCAACGGCAAGAAACTCATCTCCAGTTCACACCTTATTAGGATATTCGACACAGCCACTTGGCAGGAGATCGCCACTCTGGAGGGCCACACACAAGTTGTCTATGCCATCACCTTGTCTTTCAATGAACGTTTCCTTGCAAGTGCATCATGGGATAAAACAGCACGTCTATGGAACCTCGACACAAACCTTCCAATCGGACCACCTCTTCAGCACAGAAATGATGTAAGCTGCGCAGCCATTTCCGCTGATGGAAAGTTGCTAGTCACTGGTTCCGAAAACGAAAACGCGTACACATGGGACATTCACGCCATCTTCAAAGAAGCTGGTCTTGAAGACCTCCTCCAACCTTTACTTGATGTAAAGCTCATGGTTCTTCGGTGAAAAATACGCTAAATTCTCACTTGTAGGTTGCAGCTCAAGAGTCATTAATGAATGTGCGTGATTTGTTTTTCAGCCTTTCCAATGGCTGTAACCTTGATATTATATTCAGGCGGATGCCACGCAAGCCATGAACGATGAACTTTGGCCAGGGTTTTTCGACAACGTCACAAACGGTGCTAATGTGCGTCATCAGTGTTTTTGATCGCTTCCTGTTCTGACTTCTTGATCTCAGCGCTCCAGAACGTACGGTCACAGTTCCTCTTCCAGCCGTCCCCACCCTCTCGCACCTTCTTTGGGGAGTGCGGGAGCACTCTTCGGACGCCTTTCGTCGCTTTCCCACCGCTTTCAACACCACACCAATGAAGAAATCGAGCTCCCACAACGCTCAGGGCGAGCTATCTTTTTTCGTCGCCGTCCTCGTGTCGTCGAAGTTGCTGCAGTGAAAGACAGAGATGTATGTCTTTCTGCA
Organism: Suillus plorans; assembly: GCF_016647745.1. Lineage (NCBI taxonomy): Eukaryota > Fungi > Basidiomycota > Agaricomycetes > Boletales > Suillaceae > Suillus > Suillus plorans. The sequence goes on from NW_024537399.1 coordinate 279,703, forward strand.
GTATGTCGATTTCTGGTGCCTGATAATTCTTGCAGGTTATATTTACTGCTCCACCGCCACCAGAGAAAACACAGCAGCAAAACCAATCACACGCGCAGGGGTCGTCCACGACACAGCCTGCTCCAGGTGATGATCCTATTCCACGTGCAAGATATGCGCATTCATTACCCGTCCGGTTGTTGGGTCATCTCGTGCTTTTTCTCTGCTGCGCATCTCCTCAACACGCCAATAGAAATGCACGACCGACGCAGCAGCAGCAACAAGGTCAATCAGAAGGTCAAGCCCAGGGCCAGGCGTCATCATCACAGACTGAGCCTGCCACCCCCTCGACATCCACGGCACCTCCTGCTTCTGCTCCTGCCGCGTCAAGCGCAGCGACCATGCAGTCGTGATCTCTTCCACTGCGAGCTCGCTTCGTGCTGGTTCTTTGTTGTGCATCTCCACCGCACGTCGAGGGCCATTAGTACTTAGGTCACGCGCGGCACCAACATTGCTCTAGCTCATTTGTATCGCGGTTGTATTTTTGTGTGACATTAGTTTTGTATCGTGCTGGGTCTGGATCAACCACAGGCTTGTTCTCATTATGTTCCTCCAACATACCGACCCCGTCTTCCCTTCCTATCATGCTTCTGAGTTCTCTTTCTTTCATCGTGTGCTGGTTCCTTCGGACTGCAACCTCCTCAGTGACTGGTTCAAGCATGAGTTGGATCGGTGCTTCCGGTGGCTGGAAGGAAGACTACTAAGTTTTCAAGGAGTATGAATTACGCATCATTAGTACATTAGAGATGTCTTCATACGTAAGATGAACAAAGGAGGTTTAACAAGTACAGTCTTGTTGTTTATGCCATCTGGACTTGATCTTTTGCTGTGTTTCCGTCTCGTTCATAAAATCGAAGAAATCTGTATCGCATTATAAAATCCCTACATGAGCGTTGTCGTCATGACTTGGCTGAGTGAGAATTAGAAAACTTGGACAAAACGTGCCTATCCTCCTATATATTTATATGATGCCATTTTCGCAAGACAGTTCGCATTGGTATGACGGTTCATTCGAGGTATCGCTTTGTGCTTGCTTATATCCTAAAATTTTGACAGCATCGAGCTCGAACATAGGCCGCAAGAGATGAGAGGAGTGGGGAGGGTGTGCGGCACCCCGGCGAATGTTCGACATAAGCATCAAATGTAGTCCTTACGTATAGGATGCACAGTGACTGGTCGCAGACCTGAGCGATATATCGATAAGCGCCTGGTCTACACAGCAATAAGCTGTAAAGCGATCACGAGGATTATGCATGGGACGAACCTTAAAAGACAACTTGAACGAACGTCGAACGAGTGTCCAGCTTCTTTAACTCCCAATCAGACGCCCTCTAGGCCCTGACCACTGGTGATCGAGGGATCGTCCAAACGGTGTTGCTCGTAAATGAAACTTTAGGTCTTTCTGCAGGACACAGCTGACGAGATGCTTGCCAGCAACTTCGGATACCCATAGAGATCTCTTGCACATTCTAATTTCTCAAATAACAACAAAGCACTTCCTCCACAGACAGTTCCGAAGTCATCTTTTGGGTGAGACGTTAATCCTGTGAGTGGGTCTTTTTAATAATTGTTCTGACAAGACATGAAGTGAAAAAGACAGGTTCCTGGACTCACCATCAATCATTGCTGTCGCCGGAAGACTCGATCTGATTCCAAGATCCCGCTCTCTCGTATACATAGGCCCCCAATCTGCCGTAGTTGAGATACAAAGTACCGACCATGCCTTCCTTTGACAGTAAGACACCAGAAATCACATGCCAGACGTTCCGAGGTCATACCAAGCGGGTAACTGGTGTTGTACATCTGCATGCCGGACGACAGATTATCACATGTTCGCCGGACAAGTCACTGCGACTATGGGACCTAGCTATAGAGAGCGGCACACAGATAGGAGAGATAAGGAGAGATAAGGAGGATGAGTCAGGAGTGTGGTCCATGGCATTGTCTCCAGATAACAAGACAATTGCAAGTGGATGCAGTGACGGGAAAGTCAGGTTATGGGACGTTGAGACGAGGAAGGTTATCGCCAGATGTTCAGGACACACCAATTACGTGTGTACATTGTGCTGGAGTGCAGATGGTAAACGAGTGGTGAGCGGATCCTGGGATGGGACGGCAAAAGTCTGGGATGTCGAGAGCAGCCAAACTGTCCTGACAATTAAAACCGGGCACTATTGGGTGTGGGCGGTGATCTACTCGCCCGATGTAGCACAAATTGCAACCTGTGGAGATGACGAGGATGCAGTCAAAATCTGGGATGCCAAGACGGGCAAGTTGCTTAACACGCTCGAACACAATTGGATAGTTCGGAGCTTGGCCTGGACGTCAGATGGAAAGAAACTTATCTCCGCGGGATATGGCCCAATTTGGATATATGACACAACCACTTGGGACTCGGAGACCCTGGGAGATGACAGACTCAGGCTCGACGCCATTACCTTGTCTCAGAACGACCGCCTTCTATATGTGCATCAGATCATAAAACAGTCCGTCTATGGAATCTCGACACAAACCTTCCAGTCGGACCACTCCTCCAGCACGAAGATTACATAAACTGCGCAGCCCTTTCCGCTGATGGAAAGCTGCTAGTCACTGGTTCCGAAGACAAAAATGCGTACACCTGGGACATTCAAGCCATCCTCAAAGAAGCTGGCCTTGAAGACCTCCTTCGGCCTTCATCTGATGTAAAGCTTATGGTTCTTCAGTCAAAACTGCGTTAATATGACATTCGCAGGTTACAGCTCAAGAGTCATTGATGGATGTACGTGATTTGTTCCTAAACCTTCCCAATCGTTGTAACCTAGATATTTTATTTAGGCGGATGCTACGCAGGCCGTGGATGATGAACTTTTGCCAGACTTTTTTAACGATGCCACAAATGGTGCTAATGTGCGTCATCAGCGTTTTTAGTCGGTTTCTGTTCTGACCTCTTGATCTCAGTCCTCCAGAACGTACGCTAACTATCACAGTTCCTCTTCCCGCCGTCCTCGCCCTCCTACATCCTCTTTGGGGAGCGCAAGAGCGCTCTTTGGTCGGCTTTCAGCCGCTCTCACTCCAAGACTCGTGGATCAACCGAACTCCAGCAATGCCCAAGGCGGGCTTCATTGTCTCCTGGGCCTTGTATCGTTGATGTTGCTGCAGTGAAAGACAGTGAAGTATGAATTTCTTCGCGTACATTCCCTATCGCCGCGGTTTAATGATTTCTGTTCAGGTTATATTCACTACTCCCTTGCCGCCGGAAAAAGCACAGCAGCAAACCCAATCGCACGCTCAGGAATCATCCACGACACAGCCTGCTTCAGGTACTAATCCTACTACACCACGTCGTAGATACCCACTACCTGTCCGATTATTGGCTCATCTTGTGCTTTTTCTCTGCTGTTGCACATCACCTCAGCACGCTAATGGAAATGCACAACCAATGCAGCAGGAAGGCCAACCACAATCCCAAGTCCATGCCAAGGCGTCATCATCGCAGAGTCATCCTGCCGCCCCCTCGACATCCACGACACCACCTGCTCCTGCTACTAGTACTGTTGCATCAGGTGCAGCGACCGTGCAGTCACGACCTCTTCCACTGCGAGCTCGCTTCGTGCTGTTTCTTTGTTATACATCTCCCCCATATATCGATGGTAATTGATACAGGTACACAACTATTTCACATTTGCTTCTAGTTCTTTTGTACTCTTATCTTTTCATCTCGCAACTACATAGATCAATCTCGTTTCCTCGTGTGTATCGAACTCGACAATACCAACTGTTACGAGGAACATTCTGAGATCAATTAAGAGGATGAAAGCCCAGGATCTAGCACGGATGATGGTTTGTTTTCTTACATAACCCATTCTCCATCCGGATCTTCATTCCGCAACCCAATCTCGACACCTACTAGGAGAATCATGAACGCAATGAATACCTGGCAAGAGAATCTCACCAGATGCAATATGTATCATCCGCACTATTTTGAGAGTAGTGTGTCATATGTGAAAATCTCTGACGGCGATCTATTGAGAAAGGGAGCCTGAGAAACAAGCGACAGCCTGCCACGGTAGTACTCAGTACAAAACTCTGCGTGCTCGACATCAACGCTGGCTCAGCATACCCTAACCATGAACGTCACCAATCCACAAAAGAGATGAAGAAGTAGCGATCAATTCTTGGTAGGAAATAATTGTGACTGTGGTCCTTAAACTTCGCAAGACAGGGGAAACACGTAGATCGCCATGGTCGTGGTGGTTATGTGGTCATGTGCCAATTATTCGGCAGAGAAAACGAAAACGCTCTTCAATCTGCACTCGGTGAAATATACTGGGCCCTATCAGCGTCCAATCACGCATAACAGCCCGAAAAATGGTGGAACGGCAGCACTCACTGGATGCAAGTGGCCATGGAATTAGAAAAACAGTGTCAGATGGTGGAAAAAGCAGTGAAGTGCCATATTTTTAAAGATATGCATGCATCATACCGTATCGTCATAATATCCATGGTGACCACGTGCAGAGCAAGCGACAATGCAGGATTAGCAAGTGGAGGTGGATATCAATTTACTCCTCTTCCTCCTCCTCTTCCTCCTCTTCGCCTTCCTCCTCTTCATCCTCCTCCTCCTTGGCAGCCTCGACGACAGCTGTTGCAATACGGTCCAAATCCCGCTGGCCGTCTTGGCTTATCCGTCGTCCACCATTGTCGGTCTGCTCCAAGACACCAATCTTCTCCAGCGATTGACAGACTTTTCTTTGGACGGAGGCAGAGGAGTCGGCGTGGTGTGATGGGCGGTTGCCGCGTCTGTTGCGGCCACCGTGAAGTTTTGTCAATGCACCGATACCGACGTCTTTGCGGAGGTAGATGTGTCGTGCAACAGCAGCTGATTATGATCGTCCTTTAAAATTGTTCTCTGATAAACGGTACCGAGCGCAACGCACCTGCACGGACGTAGTACCAGTCTGGGTCGTAAGGTGCGAGCTCCTTGAAAGACCCTGTTTTAACAATATCGACCCATGTTGGGACCTCGAGCTTTCCCGACCGCTTGAGATGGGAAGCATATGCGGTAATGAAAGCATCGGCGCTGCAAGTGATATTCACGATTAAATAATGGGTCAATTCGACACAAGTTAATTACGCACCTGATATCTCTTACTCCTGGCATGTTGAATAGTGGGAAAGACGACCGTGAATAACCTTGAGGAAAGTAACGCGGAACGTTTCGCGCGACGGTTGGCGACTTGTGTACGACTCTGAGAATTAGAGTTCAGTACTGAGTCGAAATTCAGCCACCGCTGTGCAGTTTCTAGATTAGTCAGCAAGGTATTTTCGAAACGTTTGCGATGAGAATCTCGAATCTATGCGAGCAAATTGACAGTCCTGCACGCGCGACACATAGAAGGTCGATACATAAATTCGAAGGTTGAGCAGCCCGCTGCCCTGTCCAACGACATGATTTTCATCGCAGAAGATTATCAATGTAGGCGTGTCGCTCGCAATTCCCAATAGTCCTGGATATGTTTGGGTACAGTCACCTGCTTGCATTCGAGTACAGGCAAGAATATTTGAGCTCCATTTGATCTGACTGGCAGGTTTTTACACGCACCTCATCGACTATCACAACTTCAAGCTTCTGCTTACGTAAATGGCATAATATCGTGGGGTTCCTCATCCGATGCTGTGCACCCACGGTACCATGATCATATCCACAGTTAACGATATTCAAAGTTTCCCTCCTTTTGCATCTTTACCTTCAGAATTACTCATCGAGATTTTTTCGACTTGCAGCCTCACAGGTGACTGGCATATCCCCCTCACACTATCTAAAGTCTGCCGTTTATGGAGAGACTTGATCGTATCGGCACCCTGCATATGGCAGACCATCGTCGTACTAGAATCGAGGCGCACCATGTCCTCCATCCGTACTCAGGCAGAGTTATGGGTCGCTCGCTCTTCGCCTCTTCCATTCAATGTAGTCCTCAAGCTAACAGATTTCGAGCGACTGTTACCCATCATGTCGTGCTTCCTCCCCAATATCGCCCGATGGATGCGCTGCACTATCACTTATGACGGAAGAACTTTCGAGACATCCTTGTCCGACCTCACCCTATCCTCGCCTCGTCGCATGCTACATCATCTCGATATTCTTCTCAAGACTCCCTTCGAGGACGTCGCAGGTGATGACGAAGATGATGTCATCTTTTTCTCCTGTGGAAGCGCGACATACCGTCACATATCCATGAGAGTAGCAACGACCAAACTGCCCCATACAGAAATGGTCAACCCCTTATTATTCACATCCCTCGACATCACAGAGACTGCATTTGAATACTCCGTCCGTTCACCGGACCTCCTTCGATTTCTTGCCCATTGTCCGAACTTGGAGCACTTATACTTTCACGGTTTATCCAATGATGAAGGCACTCTTAACGCACCACCGCCTTCCATTGCCCTCCCGCGATTACACACGCTCCTCTTAGACCAGGTTTGCAATCAGCGCAGCATCCTCTCGCATCTTCACCTTCCTGCATTGCGAGAGCTTCATCTGCGTCACATCAATGTAGACTACTCACTCGAACCATACCACGTCTCCGAAGAAGGTGACAGCGACGACGAGTCCCACGACTTTTCCCAGTCACCACACAGCGACCTTCACACTGGTATGGGCATCCGCAAACTCTTGTCGCGCTCACACCCCCCGCTCGAGATCCTAGACATGGATTTATCAGATATGCGTACCAAAGACTTCCGCTGGGTCTTTGATAAGCTGTCCGACCTGAAACAGTTCTCCATTGTTGGGTCGGATATGTCGGATTCAGTGGTTGCGCTGTTCATGCCTTTTGTTGTTGAAGATGGAGATGGGGAGCGGATGAGCGTACGCCTGCCCCAGCTTTCGGTTCTCAAGATGTACAGCTGTCAACAGCTCTCGGGGGATGCGCTTGTGAAAGCCTTGAGTGCACGCGTCCACTACACGGATCATGCAACGCCAGATGCTACGCTGACGACGGTGGTCATTTCAAGCTGCAATGATTTTACTGCGGGTAATGCTCAAGAGTTGTCCTGGGATTTGCACGATCGTCTTCATGTGTCGTGAGGCTGTCTTTGATTTGGAATGACATTGTTAGGGATTGTTTTAAGGGTATGGCCTCAGTGCACATAGACGTATTTATACTGTATTTGCTCTGTTCTGTATCATTATTATGCAAGGTTTTGATACCTAAACGTAAACGATTATCGGAAGGAGTTTCGACCTTGCTCAGTCAAAGATCCGAAGTATGTGATATAAAGTTGATAACATCGTCCCGCCGAAAAAGGTATATAGAGGGATTCCATCCCTTCTGCTGTGATCCGATAGACTGGTGGAAAAGAGAACAGCACGCCGCCCCTTTCATCTGGCTTGCGTCTCATTTCTATTTCGCTATTAGCATGAACACACGACTCAACAAAGCAGCTCACCTAACAGGAAAAACAACCCGCTGTCTCTCCGCCGACTCCCTCAACAGACGTCGAATATCCACAACGTTTTCGTAGTTGGCCCTCCACACATTATCTCCATCGCGCTCACCCCAATGGAAAGTATGGAACGTATCCACCTCGTATCCCTCCTCCCACTTTTGCCTCACAAAAGACGCGTTGAACGGCGGCTGATATATCCACCACTGTCATCCCGCAATGAGTCAGCACACATTACAGACAGTAAAAAGCACACCAAGTCTCACATGGTCCACAAAGAGAATCGGCTCATGGCGAGGCGCGACCAAGTGCAGTGTTGTAGGTACAGCAATCTCAAGGAAGCAAGTTGTTTCAAGGAACAGGCTCAATACTTCCATAAATATCCTGCGGTGCCGCCCTGGGATGTACATCGTATCTGCGGAGCCTCCGATAAGGCGCGTTTCACCATTGGTAAATGCAGCGAGGCGTTCTCTCAAGTGCATGGGCACTTTCCAGAAAGCTTCCATGCAGACTCCGACTCCCACATGTGGATCGCTATGGATGTGCGATAGCTATCAGATAAGCGCAGGGAAACACCTTGTGAATTAACTCACCCCCACCTGCCAAGAGATAATTAGAAACATCGATGGGAGTTTATCAGAATATCATGTACCACCAGTCAGATCCCCATCCCCTCCATGTTTCCGTGAGATTGATAGACGGATCCGGCGATACATTGACAGGGGGAGCATGCAGGCCAAGGCCGAGACTATTATCCTGTGCAGGGTTAAATACAGGCAGGCCCCATGGTGAATGATACCAAAAGAGTTCCCGGTCAAACTTCTCCAATCGTGGAATATTCAGCAGAGTGTCAAACGGCACCCATAAGTACCCATCATAACAGTCCTGCTCCTGAAGAGCGGTATACAGCATATGATGAGCCATCTGTGTGACTGATGAGCACCAGGCATGTGAATTAAAATGCTTGGAGTACATACGCGTCCTGCCATCTTATAATATGATGGATCAGTCAGATCCTCATCCGAATGGTACGAGTCCACAAAGACATCATACGAGTGATCAAAGCCGGAATCCTCGCGGGAAGCAGGTCCAATGTAGAGAATCTAACATCGGATATGTGAACCTAACCAAAAGACTCGGTCGCACAGCACTCACATTTGGAAAATAATCAGAATATACTTCTCGGTGGTAATCTAGGTTGGCGCCATAACGAGCGTGGCTGAAGAAGACTATTAGCAGGATGTTATTGAAGCGGTCGTAATTTTCCAGTGTCTTCCTATGCGAATGAAACGGTAAAGGCCGGCGGTGACAATCGCCTGGCTTGGACTCCAACTCCGAGGTGAAACCCCACTGCGGCTCAGGGGTGCGTGTTGTCCATTCATTCTCATGTGTCATTGTGAATGATACATAAAGCATATATCCGACCAATACCGCTGCAAATACAACCGGATAGCGAGGCTTGATTTTTTGTATCAGCTTAAGAGCGGGCCATCTGTGGAGTTTGCCTACCCGGGTCACGCATTCTTCAACATCTTCCTCCGTGGTTTGTCTTATGCTGGAGACATATATGCCCGCTGCTGTCAATGTGAGAAGACATCCTATGAACACACCTGGCTCATTGAGGAAACCTGCAGTCAGCGAGAAAAAGACAACGGTCGAGGCAAGCACGGTCATGATGCTTTCTAGAATGATATCGTAATCTGTTGGCCTAAGCATGAGACATGCATGAAACACAAAATACTCACAGTATATGGCATAGAGCGCGGATATGTCTCGACCGGCCTCCGATAGACATGACAGAGCCAGTGCGAACAGATCCGCGTGCGATCCAAAACCATGGCTTCTAGTTTCAAGGAAGGCGACGTGGAAAATATAGAACAATAAATGGGCAAAACAGCCGACAGCGAAAATAAGCAAGTTGATAGCATCGAAAAATGATGGATGGTGTGATTTGTAGACCTGTGTGTACAACAGGCTCTACTCTGAACTTAGGTCCAAGTGTGAGATTTTATGACTTACAATATCAACCAAAGTGTCAGAAAACGAGATGCTGAGCGCAGAGGCAAGCAACGAGAGGTATGGCAAGTCACTTGAGCGGACAATGAGACCGCTCTGAGTAGAATTAGAGAGGGCTCGACTACTGACAGTAGTTGCCTTACCCAAACGATGAAAACCCCGCAAAACTAAGTCATCAAATGCTGAGGAAGATCGTTATCTAACCAGTTTCCTGGAATGACATACCTGTAAAAGAGCAGCATACCACAGTTGTGGAGCATACGTTCTGCAAAAGAATGCGCGCAGCACAAACAGCGAACAAAGACTCGCCGCGGGGATTACAAGGTATGGCGCAAGTGGATCGATGTGTTCTCTGCTTCTAGATATCTATGAGAAATATGAAGTACTTAGTCGTAATTTCCCTGGGATAAAAAAAGAGCCGGACATACCACATAGGCCCGAATCGCGTACAGCGTGGAAATGCCAAGGACGGACAAACTCGAGCGCGCGCCACCAAGACTCGGGCTTGACCGAGGACAGAGTCTTTGTGCCAGCTCGTTGAGTCGGACATTCCTGGGAGTAAAAGACTCGTGACTGCACTCGAGTGGGATATTCATATTGTCCAAAGGCTGATCTTCGTTGTCATGTCGGCAAGAATCGAGCGAATCGTAGCGGAAGTATTTTTGTCTCCAGAAGTATAGACCGAATGCAATGAATAGTTTAATAGCTTCGGTGAGAGCGAGATGAATATGGATGTCGACAGGAGTTTCCGACTTGTTATGGTCAACCAGAATTTCGGATGAAATCCAGAGAACAAAGAACCCAATCTAGTAACGATGAGCTGGTTGGTATTGAGCATGATGTCAGATGTCAGCGACTGACTGGAAGAAGAGCTTTATTCTGCAAAAAATTGTAGTGAAACGGAAATAAATGCATGGGTGGCAGGCGAGGAAGAACCAGCATGGTTTGTGCTTTGGGTTCGGTTCTACCACCCGGCGTACGCTGTCGCAGTAATTAAAATTATGCCTGATGCAGAGGGCCTAGTGCAATGCTAATAGACCAAAAAGAATGACATGCGGTAGTGATAGTGAGTTCACAGTTCAAAATGTGGTTTGAACTTTGCTGGAGTAATTGCGGTTCATTGGAACGTGGAAACGACTCCGAAGTGATCGCTTCGCAACTCGCATGCAAAGTCGGACCTGCAAGAGCGCAAACTTGTCTACGCTAACTTCCGCCAGATTGCAAGCCATGAAATTGTAACACATGATGGTGACAGATTGGCTAAAGATGGGCACGGGCGTTTATCAGAAGATCATAATGCTTCTGTCGCAAATACCCGAGCAAGACCTTACTACTGCATGCACTACTGAAAGACAGGACATGGTTAAATCAAATAGCGTACATTTCGATATCTATGCGATTGAGAATACAAAAAGCTCATGATACGCGATGATCAACAGTAAAATCAACACACAACGTACACCGCATTAATGGTCATTGGACTTATTGATGCCACTGGCATCATTGAGCTTCAGGTCCCTTCGCGCCGTTAGCCAGGCCTTTGGATTTTTGAGAAACCAACTCTCGGCGAGCGCGAACACCTTCACGCAAACGCTCAAGAGCGGGGACAGTCATGTCCCAAGACAGACAAGCATCGGTGACTGACTGGCCATATTTGAGGCCAGTAGGACCACTCGACGGTAAATCTTGCCGTCCCTCGACGAGATTAGACTCAAGCATGACACCCATGATGAACGCCGACGTGTCCTGGCTCCCCAGTTGTTGAGCCTGAACGAACAGTAAATAACAATAGATAAAAGCGGGGGAATGCTCACGATGTCTTCTACAACTTCAGTCTGCCTACGATGTTGTTTTTGGCTGTTTCCATGACTGCAGTCAACCTGAATTTGGACCATATCAGCAATAGTAAGATCCTGAGTATGACCTGAAAATTACCATGATTTTGCAAGGAAGACCAGCTTTGGACAGCTTCTCGCCACAATCACGGATGTATTCTGCAGCATAATTAGGGCCCTTAGAGCCACCACGCAAGATTACATGTGTGTCTGGGTTGCCCTACCAAAGTTACTCGCTGCGAAGGTGTTAAAAAGGGTAAGTTGCCGTACCTCGGTTTCAATGATACTGCTAAGGCCTTCTTTGCCCACACTGAGGAAGACATGGCCACTCCGAGCGGCACGGCATGCATCTATCGCAATGCCAACGGATCCGTCGGTTGAATTCTTGAATCCAGTAGGCATCGACAGTGCAGAGGTCAGCTCTCGGTGCACTTGAGATTCTGTGGTGCGGGCGCCAATAGCTCCCCAGGATACTAAATCGGCGGTGTACTGAGGTGAAATTGTATCGAGGAACTCGCAGCCGGCAGGCAAACCAAGTTTAGCTATATCTAAAAGGAGGGTGCGCGCGATGCGCAGGCCCTTGTTGATTTGGAAACTGCAATTCATGTCGCTGTTTCCTTATTATTAGCACTCGTTGGTCGTAAATCATTGGAAACACACTTACGGATCGTTAATCAACCCTTTCCATCCGACAGTCGTGCGAGGTTTTTCAAAATATACGCGCATAACGATGTGCAAGTCATCCTTAGCCACGTCCGCATAGGCTTTGAGCAGCTTAGCATATTCGATTGCCGCACCCACATCGTGGACCGAGCAAGGACTGATGACTGCAAGTCAGTCAAGACTCATCTGCACATGATTAATTCATACCCAACCACCACTATGAGCCGATCGTCGCCGCCCCTGAGTATATTTTCGGTTGCCCGACGTCCCTCAACGACGGTGTTAGCAGCAAGAAAAGTCCTGCATGTACGTTAGAATATCATCATCAGAAAGTGAAAGCACGCACAAAGGGAGATCTTCCTGCAGAATTTGAGGCGGAATCAATGGACGCGTCGCTTTGACGCGATGGTTCTCAAGCCGTTGAAGTGCTTCTTTGAAAGAAAGAGCCATTGAGAGATCTAATTGAAAGAGGGTGAATATGTGTATGTTGAAGATGAGCGAGAATACAGAGCCTACCGTTTTCTGGCATTGTACTATATAGGCTTTTAAATGACGCTAATGAGTATTTTTTGCGGAATCAATATCACTGGTCAGGCTATCTTGTGAGAATGGCGATAAGTGGAATAAGAGAAACTCCTTGGATGGTGAATGAGAGCCTGATGAAGAGATTTCCCGAGCCTAGGTCGAGTCATCATGCAGCGCAAGGTTTAATCCAGCACCAAAAAAGTAAATTCACACCGATATTTGCACGTGTCATCCATTTACACTTTCATATTCCTCAGAAAGTTTATTTGCGTGCCTCTGTTCAACCAACCATCTGTCCAACGTTCTTGTGTCATTCGCTTTTTCTGCTATCCTCTTATCAGTATTCAGTCATGGATTTCTCACAGCTTAACTCTGCTGAACAGGCCCAAATGACCAAAATCATCGAGAAAAAACAGGTATTGGTTCGTCATGTGCGCTTCAGCAGAGTCTGAACATTGCATCACCCCGTCAGATGCAAGACTTCCTACGTCTATACTCAGGCCTCGTGGAAAGATGCTTTAATTCGTGCTGTAATGACTTCACAAGCAAAGCATTGTCTTCGAAAGAAGTGATAGCCCTTCATACCTATCTTCACATAATTCGAGTTTAACCTTTGAGCAGGAGCAATGCGTTATGAATTGCGCAGACAAATTTTTGAAGCACTCTGAGCGGGTAGGGCAGCGATTTGCCGAGTTGAATGCAGGTACGCTTCGTCGTTGTCCGAGTTGGAATAGGCTTATAATTGTTCTTCAGATGCCATGGGTCCCAAGCCATGAGAATCAACCGTGCAATTTAATCCGTGTGCTATGTGCTTACAAGGTGCTATCATAATTTCATCTTTTCATGTTTGATTAGTATGGCGACTTTGTCGCGACCATGCCCAAATCCAACGTGCTTGCTTTTTTTATTATAAAACGGACCTATTGACTTTGACCTGTGGCGCTTGTTCACGATGATAGTCCCAACTACTATCTATGTTTCCACAAGGCGCTTTATATTTTTCTCGTCATTTGGCTTTTCGTCTCGTCTAGATGTTGCGTTCATTCCTGTTATTTGCGTCGACGCTATGATCAGCGTTGTGGGAATGTTATTTCAGTCTCTCATGCACACCCCAAGCCCTTGGCATGGTTTCTGTCATATAGAGCCACTCCTCGGCCATTATCTGATATGCTCTCCATGTCATTCTCAGGCGCTTTCGCGAGTCCGCCGAAAGAAGTAAAACTCATGATGACGAACTTTAAGGATTTATTGGCACCATGGTCAATAACTAAATTCTGGGGTTTCGAATGCAGCCCTGAGAACACTTGGGCTGTGGTTGCTTATCGACGAGAAAGCTGGATGCTGATAGCGGCGACGTGTTCGACGTGCCATCTCTACTTATTTTCGGTGTGTCTGCCACTTGATGCGCCTGTTCATACCTAAAGGGTGACATATTCCCCATAACTCCCCCGGCGTCAGTACGCTCAGCCTTTCCCGAAATATGGGCGTGATAGCATGTAACGGACATGACAATCTGAATTTCGCAAAAGACAACGAAAAATTTGACAAAAACGTTGGGGTGACTGGTCTCGCCCTGGTCTCACAGTACCACTTAAGCCTTAGTTCTTATCCTTCTGCTTTCACTGCATCAAAGCACCCCCGCAAAAGCATTGATTTCTGCAGAGAATTCCGTAAACTCTATGCCATGATCACAGATAATAGAGATTTACGGTTCATGTCTGCTAATGCAGAGGTAGCATGGGAAGGTCTATATTAGGGGGTTGCCCAGATTTGTTACTACGAACTCGCACTGTGACTATCTCGGAACTTCACTCAGCACCAGCTTGTTAGTCGTCCTTGTGCTCCCTCTGATTGATTTCCATGGCGCCCCATCCTCTTATCAATGAGCCTGCGCCAGAATTCTCCCTCCCTGATGTGAACGGACACATGTTCAAGTTTCCCCCTGAAGAACAGGGGGTGCGAGTGAAGAAACCTATTGCATTGTTCTTCTACCCCGAGGCAGGTAAGCACTCGTGCATCGACATGCTCCCGGCGGCCCGAAGTATTGTATTCATCCATTCACTGCACAGGAACGTTTGGTTGCACTCGCGAGGCCTGTCAATTTCGTGATGCATTGGTTGGTATGACTCTCCCGTTGTTGCATAGATATGTATATGCATTGAACATGAATTTTCAGAGAAAGAGATCTTCAAGCGGACTGATGTCCAGGTCATCGGGATAAGTTCCGATCCTGTGCCAAAGCAGAAGCGATTTGTTGAGAGTCAGAACCTCACAGTGAGTTGTCTTGAGGTTTTAGAGAGTCATGGTCCAGATGATCGCTGCCTGTACAGTACCCTGTCCTGAGCGACGAGAAGCACGTTGCGTATCAAGCTTTCCATGTCGGCAAGGGCATTATGGGATTTGGCGACGCCAGAATAACTTTTGTCATCGACAGTGAAGGCATGATCAGGTAAAGCCATGTACGCTCGCCATGCAGGATTCAAATGTGACTAGAAATATATAGGGATTCGTTATCTGCAAACGTAAATTTCAATGCCCACGTCAAATTTGTCACTAAGGCCCTGGAAAAACTGGAGTCTCAGCCTTCTGTCAGGTCTCCGTCAGAGACCAGTGACGCGGACGCTGCTGCAGCGCGTTCCGAATCTTCCGATGACTCTTCATTGTCACAAACTCGTGACGAGTTGAGTCGGGTTGCATACGTGGTCGGTGCGTGACGAGTTCGTCTCGTGTTTAACCCATGATCATATGCGTCATGTGCGATAACTCAATAAAGTCCAATGTACCATGTAATCAGTGACATAAGGCTGGAATCTAGTGAGATCTGCAAAACCTGCCATTTTCCAGTAACTAGTATGGCTAGGCCTAGTTGATGAAGGACATGCTATTAGCAAAATTTGCGGGGGCCATATGGGCACCATCCGAGATCGGCTGGCCTTATTGAGAAGTACGACCCATGTGTAGATGGTGAATTCTAAGGGGTACGATAGATCAATATTCAATAAGAAACGAGACGAGAGAAGTTTTGAAGATGACTTTGTGAAAACAAGTTTTGTTTTCACAAAGATCAAGCTAAACGGACTAAAAGAGGAGTACATACAAATCTGGGCGGGACACGACGGCAGCCAACGGCACTGCGAGCAGTGTTTAAACTCCTCTCACAACGGCCAATCCCAATCCCGTGCATGTTCATGCTCCGCCTTAATTCTGCTCGCCCCTTTCCTTGCCTGCCAATCTCCTTGCCGCCCGCCATCCCCTGCCTGGTATTAATAACCGCCAAGATGTCGGAACACAAACATTCATATACATACTTCGTTTGGAGGTGCCAATGTCCCAGACCTGTCCCTAGACTTTGGCCCGTACCACGTGCCTCGGATGCGCGGACAAGACAACGACTTGCGCCTTGTTCGGAAGTCGTGGTCGGCACATAAAGGGTATCATATTTTATACCGTTATCAGAGGTCGCGAGACTCACTTGGTATTTTTTTTGGGGAGTTCAAAGCTAAATGCCAGCGCCCAACACCCGGCGCAACCTCGTCACCGAAATTCAGTATACCTAGAATAAATAGAAGTGCAAACCCCGCCGATGTTGCCAGTTTCAACTTTAGATGCGCAGTCTATCGCCAATCATATGAGTCGCCGTCATGAACCTCCAGATGCAGGGGTCCATAAGGTTCGCAGACGCGCCTCTCACGATGTCACGTAAATCTGCTCAGTTCACCTGGTTTGTCTAAGCAACGCTTAAGAAGCCCTTTTGATGTGGCGCACGTCCCACCAAGTCCCTGCAGTTCGCCGTGTCATATGCTTACTACCGAACGTTTAATTCTCCGCTCTTATGTCGAGAGCGACCTCGATGATATCCATCGCCTCTGGAACGATCCACTCGTTCAGCCCTTTATCATGAACGATACTGTCACTCTTCTTGGTCCAAAGTTCAAGGAGAAAATAAGACTTGTGATGGACCAGGCGAACTTTGGTGCCGTAATCGCGCTCAAGGAGACTGGGGAATTCGTGGGTCAGGGAGTGATCACTGTCTCCGAACCAAAAAATCGCGATGGCACATTTGGGATCTGTTTACTTCCAAAATTTTGGAGTAATGGATATGGAACCGAGGCGACAAAATTCATGATCGATTTTTCGTTCAAGTGGTTCGGTCTGAACAGAATGTCCCTTGGGGTCTTTGCAAATAATCCACGAGCAATTGCTGTCTATGAAAAAGTGTGAGTGTCCTTTCATCTCATTAGCCCGTGTAAAATGATGGCGGATTGATATCATTATCTTACATCAGTGGGTTCGTTATAGAGGGCAGGAAGCGCCAGGCAGTGTGGATAGACAATCACTGGCAAGATTTTTTGACGATGGGCATCTTGCGAGACGAATGGGAAGCGCAAAGGATGGCGGTGTAGGGAGTATGTCGTTTCGTGTCCATGAATACTCAGTACTCACCATTCATTTACGTTCAATTCAAATTCAAATTCCAATCTAGGCCAAGCTACGTCATTCAGCTTGCAGGAACATCCGCTCCATAAATCCGTGTTTGTGGGCAGTGCACACAAGATTCATATACATCATACGTTTTTGATAAGGATAACACCGATGAGTTTTCCTTCATATCTGAATCAGATGACGGTAAAGTAAATGCCAAGGCTATCGTGGAGCATAGAACTAACTCGGAACCAAATAAAAATCATATCACATCCGTAAAATAATCGGCCAAACTCTCTTGTACCTCCTTCACCTTCCCAGCCACAGCAGCCAAGACGTTGTCTTTGCACCACGGCATTCCATCGAGCATTCCCTGCGTAGGTATCTCCCGCTCCACAAGGGCCTTTGTAACACTCTCTGCAAGCATCAATTTGCCCACCACATCCGCATATTGTATAAGCAGGATCTGACGGCCCATATCCAGTGTTGAGCGCCATAGCGCAGCCCAGGCTTGATTACACCGTGCTTGAGCACCCCCTGTACACCGCGGACTATGTGAGATAGCAGGTGGCTCGCCTGGCAGACGTTCCCATAGCCGGCCGAGAGCGTAATGCCCAGAAAGAAGGCGAATGCGCTGTGCTCGCGTGAGTGACGAATCGTTATCCCAGACTTCCCGGCCTTGAAGCATCATGGCATGATACGCGAAACCAAGCAGGGTGCGCAGATTAAGCCGTTCTGCAACTCCAACAGCGAGTGCGATGTCCTTTCCAGATGCGAGGAGCCGTTTCCATCGCGATGTGGCAGCGTCAAGAAGATCCCGTTGCTCACAAAGAGATGCGAGTTCAGTAAGTTGCACAAGGTTGGGCCCCTCGGCGTCTTCAACTTGAAGGTTGGGAGAGTGCGTTGGGCGCGTGTATATAGTCGTAAGGGCACCAAGGGCCCATGCTTCGATCGAGCGGAATTCATACTTATGCGTAATACGAGCGAGATTGAACAACTGAGATGCATTCGCCTTAGGCGTTAGCGCGAGGGTGAGCTCGTGTGGCCTGCGTGTTATTGACTAAATCCAACTGTGTCCGGGGGAAAATTTGTGCAAACGTACGTACAAGGCGTATAAAGCCCACAGAAGAGCGCGGAACTCTTGTGCCGTATCTCCCTGGAGCCTGATCGGATTGTCGTCGCTTTCACCTTCGGGTCCCGCAGTGACACTCGGCGTACTGGAGCTTGAGCGTAGGTCCGAGTCTAGGGAGAACATACTGTCAAAGGTAGACTTGTCCTTCGTCAGTGTCGACCGATGGACCTAAGAGTGATGACTCCGCGTTAGCAGGACGCGATTAGATGCACGCAGAAACGAACCCTAAAAAGCGTGTTTTCTACGAGCAGAACGGTGTTTCCGTCGGGTATATAGTATGTTGGATCATGATGAGGTATAGAAAGCTGGAGCTGGAGCTTTGGAGTTGTTGGACTGATATCTCCTGAATGCATGAAGCTGGTTGTGAGATAAACGTCGGAAGGTAAATGTGCCATCAAACTATCGAATATATAGCAGAGGCTATTGGCGTTCAGGTAGGAACGGTGAGAATGTTGTTGGGCGGTAGTGGTCAAGGTGAAGGCCGATAAGATTGCTTACCTTGTTTAAGAAACGCAGCTGACCGGAGTCCTGTCAGATTGAGCAAGTCACTACAAATAAAATAAAACTATGGCCTTACATAAATAGTATCGTACAGTATACCTACAACGTGATACGGAAATTATATATACAAGCCGTATCACCTGAACGCTTGCCAAGAACCCTCCCACATGCAGAACGAACCAAAATAGAGAAATGATATGCAATTGCAGGTTCACAGCTAGGATAGCGAGCGTGTAGAATGCTAAAAGTTCGAATGTGAGGGAGGAAAGGCAAGCGAAAGGTCTAGAGCGAGGAGTACATGGGAAGGCATAGCGTAGGCGTACATACAAGTCGTTGGGAGAACTGTTCTTGAAGGACGTTTTCATACAAAGACATGGCGGTGTGCAATGAAAGATGACTACGTTGACGAATACAGTATGCTATGTTGAAAGATTGAGAATTGAGTTCAGTGGAGAAGTCATGACGTGGAGATATCACGACTCAAGGGCTTTAAGCTCTGCAACCAAGCGCTAACGGATAGAGATTAACATAGGTCCAGGTTGGATAGTCGATGGAGACGTACCTCTGCTTCTTTGGCGAGATACTCCTGATCTATATCGCCACTTTGAGCTTGCTGGCCCAGTTTAATACCATACTCAAGCAGCTGCTTCATGTAGTAGGGATTGATGACGGTCTCGTCTTGTGCTAGCTGGGGCTTCGCTAGTGGGACCTCAGCTACAGAAAATAAGGTCAATACAATTGTAGATGGAATACCTCATTTCTTACGTTCTTTCATCGCCAACCATTCCTGCTCAAGCAACTCAGGAATCGTAGCCCGTTCTTTTGAATTTCGCATCAAACAGCTTTTGATGCCCTGAATAACGTCCGCTCTGACAGGTTGTTGTAGATGCTCGAGCTTTTTGCGTTCGCCTGCCTTGTTCACAACAGTGGGTATACTGCAGCCCGGATACTCAATGACATGAGCTAAGTCCGGGATAGCCTTCATCTTTTGATATACAGAAAGATGTTGGAACGGCGGGTGACCATAAACCATCTGGTAGAGAATGCACCCGAGAGACCAGACGTCACTGGCTCGTCCAACTTTGAGCCGCCGCATGCCGTCGGGAAGTTCAATGGCTTCGGGGGACATGTAGTTGACAGTTCCGATCTAGAGAGAGGAATGAAATTAATCATGAAGGATGTATACCTGAAGCAGAACTTGCCTGATGATCTCGCTGGATGTTAGTAGTATCATTTGCGATGGCATTCGCAATACCGAAATCAATAAGCTTCAGCTGGCCCCTCACAAGAACGAAATTTGCGGGCTTCAGATCCGAATGAACAATCTTTTCCTCGTGGATGACGTGAACGGCTTGAAGCATCTGCTCGCTCACGTCAGTAACAGAGATGAACGATAAGGTGTTCTGGCTGACCTGCTGCCAATAATAGGATATCCAAACCATATTCATCGGTTCCTTCTGCTGCTCCTGCAGTAGCTTTGCCAGATCAACCTCTCCACATTCCATCACGAGCATCAGATGCCCTTTTGTCCCTCCAGGTCCTGCCTTCACCTCACTATCAAATAGCTGAATGATTCGATTGTTTCCTTCAAGCCGCTTGAGCAGCCCAATCTCATTCATGTATCCGCTCATAGTTTCTGCGTCTGTCTTGTCCAGTGACACGCGCTTGATAGCATAGATCTCGTTGTTCGCATTCATCACGCGATATACGCGAGACGATCCGCCTTTCCCAATCAGATCGAGTCGTGCATACACTTTCTTATTCACAACAATGTTGTGATTCCGGACGGGAGCAGGAGCAGGCGCTGGTGCGGGTGGAGGGGGTGCCTGCCGCACTCGCGACGCAGTTTTGGCCTCAGGCTCGCTATCCGCAGGCTCGTCCCCTGCAGCCCACGTCTTCCCATTCTTCGATTTGCCAGAACTAGGCGGCGGCGCTAACGACCCACTTGTAGTTGGTGGCTCGGGTGCTGTAGGATTTCGCCGATGATAGGCTTGTCCATGTACCTGTAGCTGCGACGATGATACATTTCGCGTGGACGGAGACAGTCTACCTGGATTTCGATCGGCCACTGTGGGTGAGGCTGCTGTGGGCGGGTTATTGATCGCGAGGGAGCGGACAGTGTCCGAGTCGCGCCGATGGTGCGTCTGGGTGCGTATGTGCGCCTGAGACATATGTGTCGGGGAGGGCGATTGGCGGGGTTGGGGTTGAGGGAAAGGTTCAGGTGCCTCTTCCGCTGCGCGGCGGGCATATTCTGCTGCATACTCTGTGATCGTACGGTCAATAGAGAGGCACATGCAAGCATTGGGACACCGACGCACCATCTTGCTCGGACGTCACGCGTCTGATGCGCGCTGAGTTGAGGCCCAGACTGGACCCTGGGCGTGGGGCGTGTTGCTGTTGGTTTTGGCTTGGGAGCAGGCGCGGAGATAGTCGGTCTTCTGCTGAGGAGGATGTTGTTAAATCCAAACAGCGGGTTTGTGCAGATAAAATTTTGTAATCATACCTCCAGAGGCATCACTCAAACTAGCTGAACGGCGAGGTCGCGTACCGCTCGATAGAGTAGGAGGAGCGACATAACTGCGATGGCGAAGCATACCATTTCCGGGTTGTGGGTCATCTACGTCTACATAAATGGTTTGGGTTGGGGAACCAGAGAAGAGTGAAAGATACGCACTGGGATCAGTCTCATCGTAGGCATGCTCGGTAGCAATCTCATTCTCACTGCCTTCATTCTCATTAATCTTGTCGAACCCACCCGAACCCACGCCATACTTGACAGCCATACCCATCAATACCCGTCCCGCGCGATTGGGCCCAGGCATGATCTGCCGGCCAGGCTGTAGTGGCTGGCGTGCGCCTGCGGATGATCCATATGCGCGTGTGGGGAGGCTAGAAATTGCCCGTCCGTCGAGTTGACTCACAGATGCCGAACGAGCGGTCAATCGCGGGGATGTTCGTTTGGAGGCGGCGCCATCTGACGACAGGCCTTCCCCATCAAGAATAGTTATTAGATTTTCTTTCTCTTCCTGCACTCGCAGGTCCTCCTGCTCATCCAGTGTGAGTGGAGGTTGTTCACGGTATTCATCTCGAGGCACGCGTTGGGGACGCCCAATTTTTCGACCAGTCCCAGCAAGGCCACTCGACAATGGTGCACGTAGTGCTGGTTGAGGGGCAGCTGGAGTCAATGTGACAGGTACAGACGCGACCCGTTGGAATGAACGAGCGGAGTTGCCTGTAGCTGATGACTGAGCTCGGTGCTGAGCTGCAAGTGGCAGTGATTCAGTCCCACTCCCGCTTTGAAGTGACGGAAAGGCGCTCTCTGACCGCGAGAGAGAGTTACGTCGCGATGGTATTGGAGAATTGAGTAATATAGGTGAAGGAGGTTTAGTGTACGCATAGGAAATAGAGGTCCCCTGGGGCGGGGAAGAAGACGAAGGCTTGAGAGCACCGTCAAGCAGAGCATCATTTGGTGTTGGAGGACTCGAAAGATTAGACCTTGATGAACCTTTTGATACGCGGACATAATTGCCCGCGGAATCGAGCTCGTAGTCAAATGAGAGCTCGATGATCGATGACTCATCAGATGGTGAAGTTGATGCCCGACGACTAAGAATCTTTGGGTCATCAAATGCTATCATTGGTGGTGTTCGTGGTGGCGAGACACGGTGCTCGCGATGAGCGGGCAATATAGTTGGTGGTGATGTTGAGGAGATCATCTGTGTGGGGAAAAGCTAGGACGTCGAGGATAGAGAATGAACGCCGACAAAAAGAGAGTCGTCGTCGTCGGTGGCGGCGGCGGCGGCGACGATGTCAAACTTGAGGAAACGAAGGCAAAGTCACAAAACTCTTTGTGAAGACTCGAACCATGAACGAACACGAGGCAGATACGCGGTCACGTGCAAAGTGTTAATCTGATTGTAGACCGTGTTAGTCCATCGTGGACTTCTTCTATAGTACGCGGGACCTCTATCGTCCCAGTATCCAGTTATCCCTTTCAACTTGCTCAATCATCAGCTCACCTACGGGGAGCCCCTGAAGCATAGGTTTTGCCAATAAAACAATCATAATAGGTCACTGCGCTGAGTCCTGATCTAATATGAACCTACCTGAGCAGACCAATAAACTGGTAGCTTAGAGCAGCTGGTGACCATTTGCGTCACCCTCAGCCCATGGGGACCTGGGTCATTCAAATAACATTCCGAGTCAGTATTATCTGCAGAATTATGAGTACTACTAATGATGACAGAGAGGAGACCAGAACCCAGTTCAATTTAACACGCGCGCTCGTGACTGAGAAGGACTCCCACTTGGTTTCCCTTTCTTTATCGCAGTTTCTAGTGCAACCTTGTGCAAGGCACCCAAAGTTTTCATGAAGTATAGAGGAACATTTGGAGTGGGAGGTTCTCAGAGTCAGACTCGGAAATCATCGTCACCCCAACGAGTGATGAGCTGTTAGGATGCAAATGGGATAGAACCTGGAACAAGACGAAGGCCGAATCTCGCCTCAAGGTGAGCGTCAACTGGATTGATGATCAGTGGAAGTGGAAGCCAATATTCGTGATTTTAGCCCCAGAGGAGATTGCTCCGTACGCAGTGGACATGGTCACACATCTCAGTTTTTTTCTCTTGTACCCGCTGTTCGCCTGGTCGACCGTAATGCGAAGACTCTCAAAGTCCTTTGCTCGACAACATTGCCAACACCCGACATGTTTATGTACATCGATCGTGATTGATATACTCTTGTGGACGTGATCGATAATTGGATAATACCAGGACTGGGATATATCAAGCACGTTCGGGATCACCTAGAGGCAAGCACAATTTGCAGTTAGATGTGTAGCAGCACCTGCATGCTAACCCTGCTCATGCAGCTGAGCTGGGTACCATTGGACCTCCTTCCAACATCGCTACCATCGGATGGGCAAAACCCATCTAGCAAAATCTAAAGAGTGCAACTCAGCGCCGGAAGCGGCTCTCTCTCGTGGATTGTTCCAAAAGTCGGCTCCAACTATCGATTCATTTTTCGATATAATGCTCATCAGTAATCACCAAGTAAGGCATGTTCTCGGTCCTCGTATAACACTGCAAGCACCAGGATATGGTAGTAGCGAATGCAAGCTTTCTGTCGTGTATCAGCCTGGAAGCCTCAGCCGATTCGAAATTTCATTGGATGATGCATTCATCGAGTACCTTGACTTGGACACACTGCACAGAGGGTGTCTCCAACAAGCTATGCACGGTGGCACTTCCTTGTTTCGTTGAGCGGTAGACCTGATCCTTGGGAGCGGATAATGAATAGAGTAGAACTAAGAATCTCAATGTCTTAAGATATACCCATTGTAGTCCTTCCCTTGCGAAGGATTCAACAACGAGTACCTTCGTTCTACGAGTCTACAAAGTACTACATACCACTATAATGGTTGCAGCCTAGTGTGGTTGATAGTGAGGAGCGGACCTCCAGCATATAAAGCGTAAAAGCACGTATATCATAACAGTACTATTCAGCATGCATGTTGTTACTGTGAACATGACCGAGCACGCTGCTCCGATACACTCATCGGTCGAAAACATACTAATGAATGCCACAGCAACCATTTAGTCAGACCGTCAATGCAGTACCATGTGCACAAGTGTTAGCATTCCCTCTCAAACAAAGAATAAGAAGACCACCAACGTAGTCTACTCCAATCTGTTAACTTACACCACCCCATGTCCGTAGGCAAACGGACTCAAGTGGAGTGCGTACATAGTGTCGACGCACAGGATCAAACACTCCGTGCTTACAGTATGTAGACACACACCATGGGAACGGATTGCTTGTGCACCAATATCACGCTCGAGTATTAGCGAAATGATCACGTATAAGTAATAAAGTATACTTGAACGCATCTATGAACTGGCATGCGAGATGACTATCGGCGCATCGCGATCTGATATCCGAGAGCTTCACGTCGTGCAAGCGCAACTCAAGCAACCACTCCAAGTACAAAATAGCTAGAGGTAGGCGAAAGCCATACAGATGCTTGAGAAAGAGCCAAGTCAGATCGAGATTGGTCGAATCGAGCAGTGCATGATACGTGAACAGCACCTACAGGCATATATCCGGAATCAATCATCCACTTCCTCCCATTCCGATTCTGAGGCCTCGTGTTCCTCTTCAATATCTACTAGTGACTCGAATTCATCGTCACTGGCCTCAAAGAAATCAAATTCCTCCACATTGTCTTTCAGCCATTGTAGATCATGAGGTGTGACTTCGTCGTTCTCCTCCATATACACAGCCTTTAAAGGGACACCTGCTTCCTTTCGCTTCTGCACCAATTCGCGTATTTGGTCTCCAGGGACGTCGGCAGTCGACAAAGTGGTAAGCGAAGGGAGACAGACGTGACAAACATCCCGCTGGCAAGGAACAGAACAAGGGTGATAAAGTAGCTGGAGGAACGTAAGAGGGAGGTACTTCATCACGAGGTTGAGCGTCTTGAGGTTGCCGAGCTCTGCGTACATGAGCTCTATGCTGCGGTCTGAGCAGGAAAGGCCGGATAACTTGATGGAGTCAAGTCTGCTAAGTAAACTGCGTTTCTTTTCTCCATCCTTTGATGTCACCGGGACTGCGCTCATCATAGGACCAGCAAGTTGGAATGCGAAATCCGTAAAATCGCCATCGTCCAAATCAAGTGTGAGGCTTTTGAGTGCGGGAAATGCCAAACGGCGAAGCAACCCACTAACATAAACTGGTGAATGGAATGCCAGGACAAGCTGTGTCAGTGAGCGCAACTCGATGACTCCGGTATAGTCATTGCCATAACTTCCTGAACTCCCTTCATTACACCAGTCATGGGGAGCACCGAGGGGACCAGAGCTGCATAAAGAGAGTGTTTCCAGCTTAGGTGCGCCGCAAAGGATGGCAGCAAATTGTGTCCATGACGGTCGCACATCATCTGTATGATAAGCAAGCTCCAAGTCCAAGAGATTGGACCCGCAAGATAACCATTCTTGGCACCAGTCGACATGCACACCCCACAACGCTACACTCTTGAGACGCGGAGCAACGCCTCCGAACAACTTGAAATGTTGCACGAGGTCAGGTTGGGCGAAAGCTGTGAGGCTTTCTGCATCTTCGTGATGGTACAATTGGAGAGCCTCGAGCTGGGGAGCACCCGTTATGGAAGGATCTGAAACTGCAGAGAGGAAAATAAACATGTGCTTGTAACAAGCGACCGCCACTTCGACAGATCCCCAGCGTGAGATATGGGGAACAAGAAGGGACATGAGATTATCGAGATCGGAAAAGGTCATCGAATGTGGGGACTGACCAAGCTCTGAGTCTTCAGAGCCTGAGGAATCCTCTTCTTCATCGTCATCTGGAGGTTCGCAATCTATGCGTATGTCGATAGGGAGGCTCTTGCTGCGCTCAAGAAAAGTCTGAACTCGTTCAAATGGGGGTGAGTCAAGAGGTGATACGTCGATCTCTGTCCAGAGCGACGGCGTGTTAAGAGCCACCACACGCCAATGGTGACAGACATGCGAGATGAGTACCTCAAATGATGGCATGGGTTCGAATGTTGCGTCGCTGTCCATCGATGATTCGGATAAACCATCCTCATCTATGCCATCGTTCCTTGTCACTCTGCTCCGTTTTGTTGTTTCGCCGTCTTCGTCTGCTCCATCTTTCGCGCCTGATTCCAGATTCCAATATACTGCCATTGCTTCATCCTCCTCATCTTCTTCGTCTTCGTCCTCTCCATCCTTGATGGATTTGGCACCAACCTCAAAAATGAGAGAAAGGAGCTCCGGAGGGATGTCATTCACTGGACAACGTGTGCCCTTCGGTGGGATGAAGGGGTTGTCTTTTGTTAAAACGTCGGAGCAGCAGTCCATTCTTTACACAATGACCGATCAGCTTGTGCTACTTAATTTTGAAGAAAAGAACGCACTTGACAAATCCCGGTTTGACGTTGCAAGAAGGCTCTAGAAAAACGAAAGAAGATGATCAAAAGATCTGCCTTGATAACTCAATATGCCAAATACAGCAAGCGCCTTTTCACTGGATATGAGTATTTTAAGTATCCTGTGTAGCTGCCGCTGTCTTACGCGTCCCGTTGCTTGTAGCTCACCGCTCAACGTCAACCGTCACTACTAATACCATCCCGCTCTGTAGAGACATTTCTATGTCTTCTCCCGTCAAGGTCTATGTTTATGACCTCAGCAAGGGTCTCGCCGGCCAGGTCTCTTTGCAGCTCACTGGTAAGCAAATAGATGGCGTCTGGTTAGTATCTTCTTACATCGAAAACCAAGATTCATGTGCTCACTGACCACTATATGTATAGGCATACCTCAGTGGTGGCCTTCGGGAAGGAAATCTTCTATGGACCAGGCATTTGTGAAACTGAGCCGGGTCGGTCCCATGTAAGCTGCTAGGGTCGCGGGTTGGTTTTATCACTTTAACATAGTGAGCTGTAGCACGGGTCACCTTTGAGAATCGTTGATATGGGTGAGACACATATGGACGAGCAGACGTTCGTGGAATACCTTAGCCAGATAAAGGAGCATTACACTGCCGACAAAGTAAGTGTTTGCTCTGACGTGAGTTACTTGTCTTACTCACCAAACTTAGTACCATCTGTTAGGTGAGACTGCAAGACGGGACCATGAATCACTTATTAACCTTTGAGAAGACTTCAACTGCAACTCATTTACTAACGATTGCCTCGGCTTTTTGACTGGAGGCTCGCTTCCACCGTATATCAAAGGTATTGACCCTTAATTGCCACCTTCGGTTGAATATAATTCTGAAAACACTCCTACAGATCTACCATCCGACTTCCTATCGACACCATTTGGCGCTGCCTTGCGACCAACTATCGATGCCATGTTTAGAGGCAGGGCTTCTACCGGCGTCCTAACCCCTCCCCCAGATATCTCAGCCACAGCTGATTCACCCAATCCAGCATCGGCTTCGTCTCTGCTGCAGGCTGTAGCGGCTGGCGCAACCTCCAACAATTCTGGGATGCCGTCCTCATCCAGGAACTACCTTCCGACACCTGCACCAACATCGCCTCCTACACCTGTTCAGAGCAACAGCCTTACTACACCTGTGCACATTGCTACAAACCCCTCATCTTTCCGCAATGTGCTTCACACACACCGTGCTGTGGTTGCATTCTTCACAAGTGCAACATGTGGGCCTTGCAGGATGATCGAGCCTGTGTTCGAAGACCTTGCAAAGAGCAAGAGCCGAGCCAATGATGTCGCGTTTGTTAAGATAGACTTGAGTGTCGGAATGAGCAATGCGGTTGGCGGCGAGTATGGTGTAAGAGTGACACCGACATTTATCCTATTCTTGGACGGAAATAAAGTAGGAGGGGCACATATGACGTTCTCGCGGTAACTGACACACTTCCGTAGACACATGAAATGAAGGGTATCAATGCACCCGAATTACGCACTCAAGTCGACTTGCTCCTTTATCAGGCGTTTCCTCGTGAGCATATAGTCTTCCTTTCCTTATGACAACGAACTGATGCGGTGACGGCGATCAGCGCATCCACACACTACGTTATCCCTTCCTGCGATTGAAGCCATGCCCCTTAATGCCATCCTGTCTTCTCAAGTTCCGAATCTCGATATCGTGCTTGCAAAAGTGACGGGGTTCATAGATACCGCTCCTTCATGGTCAGGCTCCGCTACGAAAGAAGCCACGAAGCAAATTCTCGCGAAGAATATCATTCCGTACCTCAAAGCACGAGGGTCTTCGTCACCCCCTAACATTTCTTTCGAGCCTTGGAAAGACGCAACGATAAGCCTTGCGACAAATCTTTCTGCAGGAGAATTATTCCCTGTGGCAGATATGTGGCGCGTTGCACTGCTCGAACCAGCCGTGTGCAGCTGGAGTGCAACGAAAGTCGGCCCTGAAAGCCCGATCCTCGTCTTGTTATCCAAGGCCGAAGACGCGCCAAGGAATTATTCCCTCACGCTCTTGAGGATGATTTCAAATGCGTTTGCGAACAAGATTGTAGCCCGAGAACTTCTTCTTTCATCTCGAAGTAGCATTACAGCGCTAATGGCGGCTGCCTTGTTTCACGACGATGCAACTGTACGGTTGGCAGCAGCCAACCTAGCATTCAATATGACTGTGCACCTTCAGAGACTGAGAGTAGAGAAGGTGCGGGGGAATGTTGAAGGGGACGATGTGGGCGAGAATGAAGACTGGGATGTTGAAATGACAAGCGCGCTTTTGGAAGTTATAGAGCGGGAGAAGGCGAACGAGGAAATTGGTACGCTCTCGATTCAATCCAGTCTCGTAGCAGCACTTGATCATTGCATTGTCTGTAACAGTTCATCGTTTGACAGCGTCATTGGCATTGTTGATCCGACTATCTCCGTCCATTGAACAGTTTGTTTCCTTG
The DNA here is from genome assembly GCF_016647745.1 of Suillus plorans. NCBI lineage: Eukaryota > Fungi > Basidiomycota > Agaricomycetes > Boletales > Suillaceae > Suillus > Suillus plorans. Next base: position 308,673 of record NW_024537399.1, read on the forward strand.
TTAGAGGTTCTGCAAGCTCGGAAAATACTCAAGGATAAGTTGGAGAGGGGCGGATGCGGGGACACGGGGGTTGTAAAGAAGGAGGCCCGCAAGCTAATTGAGGAGGTTGCTGAGAAGCTTTGTCCTTGATCGTGGAGTGTTTTCTCCTTGTTGTACTGAGTGTATTGGTATCATATGTACATATCTCATCTAAGAATACATACAGGCGCCTTGCAGGATCCATATATAGAGTCTGCAGGGACTTGTGTTTGAGGTCATACATTTCCGAAGGAGAATAAGTGCCCGCTAAAACGGGCGGCATTTCGCGCGCACCTTTCAATATCACGAGCACATGAATAACCGGAAAGCCGACGGAAGTCACACAAAACGTCGCCTACGACAACACTGATGAGCCTTGCGATTTCCCTCTGTTCTTCATCTGCTGGATCTTAGACGCAGTTTCGGGTGATACCATCCAATCAATCGTTGGTCCGGGACTCTGGCATAGGCGCTGGCGATCTATCCTCTCTATCTCCACTTCTTAAGCATCTGAACTGACAGTGGATACCTGAAGGACAAGCATCCTTCCATCCATTGTCGCTCACACATCTCCGGTTATTTTGAGTCCATGCTGAAGTTCTCGAGCAGATTAGCCTCTCGTTCGTCGCGTTCACCGGTACGTAATTCACTGGTTAGTCACGCCTCTGACGTTAACTACTTTTCCAGCTTGTGTCTCAAATGGCCACCAAGCGCAATTTCAAGTCCTCAGCCCCGAGGAAGTCTGATATTCCAGAGGGATATGCTGTTGATCCTACTGCAGGGAACATGTTACGGTTCCAGGCGTCACTTCCTCGGCTTCCAGTTCCGGCGCTGTCCTCAACCGTGCACAAGTACCTTGAGACCATTCGGCCTCTACTGACGGATGCGGAGTATACCAAGTCCCAGGCTACTGCACAAGACTTTCTTAAATCACCTCAGGCTGCTGAGCTTCAGAAACGCCTAGAAGCCCGTGCCGCAGATCCATCCATCAAGAATTGGCTAGCGGACTGGTGGAATGATGCAGCATACATGGGCTACCGCGACCCTGTCGTGGTTTATGTCAGCTACTTCTACGTGCATCTTGATGATCCACGCAGACGTGACCCGGCGAAGAGGGCTGCTAGTCTGATCAAAGCTATGCTACCTTTCAGAGAAATCACAGAATCGTCAGTTCTCGCACGTCTTTGGCCTTGATTTATTACTCATGCCAAGGCTGAGCAGGAAACAAATAGAACCTGAAAAGGTTCGTGGGATGCCACTGTGCATGGATTCGTACAAATGGCTGTAAGCTCTCATTCCGTAATCCATGGTATCGAATTAAATCCTCGCAGCTTCCATGCATGCCGATACCCTACCAAGCCATCCGACACTGCCAAGAAGTTTGATCCAAAGGCACACAATCACGTCGTGTTTGTGAGGAAGAACAAGTTCTATGAAGTTCTGCTCGCAACCCCGGAAGGACATGAACTAAGCGAGGCTGAACTAGAAGTGTGCGTGTTGCGCATTAATCGCTCTGAATTCATTGAACTTAGTATCTTTGGAACATAGACAAGTGGAACGAGTCATTAGAATGGCAGGAAAGGAGACAGGCGCTCCGGTCGGCGCGCTGACAGCGGAGAACCGAGATATTTGGACTGATGTAAGTACCCGGTAGTTCCGTTTAGCCGCTATTTCCAAGGCCTCAAACCTTTATCCGTCCAGGCACGCTCTGCACTAATAGCAAGTTCGCCATTGAACCAACAATCTCTCGAGCGGATAGAGTCTTCCGCGATCATCATCTGCCTTGACGACACTACGCCCGTCTTGCGCGAAGATATTTCTTGGTCTTGCTGGGTCGGAGACGGCCGGAACCGTTTCTACGACAAGCACCAATGTATGTGGCTATTGACTCTCACAATTTTCTCCAGATGTGCTAATGCACTTGACTTGTGTTAGTAATCGTCTTTGATAATGGGCGATCGGGTTTCCTTGGGGAGCATTCGTGCATGGATGGCACGCCCACGCTTCGCCTGAATGAATTCATTCTTGCTTCTCTTGCCCACAACAAGGTTGATCTTGGTGCGCCTAGGTCTAACTCTACCGGTGCCAATCTTCCGCAGCCCGTAGAGCTAAAATTTGAGCTTGACGCCACATGCGGGAAATACATTAATGAGGCATGTCAACATTTTGACGAGCTCGTGGATCAGCATGACATGCAGGTAAGTGCAGGGTCCAGTGAAATCTATCAGGGCCCTAGATAATTAAATTGCCACCGTTCTTAGGTGCTCCACTATGAAGGCTATGGGAAAGACCTTATGAAGAAGTTCAAGGCTTCGCCTGATGCATGGGTTCAGCTTGTGAAACAACTTGCTTTCCACAAAATGTTTAATCGACCTGGTGTGACGTATGAAAGCTGTCAGACGCGCAAATACCAGCAAGGCCGCACGGAGGTCATTCGTAGTGCCAGCTTAGAAAGCAAGGAATGGGCCGAAGCCATGCTTAATTCAGAAGAATCTGTAGGTCCTCATGCGGAGATCGCGTAACACTTTCCCATTGCAGTTAGAGGCTAAATGTCATGCGGAATTCGCATCTAGGATGAACACCGCGCCGTGCTTTTCCGCCGTGCCGTCGCGCGCCACCTGCAGTATGCTGCTTGGGCCGCGGATGGGCAAGGGGTGGACCGACATTTATTTGGCCTAAAGAAGATGGTTCGTGATGGCGAGTCTGTCCCAGCTATCTATTCGGACCCAGCGTTTTCCAAGACGAATCATTGGGAATTGTCAACATCTCAACTTTCTTCCAAGTATCTAGATGGGTGGGGCTACGGAGAAGGTAGATGTTGTCGTTGAGAGTGTTTTTGCGAATCGAAGCTGATGATTATCACACGCAGTTGTCACGGACGGTTATGGACTTTCGTATTCCATCGATGATCATTACATCCGGTGGACCATCACATCACTTTTACGAAATACTGCCGAACTGAAACACTACCTCGCGGAGGCTGCAACGGAGACGAGGTTCATGATGGAGAGAGTTGCTGCCGCTGAGCAGAAGGGGAAGTTGTGATCAAGTCACTGTTAGCACAATGGATGTGTGTTATTTAATGGCATAATTTGTTTATGATAGTTTATGATCAGGGATGGATCTTTCGCTTGCGTAGGTTAGTAGGCTTGTGTGTCCGGGGGGTGAGAAGAAGATGGGATACCTTCCTTTTATTTCCACATCTTGCAATTGGAGAATCTTGCGTGCGGTCGCAAGGGGATCTCCGAAACCCGATTTCTACGGAACGAAGGAGCTCCTTTTAATCATATTATTTCCTATGATTTGATTCCTGCGGCACAGCGTTGACAGTGAAGTTGAAAGGGTACTACGGGTACCGCCGCACTACCCTGGCTACGGAAAGTCCGGCACTGGCAATACCGACGGCGTGGGTGGGCACCGTCGGCGCGGGCAGCCTATCACATACGCTGCAATAATAGTCTGTTGAGCCCCATGCCCCATCAAGTCTGATGACTGGCTCCGCATTGAAGCTAAGCAAAAACCGCTCCAGCGCCTTTCGTCTAGACTGTAGCGGCTCGACGGACAATTGGTGACTTTCCCAGGCGACGACGGATTTTGCCTAGCGCTGAGGCCTTTGAAGCACCGCGAGCGCCTAAGAAAGACCCTGGAAGTCATGCGGCCGGCTGATTCCGCGAACAGCTTTGTTCGAACCGTAAATCATCTCGCCCGTTTCGGCAGTTTGTGAACAAAGGAATGGGTGCGGCACAAATATTTGCAATATTAATGTTCTGGATTCAAACTTTGTACGAGTGGAACCTTGGTAGTACAAGCTAAGGTTTGTGCACGTTACATCACTATCCCACTCACTCAGCATCGTCCTGTGAGTATCAACTCCATCTTCCTTGTCTTTCGGAGTAAATACCAGCGGCAGTTTGGCTAAATTTTGATGCGGGACTTACGGACTGCGAAGTAACCGTGAGTCCTTTTTTGATCAGGCAGTATAAGCAGGAAACCGGACGAGTAGAATCGTGATAAGACTACCTTTACTCCGAGTCGTCAGGATTATGCCCCAATTGTATTGGTATCACCAACGTGGTTTTTTTGACCATTTCGGGTCGTTGGAAATTTGGCGGCCTTGTATTTGCTGGCAGTTCCTCCGTAGTTTCATCAGTCCGTATGAGTTCAAGCATCATTCTCGATGTTGAGACTGGTTGTGACATCCGGTTTGTGGCGTAGACGATTACTGACTATCTAGAATATCTAACTAAATCGCATCATGGGAGCCTTTGTGTCTGTTCAAACCCGCCGGAGAATCCGACTACTGAAGCCAAGGGATTCGAAGTGGAGTTGAACGGCGAGAACTCAGATGAAGATAGTAAGTCAGGAGACTCGTGGTTCATTGATGCCGTAACCTACAGTCACGGTGCTACATATATCTATCCATTGAAACAATGAGTCCGTTCAACTCGGGGTCTCTTTTAAGCCGCGCAAACTCGTACACAAACGTCGATATCCAACACTGATAACATGCTCGCAGACGGTAGTGAGCATAGACAGACACCCACAAGGGGTCTCGCTGATGTGAGCACTGACACTCGTGCCTCCAAGCGGGCTCGCAACACATTTGATTCCCCTTTGGCCGCGTCTGGTGCCCCTGAAGAATTTGCTCCAACACCCAGGAAAACACATAACAAGAAGCAGCCTCTGTCCTGTGCAGAGTGCCGAAGGTGCGTTTCAATCCCTCTGGCCTCAAAGCTTTGACCATAAACCCATCCTGAAGATTAAAGCTGAAAGTGTGACCATTTTTCCCTCCCACTTTTGCACATTCTAAAGCTGAATGCGCTAGTGCGATCGTGTCTTTCCATGTCAATCATGCTCAAAACGAGGCTGCGCTGAAATATGTCCAGACGGTATTTACCATCACTATACTTTTGAGCGTTCAATCTGACCGTGTCTTGTATACAGGTGCTCTCACCTCTGGAAAGGGCAGCAGGTTAGTAGCGGGGTCTCTGGCGAATCCTTCCACTAATGATCGATCAAGGTTCATTCTTGCCAACACCGAGCAACTTCATGCAAAAATCATTCAGATGAGCGATCGCATACGACAACTTGAAGACGCCTTGGAGAACGTGCAAGCAAAATGTTCATCCGACCCTCATCCCCTCTTGCACCAAGATTCCCTACGTATTAAAAATTCGCTGGAGCTCTATAGCTCTCACGCGACCAGTGGACGACATACCCAGATGGATGGGACAATCAAAGAAAATCACTCAAGCAATTCCCAACTCCCTGTCGCCTCATCTTCAACACGAGACGCAGACAAGGTTCAGGATAGCCGATCTGAGGTAATCTGCTTGGCGCCCAGTTTGCAGGGTGGATGCTGATTGACTTTCTAGGAGAGGTATTCACCGGCAGAAGCTTTTACTTCAGATGTTCCTGGATTGTCTCCCGAAATCGAAAAACTCAGCCAAACATTTCCTTATCCTTGGTTGCCCAATAATCCCATGAGGCAGCGGATCCACGAGATGTTGCCATCTCGGGAAGAGGCGGATTACCTTTGTACGCAAGCTCGATTGAACGCTCTATGGCAGTGAGTTTTCTCGTTACTGTCCTATCCCGATGTATTTATGGCGTACATGCAAGGTATAACCTCGATACAAGCGAAACTTGGCTTCCGAATCTAGTTCATCACGTATACACCACGCCAATGTCAAGCCTTTCTTTCCGCCGCCTCTCTCTGTTGTTCATCATGATGGCTATTGGGCTACTCGTTGATCTTAATCAACCAAATGAGTCTCCGAGAGCTGAAGTATTCCATCGCCTGGCACGAGCCTCCTTATGTGAGACAAATCTGATGGACGAACCTAGTTTAGATCTTCTACAGACTTTGGTGTGTTGGTCACATTATCCGACATGCGGTTGTGCTGACGAGAAGGTAGTTTTACATGATTTGGTACCTTCTGATTTTTTCAGACAAGAGTCAAGCTGTATCGTATGCATGGAGCATCATGGGTCTTGCTGTGAAGCTTGCTCAAAGCGTGGGTCTTGCCCAAATAGTAACTCTCCACTCGCCTAAAACATATATTGTTCCAGTTAGGTCTCCGTACGTCGGACATCCATTACCGCCCTGAGATTTCCTCAACATGGATTTTCATTCATTTTCATAGACCGCGACGGCAATAGATGGAAGGTAATTCCCGAAGAGGCTCAGCGGCGGCGAATGCTGTTCTGGGAACTTCTGAATTTAGATGCACGCCTGGTTAGTTCTGATTTTCAACTGATTGCACATGTGACATGCGTACTGAACCTCGAGTCCCAGTCTTTATCTCTTGGTCGGCCACCGTCACTTTGCTTACAACATGTCGATTGTCGCCGACCATCCTATACTTCAGAGGAGATGTACATCGTGTCGGAAGCTCAGTCATGTTGGCTAATTTATCCATTTACCTTCATACCAGAACTGATTATTCCACAGATCATGAGTGGAAACACGGATTCTTCCTGCAATGTCTCACACCAGTCATAGTAACCACGATATCTGCACAACCACAACCATATTCTAGCATTCTAGATGTCGATAAGAAAATCCGGGACTTCCACATCCCTCCAACACTCAACATATTCAACTCAGAGGGCATCACGGATATCCGACAATTGACTATGCAACAAGTACTAGTAGCTAGCGGGCGAGAAATAGGTGAGTTTTTATCGCAAAGGTTGTGTGCCTGCGCGCTAAAGCTGGACACCCAAAAGTCCTCCTGCAGCTTCATAGAAATTTTTTTACTGAGGCACTGAGTGACTTTGATGCTTTCACGTATCGACACAAATACGCGCCGTCAGTTCTTGCAACATTCCTTAGCGCCTCCCGCCTTGTTGCCGCGTTAGAAACCATGCTGCGTCGTGAGCCACAGCTGAGTAAGCGGTTCATGTGTTTCTGGTTTAATGCATTCTCTGGCGCGGTGAGTGATTTCTGAAGCTAGTGATTTGTTACATCTTGACTGGGTGTTTTGATCCAGGTTGCATTATCATTGATTGTTTCCAGAACGCCTTTCCTAAGTCTAGCGCCATTTGCGTTGAAGGAGTTGGACACTATTTACCGCATTTTCGCGAACGTGGCTGAGGAATGCTCACAGGTCGCTCAGGCGCTGGTTAGTGCTGAAGATGACTTTTGGGAGATCATTACTGAACAGGAATATAGCCTCTACTCACTAAAATCGCAGAGAAGTCACGTCGGACGTACGCCCAGTGGCTCAAAACGTCCAGAGATAGCTCGACCATGGATACCGACCTTGCATCTCAAGAATCACCAGTCAGATCAGCTGCGTGCAGCATTTCAGGGGATTGGCCAGATTCTTTTGACGCTGCACACTCGTTCCTACAAAAAACGCTGCAGGATATTGAGACGACTGCTCCACCGACCATTCAGGAGCTTCCTACTTACTCGCCTCGGCACCAAAATCTAGTCACAAACTCACAGGTGGATCACGCAGGGCAACCTGAAGAGCTGTCTACAGACATGCTTTCACTTGATTTGGGTTTGAATGAGGATTTGGTTGCTGCAACTTTGAGACACAGTGCAGACCCCTCACCCCCTGCAGGCCATACAGTCCAGAGGGTAGGGAATCACACATTTAACTTCGATTTTGGTGCACTGGCGTCAAACGTCGAGAGCCAGAACAACACATATATGTCATGGTTTTGATGGTTTGTATTCGAGTAATAAGTACACGACTTAGATGAATCATCACAAACTCCCACGATTGGAATCGCAAACACATGCTTATGTAATATTGCATTTGGGCTTGCTTGCCTTCAGACCACGTACTGCTGCTCAGTGCTATAGCTAGATCTTCTCGCTGGATCCCTTCCTGAAACTGTTCACCACGTTGATATTCCAGCAAGTTTGGCTCTTGAGATATGTCCCGGATACGGGAAGTATGGGCGCCAAATCTTGAGGCAGAAATGCGGAACATACGAGACCTGATCGACGAATACCCTTACGTTGCAATTGTGCGGCGCGTAGTCTGATGTTTCTTGCAGATGGATGCTCACTATGAAGTAGGACACAGAATTCCCGGGCGTAGTTGCACGACCAATAGGGACTTTCAAAACATCTTCAGACTATCACTACCAAACAATGCGATGTAATGTCGACCTGCTCAAGCTAATACAAGCCGGTATCACACTCGCGGATGAAGAGGGTAACTTCCCCCAGGATGTCACAACTTGGCAATTCAATTTCAAGTTCAGCATAAGGTGCGTTTTAGAAGCCAAAATTGTCGGGTATCGCATGTTAAGAATGAAATCATAGTGAAGATATGTATGCGCCAGAGTCAATCGACCTGTTACAGAAGTCAGGGCTTGATTTCCAGCGTCACGAGGAGATGGGAATATTGCCGTATGACTTTGCTGAACTCTTGATCACATCGGGTCTGGTCCTTGCGCCCGAGGCCAAATGGATATCGTTTCATAGGTAAGTCATACAATGTTCTCTGACAAGTAAGGGCGCCAAGTACTCTTGAAGCTCTATCGTTCAGTTCCGTTTATGAAAGCCTCTTTTCTACATTCACCTCACTTACGTATATCTTCCATATTCTAGCGGCTATGACTTCGGTTACCTGGTCAGGCTTTTGACTGCGATGTCCTTGCCGACCTCAGAAGAACAATTCTTTGAATGGCTGCGCACTTGGTTCCCTTATTGCTATGACATCAAGTTCATGATGCGTGCCTCCAAGTCCCTCAAAGGAGGACTACAGGAAGTCGCGGATGATCTTGGTGTGCGTGATTCTCCTGTGGTTAGTTGATCACCAGTTAATTACTGATCCCTACAGGTGATGCGCATAGGAACATCACATCAAGCCGGATCAGATTCCCTTCTTACTGCATCCACCTTCTTCAAAATGCGAGAACTCTACTTCAATGATCAAATAGACGACGCCGAATATAACTGTAAACTGTATGGTCTAGGGCAGACCTTCGCAGTATCCAACGGCATCACTGATACCGGTCGAGGTGGAGCTACCATTGCCGAACGAGAGGACAGGGGAATACCAAGGGATTCACAAAACCAGACTCCTGCCTTGTCCGCCCCCCAGAACCAGGGTGTGATAATGGGTATGGGCGTGCCTTTACCTACTCCAGCACTAGGCGGTGCCCTGCCTGCGCCACTACCATCTGGCACACCATATGGGCCTATGGGAGCAAATGGCCCATTCATACGAACGGCAATTGGAGTAGGGGGGAGATAGCCTGCATTTCGTTTTCTCCTTTTTCGTAGGACTGTTTTATGTAATTATTTCACTTCATTGGTTTCTCCCTGTTCAAATCTTTCGATAAATTGTCACTCATTCGGCATGCCAACGGGTTTACATCGACAGGCAGGTGAGTACTTCACTCATCCGCTCGAACTTACGATTATCATCGGGTCTACAGTAAGAGCTACTCGCAAGCTTGTCAATGATATAGATGATACTACTAAGTATAGTGCGTCATCTGCTGCGTCCCCGCTGTTCTACCCGGCGAGCATGGATTGTATCTACGCGTTAGCGAGTGTTACCTGATAGGGTACAGACTCCAGCGTCTCTGACGCCCTATACTGTCCGCGCAGCGGTCTCCCAGTTGTGAGTGGTATCATTGACCTCGCTAGAGCTTTTGGACGGCATAAGCGGCATTGCGACACAATTGTCATGCTGCCAGTGCTTTGTCCATGGTGAGATGAGTGGGGTTCGCTGAAGGGGCTGTACAATAATCCCCTTCCCATGGATCGACGTCGCAGTCATCCATCGCAAGAGTACACAACCAACCTCGTCATTATCAAACGAGGGTCAGCAAGTGCACTCGTAGCGTGGAGCTACGACGCCGATGCAGGTGAAAGAATAAGTGAAACGACCCCCGAGCTCACAGTGTCTCGGAATTCAGGTGTGTGGCAGAGAAAAGCAGTGGTTGGGAGTGTTGAAGATGGTCAACGACAACAGGTGAGTTCTTATACAAATCTGAGCGGCACAGGTCTCCCGTGTATCCACCAATTTTTTATGAACCTCGATCAGATAAGTCATTGCAGCTTCCATGTGCTCCAGGTGGAAGCAATGTCATGGAACTCATCTGAAATGTGAGAAACACAAATCGCCACCGAGGTACAGTGCCCATGAACATGCTCCATCTCACCGCGGAGTCAAATTGCATCCTGACTTAGGAACATCCAAACTCCTTATTGGTGCCCTAATTTTCTTTGTGAAGCACATGACCTTTCTATGTGTGGAATGTACGTCTTCCGTCTCCGGAATTCCATCCTTTGACGCATTCATGCAGAGACAGTTCTCCGCAATCACCACTGTTGAGATGATGCTTATTCGGACTCCAACATCAGTCTCTGAGCCAATTTATCCTGCTGAGGGAAGGCAAAGATGCAGAATTGACAGCTCATTTGGAAGATGGGCTTTCAAAGGAGCAAGTGGCGTATTTCAGGGTACTTGCTGATTTCAACATCTTCAACCAGACCCATCTGTCCAGATGCGTTAATGTCCGGTTAAGTCATCGAAATCGACAGCTTGCTCCTGATGCCAGGGCTTTGGTAACTATTGTTTGTTTAGGCTTATTCCTCTGATGGGGAACGGTCGGCCGCAGGCAATTCTTTTTTAGTCCCAATGCTTGTCTATTAACAGAAAAATAATCCTTCCGCACTAGGCTTAAGAGGGCTCGAGTTGTCCCCCTGAGAAGTTCTAGAATAATTTTTTGATTGCGCACTTCCAGCATGCAGGCCTAGTCCTGTACCGTACTGTCAAATGACAAATTTGTCAAAACACCGTCTACCTATGATGGCTAGCCGAGATCACAGCTTACTGGCTGTATTCGTTGTAAATTGTGATGAGGACCGTAGACCACAGCTAAATTTGTATGAACTTCATGTTCGCTGGTGCATTGTGACGTACGATAGGGTCCATTGACGGCACACCTAGACCTCGGCTACGGCCGACCCATTCCGATCATACTCTTCCTACGAGATGCTGACTTGCCAGGCCTGTTCTATGTAAATCTGTATCACGAATAGCTGCTCTTTCAGAAATCACCATGTGCAATGGACACCTCAAAACTCCTCGATCGGTCTAATAATGGCACCTCCTGGTAAACTAAAGAACAAGAATGGCCTCGGAGAGGGCGGTCGCGATCAGGCAGGATCCCTTTATTAGAATGGAGAGATACAATATCGCCACGAAAAATAATACCTTAAATGAAGGAGGTGGTGTAGTTGGTTCTGAAATACGGAGATAGAAATTGGTGGTCATCATATGGTATGTATGTACCATTATTTTCCAATTTGGTTCCGACTACGGTACAGGGTGTTCGAAATCGTGATTAATCTATCGTCAACTAACGGCAGCGATAGAATCGTTGCGAAATAATCAAGCTAAATTCACCTGACACATGTTCAGCAACTTTATGTTCTGTGTTGACAACCAGGCCCACGTACATAATTACTGGGAAATATCCCCTTCTTCCCGTCTCTGGAAAACCCTAAAATTATAATCAGTCAGGCGGCATTGAAATGAAGGTCAGACCATCTGAATACCTTCCCACCAACCGTCTGCATAGTTTTGACCTCCGTTTGTTCCAGAGGACAGCTCAACAAGGTCCCCCTCATTTATCGTCAGCTCTCCTGGTTCTTGAGCTCGATAGTCGTAGAGAGCCCGTACTTTTTATCGGGTAAAAGTGAGAAATAACTGATCGTACGAGAAAATAGGCGGCACTCGTACCGTATATGCCTGACGCTTGCTGAGAATCTCGTTGAGAGGGTTCAGATTTTTCCAATGGCCATCCGCCTGCATCTTCCAAATAGGTCGCAGGGACCAACCCTTTCTCACCATCGGAGTCGGCCACCTTTACCCATCCGGAACCATCGTCTTCCTCCACCACACGCACCACAGTACCCTCTTGTAACCATATCAGCACGTGCAAGATGGGGATATGTCGCCACACAGACCTGTCACATTCAATTCGAAGGATGAGGACGCCGCGAAGTCGAAGATAGCACGAGCCAATCGATGCGTTTCTTCCACATGAAGTAATGTATTGTGTGGCACAGAAGATGATGGTATTGGAGTTTTTCTGGAGCTGGTGGATACTGATGCTGCGGATAGTTTGTGAGTCCTGTTATAGAACTTATCAATCACCTACATCTACTCTCCGATATAGACACGGCAGAAGAGGGAGACTGCAGAATTTCCGAGGCTTTGTAATTGCCGTGAACATTACTGCACTCCGCAGGTACCTAACGATGTCCGTAAGCGGCGTCCCTACATGGTTTAGATGGGAGAATGAAATTACATTTAACTCGCATTTAGAGTGCACAGATAAGCCACAACTTTTACAGGTCTTCCCCTGCTTACTTAGACCCCAGATCGATACCTAGGCAGTTATTGGTCAAATAGCACAGGCACGCATCCACCAGTTTCTTAATCATACCTTACAGTATCCGCATGTTGTAGGTATCGAAAAGGCCGAGCTCTTGAAAACGTGTGGGCTCGAACCTCCCTCGTCGCCTTACGCATCAATATTAACTGACATATGCTCCATGTTCGTCTAACATGTTACTTACCCCCCAAGACTTCCGCGATCATGTTGATTTCCGAGTTGAGGACACATGCTGAGGTCGAGAGGGCGGTGACCTCGTGGGCAGTGTCAAGGTAGCTCTGCATAGGAGTTAGTAAGGAACCCATACTCCACCCATAATGACTACGCACATTCATGGCGTCATCCATGTCTCCAGGTGTGTTATCAGTGGCGCAAGCTGTAAGCATGACATGATATTTCTCGGCGTCAGTCCCTGTGCACAAGATGGTGAGTGCAACCAGCAGTCCACGGGGCGAGATTCCACTCACGTTTTTTTCCAAGCACAGGGTTCAGTTCTCTCAATTTAGCTCGCGAGCGCGCGAGCTTATTTTGTAAGAGCACCTTGGGACCTGAATCAATACAAATATCTCCCTGCAATTTACACTTCTTAACACAGTGCACGTAACTCAAGTCAGTCAGGCCTACCGTATCGTAGTGGTTTGAACATGGTTCAAATACCCAGTCGTTGGGTAGGCTGAACGGATATATGTTGTATTCTGCGAAAAGCGCCTGATCCTTATCGGGTTGGACTTCAATCAAAGCGGCGATAACGGCTGTAAGACGGTCCTTCAAGATATTTTGGTGTGATAATTGGATATTCTGGGCCTCTCTCATGACACCAACGAAATCCATCACTAGACGAGTCTGTAATTCTTCTGCAGACAGTCAGCCGAATCATGTGCACAGTGGTAGCCGCTCACGGAAAGACTTGGCGTGATGTAAGGTTGTTCAGTATGTGCCAAATAGGATAATGTGACTTAACTTACATCTTCAAGACTTGGCAAGTCCTCGGTATAAAACTTCGTCTTCACACTGTTGGCGGTTGCAGTTGAAATAATATAAACACTGCTGGAAATTGGATAACATTCTATATGTTTTTTTTAGCACGTACTTCTTGCTATTGAGCATGTCGAGCCTCTGCAGATCATATTGTCTCGCTGAGCGCTCCGCGTGTCGATCGTGACCAGACTTCACAAGAATTTATGACCGTGAGAAGATTCTTGACGAGCTTCCTTACCTGCTTTTGACGATGAATTTCAACTTCGGCGCAATCGGCGTCATACTTTATGAATATGGTGGTTAGAATAGTTGCGTTATAGTGCCCAGGATCTCACTTTTTGCTTGCTCTGTATCATGATGGTTAAACGTGCAATATGGGACCAGCTCAAGACCTTGCCTTGATGCGTTCAGCATAGATCTTATCGCGTCCAGCAAGAATCGTGGAAAAGAACTGCATTTGCTACATATATCATCAGTATGCATAGGCATGATTTTGCACGATAATGTAACCTTTTTCTTGTAATCATCATTGCGGCGCTCAACAACCTTCAGAGATTCCGTAATTTGAGACCATGCCTCCGCTAGGTTGATATGGTCCTGAGCAGAGCTTGACATCGATGATAAGATCTCAGAATATGCATGATTCAGGGTGCTACCATCAAAAATATGAGTGCCCGGCCAAAACTGGGAAGAAATGACATGCTTCTGTTGTACCACACTTTCCGTGTAGGCAAGCTTGTCGTCTCCAAGGACTAGTAATAGTTCATTCTTGTTCTTCTTTTCGCTTGCTTTCTTCGCTAACTGCTTCAACTTTGTTGCATAATCGCGTTCTAACGCTGCTCTCTCGCGGTACAGTTCGCGTGCCTGTATGAGTCAAGCAGGTGAGTGGTCAGCTGTCCTAAATTTCGAATTTCGAAGACGCACATCGGCTAATAGACCAAGGTGGGCATCAAAAAGACTGGAGATACGATTTACCTGATCCTGATCGTGAAATAAGCATCAGCGATGAATGCCATGATTGACTGCGGATTCAGTAGGTTACAGGCAATAGTTGACCATAGCTGTTGGTTTGTTTCTGCATTTTCTTTCAAAACGTATGTCTGTTGAGTTTGCAATTCGAGCTTGAGTACTGAGTACTTGAGTGGTCAGGTGAAGAGCAAAAGTAGCGATTGCGGAACGGAACCTGACAGCCGAGTCTCATCTTGCCGGATATGTAGTAAGGGTCGAGACGCCTATGACTCGGATCACGGGCAGTGCTATAGCACAGCGTGTTGGAAAAACATCACCGTTGCACTGAACTCGCACATCGAATATATTCTAATAAAGTCATGACAGGGACAGGGCGGCTATCGTAAGTCGGGAACTGCATTTAATCGAGACACGATGCAGACAAGCGACTCTTGCCTACCTGCTGATTCATGCATGTCATCAGTTTCAAGTGAGCAGAAGTGAAATATGGGGCGGTGATTAAGTCAGATGATAATTACAGGACAAAAAACATAGAGATTATCGATCATTAAAGAACGACGAATGCAAGATTTGAGCTCGAAGCTTGAAGGGTCGCAATGTCTTATGTGTTCCAAGTCGCCAAATATGCATGTAGTACGCTGGTAAGGGAACGTCGCCTTTACATCGATGCCACTACGGGAGAATATTCCGAGCCACGAGTTTCTCATCAGAAATTGACGTGCCAAGGATATGTCAGGCTCGCTAATGATTCCGCTGACTGTGGCAGTTTTCATCGGTCCGTGAGGCACGCATGCATTGCTCAGCCGTTACGCGTAAATGGCAACACCCCAATTGACTGGCGGGCTGAGCGCAGCACGTCAAGCACTAACCGGGTGGACTCGTATTTTCTGAGCGTCGATAGAGAGGGTTTCGAGAAGCGAGAAAATGTCGGTACCAGATGAAACTCTACCGATACTCATTCCTGAACCAGCTATTAGGCATCAATATTTGCTAGCCCGCAGAGACAGGAATCTCCTGGAGGCGTAGAGTTTTTGTAGTACGAAGGACGGCGACGGCACCGAGGAATTGTCATGTGCCCGCATCGCTTATTGGAAAGCAATCCCCGCGGTGAGAGTTCGGTATGTCGGAAGCCGAGAGAACGACAGAGTCGGACAGACATATTGCTAGTGCTGAGAAACGAAGTGGACAAGAAACAACACGAGGTGCGGGGAAGTTGGCGCGGAAACAAGACGGCCGGAGTGGAAACTAAAAATTACTAGGTGCGTGGGATACAAAATGACTACTTCACTTGAAGCAACATTCAAGTCAAATCTTTCTTAAAATTTTGGGTTACGAGTTCCAGATCAGCTATATTCAAATTGTAAGTAATAGCCCTCATAACATTATCCAAGGGTATACACCTTAGCCGGACGGCATTACTTCTGTTGTGTGTGATTTCGCAAGTGTACCTGTGTTCAAACTTGCCGTAATTTTCGGTTTGCCCTCGACTCGGAGACAATAATATGTCCTCAGGACTTCCGATGTACGTTCTTTGATGAGGTACGTATCCGCGTACCCTCTTTTTCTTTCCTAGACAACGCGACTCCAGTGCGGGGACAATCTATAACTGGCACAGCAATAAAATTTCCCGAAGAGCATGTCTGATGTGAGGTAAAAGCCTGTCTCCAGGTATATAAAGGCCTGTGGATTGTATATCGAAGTAAGTGCAAGTAGAGTGCTCCATCCCCCTAACGTCGTTTTCACGCATTCGATATCTTGGCCCCTCACTAACTGCCAACATGTATAGACTAACGACTATCTTGATCACGCTATGCACGATTTTCCTCACCGTTCTGGCTGCGCCATTACGGATCGATAGAGCTACGACAGGATCACTTGAAAAGCGCACCACACACTCAGGCGAGGTGAATTGATCAGAGATAGTTGTTGGCTGATTGCTAATTGCTTTAACAAAGGGTACTTGGTTTGAAGTTGGCACAGGAGCCTGCGGATATACGGATACAGATAGTGATCCTATAGTTGCTATTTCTGCCGAGATATATGACAGTGGAGGAAACTGCAATCAGGTAGGCCCATCTCCCATTCCCGCAATGCGGACATTGGATGCTTATCGCTCGTAGTGGATTCACATCACCAACACCGACAACGGACAGAGCGCGTATGGGAAGACGCGTGACGAATGCGAGTCTTGTGGCTCAGGTAGCCTAGGTATGTTGTTATTTCAGGGTTTAACTTGTGCTGCACCCGTTAAATTCGTTTCGTAGACATGTCTCCTGGCCTGTTTGAAGAACTAAGCACACTCGACACCGGTGAAATCCCAATTTCATGGCACTTTATGAGTAAGGACTGGTCGCCTTAACTGCGCGCCCATCCTGTATTACAAATCTTACTTCGGATACACGATTTCCTTACGGTTTCCATCACGACTCTTTAGATTATAGACGACAAATCCTCCTGGTCAGGAAGGGGATCAAGATTCAGGATCTTTTGTATCATTTCATAACGGTGTTTCTGTCGCGCTCTATCACTTACAGTAAATGCAAGGCCCTAGGAGCCTAAGTATACCATTTTCTTGACCGCAGTATGCGCTCCGTGTTGTTTTTAGTAATTCTATTGGCATCTGATCTTATTAGTATTAGCACCCACATTGAATGGGTGGATTTATTTCGGTCGACTCTTGAACAACTTGCACGTTTGGAAGCCGCAAGAATCGACATCAAGGTTCAAATAAATCGCTAGGCTCCTCGTCCTGGTGACTCGAAGAGCCGAAGATAAATGTAGTAAGTATCATTGCATGCCGGTATCACCCCAAATGAAGACCTAATACACATAACATCGCAGGTTTTAAATCCCTTTGTCTAAGTAACTGTTGCGGTATATATATTAATCATAAATGTATGTAGAATCCTGTTCGTTGAATGTCACGTGACTCACGTCAGACTTTTGATCCACCATGATGCAGACCATGCCCGATCGCCGTGCCTTCGCGATATCGATGATGCTGATACTGGTTATTATCTGCACGCGTTATACGCGTGTAGACACAGCATCCGACCTGAAACTGACATCTTCCGTGAGCGTCGGAGACATCATCATGAAAATACGACATTACCGTGACCGCGTCCCTCCGCGACCACGGGGACTAGCACTCACCTTGAAGCCTTCGTGGGACTGTATGCGATTACGAATTTGTTATCAAAGATGTGGAACCTGATGGCACGTTCTCCAAGACTCATGCCTGGTAGCTTCTAGTTGATTTCGGGCCTTCACCGAGTCTTGCAATAATGGTTTGCCACCCCACCTACAAATCGCGATGCACCTCAGTTTGGTAGCATGGCAGCTATTTCTCTGAAAAGCACGGCATATTCAACAGATGCACATCGCGCCTTTTCCTTTCGTCCTCGACTCTCAAGTGGCCGAGGACAATTATAATCAAGGTACAAGTGGCCTGGGCTGGTGAAAGTTTGCGCCCCAAATTGTTCCAGCCTTCCGGAATATCAAGCGAAGAGCTGAATATATGGAGGTCACGGAAATGAGGCCGAAGATACCAAACTCGTCGGATATCCTGGAAGGTGCGCATCATCAGAAGTATCTGTCTGTCCGAGGCAGTCCTAGGCGCCCCTCGAATGATCAAATCCCGAACAGCAGGCATCCTCATTCCTCGAACGGTCTGGAGCCTGCTAGCGAATAACGTCGCTGCTGGTACTACATATGAAGGGCGTGCCATGCGGAGAGCAACATGCCCATCATCGTGAAATGAAGACCATACAGCATGCTAGTACTCGCATCAGTTTCTAACATGAGCCTCGCGTTCTCCTTCCCCCCCTTTCCTTCGACCCATCTGGAAAGCCCTCATACTAATAGCAGCGTTGCATTTCGCATCTAGTTTGCGACTTGGATCGTCGAGCAATCTGATAGACACTGTATGTTCGTTTCTAGATCCTCGAGTTATCAAACACTTGATAATCATCTGGCCCTTGTTCTCCACACGGCACGAAATTGTGCCCAATTCGACGCTCAGGTTAGGAGATTGCCGCTTTTTATACCCCTTGTAACCTTCCCTAGAATCAAATAGCGAAACAAGGGACCCGTTTTCCCCTCAATGAATCTAGAGCGTCTAATTTGGAATGCATGCAGCATTGATCATCCAGTAGTTTCCGCCACTGGTAGGTACCGCGACTCAACCAACAGGGGCTCTTTGAACAGGATTTATTACATCTAAATGAAAATCATGCACATGGTGTTCTGGTAGTGGCGAGGACTCGGAGTACTTCTAGACAGTTGATTTCTGAGTACAGAATCATAGAATACGAATAAAGTATATAGGTGCCCTAGATCCACCTTTGTCACCATGTCGTACAAATGGAAGCATCATGTCCGTCGCTCAGGTCCTTCACGATAGGGCCTGACTTCAGTTGGTGTTGGTAGTATACACTAAGTAGAGTTTGCAGAGCATATTTTTATTATTTCTTTCTATCATCGGTCACGGTCTATTCGTGATCAAGTTGCGTGTTCCTTCATACTTAACAAAAACTCGTGGAAGAAGCAGCGAAAAATATGACCACCCCTTGGACTTAGCTTCGAACGTACAAATCATCCAGCAGTGCACCTGTCTTGCGACTCAACCGACGAGCACTATTCCAGTAACCAAAAATTGCTACATTCATGTAAATCATGCACAGTGTTCCAATAACAGTGATATCGTGAGAATGCTAGAGTAGAGTGATTGAATGCCAGCCAAGTATGTGTCGTAGATCCATCCACCTTCGTCGTCAAAATCATACAATGAGTAAGTAAGAGTTCGTGAAACTGAGTCGCAATCATTATGGACATGTCATCTGATTCTCAGAAATGCTTCGCCAATCAAAGCTCATGGCGCCTACAGGATGTAGAGCAGCGATACCAAGGCGAGTATAATCGACGCGCCTGACGCATGGTTCCTCCATGCAGTACCCGTGAGTGTAGTTTGTGTTGGCGCTACAGTAGACGTGACAACTGAGGTTGTACCAGAACTTGAAGTAGGTTTAGACGCCCCAGTTGTAGGTGTTATGCCGGAAGTTGTTGGAGCCAAATTGACCGGAGTTGATGACGTGGTTCCCGAAAGAGCTTCAGTTGTAGGGGATGCACTGCTCGCAGGAGTGGCCGACTGATCTGAAGTTGAATATGTGGATGGCGCAGGAGCAGACGAAGATGAGCTGTCGTTGATGATGGTAAATTCTGGACTGGCGTTGCCAGAGTCCCCAAACACTTGATCAAAATTATTAGAACTACCTCTCCCGCAGATACCCACCACTTACAGACAACGATATAATCTTCTCGTGTCTCCACATCGGGGACGGTGATCAGAACTTGACCGTCCGTATAATTGATGTTCGTTGCAAGCGGTGAGCCTAAAAGTATGTCATTTAATCACGATAAAAGCATAATATTTCATAACATGGTTGACTCACTCAACATTAAGTTCTCGCTGTTGTTGTACATGTATCCCAAAACCAGCATCCCAACCGGATTGGTAACATTAGGAGATAAATCGTCAGTGCTCCTGCGGTAAATGTGTTATTCGAAGGTATCCAATCACACCTGGGTGTACATACTTACCAAGTTACCAGCTGCTTCTCTCCGACTTGCCATACAGTGTCCGCCGTTGGACTAGTGATGGGCGGATCTACTACATCCCTCAAGTTCAGTGGTAGTGAGAGTGCCAATGATATCAGAGATGAGATGGCGAATAAGAGGGTCGTGAGTGCAAACATCATGTTAAAATCTTAGCTCAAGGCAAGGACGAGTAACTGGAGCTGGAGGCCTGAGCGCTGAGCAGTTGCACCACATTGTTAAGACTGGTTGAACATGTTAATAACATAGCAGTCGTGGGAAAAACAGTTAGGTAAGCGATAGCCTTACATACCGTAGGGGGATAAATCTAATTACACATACATACACATGCATAGTTTTGCCTCAAGGGAAATTGAAATCAAAATGTAATTGGATGATTAGAAATTCTCACTTCGAATTTCGATACTGGAACAAGCTCTTAGCACATTTCGGCAGATGGCGAAGATGTCCTCGCGAAATGACACCATGCTGACCCAAATTTCGAGTTTGATCTGAAAAGGTAAGTTTTGAGTGCGGGAAAATGTGATGGGCAGTTGGCTGTTGCTGGGTGGTCTCTATTGTTGGAACTGTCTTGGTGAAGTCCAGCTGACATGTACAAGACCATGAGAAAGTTGCGTCTGTGCTCTCCACTGCTATGCTAAGGTCTGCCAGGCACTGTCATTGATGATGGGGAGCCTTGTGATACGTAATGTTCGACTTCCATGCACAGACCATTCAGAGGCTTCTGCATGGGACATAGCCTGCCTTGGTGGCCGAGTACAGAGTATAACCTCTTCAGGATCATGCATACCTCACGAAGAAGCTGCAGTTATCGAAGCCAATGGCGGGGTGCTAGTCCCTTCGTATGTTTGACTTTTAGCACAAATCAATTGCCAGGTTTGAAAACTTTCTATATCTAGGTTGTGCCACTCGCACATCCATCTCGACAAGTGTTTTATACTCGGTCAGTGTGACCCGTTGGTTACTGGGTACGTTACATTATATTTTTCTTCAAACAACATGATTGAAATGTTGACCTTGTCCAACTTGAAGGTCTTTACCTGAAGCTCTTAAAGTAACAAATAAAGCTAAAGCAGAATTTCCAAAGGATGTCGATAATCTTTACGCTAGGGCAACTTATCTCATCCGAGAGAGCGTGGAGTCTGGTGTTACTGCGATGCGAGCCTTCGTTGAGGTGGATACAACGGTTGGATTCACATGTCTAGATATGGGACTTCAGTTAGCGAAAGAATGGGCTGAGGTTTGTCATATCCAAATAGTTGGTCTGCCGCCTTGAGTTCCATTACTACATTTTTGGCGGCACTGATATCTGTTTTCAGCTTTTGCCCAAGAGGCACTCTACGAATTTGCGGACTCAACAGAACCCGGTCCAAATTACAATCTGCTTTGTGATGCAGCTTCTCGCCCAGACGTTTCTGTCGTTGGCTCTGCGCCTTGGGTTGAACCTGACCGCGCACATGCTCTCAAGAACATCGAACTCATATTGTCTCTCGCTGAAAAACACGACCTACATGCGGATTTTCACCTGGATTACAATCTCGATCCGGACGCCGTTCCGATGGTTTGGGATGTGTTGCAGCAGATGCGTCAGCGATCCTGGTGCAAAAGTAGTGGCAAGCGTGTGACTATTGGACATGCAACCAGGTTGGGACTCTTTTCGGGCGAAGAGTGGGCCGAATTAAAGCGCGCCACAGACATCTTACCGTTGGAGATTGTCGCACTACCGCAAAGTGATATCTACATGATGGGTCGTGCGGATCCTAGCGGGAGAGTTCCTGTCCCGCTCGCAGGGCGCACAATCAATGCGCCTCAGGTTTACCGCGATCACGGAGTCCGTGTTGCGCTTTCTGTGAATAACATCGAGAATGCCTTCACGCCCCAGGGGTCACTTGATCCCCTCACACTTGCTAGTCTTGGCGTCGCACTTTTTCAAGTGGGCACAGAACCAGACTGGAGAGTACTTTTGGTAAGTAAATTGGATGGAGTTAGCTCTGGCCATAATTTGACGATTGTCACAGCGATCGGTGTCCACAACATCTAAAGAAGCCATTGGTATCATGCACGGGGGCAGTGTTAGTGGAAAACCCGCGGATGAAGGCGATGGCATTGTCCCCCGTGTTGGTGATCCTGCTGATTTCGTTGTAGTACACGGGGCGCGTCGGTGGCAATCTGCAGTGCTGAGCCCGGGATTCGACCGCACAACATTTTACAAGGGCAATGTCGTAGCAAGACGAAGGGCTCAGAGGTGGAATGCAAATACGGGTGGAGAGATCACCTACTAGTTAGAATGGTTATATACACTTGCTTTAGGCCACACAGACTTCATTTGGAATCATGATACTCGGAAGGATGATTAATCTGATTCATGTCATGGTGACACCACCTCGTGAGTCGTCAGTAACCAAGCAACTGGATATAGATCATCAATAAGTACTCAGAAGCAAGTTGTATTCCTACAACTATATGAACTATATGAAGATAAGACACATATAGAAGTCCCCATTTACAAAAATCCGCTTTCTTGCAGCAATCGAGCCATCTTCTCGTCTTCTCTCTCGCGAGGTTCGCGTTCCAGACTGAGGTTCCAAAAATAATCGCCTACATCAACCTGCTCGCTGAACTTAGCAAGTGACTCCTCAAGGTAAGTTTGCACGCTCGTAATAAGATTGAAATTATGCGGGAATGTTTGCCAGCGCTGAATGTCTTGGATCACCTCCGAAGCTTTCTGTCGTTTTCGGAAGTTCACCAAGTTACCTGGAAGAGTGTCCTTGCTTCCATCTTGGATGAACGTCAGTGTAGTGAGGAAGACGCCTTTACATGTAAATGAATACATATGCAACAAAGAATCAAAGTAGAAAGCTCACCAATGAAAGGCACACAAGGGGGCGAAACTCTTGCAAGCGTCGAACGATAATTATTGAAGTTCTTGCCTGAATCGATGGTCATCTCGCATGTGTTGAGTTGAGTCATATGTCGCGCATTCACTTGCTCCCATGAGCGCTTGAGGCGCCTTATAGGAGGCGAATTCAGTCCAGATACTATAGCAACCATGCTTGAGTAATTGTGCATCGAGCGACATCGCTGAGGGAAGTAAGCATTGTGCGAATGAATTCCGTAGCAGACCACTTACATCAGCAACACTTATAAACTGCTTCAAGATAGCCGAACGCTTCCTGGAGTCCTCGTGGGTGAGAACTGAGTCAGCTACCCAGTTAGCAATCTGGTAAAGTTATGAGCATATGATGGCTATCGTGAGGGCCGGATCATACCCGATTGCTTGTCTGAATCACCCGAGCAATGTTATCATTGTGATCTGTCTTTTGCTCCCGCGAACGCTGTAGACATTCCACCGGTCGTATCTTCTGGTATAAGTAACTCTCCATAATTGTCAACTGCCGCGCCAATTCCAAGGGGTCTATGTCCAAAAGTTTCAACTTCTTATTGGGCTTGGGTAAGATCGAGGTAGGTGGACTGCCTAGAGTAGGAGTCAGGCCTTTCTTGACGTCTCCTCCACGCTGTGGTATCTGAGTCAGACAACCTAAACCATATCAACGGCGCTGAACTCACTGCGCGTTCAACAAGTGAAAGTAGTTGCTTTGCACCTCCAAACTTGCTAACATCCTCATTCTGCAAAAATTCTTTCATTCGATTCAGGATGTACATATCCTCTTTCTCAAGGAAATCTTCATCCGAAACCATGGCCTTGAGAGTATTTAGGACACTGAAAATCACATTAGGTATAGTGCGGAAGAATCAACAATGACGCACCGCATCTGAATGACATGTTGCTTGAGCTTTCTCCACTCCTCCAACTCAGTGGGACTCAGACCTTCCGGGGTTTGGATGCGGAAGCGGCGGACGAGGTGGTCGAAAAATTCATCAAGGGTAGTGAATGACTTGTACGTCATCAAGAATGTTTTGATGAACGTAGGGTCTATAATGTCCCCATACTGAATATGATACCGTAGGCAGATAGATCACGAAGCACCCGTACCTGAAGGATCATGTGACGTGAGACGTTCGACCAAAGCTGGAACAGTTCCTGCTCGAATGCTTCCATCTACATCGATAGTCATGTCACTCTTCGTGTAGTCGGGTCGCAGATACCAAGGCTTTGTGCTGATGATGTGCTCAGGAGCGTCATCGCCAAAGATTTTCTTGATTTTCGTTGCTGTTCTCGTGGTCGCAGCTGTACATATCATAAGCCGAGAAAGGGAGGGAATATACAAGTGTCGCTTACAGTCATCGTCAAGCACTGAAGCCGAGTCGCTCATAGACAGGACATCCTGCGGTTTATCAAATGTCGAAGGGATCAGGGTGTGTACAGACATAGTGGGGTCGTAGCTCGAAGCCGCCGACTTAAGTGACCGATCGGTAAGCGTAATGGTGGCATCAGACAATTGGGATTGGCTTCGGAATGGCGCGCGGTCGCCGAGATTGACCACCGACTTTTTCATTCCAGACGCACCGAAAGCAACTGCGATGTCAACAATGTCCTCGCTCTCTGGGTCTGCTGGGTCAAGGACCGACATGGGACGGGCGTCAAAGTTGCAGTCGATGATGCTTAAACGTGACATGCGCCACTCTATTGCACCTGTGTATTCCCCTTGTGCCATGTCTGCTTGATCGTGGCCAAGAGAAAGTAGGGTATCAAGGGTTTGCATGAGAAATTGGAGATTTGACTTGAGGGAGACGGAGATGGCGTCTAGGTACTCGCACTGGAAGTCACGATCTTGTCGCGAGACTCTGTAAGTGAGACGACGAACTCGCTGTATCGTGAGAAGCAGTGTGGCTGCGTCATCGTATAGAGCTTGTACTACTGCTTCGAGCGTGCGTGCGAGTAAGCGAGCTTTGTCCACGGTTTGAGCGTACAGAGCTGCACGTTCAGCATCCGCCACATTGGAATAGAAACCATCGATATCGACGTGACGGGCGATGTGGATATTGGCAACGAATAGGAGGAGTGATGAAAGGCTAGAAAGAAGCTCACGACCTGTAATCCATACTCGTTGCTCTGAAAATATATCAACAGATAGATCACAGCACAGATACTGACACACTCACGAGGTTCATCGCCAATAGTCTTGAGTGCGGTGTGGAATGTTCCGAATCTGGCCTGCATTGATACCATGTGCGTCTTGAACTCAGAGAAAACATCGCCATCTAAAATTCGCTGAGGGGCTTCATCATCATCATCCAGCGGTACCCAGCCAAAACCCCTCCAAGACCCTGCATACCCCGCACCGACTAGCCCTACCCCAAGGTAGACTGCGGAGAAGCAACCCAGAACTCGTTTTGCTCCTACGCCACCAAGTCGTTCGTTTTGGCACCGCTGAACTTCAACAACGAATGTCACGATGGCACGATCAAGCTCTGCCGCGTCACTTTCAACACGGGATGCCGTATCATGTGCCGCAGGACCTGAGTCATACTCCATGGCTCGAGCAGAAAGAACAAGCTTGGATAATGTGGCAGTTACTTTCCGTTGAGCTGGTTTCAAAAGCGTCTGTGATGCAGTCGTCTCGCGACGTCCACGGATACCGCGTGGTATAAGGTTGTTGGGTATGTGACCAGGAGGTGCAGATATGTAAAGTAGATTGCGGACGGTGATGACAACAGCCCTGATGAGGCTATCAAGGACCTGTCCGTGTTCTGCTCTTCGAGATATGCCGATTAAAGACTTGTTTTTCTGGACAACGGCAGAGATGGCGTTGTGTGCGACATTAGATAGATCGGAAATAAGGTCCGGGAGTGGTGGTGCTAATGATTGCTGGAGTGATTGGGCAATTTTCTCAGCCGCGGTAAGCTCAACGGAAGACTTTCTAAGAGCTAATTGGTCCGCAAAAAGATCCTGACCACTTTGAGAGCGCCCACTGGTTGATGGTGAATCACCGTGGTCTGGAGAGTAGAGGCAGGAATCTTCAGAATCACTGACATGCTCCGGCTTGCTGTGACTCCGGTCCTGCCCATGTCGGGTTTGGGATGTCGTTGAATCAGATCGAAATCGCGTTTGCACCGAATCCTCATCCAGACTATTGGATAAATCTGACGAGGTAGTGGAGGAGCTGGTGAGGGCACGAGTCCTGCCATTCTGTACAGCAGCTTCCGTTTCTGGGATTGTCCAGCTCACTTGACCAGTGAGCTTATTCCAGTAATAGTAAGACATGCCATCATCGGCAAGTCGTCTCACCCAAGGCTCAGGCGTCCCAGAGCGCTTGAGAACACCAAAACCCGGGATGGAAGATTCCATCGAGGCGCTGAATCCTAGCCCTGCGCTTGTGCCTGACCGCGAACTTGGTGGAGAGGAAGCTAGTCCAGCAAGTTCATCAGCGGATACATCATCGCCTTCGATGGGCAAATCTCGCGAAATTTGGCCTGTCTGCGTGTTAACATAGTAAATCTGGAGAAGAGGATATTGGTGTGTAAGGAATCATAGCAAGCAAAATGCTCTGCTTACCTGACCATCCTGTGTAACTTGGGGCATCCAAAAATCGCTTGACAAAGTCGCGCTGTGTTCCGCAGCACTGCGGGATTCGTGAAGACCGTTGGATGGAATAGACGGGTCACGTTTATTTCGCGACCATTCACTGTCTGATAAGTGGGGGTCCTGTGTCCGGGAATGAAAGTCATTCGAATGAGTACCGCGAGCTACTTCATGGGTTTGCTGGAAAGGTCCTTGTTGAGTTGTAACGTCATGGTTGGAAAGAGCGATCTCTGCCTCCTCATCAGATAACACTACTACATAATTCGACGGAAACCATCCCCGTTCATCGCCAAGGAGTCCGTCCCACCAGCCTGACTCGAGCTGGGTGAGAACCTCGATGATTTCATTCTTGTGGAAGGAGAGAGAGGAAGCATCTTGTGTCTGGTAGTCATATAGAGCTCGACAGAAGAATGTGGACATATATTGCTCCTCCGGAAGCTGTGAGATCTGCTGTTCCTGTTCGACAGTAATCGTGGTGGATTGTGAGGGATAACAGTTGACACCATTGTACATGGCGAGGCCGATTGCAGCCATATAACAGCTGACGTAGAATAGATAACCTCAAGTAGAACGAATTCTGATGGATTGGCGGAAGCGGAGAGAAGTCAACTCAGCTAGCTAAGATGAGCCGTATGCCCTCACAACGGACTATTACGTAATAACACAGTTCATATCGCGTTACTTAGACCACGCAACTGACAGTAAAGTCTACCGATCTCACCGTTTCAGCGTTCTTTGCTTCTCCGCGAACTCCACTATTTTCCGGTCCACAAACATACCTTTTCGCTCTCGCACGCTATCCATGTAACCTTTTGCGATATTGTCTCGGTCTGCTTTTTCACCCAGGTCTTCCAGCTCTTCCTCAGTCGTTGGTATCCAGAAGGGATCTTGATCAAGCAATTCGTATCTTGCGCTTCTTTTCAATGACCTGCGAACACCCAACAGGCGGTATCACTCACCCGCTGAAAATTAGCTGTGGACTTGCAGCACCAGATGTTCGTTTGCGTATCTCTGTATCATGGTATGAGACTACCCCATCGCAGCTTGCGAATTCAAGCTCACCGTCTGCGAAACCAAAACTCTCCACAACTGGAAGAAGAGCAGATACTGTGAAGAACGTAGTCCCCTCCTTCATCTCTTCAGCCACAATTCGACCACGTCGTTTTGCAACCACTCCATAGACTTTTCCAAGGACGTCCGCTGGAATGAACTCTAATTAATATAAGCTCCGGAACCGACCAGTGGATCACATACTTGAGGCTTGAATATCACACGAATATATAGCCAGCATAAGCCTAGGGGACCAGTCGAGCAGTCCATTCCTGCAGGCATCTCTTACCGCTGATATCACGGAGCCTGTCACTTGTGATAACCTATTTTGGACTGTTCAAAACGTTTAAACATATATCCTGAGGTCCACTTATAAAAACATACCGATCTCCTTTTGGACGCCGTCGGCATCAACGTCAATCGATTCAACAAAATAGGCCATCCCTTCGACAGGCTCAGCACACAATGGTCCTTGAAACATAGCTAGCTGGAAGCCTGTCTCAACGTAGCCCGTGAAATCAACATTATTGTTGGATGTGTTGGTGGGCTGAGCTAGAAGATTCCGTGAGAGGCGATGCCTCAGCCTGAATACAGCATCAGTGACACCGCAAGGAACCATAAGGCGACGCACGATAACGGTGTCATATCTTTACGATAGTCAATAAGAATACAGCCCCCAGCGTGATGGGGACCAAACGACCAGATTTTGTCGCAAATATCGACCCATTCCCCGCCAGCTTCGTTGCACTTCTCTTCCAGTGCATTCCAAAATTGGTCCGCTCTAACACTTGGAGTATGGAGCACATCGCCTTGGACACTAACCAATTCACTCTCAGAAACAATGTCGATACTGTTACTGGAGGTATCTCTGCTTGTTTGACCGTCCCTCTGCAATGCTCTGAGAGTCGTTAAATTATGCAGCAAGAATTGCAAGATGATACCGGGGACAGGCGCCGAGCGAATCGAAAAAGTGACCAAGTTCTGTGTGCTTGCACCCTTGATTGTTCCACGGGCAGCATTTGGAATTTTCGAGGGTGCCATATCTATCCTCAAAAGGTGAGTGACGAGACGATGCATTGCAGACTATGCATACCTTGGGCTTTCACAGCTGTTTCGCGGAAAGGAACAATTGGTTTGGACGCTTGAATCTCCACACGAGCGAATCTCTCTCGCAAGTCTTTCAAACATCTCTGTGAATAGGGTGAACGAAAGTAGATGACAATGAACAATCAAATCATACCTCTAAGTGTAACTCTCCTGCAGTCAGAATCACATGTTCTCCAGTCTGTTGCTGGAATGTTTCAACGCAGGGATCAGCTTGAGCGAGGAGCTTCATCCCGGCAACAAGTTTTGGCATATCAGAAGGGACGACAGGTTCAAGCGCAACCCGCACTATAGGGGATACCTATGATAGAAATAATGGTCAGCAGTGAGATCCAAACACTCCTGGGACACTTGCCGTGCGAATAACACCACCGATGTTAATGAGACTATCATGCACCTGGACAGGATCTGCGCTCTCCGGAACGCCTGTGCTTTGTGGCGCACAAAGTGTGGCATTCCTGTACACTTTGCCTCCCAATCCCCTGATTGCAAAGGTGTTTCCTGCCCTGACACTGTCCACGGGGATAAGCTCCCGGCCCATCATCACGTACAATCCTTCAACTTTGGCCGGAATAAGATGCGCAACATTATGGGCGTGATTTGGAGGAAGGGAGGTATTGTACTTGGGCAGCACGCAGTATATGGTGGAGCCGGTGCTTATTGTCCCTGAATACAGTCGTGCAAAGCCGAGGATAATTTCAGACTCTTCAGAAACGTCTAACACCTCTCCTAGACTACGAGGTGATTCTGGGGCTGCACGGGGAGGGTCTGGAGTCCCTGAGACTAAAACGCTGTTATCTCGTGCTTCTTTGGCATCTCGCGCCCGCTGGCGTAACTCGTCCGCTGTCGCAACCCGTTTCTTGTTTTCCGGAAGTTCTTTGGCTGCAACAGCGAACATCTTGCTTACATATGCAACTACGACTGCGTTTGGCGCGAAGTTGGACGTGAAAAGATCCTGCTCTAACTTGTTTTTGGGTTGTATGTTTTTGTCGAATACGTTAGGATAAAGCATTTTGGGGATGCGAATCGCCTGGGCAACAGGAGGGGAAGGAACGACATCAATAGTCGCCTGAATGATGCACGTAGACAGCGAAAGCCACTGTGTAAAAATCGTGGACAGCAACTGCCGACTGTCTTTTGACCTCAAATCCCGAGGCAAAATCTTCAGATTAAGAGCTGTTACAATCTTGGTCACTTTATCTGTGTTCCTAGGAATTTGTTAGCATATCATGTGGTATCATATGAAAAGATGATTACGGGTTCATCACAACGGCATCATAGACCGCCCAGATGTTCTCCAACACAAATTGGACAAACAATGGCTTTAATGTGCGTCCGCGAAGATGTTTCTGACTGATAACTTTCTTGGTTTTGGGATCGAGATAGAAGTCGCCCCACAAAACGCGCCTTAGATTGGCTTCCTTGAAACCGAGCTTTGCAGAATATAGCTGGGCGAAGTTCCCGACTCTGAAACCCCAACAATCAATGGCAGACGCAAACACTACATTACCCCGCTCCGGCGCGAAGTAGATATCTTCGTCGTCTTTCTCCTTGAAGTCATCTGTGTCATTGATGGATGCTTCGGCTTCATCTGCAAGTTGTTCCTTCTTTTCAGCAAGACGTCGATCGCGCTCTTCCCTCCACCGGAGATCGTCCTCCATCAATTCACTTGCAAAAAAACTGCCCATAACAGCATTCACTTGTTCGATCAGCCGCGAAAGGTGCTGGTAAGCTTCGGTGGGCACCAGTTTCAGCTCCGTGATGAGTCTATCCATTTTGTTGATGACGAGGATCGGGCGGAGGTTATCCTGCCATGCCTGTCTAAGCACAGCAATAGTCTAGGCAACTGGGGTTAGATGTATTCTGTGTCATAGACAGACTTACCCACCTGCGTGCACACACCTTCGACGACATCAACAAGGACCAGTGCACCATCACATAACCGAGATGCCGTGGAAACTTCGCTCGAGAAATCGACGTGTCCCGGTGTATCAATCATATTGACGACATATGTCTTTGGGGACCTTTCTAGGCATGTTTATTACTATTCCTTGGCATATGCATCATGGTGAGATGTGTACCTTCGTCAGGTCGTCCCATGACCTGAAACTTGAGCGATACTGCGCTGCTTTCCATCGTGATCCCGCGCTCTTGTTCATCCTCTCTACTATCAAGAAACCTCAGCTTCCCCGCCATCCGATGAGAAATAATGTTGTTTGCCGCGAGAAGGGCATCCATCAGTGTAGTCTTTCCGTGATCGACATGCCCGAGAGTCGTGATTATTCGAACGTTAGCTGGGTCTGGGGCCTCCATCGATGTACCTGTTGATTCTATATGTACAGCTACGTGAGGAAGAAAGTGGGTGCGAAGCGCGTGTGGTCTCTCTAGAATTGATATGATCGCTTTAAAATACGAGTTATGACTTGCCCGGGCCGGTGAACCATCGGAAGCGAGTTTCCGGATAAGGAAATCGCGAAGCGCTCCAATGCCAAGTTGTCTTCCAAGCATATATGTAACAAACTGAGCTCCCTACACTAATAATTTCTTGAGGCTCTGCCTAACAGAGTCATCTAAACCCTTCCCGATCAATACCAACTTCCCTGAATCGGGAATACCTGTAACATCCCCTTCTACTAAGGATAGGTCATACATACTCTGCACGCCCTGTAGAACGTACTGCTCCCCGGATTCCATCACGAAAAGACCCTTACAACGAAGAACCTTGAGTTCAGATAGTCCAGTCTGATGGTAATTGTCCGGGATTCGGTTCTCCCACAGAACCGTACGTATCCACTCGTCTAGTTCTTGGAGACGATGGCGGGTTAACGTAGGAAGAGTAACCTGTAGACTAGATATACCACGCAATTCGTAGTGCTTAGAGGAGACGGTGTGTCCTGCGTGGTCATGGTTGTCATTGTCACCACGTGGGTGTTGTGCAGATTGCAACCCTTTTGCCCCCCCTGCGTATGCATTGATGTTCATTATATGCGCTAGATCGATTTGGCCGCGGATAGTTCGGTGAATTGGAGCGGAGGGATTGACCCTTTGTATGAGCTCTTCAATCGAGCGCAATTGCTCTTCCGATGTCAGGTCGACTTTGTTCAGCAAAATAACATCGGAGCATGCTATTTGTCTGGAGATGTTGTAAGTCGCGAACGAGATTCAAGATATGATTCACAATCACCTGAGGCTTTCTCCAACGCCGTCGACAGAATGATCTTCTTCCATTTGCTAGAGTATGATTTAGCGGAGAAACTTGCACAAATCAGAAAAGCGTCGATGTACCTGTTGACCAAAGACAGCGTCGACGACGCAAATGACGCCATCCAAGGAAATCTGTCGACCTAAACCAGTGGCATACTCTTCATTAAGCCAGAACATAGAAGCTATAGGGCCTAGGAGACACAAAAGTCATATGAAAAACATCGAGAACAAATCATGGACTGCCTACCAGGATCAGCAAGGCCAGTAGTTTCTAGTAGAATATGGTCAAAGGCGCCTTTCCTTTGCATAAGTTTCTCAATAGCAGCTACGCCAGCGTCTTTGATAGAACAGCATAGACATCCATTTGCCAACTCAAGGAGCTCCTGTGACTTCTCTGCTGTCGGGTCATCTTCCGAAGAGATATTAATGGTTTTAGCTATGCTTAATGTTAGCGAGGAAGTTCACATCGTCAGGATAGTAACAGAAACCTTCGATGCTCTTCCAACGGATGTTTAATAGACGTAATCATGAGAAAATTAAATCATTGCTCACTGATGTATCGCCAAATTCATTCATGATCACGGCTATTCGATACCCGTGATGCTCCGTTAGAATACGCCTAATGAATGATGAGGTAGGAGCATGGTGCGCGTGGTGTCGAGCATTTCGCGTACCTCAGCAGGGTGGATTTCCCCGCCCCAAGAAAGCCACTGATGATTGTGCATGGTACTCGACCAGTCGAGGCAGAATCAGGCATGAGCTGTTTATCTTCGTGCTCGATCAATGTCCTTGTAAGCAAGAACATTAGCAATGCAGACGAGCGACAGACTAAAACATACCGCGAACATACGGTATGTCATCATCGAAGTCCATGACTTTGATCTTGAATGCTATAAATTTGGAACTCGCTTCAAGTGACTGATTTCATGTATTGAGAAAAGTGAACGACCATATATACGGAGATGTGGCTCACTGGTCGGGCGGATCAATGGACTCAGGTTGTAGAACGAAGACGGGAGCAAAGCTTCAAGTTGCCGCCGGCGATGGGATGGTGACGATACTGCTTCCGAACATTATGGAATACTATAACATTACTCTCGGTAGCTTGTTCTTGCTCTCCGTTTTATGGCACACTAGTACTCATTGATGCACATGTCTTTCCCATCCACTATGTCAACTCCTTCAAACAGCGTGTTTCCGCTCACAGATGAATCCCTCAAAAACCTGATACAGGGTCCAGGAGATGTGGAATGGAGGTATGCGCCGCACACATTCCTGCGCCACGGCTATGAATGCGCTCCATTTACCAGGTATGAAATGCGTCGGGAATGTCAAGAGATCATTCCTGGCCTTCTACTAGGCCCTTTCCAAGCGTCAAAGTCGCTCGAGGTGCTCAATTCGCTTGGCGTCACTCACATGTGAGGTTCAAACCCTCTTTGAATCGACGACCCAACTGATTAATCAATGCGTCTCTTATTTTATCCCTTGAAATTATATCCAAAGACTTTGTATACGTGATAAGAAGGAAGCATTCTCCGTGAAACCACGTTTCCCAGAACGTTTCGAGTACCTTGTGTTGGACGTGGAGGATAACGAAGACCAAAATGTCATTCGTCTGTTCCCGGAGTGCGTATTTGCTGCACGATATTCCATGAACATGCTAACAGTCACCCAGAGCTCACAATTTTATTACTGAATCATTGAATAGAAAGGGCACTGTTCTAGTTCACTGCAACGGTGCGCTCTGCGCTTGATTGTTTGCAGCGCCAACTCAGTCCACTTACGATACAGGCGGGATTTCCCTTTCACCTGCCTTTGTTGTCATGTTCGTCATGCAGCGTTGTCAATTGTCATGGGAGGATGCTCTTCACCTTGTTCAAAATCGTCGCTACTGTATTTCGCCAAATGGTGGTTTTTTGACACAGATCAAGGTGTGTTTTGTGTCCCCGTGCTTGGCCGGCTTTGCATTCCTGTGCCTCGAGCCTTTATCTTGCACTGCAACGAATCCTTATATGAGGAGTTTTATGTTCTTATGTTGTGCTCCAGGAATACGAGTCGATATACAAGGCATCCGTCGCTGTTGCTGGATTTCCACAAGGGCAGATGCAAAGAGTTGTCTCCCGGAGGAAGAGAGATGACGATGACGATGAGGAGGATTTCAGGTGTGTCCATCTTTAGATTAATTCCCATTCTTTGTGTCCCTCAAGTTCAACAATCTATCAGAGAGGAAGACCGCAAAAGAGCATTAGTTGACGGAGAAGGGGACGACGCAATGGCAACAGATCTATGACCGTGCTTTCTTGGAGCTTTCTCCGTTTCCTCTAGTTCAATTCTGTTTAGTCTACCACTATTGTATACTCGTTTTAGAAGTATTTCGTATCCTGTCATGATGAATGGTATAAGTTCTGTTGGGGTCCGATATGACCCAGTTGTCAACTGGGTATGATCTATAGTGACTTGATCTTTGCCTTTTCTTTCTCCAGTAGAACACGCTTTGCGTGGACCTCTGAAGAAAGTAATCAGACATAAAACATCCGCAGCAACAAGGCCCTGACCTTTGCGTTTTACCCACGCCTCAACTGAGATGCCCCCAAACACAATGCCCGCGCCTGCCCACTGCCCGAGTGTGAGTCTGTGGTCATAAACTACTACAGAGAGAACCATGGTGAACATCTTTCTTGTCAACGTAATCATTCTGCGGATTTGTGATGAGCAAAGAGCGTAACAGAAACCCCAGAAAAGGATTACGAACACTAAAGTCAACGATCCAAAGTGCTGTAACGTCTCGAAGATGAACAGCTGCCCAAGAGCGCCAGTCAAGGAAAACTGGACTAGAGGTATGATAGCAGAAGGATGCGTCCTTATAAACCCAATTGCATTTGCAAATTCTGATTGTAAACCGCTCGAGGGGTGAAGCACAGGAATGTGCGGCAAGGGAAGCGTTCCAAGCGCCATAGTCAATAGCGTGCAGAATATATTGATCCAGAACATCATCTGTTGTCCGGTCACCTTGTACCGAGCGAACATCTCGTCTTGCGTCGAGTTCACCGCGCCATCGAGAATGAGGTTGATAACAAGGTAGAGAATGCCAATCAGCTGGCTATGAGACCCCTGCTCTCCATTGGATGAGGCTTTTGATGGCTTTTCATTCCCAAAGCCCATGAAGACACTGATTCCGGCTGTGACCATCGCGACTACGATATACTTGTGTGGAGCAAAGCGCCTCCTGTACATGACGAAATTCATGAGCATCACTGGGACGAGTTTGCAAGACTTCCCCAAGACCATTGTAGGATACGTTATGTACGAGAGGGCTGCGAAGCCAAATGGAGCGGCTAGCGTGATAAAAGCCGATACTTGAAGATAGCGCAAGAGGAGAGCTTTGGATGTGGACGAATAAGTGTGCAAATGCGCGCTTGAGGAATGAAAATGGCCGTTGACTTTAGTGCTCGAAGATCCGTTTGTTTTGGAATGGGATGAATTGTTCGTTTGCACCATGGAGGCAAGGTCCAGGCCCAGTAGAGATGATAGTGATGACCCTGATTTTCCACGGATGAGTATGTATGCGAGGGCAGACAGTGAGCTCAGGAAGCTTTGACAAGTCCCAAGGAAGAGTGCCGACTTGAACTTGTCCGTTGATTGTCCGTCTATGTGTTGAAACGGAACTGATACTAAGAGCTTGTCTTAGTTCATGCAATTGGTTGTGTTTATACGTTGTACTTACGTCGTTCCTGTGCAACAGCCCATAGCTGAACACAACGCTGGTGAGCAGCTGTCTTTCGTCAGAACTGGTGAAATTAGCATACTAGGAACATTGAGTAGACTCCCAGAACACATAGTCCAAGTCTGTCGTTCAAAGCTCCTGAATACAAATGCGGGCTCTTTTAGTGAAAGGGCTCACCGAAGGGCCGACATTGTGTGGGCACACAAGGTGAAGGTGGTGGTGTTGGTGTTGAAACAAGTTGAAACGTAATTAGTTTAGTTGCAAAGTGGTACGTGTCAATCATAGTAAGACCTAGCCCTAACCCCAAACTAGGGTATGACATCTAAGCCCAGTTGGGCACCCAGCGTAAGAATACCTTCCTTCAAACGAATCACGTCCTCTCTAGTTGGCCTACCCTGCAACGGTCTACTTGTAGCACCAGCAGTGAGCCTCTGCAGCATATCTTCTAATCCCTCCATCTCTCTCTTCTGCAAAAGTTCCTCACTCTGTTCGATTAGATCGTCATTTGCATCAAGATGCTCTCTGGCGTGTTGCTCTGCTTCCTGATCGACAGGAGCGATATCGGAGAAGCGAATGCCTGCGAGCGAAGATGATATTTGGCGTGCAGTTGTTAGGGTTGTTGGGTTTTCTTGGCTTTTTGAGCTCAAAAATGATGCAATCGCAGAGATTACGCCACGCATTGATCCCAGATCACGGCCAATCGGAACTCCTACATGCGCAAAACCAGCGTCGAACCCCTCTTGAAGTGCGGATTCCTTGCCTGCGATTATCCCTTCTCGGTATCCAGACTACAGATGGAAATATCAATCAAGGGAAGAATGAAACATGAGTGTGCATGGTACGTTTGTGAACTCATTAGAGAGTTTTGCCCAGTCTGCTTCGGGAGCATAGTCTGCTCGTGGGTCTTCCTCCCAAGGTGAATCCATGCTGTAAAGCTGGACTCAGATGCTGATGCCGCAAACATGTTTGAATGTGTCCCACCAATATTTATAAGTACACTTAGTGGATGAAATGAATGATCTCTGAGTAGTTCTGCCGGCAGTTTACATACATTTACATATTATTATTATTTTCCCGTATTGTAGGTTTGCCTAATGCAGACATTACATGGTATAATACCAATGGAGTCTTTTTGATGAGCATATAGAGAATGGCTACGTTGTTATCTCTTGCCCAAATGCGTTTGTCTCAGACCTCAGCCACAGCCACGTAGTTAGCTAGACCATTCCTTCATTAGCAAAGTCGTTAGCAACAGCCCCATCTGAATCCGATCGATCGGACCGCCGAGGCTGGATCCTAGTAGTACACTTATCCACGGTTTCTGCGAACAGCTGGACTCAGTAATTGCATGTATGAGTCACTATGATTAGTCAGGACAGCTGGGCCGCCACTGGCTTGAATACCGGTGAATTTACCCAGACCGGGAATATTCATAGAAATTGGACCACATGACACCGGCGCTTCCGGATCCAGGCTTCTGCCGGCACAGGTGGGTATCATTGTGTATCGCTCTCATGATACGATCAGATCAACTAGTCGAGCTAGCGTTGAAACATGCCGTCTGTACTGTACTAGCTGATATGAAGTGTTTTATCGTGCTGACTAATTAATACTGACGACCATTATAATCACTTTATAATCTGATTCGGAAATGTACGTGGGAAATTAGATACATTCGCCACGTCGGCATTTTAGTGCCTTGCATCGCTGTGCTTCTTGTCCTTTAACTGTTCTCGAGCGACTATTCCTGCTTGTTCTTCCCAAGCTCGGTTTCGTTCTCTTCACTACTACAATTATTTCCTCTAGGTTTCGTCCACTAATGGCTGTCGCGTCCTCCTCGGACGTCGCAATACTTGCGCTGGGCGTGGTCCTAGCTGCTGCATATCTTTTTCGTGATTCAATATTCTCTTCCTCGACGCCCAAAGCTGTCCCGGTTGCCCCTTCGAAACTTGCGAACGGCCATGGAAACCCACGAGATTTTATTGCTAAAATGAAGGAAGGGGTAAGCTATCAGCTTCCAAGGTTCATGATCGCATCAATGTATCATATATCTGATATTCTTCTCAGAAAAAACGTCTCATCATATTCTATGGTTCGCAAACTGGTACTGCCGAGGAATATGCAATCCGCATTGCCAAAGAGGCAAAAACCAAGTTCGGACTCACATCTCTTGTCTGTGACCCCGAGGAATACGACTTTGAGAATCTAGATCAAGTCCCCGAGGACAGTTGTGTCATTTTTGTCATGGCTACCTATGGCGAGGGTGAACCTACCGATAACGCAGTTCAGCTCATGGAAAACTTGACCGATTCTGCATTTGAGTTCAGTAACGGTCAACATCGGCTCGAGGGCCTCAAATATGTTGTTTTTGGTTTGGGCAACAGGACTTACGAACACTACAATGCCATAGCACGTCAGGTAGATGACGAGCTCACGAAAATGGGCGCAGTCAGGATCGGCGAGCGCGGTGAGGGAGATGACGATAAGAGCATGGAAGAGGACTACCTAGAGTGGAAGGACAATTTTTGGCCTGCATTCGCTGAAGCTTTGGGTGTAGAGGAGGGTCAGGGTGGTGATACCCCAGATTTTGCTGTTACCGAATTAGAATCGCACCCTCCGGAAAAAGTATATCTTGGTAAGCACCTGCTGTGCATTTTTGTACGCCTCTCATTTTGGTCTGTAGGCGAACTTTCTGCACGTGCCCTTACAAAGACCAAAGGCATCCATGATGCTAAGAACCCGTACGCCTCTCCGGTCAAGATTTCTCGCGAACTTTTCCAAGTCGGTGGAGATCGTAACTGCGTCCATGTCGAGCTTGACATTGAAGGTTCTGGAATCACATACCAACATGGCGATCACGTCGGCGTCTGGCCTCTCAACCCTGACATTGAGGTTGACCGTCTCCTTTGTGCACTTGGACTCTACTCCAAGAAAGATACCGTTATAAACGTCGATTCGCTCGACCCTGCTCTTGCCAAGGTTCCATTCCCTGTCCCTTCAACCTATATCAGCGTCCTCCGCCATTACATCGACATCAGTGCTGTCGCCGGTCGTCAGATTCTCGGTGTTCTTGCCAAGTTTGCTCCTTCCCCTGAGGCTGATGCGTTCATGCGTAACCTCACCTCCAACAAGGATGAGTATGCAGCTGTTGTCGCGAATGGATGTTTAAAGCTTGGCGAAGTCCTTCAACTAGCTGCAGGCAATGACATAAATGCCCACCCTACACCCCAGAACACCACTGCCTGGGCTATTCCCTTTGATATTGTCATCTCATCAATTCCTCGTTTGCAACCTCGCTATTACTCTATCTCGAGCAGCCCCAAGCTTAACCCTACCTCCGTACACGTGACGGCTGTTGTTCTCAAATACGAGTCCATTGCGAACAAGCTCGTTACTTCTCGTTGGGTACATGGTGTTGGCTCAAATTTCTTGCTTAATATCAAACACGCCGCTAATGGCAAGACCGCTGACGCTAGCGAAGGAATTGAACATGTATCGCTGCCGGCGTATGCCATCGATGGTCCTCGTGGGGCGCACAAGGCTGAGGATGTTTACAAGATTCCTGTCCACGTCCGTCGTTCTACGTTCAGGCTACCGACAAACCCCAAGAGCCCTGTCATCATGGTTGGACCTGGCACTGTAAGTCAATTTGTTAGAGTACTTTGCGGCTTTCCGCTCACAGACATGGCACAGGGTGTTGCGCCATTCCGAGGGTTCATCCAAGAACGTGTTGCTCTTGCCCGCCGAACACTTGAGAAGAACGGCGATGATGCTCTGGCAGATTGGGGTCAAATCTCACTCTTCTATGGTTGCCGTAAGTCAACAGAAGACTTTCTCTACAAAGACGAGTGGCCACAATATACTGCCGAGCTGAAGGGCAAGTTCACGATGCACTGCGCATTTTCGCGGGAGCCGCCATACAAGCCTGATGGTAGCAAGATCTACGTGCAGGATCTCATTTGGGATGACCGGAAGAATATCGCGGACGCCATCCTGAATGGGAAGGGATATGTATACATTTGTGGTGACGCCAAAGCGATGAGTAAGGCAGTAGAGGAAGTTCTTGCGCGGATTTTGGGCGAAGCGAAGGGTGGGAGTGAGGCAGAAGGCGCGGCTGAGATCAAGCTGATGAAGGAACGCTCACGGCTAATGTTGGATGTCTGGAGCTAAAGGATATCATTGGTTTGGGTCATTTATTTGCCAGCTTATGACACGTCAGCACGCCGTGACACGACACTGATATTATATTGCAATAGATTTATGTAAACTGCATGAATATTTGTTGTTCCGTTGCAATCTTCCTGTAGCCTATTTGTTGAGTCTCCCATAAGCAAGACCTGATAGAATAATTGTTCTTTCAGCTTCAGGCGCTAACCAGATCTATCGTTTTCGGTGCGGCTCGGAACCGGCAGTGTGTCTTCTGCTCAACTATATTGGTCTAGGCATTATCATGCTGGGGACTAGGGTATGGAGACCAGTAAACAATCTACGCACATTCTCCCATTCATGTCTGCGCCCTAATGTGCAATCAACGAGATCTCTGTCGCCGGGGCCATCAAATGTTGACCCGCAAGCCCAATCCCGCCAGGAAACTCATGCTAACGTGCCTGAGGGCGTTAAACATCCATCCGGAGTTGTACCTGCTGGTTCAAAGGTCCAGTCCGACTCTCCTCGGCAACTCAACTCCAAGATATCCGCCTACGATCTAGACACCATCAAACAGCGTATCGGAGATTGGATTGCACTTGCAACTGCTGGATTCAAACAGCAAACAAACGGACTCCGTCAACGCACAGATGAGTTCACGCAGAAGACGTCCACAAGATTTTTTCAATTGGGCTCTCAACTCAATCGCGTAACGGGCTATGAGGAGATTGACTCGCTTAAACAACGGGTAGTCGAACAAGGTGTGCTGCATTCCTTCATTGTGTTTGTGCTACAACTGAGACTTATGTTGACGAAGAGGCTAGAATCATGGCTACTCGTCAAGCAGCTCGAGAGGCTAAGACATCGTATGATGATGCTGTTTTACAGCGCTCTCTTTCCCAGCGCCAAGTGAATGAGCTCTTGCAGCGTAAATCGTCGTGGACAGACGCCGACGTCAGCGCCTTCACTTCTCTTGTACGTTCAGATCACCAACTGGAACAACACGAGATCGCGACGAAGGCCAAGGTCTCCGAGAATGATGATGCATTGGATAGAGAGTTTGCTGAGCTCATGCGCGCCATTCTGGCTAGGTACCACGAGGAGCAAGTGTGGAGTGACAAGATCCGAAGTGCGAGTACCTATGGGAGTATAATGGTGCTTGGGGTCAACGTGGTGGTGTTCATACTGGCGATCATAGTGGTTGAGCCATGGAAGAGGCGGAGACTGGCGCAAACGTTCGAAAAGAAGGTGGAAGAAATGGCTGCGGAGACCCAAGCTCTGATAGAGTCTGGGATTGCGAAATTGGATAAGCGGTTGGTAAAGCAGGAGGGACTGACCTCAGAGATTGTGGAAAGGGCGGCATACGATGCTCGAGATTTGTCTAGCGAGTCGTTGTCAGTGCCAACTGTGACAGTATCTGTCCCTGGGAAACAAGCAGACGTTGGACCAGAGCACTCATCAATATGGTCGCATCCGATATCACGAATAATTCAAGACCGGGAGGTACTGCTTATTGTGGGCAGCGCTATTACAGGTAGTGCAGTCACGCTGCTAGCCCGAAGTCTTTTCGGAACTTAGCTTGCATACTTACGCGAGCCGACTCCTCCCACTGGCCAACCAGCTTTTCTGAATCTCATAACGATGCTAGTGTACCTAGTCATTTAGATCTGGACTCTGTACACCATGCCCTACTACACTTGCAAGCACCACATCCACGATAGATAGGGGCTGGGCCGCCTTTAGAGGTTCACGTGATTTAAACCTTGCTTTCTATAGTGTAGGTAGTGGCTGTGCTAGCTACACAGTTCACCATGAAGGTCGTTACCACCTTTCACCCGGCGTCATCTGTCGTGGATTCGCTCAAATTTAGGTTGAAAGATGAGCACCCATCAGAGTTTCTTGTCATTGCAAAGTCAAATAGGCTTGATATATATGCGCTACTTCCAGAAGGGCTCCGTCATCAACAGGGTCTTGATATCTGGGGAAGAGTCCGAGTTATCAGAGCTGTACCAGTCTTGGTGAGCAATAACTGCAAAAAACACGTCTGGAGTGTCATATTAAGATTATGGGACTCGTTTTCTAGAGTAGAAGCAGTATCAGCCTGCTCGTGCTTACCGATCACCCAGAGCCAGAGCTTATATTCCTATCTTTTACTGTAAATGGCGCAGGCTCAACGGGGATTACTGTCACGAAGTATCTCTCATTGTCTGAGCGCAGTGCTCGGCCGGCAGAATTCTGCCATACCCTTCTAGTTGATCCTTCAGGGGGTGTGGCTGTCGTGAGCGCGTACACAGGCAAGCTCAAGGTCGTGGTGCTTGACCAAGACGGAGGATATGACCATGACTTTGATGCATCGTATGTCGTGGCATTATTCGCGCTAATTTTCCTCATATTTTCTCGTCAGAATAACTGAGCTCAACCTCCTGGATATTACCTTTGTGTCAACTTCTCGGGATATGTATACCTTGGCAATGATGCACATCGACTACCAACAACGCCTCCAACTTCTTACTCGCGACCTTTCTATTGAGGACCTCCAGCTTTCCACATTACCCTCGCCACTCCTCCCCTCACTCCCTGTCCCAGGCAAATTATTTAGTACAGCCATGGACGACGACGGAACCCCTACCATCATACATATCCCCTCTTATAAGGTTGATGATGATGATTTCGAAGGTGGTATCCTCATCATCGGTGGGCGAAAGATCATGCTGTACGATTTTGTGGACGTCGAAACGCGGGCTAAGAGGGAGAGCAGGAAGAAACGTGCAGATAAGAAGAAAACTACTGGAGATACGGAAGCAAATGCTAAAGAGAAAGGGATGGAGTGGAAGAAGAGGAAAGCTAGGGCTGCGGTAGAATGGCCATGGGCAGAAGTCACTGCGTGAGTTCCGTTTGTAGGATCGAGGCTGCGGGCTCACCAATGTTAGATGGTGTCATGTTGACGACAAGCGGAAGTACTTGATTGGGGACCGCTATGGAAAGCTCGCGTTGCTTTCGATAAACCTTTCTGGAGGTACAACGCTGACATTGATGGCACTCGGGGAGGTAGGTCTGCTCAAGTCCCGCTGGTCGTTCTTGTTCTGATCATCTTCACTAAGACGTCTGCACCAACTACATTAACTTACCTTGCTAACCAAGTTTTCTACAATGGTTCGCACTTTGGTAGCTCGCAATTGCTCCAGATTACTACTACTCCATCTTTTGCGTTTGACGCCCCTACATTGCCTGTTCCATCTACGATACCGACCATCAGCCCTAACGCACTCAACTCCCATGTGTCAGGTAGAAACACCGATGCATCAGGTTATGTTGTCGTTGGATTGGGGAGTTATGTCACTGAGCTGGAGTCCTTCAGCAACCTCGCTCCGATACTTGATGCTGTGCTGATCGACACCGATGGCAGTGGACAGGTATGTCAAATGACTGTCTACTGGCTTTGGACGCTGAGGTGATGCAGAACGAAATTGTAACATGCTCTGGTGGCAGAAGCACGGGAAGCATCAAAGTCATACGGAGTGGCGCTGACTTTTCCGAGAAAGCGATAGTTCAGGGGCTCGGGAATGTCACCCATATCTGGCCATTGAAAGTAATGTACCGTGCACCGTAAGTTGTTTATTTGTCCCGACCTCTTTTAGAACCGCTGATGATAAAATTAAGCGATTATGCACATGTCGTGGTCTCAACTTTGCAGGAAACGCACGTTTTTCGTTTTGACAACGCTTCATCGATCTCCAGCATTGACGGAGACAAGAACACTGGTTTTATCACCGATTTACCTACCATCGCAGTCTCAAATATCCTTCGACGCACGTACAACGCAGAAAACAAGTCCGACTATGCAGATTCTAGTTATGTTATACAGGTTGTTTCGAAGGGCCTGTTATTACTTGAGTATGATCCTGATGTGCAACAATACACCAGAATTGGCGAACCATGGACCTTGGAAAAGTTTGCAGATCCTGGTAAAGAGGGA
Source organism: Suillus plorans (assembly GCF_016647745.1). NCBI lineage: Eukaryota > Fungi > Basidiomycota > Agaricomycetes > Boletales > Suillaceae > Suillus > Suillus plorans. Next base: position 352,326 of record NW_024537399.1, read on the forward strand.
CTGTGGAAGGGGCGAGAGATTGTAGCTGCGAGTATCAACGCGAGCCAGGTTGTGCTTGCACTCAACTGGGGGAGGGTGGTGCTGCTGACTCTGGATGACAAGCGATTTATCAAGCTGAGGTGAGTGTAAACATCTAGGTGAAGATTTGATTTGATTGTTGTCCATCATTGCAGAGAACGCAATTTTGTGCACAACAATCGTGATGCAGAGATTTCAGCAGTCTCGTGTCTTCCACAGGATCCAGCCAAGCGTTTCACGTTGAACATTGTGGTCGGATTCTGGACATCGAAGCACGTCGAGATACTCTCACTGAGACTTGCGGACGGAACCATGCCCACGGTTACAACGTCCCCTGTACTCCCCTCTGCACCCCGCTCACTGCTGTTATACAATTTCACGTCTGATGACTCCAAGTTTTCAAATGTACACCTACTCATCGGGCTTACGGATGGTTCCATCGCGTCATTTTTGTATCGAAATGATCAATTGCTTGATCAGAAACTGGTTTCCATCGGAAGTCTTCCCGTAACAATGCGTTCGTGTCGTATTGGTGCGAGACAAACAGTGCTTGCGTGTGGAAGCAGGACAGCAATTTTATTCTGGGAGAAAGAGAGATTGATGTATTCGCCGCTTATACTCAAGGTCTGTGACATTTTTCGCGTCATTGTCCTTGACCAACGTGTTTGCAGGATGTGACAGCTGCAGCGGAATTGAGTACAAGTGATTACCCATCGTCCATAGTCCTTGCCAACTCCGATAGTCTGGTCTTTGGGAACGTGAACAACTTTGATAAATTGCATATTCGCTCTGTAAGTTAAAGTACTTGTCTTTCCATAGGAGTCCCGCTGACAGTTAGTTCTCAGATACCTCTCGGCCTCAACAATCCCTTACGCATTACGCATATTCCTGCCCTTAGAGTTTTTGCCGTCGCATGCCGTTACATAACCCCGGCTCGCATCGGAGATGTAGAGGATATCAATGGCTCCATACAAGTCTTTGACGACATATCGTTCAATAGTGAGTCAGGTTCAACGCGCAAGATGGTTATTAATGATATGAATAGAGCTCGGGCATTTTAATTTGGAGCAAGGCGAGGAACCGACGTCACTGTTATCCTTCACAACAAATTCCGGATCGTATCTGTGTGTAGCAGCAGTGACTCTCGAAGATGAAGACACCGAAGCCTCCAAGGGACGTATTTTTACTTTGGAAATGACGTCGAATGCATTGCAGGTAAACATGTCTGTCGTAACTTCGTATGACGTCAAGGGATGCCCCTACGCATTGACGTCCGTGAATTCTATGATCGCTGCGGCAGTTAATAGCATGGTAACGAACCAGCCTATAAACTGTGGACGCGACTGCTCATTTGCCCCGCAGGTCGTTGTCTTCAAGATGGACACAGAGAGCGGAAATATGATAATGGCGAAAATAGCAACCTGGAACCACAACTATCTAGTGACGAGCCTCGCATCTCGCGGCGATATCATTCTGTTAGGTGACGCAATCAGCTCGATCTCGATGTTGCGGCTCGAGGACAACCGACTGCACTTGATTGCCAGAGACTATGGCCCACTATGGCCCACCTGTGTCGAGCTCATGGGTAACTCCACCTTGATTGGTGCAAATGTAAGCTGAAGTCCATTGTTTGACGTTGTATACTTATTCTCTTGTGCTCAGAGTGAATACAACCTTTATACATTCAGTCTCCAGGACTCGGGAACGCGGGAGCTTCTGGAGAGAGACGGAAATTACTTCCTTGGGGACTTGGTCAACAAGTTCCTGCCTGGTACGTGTGCGCTTTATCGTCACTTTCCCATACTTACGCATCTTAGGCACATTGTCGTCTCAGGAGGTCTCGCTCGACTCGCCGATGCAGCCCCAACAATTGTTCTTCACGTCTGCAGGCCTTATCGGTGTGATCATCGACCTTGCCGATGACCTTGCCTTGGATCTCACTGGCCTTCAACGGAACCTGTCCAACTATATCCAGAAACAGGAAGGGCCAAACCACACAAAGTGCGTCATGAGCCCATACTTTCAATAATTATTCAATTCACTTTGCGCATAGGTACCGCGCGCCAAAGAATGTCCGCGGTCGCAGTGACGCAGATGCGTCGTCCTTCGGGTTCCTTGATGGCGACTTCCTCGAGCGCTTCTTACAGTTTGTGGGAACCCCCCAGGCGCTCAAACGGATTATGGATGGACAAAGTGAGCCTGAAAAACTCACGATATCGGCAGACAGGATCCAGAAGGTGCTTGAGAGCATGCAAAGCATGCATTGATCGAACAAGGGGAATAAACAAAGTTGCAATTTGATTACTCTAAACCAATCATTCATCATCGAATCACAAACATGCCATAATGTATCAAGATTGGTACCAAGCGAATGAGAGTACCCCTTATGAAGACGACTACTGGCAACGATGTGATCGTTATATCAAACGAACGGATGGTAGTTGGAACAAGGAAGGTGAGAATTTAGCTGCATGGTCATAGTACTAGTCTTCCTACGACCAGATGGCCGCATACAGTTGTGAGACGACAGAAAGAGGCCCAACATCCCCAGCCACAACAATATCTTCCTGGTCATTAGAGTTACGCGGAGCGAAATAAAATCCGGAAACAAGGACAACATAGCTGTGATAAATTAATACGACGTACATATAACCCAAGGTAGATACTTACCTCAAAATGAGGATACTTCCACGGTGGTAATTACTCTTGGCCTCGATATAGGTATAGGTCATCAGAAAGACGGACAAGATGATCGCGATGACATCCCAGCGCGGGAATACGAGCCTGGGGAAAGATAAACGTAAATGAATTATCGACATCATCGAGAGATGGTTTGATACGCACGTGAATGCATTTGCGATCTCACCCATTTTGTCGGGCGCATACCAGGCGGAGAACGCAACCATGGCTGGAATCTGGAGCAAACAGACTTGCAAGGCATAGGCAGAACCAATCTCAACACTGGGAAGAAGGGGAGTTGGTTAGGGATGAAGGGAGACAAACAGGCCAAAGAGTACCTTAGCGAGATATTTCCGTTCAGGGCAAATGAAATAGCATTCATGAATTCCGTGGTATTGGGCACCAGCGCGAACAGAGTGATTCCCAAGAACTTTTCCTCGATCCCAGAGCCTTTTAGTACGACATCCACCATATCCACAAGAAGCTCTAGTGCCCCGATGAGTCAGCAGCCACAACAAAACGACAATGCAAATGTAGACGTACCAGCAATGAGGGCATATAAAGCCGTGCATGACAGCAACACTGCCGCACTAGTTATACGGCTCCACTCTGGCGCCTCATGTCCGTGAGCCCCATGTTCCTCCTCAGCCACGCTTGCGCGAGCCGCCCGAGTATGCGCGTGCTGGTGGCGAAGGGCGCTGACAGTCGCAACAGCTACTGCACGCGTAAAGTCATCGGTGGACATAGTAGAGGGAAGGGGCAGGGCACCGGTAGACTTAATGGCATGGTCAACGGACTCAAGAAGAGGTGTGTATTGTGTTTGAGATTGGGCGCTTTGGGGACTAGTGTGCGGGACATAGGAAACACGTCGAAGAATCGAAGGGGAAGTGGGGGACACTGTATTCGCCGTTGGAACGGTAAGACGTGGAGCCGGGGTCTGAAACCGGGGATCGTCCTCCACTCGCGTTCGTTCATGAGACCCCTCTGGTCGCAAACGTGGCTCGCGAATAATCGGTGGAATCTGTGACGGCGGGGATTGCGCTGCACTGATTGTGGTTGCATTGGAGTGAGGACGGTGATGTTGGTAGAGTGAAAGACGAGATGGATGCGTGGGTGGAAGGTCGAGGGGCTGCAGGAGCGGTTGTGGGTTCTGCCATATCTGAGTGGCATGTGTGCGGAGAGAAAACCACAGGCCTATCAAATACGACTACAGCAAGTATAAGGGTTATGAATGTCGTACACATAAAAACAGAGGGGAACTCACAAACAGTAAGATCACAGCACAAAAGTACATGAGGCTCTTCACTGTGGACTGATAAAATGGATCTTCAACAGGGTCAGGGTGTTGATAGTAACACTGGTCGCATCTCCACTCGGACGAGCGGCGGGAGCCGTCGGGACATCCACTACAAACCAGCTGGAACTGTAAGTAGTGTTAGTTTTCTGCTGGAAAGAAATATAAAGGGAGTAAAAGACGTACACTACCATATGTTTGATAAAACAATGTTGGTGTTAGCGTTCCAATGAATGCCATGATTAACATCATGCTCGTTACGCCTGCGCTCTTGGCATTGAACTTCATCTCCTTCTTCCTCAACGCGCCAGCGCACATGCTCATACCGGGCATCAGCAGTACTCCCGCTAATAAAGATCCCACGATAGACCCTTCAACGAGACGCCCCTTGCCTTGAGTCAACGCGATAGAATAGAGGACGACTTCGACGACACTTCCGAATGTGGCATTGATAACGGCGCCCATGCCGATAGAGCTTTGGGCGCTAATGCTCGCCACAGCCATGCCAATGAAGTAAGAGAGAGGAATAACGCTCGCAAGGCTCATGAGGAAAATGAGTGCTTTCGAGGCAACGAGTGCGAGGATGCGAGGGACATGTTCGCCTGCTTCCTCCAGATGTTCTGCCTTCGGCATGAGCACGAATCCATCGAGGATAACAAAGAAGACAAGCGGGAGGAGATTGACGAAAATGATATTAACGCCTCCGACAGTGTATTTGTAGTATTGCCACCCAACAGCGCGATAGACGCATAGCAGTACGGTACTCCTATGGCCAGAGGTAGAGGGGACAGCCTGACCAGCTGCGAGACGGTGTGTCTTGACCGCACTAGGTGGAACGAGAGGCGCAGCACAGAAGCGTATCCTAGTAGGAGATGCGAATATGTATTTGATGAGAGCCCAGTTAAGCTTGGCCATTGGGACAGTGATAATAAGTGCCCAGCAGGCGATACAGGTGAGCAGAAGGAGTGGGGCAACGAACGTTATGAACAGGATCCAGAAAATAGTCCTGCCCAACCAGTCAGCGGAAATCTTCTCGTACGGCGTGCGGTCGGTAGGACTTGGGACAGCTCCGTAGGATTTGGATGGAGCTGGAGGGCGCAGAAAAGCTCGTTCGCTGTTGGTATTTTGGGTGATGGTGGGCGTGCGAGAGAGGGACGGGTTGGCATCTACAGTGCTGGCACTACCAACATCCTCAGGTGGGGATGTGCTTTCTTCGTCATTGCCTTGAGCATCCCCTTTGACATACTTGCCAAATGGCCATGCAAGGTACCAGCCCAAACCGAACATGAGTACAGCATAGCGTCTGCCACCAAGTGGAACGAGACATAACAAAGCAGAGACAGCAAAGCAGGCCAGCGCAAGCCACCAGCCAAAGCAGATAACCCAGAAAATATTTCCCGGGAGGAGGTGACGCTCTGCTTGAGCAGAGGGGACGGAGTGTAGCGCAGCATCCGCATGGCGAGTGACGGAGCGTGATTTCTTGTACAATGCAGGTTTCCAGATAGGCAAACCAAAAGGGTGCTGAACGTTGATGAGCGACTGACGATCTTTAACTGTAATTGGATCGTCATCATCTCTGCTGTTTGAGTCGTCATGTTCCGAGCCTGTCTCTCGTTCTTCACTGTCTCCTTCTTCCACTTCCCCTTCCTGGTCTTGTGCAGTGCCTTTGCCACGATCTCTGCTTCCCCCAATACCTCTATCATTGACTTGATCTTCATAGCTAACCTCTTCATCCTGGCTGAGCATGCCATCGTTGTCCCTGATTGGACGGCGAGGGCGATGAGAGCTGTTGGTGCTAGTGCTGCGGGTGCGGCTGTTTGATAAACTATGGCTAATGGATGGCTGTGGGTACGGTGCTCGCGGCGTCGGTGACGAGGAATGAACGTAGGACGTCCCTAAATTATGGTGCGTTGGTGTCTCAGTGGGTGACCAGTGCGCGCTATGACTTCTGCTGCGGTGGAGATGGAGGTGACTGGTTGGAGTGGGTGTCGTGGAGAGCTCTTGGTTGGAGTGGTCGTCGTCCATGTTCACTGGACTTGTGTTTGTGGTGCACTTGTACTCTAGTGTTCCTATTGCCTAGTCTCTCGTGACGAGGCAGGCCCAATATTTACAAGGAAGACCCAGACAGTTTGTGATTACATTTAAACGTTCCATCTGTATTAGGTATGTAGATCTATATATACATACAATGGCAAGCTGGCGTTCCGTGTCAGATTTCACTAGGTATGAACGTTTGAACTCCTGCAGCCAGATGCCACAGTACTGTATCCAGATCAATCGTGCATCCAGACCCCACCGACGACCGTACCTGGCACTTCGAGTTCTTTCTACAATTTCACTCGAGGTTATGATAATAAAATAATTTGGATCTGTACTCGAACTCCATTCAATGATTGATATCGAGACTATTGTAGTACCTGCTTTGAAATCGTTGCCACGACCAAGTTTTCAAATTGACAACATGCAAGTGTAAATGCGAACGCACTGGCACGTCCGACGGCCCTCTGATCGACCGATTGTGATATTTCGCGGTGAGGTTGCGCATGCGCATTTGAGTATGAATTGGTTAATTAAAAATGTACAACCTTGACGGTTAACGTTGGTGAGCAGATACCATGTACCCCGTCATTGGTAGTGCAGAGGGAAAACGTCAGCAGGGTGTCAACGTGAACAATGACTTGACATGAGACGGTCCTAGGGTAGGTTGCATATAGCATCGCACCACCGCGGTCATAAAACGTGAAATGAAATTATAATTCGTTTGGGCGCAGAACTACTCACTGTACCGTGACCCAGAAAGGCCGGGAGGCTCATCTGACGAGTACCTGAAGGTCTTTGAAGGATCATAGCTATGATCCGCGATAATGACCGCGGACAAGTCCTTCCCCGAGACGATCCGTCGGATTACGAGCCGCAGCGGCGCAGCCTCCCCTTTGCAAGTTCCTATCAGGGAGTAACATAGTAACAACGTCACGTGTATAGAGGGCGAGCGGAGCTTGAAAAACGTTCGACGAAGCTGCACACCCAAATCCGACTGGAGAAATTCACATTCTTCTCGTGGCCAGTTCTGTTGGAGGCTCTGCAGCACTTAATATAGGCTTGGACCTAGCATACGACAGCTTATCCTCACGGAGCTCACTATGTCATCATCCTTCAACATACTTACATTACATCCAAATCAGCACACTGTGCGTTGTCTCTTCTCTCGATAGAAATTTCCTAAATGCTTCATCGCCTGGCCAAAAGTTTCACAGACTGCCACATCATCTCTTAGCCATTGCGGTAGTTTCCCGCGAATCGCAGGCAATGTGAATCGTCGATCAATAAGTACCAGAGAAGCCCAATCCCCACGGTGTCGGATGGCTCGGCCTTGCTCAGGGCTTAGTAAGCGTTTAAGTATACTAACATCGTCGGAAGTGCTTACCTATACTCTGATTGACTGCGCTCATGCACATGTTCTCATACATTTCGGTCGCTGCGTCTTTGACACCAACAGGCCTCCTTATACCGGATCGTACCTCTGCTTGATTCGCGTATCGCATACGTTCCTGTAGTTCTGGGGAATTTTTGTTGGCAAAGGGCAACCCAATTACAACAACAGCACGGGCGAGATCATCTGAAAAATTCAGCCCTTCTGAAAGCTTGGCACCGACAACTGCAAATAGTACCGCGCCAGTCTTCTTATCTAGCGGCATCTTAAAAAAACAGTCATGATGGCGAAGATGTTACAGTTCGTTAAACTTACATGTGTTTTGGCAGCTGTAGCATATTCCCGCAGGATCATCTCAACCCCTGAACTCTCCTGGGGCTCCAAGAAGACCTAAGACATAGTCAATAAGCCGCCTCCTGTTACTTAGAGACACTTACTTTTTTCTTCACGTTGAATTTGTCCAGTAATCCACTCTGACTCCAAGCTTCTCTTGCAAAATTCAACGATGCATAGGAAGGGAAGAAGATAACTATTCCTCCAGGCACGACGTTGCAGAAGTTCAATACGATTTGACCTAACTCGGACACGACCTGCGGATTACTCTGCTGCGCGAACTTGAACTCCAGGTCCAAGCCTGAAGGCCCTTCCGTAAGCAACAATGTCTGCACATTAGATGCCGGAATGATATGACCACAAGAGAAAGTTGTCAGCCTGTTTGGAGGCAAGTATGTGAAAAGTTCAGACACTACTGCAGAAATCTATCCCCGACATCACTGTATTGCGAGAAACTGTCAATGAAGGCTGCTTACCGGCGACATGGTTCCACCAGCAAGTACCACTGAACGCGCCAACTCCACGACATCGCGGAACAATGCCGATGGATTCAGCAGCTGGTATTTAATCTCGACAGCATCACCGACAGTAGAGAAGATTAGTCTCCCATCTGTAACAATGTTGAACAAAGAAACAACTTCGGCGCAGCTTGGCCCACCTTCACTTGCGCCCGCTAGTCCCAACATCAGTGCTTCAATCGTATGCAGTGGCGGAGTAGCCACACCCGATGAACGTCTCTCAGGTTTCTCCCCTACAAACTCAGAGATATGATTGTGCCCTTGTCAGGGTGACAAACCTTCAGAAACATCGACAGCATAACGAGATATCTTCCGTGCTATCTGCGAGTAATCAGAAAAAAAAAACATCTAATGAATTTAGTGCAACGTACTTTGCTGCGCTTAAGATACGATTCAATTTCGAGGAGATTAATACCCTCGACCTTTCTCCCGAGCCTGTGGATGAAATCTGGCACAGTCATGACTTCAGTATCTTGCCTGTTGGATTTGGCGCTCAATTTCTGTGCCATCCAATCCACTGCGACTCTCTGGAATGCATCCAGGAAATTGAGAAGCCTCTTCAGATGCAATGCATGCATTGCAGATAGCCGGTTGCGAAATTTTTGGTAATACACTGAGACCTGTTTCAACGAAGTCGATAGAATACTGGATGTGAGGCGGACACTCGAAAGGGACAGTAGAGTTGGTATCAAGTCTAAAGCAAAATCAGCCGGTATAAAGGGCGGTCTAGGTGAGATGCTTACTATGCGCTTCATCGATGATGACCACCTGGTTAGTCAAGTCGATCCCCAGAGTATCTCGGGCCGTCTTCTGCAACAACAGGTTATAAGGTAGAGTAATAAGCTGAAAGTTCAGTATGAGACCCAGGAAGGCACATCAGTGAGATTATCTGCTGACCTCTGCCTGTGGAATCGCTCGTCTAGATCCGTAATAAGGGCAAGTCTGTATATTCTTCCCAGAAGTGGCAAGGTCTTCTATATCTTTCGGCGATGCCTTGAAAAGAACCCATCAGCACTGTTCACTCGAATGGATCACCTTCACTAACCAGAATCTGATCTCGCAGGTCAAGCATGCGGCTGTCGTCACCCACCGGAGGTAAATACTGACAGCGTGTATTTTTCTTCCCTGTGAGCATATTTTCGACGGTCAATGAATACGCGGGTCATAAGTAAGTTTGGTACCTTCCAGTAATTCTCGACATTTCTCGTCTATATCTCCCGGTCTTGACCTTGCGTCCTCATTGATACACAGCTGTTTGCGAGACCCAAGTGATACGGTCCGCCACTGACGCTGATCAACTTCGCACTTATCACCATCTACGTCCCCGAAGGGCCGTTTCTTTTGGCAAGGATCGCGATCAACTCGAGACATGTTTCTCATTGTGCTCTCATCTGGAATAGCACCGCCCAAGGCGAGGTGTTTGAACTTGAGCTTGGTCAATTCAGGTAGGACCTGTGAAAGTTGGGAATGTGTGCGAGACGCATAGTAGATTTTCGTGCAAGACGGCTCGTCTCCTTGAGAGGCTGTATCACGTTTGTTATTCTTGTCCACTCTGTTCGTACACGTTAGTTGGGTCTCATATCAGTGAAGCTCAACCCTGACTTTGCCATTAGAGCGCGAACAGCGGGGGAGAAGTTATCTTGGTTGTTTTCGCAGTCGTCATCCGGAAGGTATGCGTCTTCGTCAACATGGCCTTGAACAAGATCGACTGCGACGCGCTACTTGTATAGAGTAAATAGGTTGAGCCGAGACATGAATTCGAGCGCACGCACTTGCTTTTTGGTAACCCGGGCCCGAGCCAGTATACGGAAATGAGCCTCGGTCTTCCGAGCTTTGGCAAGGCGTTCCTCGTATTCTTTATCCTCTGCCTCTAGCTCACGCTTCCGAATATCGAGAGCCTGAGCTGCCACCCATGATGGTGCTAATGTGGCTTTAAGATGTTGCTTGCAAGACCAACAGAGACTACCACTGACCGGCACTCGAGAGGGACTGTTGCGATAGCTGGCCTTTACGCGCGCGGTCTTTCTCGTCCACAAGCCACGACAGACTCGAGCACAGCAAACTTAGCGTCTTACCCTAATTCTCTTGCCGGATCAGAAATTTGCTAGTCAGCTGGTACAATTTAAAACACTCACGGTGCCCGTAGGACTCTCCACGATGGTGACCTGCCTTTTCTCAATTGACGTATAGACGTGACTCATCAAGTCTATTTGTATCGAATAAGGTGGGTCATAAGGAAATGCTGGGAAATTGACAGGAGTGGGAAGGGCGAGGTCATCGCTGTCCATGCCGAAGAGTAGTGCTGAAGCGCGACGCGTAACCTCACGTGTCGTCCTTTCACTGGCACTTGAAAGTTGACTGAAGTGTACCACACAAAGTAGTGATGTGGAGTGAGCTTGGATGGTTTACGAAATGATGTAAAGATGTAGTACACTGTATCTGGAACTAGTGCATATAGTGGAACATTGCGGAGTGAAAACAAAGGATGGAAGTAGCCAAGCGTAAGTGTGGCAGTTACTACTTAGATAGGTAGAGTACAGTGAAAATCATACAACCTGAACTCTTGGGTATGGTAACGAGCAAGCTCAGTAGAGAATGTCATGTTATCACGTCGGACAATACTCCAGTAACCAAATCTTTGCCGCACCGTATTCCTCCTTGACACGTTTTAGTAGCGAAGTCACTTCTTCGATGGTCTTGTCTGTAGGTGTACCCTTGGCTATGTTCTGTATCTTCTCGCAAGTCAATGAAACCTGCTTCACGCCCAGCGCGGCTGATGAGCCCTTCAGAAAGTGTCCTAGCTGCGACATTTCTATCAAGTCTTTGGTTTCCCTGCATTAGAAAAGTCAGATTCTAGAGCAATCATTCCAATAACAAGAAGACCTACATGGCCTTATCCATCTTATTAAATGTGGAATCGACCTGCCCAAGATACTCGGTCACCATCCCTGATACAAATGAGTCCCCATCATCCAATTCGACTATCTGGTCGAAGACTTCCATATCGATTATATCTTGTTTACTGGGCTGGTGGTGCAATCAGTGATCATCATCACAAGATGAACAAGATGACGAGATGGGCAGGGGCTAAGTGCGGGGTTCCCGGCGAACGCTCTGCTTCCAGGTGCATGCGTGCAAATAAACCACTTTAAGCTGGAGACATACCTTGTTCTCCTTCTTCTCAACCTCTTTCAGGTCGCTCTTCTCCTTGGCTGGAGTGATAGGCGAGGCTGCCTTCGGCGTTGACTCCTCCGAGGCAGGTCGCGATTTGACGTCTAGCTTCTTTTGTGGTGGGGCTTTGTCGGAAGGAGATGGTGGCGGACGCTTGACAATGTCGTCAATGATATTCGGCGAACGAGCACGCAGAGCAGGAGACATGAAGAGAATCCTGGCCTTGTTCACTGACAAAAGACAGCGTTCTGAAATAACAATCGGGATAGCGGCACTAGGACGTTAGGCTGTAGGATTCGGGGCTATGCTTAAAGTAGTCTACTGATTATCTGTTGCCGCCGCAGTGCCGCAACCAAATATGTAGCATCATTGACAGATTCACGATTCCACTGGCTATCTCAGAGAGCCAGATCGTCATCTCATTTTCTACAAAATAACCCCCTGGCCGGCGGACCCGCACCCAAGACCCAAACTCTCAATGAGACATTGCCTCAGATAATCTTTCGAGCCCTCAATTCGGCGATCTCGTTCTGAGAGTACCCTAGTTCCAGCATGACCTAAAACCAATTCACCATCAGAAACCAAAAAACACAATGCACAATTCAATAAACAAAATGAGGGTGGTGAACCAAAGATATCACTGGCATGTGCACGTACCTCCTTTGTATGCTGTGACAGCCAGGGTGGTGGTCGTCTTACCGGCATCCGCTTTCCATTGTAAGTAACAGGTGGAGCCACCATCTTCACTTTCCCTGCTCGTGGGTGCTGTTCAATTAATCAGTTCGACATAATCAAAACGAAGTCTATCACACGAGGACGAGGGGTACGTACATCAACCTCCACCGTAGCCTGCCGAGCGCCAACTTGCGGGTGCGCGAATGTTTGTTGAATATTATTGATTGGCCCAAATGGTACCCTGCACGGACATGCGCGTGTGAATATCTTGGCAAATGGATCATACATAAGTATACATCATGCACGACGCACCCTAATCCCGTGAAGCGACCGATCCAATAATCCCTTTCGTGTCTTTGGAGCACTTGTGTAATGATGTCCACCAATGCCTCCCTGTTTGCTACCCGCGCAGCATTATTAGCAAACCTCGCATCATCTGCCAGCTCGGGCTTCTCCAGAATCCTTTCGGCAAGCAGGCGGAACTAGCGTCACATGTGCCTCAGAGTCAGGTCGTCTAGAACTGCTTATCAGTGATGCTGCCCACCTGCTTGTCGTTGCCCGCGCCAATCATGAGAAATCCGCCTTTGCATGGGAAAACTTGGTAAGGAACGATGGACGGGTGGGCAGTTCCGTGCCGAGAGGCTTCCTTTCCGGCGATAAGATAATTCGACGCTATATTTGCAAGACCCGCAAGCTAAGTATATACGACAGAAACCGTATTGGTAAGCATAAGAAAGCCAGACAAGGATATAAACATGTGATAGCCACTGTACCTGTGTCTCAAATAAGTTGCAGTCTATCCAAACGCCTTTTCCCGTATGCTGTACGGAATGCAAACCAGCAAGGATGGCACCATGTGCGTAAAGACCTGTCATCAAGTCCGTCACCGCAACGCCTACTTTAGATGGTGGACGATCAGGTTCGCCTGTGCTACGATCCATGAAAAGCAAGACATAAAATTATCATTTGTAAGCGTCTGAGCACAGCATACATACATGTGCATCAGCCCAGCTTCGGCTTCAATAATGACATCGTAACCCGCGGCTTCGCGGAATGGGCCTGTCTGTCCGTACCCTGATTGCATCAGAACTGAATACTGATACCAGGCAAAGTGAAGCTCAGACAAACCGGTGATGGAAGCATACACAAGCCGCGGGTTGAGCACCCTGCAGTCCTCCCAACCGAGACCCATCCCTGCAAGCTTTCCTGCGATAAAATTTTCCACCAGCACGTCGGAAGTGCGAACTAGCCTCTGCATAACCTCAAGTCCCGCAGGATCCTTGAAATTCACAGTAATAGAACGTTTGTTTCTATTCACAGCAAGGAAATATGCAGATTCAGGGGGAAGGTGTAACGATTCTTTCGGGGAATTCGGGGAGACAGCAGCAGAAGGAGGTAGCCAGGAGCCTGTTTTTTTCCAGATAAATAACGGATAGGCTAGCACAGGCCACTCACGAGTGTCGTCGCCGCGGGTAACCTCCTCAACTTTGATGACATCTGCGCCCATGTCTGCGAGAAGCATGGTGCATGATGGACCTGCTAGCACTCGAGTTAGGTCGAGGACTCTGATACCCGTGAGTGGGGGTGGAATGCCCTGGTCAGTAGATTGATTGGAAATGAGGGAACGTCTGATAAGACGACTATCAAGACGGGTGGCAGCACTGAGCGCTTTACATTTTGACGATATCATCTCGAGCAGTTGAGCATGTAAACCTGAAAAAGAGAAACAGAACGATTAGCAACGGTTAGGACAATAATTTTTGAAAGTTGTCAAAAATATAAAGGTCCAACAGACAAAGTGTCAAAGTCTAATGCTAGTGCTTAGCGCGTAATAGTAAGTTATGTTGTAAACAAGGTGGCAGAAGTCCAAGTCCAATGTCGACAACGACGTACGCATCGCACCTGGCACCGCTTCTGCATCCGCAATGTGCTGGTACTGACAAGAAAACATAACAAAAACATAACAATTCGTTTCGTCTAACGTTCATTACGGTTATTCGCATATAACCATGGGCTTCTTCTCGTCGCGCAGGATAGTGGACGAGTCCCAGTCGTACATCCATAACGACAGTTCCGTGTCCATGTCAATGGTCCAGGTCATCCGTTCCAGATTCGTACGTGTTTCTATCCGTTCTCTTGATGGGACAATGCACTGACCATGATGGGGGTTGTGAACACTGCAGTATGGAAAGTACAAAGGCAAGGCGCGCGAGACGCACAATCCTTCCATGATTGGGCACAGTGACCACAATCTCCACCATCTCAGCGCCGGGCGCTCCCCTCTCGGCACCGAGCAGTTCTTACCATCATCACAAGATACTCCACGTACACATACAGACGTGATCACGTACGTCTTGCATCGACTGTCAATTACACCGCTCGCTCATGTTCTCCTCTTCTCCTGCTTACAGGACCACCCTTGCACAACGTCTCGATGAACTTGCTGCCGCAAATTCTCAGGGCTTGCTCGAGTGAGTTTGTTTTGGCTCTTGAGACTGAGGACGTGACTTGTGTGTTGTGGTAGCGGTCATTGCACCCATATGGGTTGACGCAGTGTTTCCTGGCCAAAATTGATCTTCTATGTCCACATCGAACCTCTCACCATGCTGATTCCGCTCACAGTGACGATGAATACCGTCTTCTGCGGCAGAACATCTTCGAACGACTTGCTTCAGGTAGCTCAGTCCCGCAGGAAGCCCCCCTTGTCCCCATTGTCTCGCACCCACCAAACAGTGAGCCTTGCGCTGTATGTATTTTGAAGAGACTGATTTCCAACTTTGTTCTCTAAAATTTACAGCCTACAACCTGGCTTCCGCCAAAAGTCGTTCACCGTCTGTCCGCTCCAAATCCTCTATCTCTTCTGCTATGAGCACTCTCTTTAAACGCTCTTCTCGAATCTCAGGCCACACAGCTCTCACTTCAACAACAGACGACACGTCCATCTTCTCCAGCGGTACATCTCGACGGCCATTTCCTCCACAAATGCAAAGTGATGTTTCTCTGACATCGGAGAACCTGCCGCATACGGGTGATGTGCAGTATATGAGTGCGAGTATGAGTACCAGCAGTATCAATGTTGGAAACGGAGAAAGAAGCAGCCCGTATCGGTCCCTCCGCCGCCTTCAAACAGGACCAGTTACCCCTCCCCCATCCTCCTTCCGTCTCAATAGCACAACTGGCTCGCCCTCCACACCCGTACCCCCAATATCAACAGTTTCACGCACGTCCTCGCATTCTCCGTTGCACTTGCGAACTCCATCTCTCTCAGCACCTACGAATGCCGCCGATCCCGATCATCTATCCTCATCGGAGCTGAAGCTCCAAATTGCGACGCTTGAAGCTGAGGGCAGACGCTTACTTGATGCGTTCAATGGGCTTGAGCTTTCCTCACTGACCCGACGTCATCCACCGCAAACACCTTCTGTGCGCCGAGTCCGCGTTGGAACGGGAGGGAGTGATTATGGTAGTAGAGGTGGGGGAAGTGAAAATGGTGGTGGTAGAGGGGGGGGAAGTGAATGTGAAGGCAGTGGATACCTAAGCACCGGGAGAGGCACACCCTGCGAGGCTGATACTCAATCCATGTACTCTGCGTCAGCAGCCTCCAGTGTTAGCCAACCACGCTCACAGCCGCAGTCATACCGGAATCCCTCGTTACGTGCTCCGCCATCAACATTATCTGTGTCGGCAAGGAAGCGTAGTATATCATCCATATCGTCCCGCGCCCGCGTCCCCACAAACGGTTCGATGTACGCTTCGCACCCCTCGCCAGGACTCACCCCCAGCAAGCTGCGGGAGCTAGGCAGTGTATCCTCTGTTAACCTTGCACGAGACTCTTCTATTCACCTCCCATCAACTGTGCACAACTCGCCGGTGCGTGAAGTACCTGACGATGATGCATCCATCTCGGCGCTCGAGAGCGAGTTGAATGACATTAGACGTCGGCGTGCAGAGGTGACTGCACGATGTCAAGTGCGGCTGGAGTATCTGCGGGCACAACTGCGGGGGGCAGAACTGAGAGAGAAGTTGATGAGGAAGTGAGAATAGTATTTCATCGGATTGGCGCGTTTGCGGTGGCTCAGTCATTTGTAATTTGGGATATCATCATATACCTCCGTTCGACACTACTGTTCTGTGTTATATGCGGATCATACTTTTTGGTTGTCGTCTCGAATTCACACTTTAGCGCTTAACCCCTCTAAAGGGGGTCTTGATCAATTCTACTGCAAATATCACGCATTTACTGCTTTCAACGCTTAAGACGATGTTTTCATTGCTCCGGACGACCCTCGTACCACATTTGCCAGCTAGCGTCCGTTTCCGCTCACAGCTCGCACCTCGTCAAGTCCAACATGTCAAACGACACAAAGGTCGCGTTCCGATACCCATAGGCGGGTCAACCAAAGGCACTACACTTGCTTACGGTGAATGGGGTATCCGCATCAAGGGCATGGGCGTCCGCTTCAGCGCGAAACAGCTTACTACGGCTGAGGAAGTCATAAAGCGCAAAATAAAGGTCGTCAAAGGCGCAAAAGTCTATCTTAGAGTTTTTCCTGATATTCCAGTTTGCATCAAGGTCTGCTATACCTGTGTTTGTTCTCTACATGAACTTTGACATGTTTTCAAGGGAAATGAAACTCGTATGGGTAAAGGAAAAGGGACGTTTGAGTTTTGGGCTACCCGGTGTGTTCTTCTTTGTGCTTGTACATCATGAGGCTCATTTGCGCAGCGTTCCCACCGGTCGCGTCATATTTGAGATCGGAGGGACTCCAATTAGAGAAGAATTGGCACGCGAAGGCAGGAATTCTTACCCATCTCTATTTTTATTCACACTCATTCCCTCACAGCCTTACGCCAAGCAGCAGACAAGCTCCCGACGATAATGGAATTCATCACGCGTTCGACGCCCCCTAGACTAGGAAATTTAGTGCTACAACCAGAACCTTCTACCGACCAACTTTCATCTCCCACACAGACAGCTGAGACCTAGTTACTAGCCTTTGTAATGCATTCATAATTGGATTACAAGGTTTTGTACAGTCATCAAACCACATCGCGAACGTTTCAGGCAGAATAGTAGTATCACAGGTAATGTATATTTATTGGACTGTCCGCCACGTAGCGAGTTTGACGGACCTTGTTTGCAAACAACAACAGCGAGAATAGTGATAAATGAAAGAAAAACACAAGCTCAGATCACTGCGATATGCTCATCAAACTTGCAACAAACGTCAAAATCTGCAGCGACAATCAGCACGACGATGAAGAATAGTCATGGAATAAAAGGAGACGCACAAGCCGTGGACGAACGTCCACTATGTCCTCAGGCACCAAGAAAATCAGCGCGTTCATCTTTCTCGCAATAGAAATAGCCAATTTCGCTTGAAAGGAAGAGAACCAAAAATCAGCATCCGAGAAACCCCGACGTTTACAAAAAACCTACAATTCTGCCGCCGATCTTCATAAGCTCCACTCTCGCTGACATTAATCACAAGAGCGGGATCCACGATCCCTGGTCTCATCGCATCCAGCAGATCGAGGAAGAATAGCCCAGTGGTGATAGCTGGATCTTTGAATGACCGGATGGGTCGAACGCCTGTTTTGCCGTTTTGTGCAGTTGCGTTTGCCCATTTAAGCATGTCTGTGTCGCTGATGGGTCTGCCGGTCTTGGAGAGCGCCATCAGGGTCTTTGTGATGTTTAACCTGCAATCGAATTGAGATGTGTAGGTAGTGTGAAAGAGACGATGTACCTCATTAATTGCCAGACAAGACCAAGAACGAGCGTCTTTGAACCATCGACTATATCAGCCCCCTGTATACCAACGAGGTGCATCCCATTCTGCTTCCCAAGCTCCACTGCGTAGTTTGTGTTCTCCACTTGTTTGAAACGGGAGAGTGTGCTTTGGTTGGGAGTGACGCCAATATCTTCCTGCTCTTCCTCATCGAGCATCGTTGGAGGCGCAGCTTGTGCACCACCTTTGGGCTTCGAAACACGGCGCCATACTACAGAGCCAGGCGAAATTTTGTCGAATGCTTGGAGGATGATGAGCCCATCGCGTAAGTTCTCAAATAAGTTGAACACTGCTGGCTCGACGCCGAGCGAGTTGAGCCATAGCGTGAATGCGCGTGCTTCACGTTCACCCTCTGCGTCAAAGTCCTCTACAGCGCCGTAATCCTTGGCTTCTTGTTCATCGAGGGGTTCGAGACCAGGCCAGGTATTAAAGAGGTTTGCGACGAAGGCAAGGTTGAGACGGGGGTTACCGGAGACGAGGGATGAAGGTGTTAGGTACTTGCGACAGCCGATGACTTCAGCGTTTTGGAGGACTTGTTCTGCGCGTTGTCTCACGTCTTTAGTTTGAAGAGGTGCCAGGGAACATTGGTCTGGTTTGAGTTGGTTTAAGAGGACGGTGTAGTTCTCGCCGTCTGAGACGTCGCGGCTGAAGTTGTTAACTCTAATGGATCACGCATGAGAAGGGATCAATAAGTATAGATAATGAGCGTACCTCCGTTTCCACCCTGCAGCTTTCAAGTGGTAGTTGAACCAGCGGAGTAGAATTTGATCTGGCGTCAACCGTAGAAGATCGTCAATAGTTTCGCCATCCTCGCAAAGCCGATACAATTCAGGGTGAATCTTGATATCGACCTGCGCAAGCAAACCACGTCGGATGATTTGCCAGATAAGCCCAAGGATCAAATGCTCCCTCCCCTCTGCAATATCAGAAGAGCCAATATTGACGACGGAGCATCCGATACCCTTCGCAGACGCGATCACGATGTTGTTGTTCTCTGTCATCTGGAAAGCATTTAACGGCTTCCGGGGGTTTGGCTTGTTTAGCACACGCGTATCGATGGTGTCGGGGACGGAATCGTTGATCAGTTTACAGAGGATGAGGCCATCTTTGCATTCGTCGAAGAGCTGCATGGTTGAGGTAGGGATTGGGAAAAGGTTTCCAATGTCGGGGTCGTTCTCGATCACCTGCGGCCAGTGAATAAGACAAAAAATGACAGCGATGAGAGGAACTTACTGTGTTGATGTGATTTGTGAATTCCGTCCGCTCATCTTCATTGATCGTATGACTGACATTAGCGTTTGAGCCTTGGACGGTAACCTTTCCTGCTCGTGTTGGAAGGACCGAAGCCTTGGTTTGTGTGCGCAGCTTGACATTGAGCTGGCAAACGATCGCCGATGAGTGATGTGTGAGATGACATCATGGATGGTGTACGGACCTCTACCCAGTCCTCGAGCTCGACTTTACCGCTGGCATCAACAGAGACATGTTTAAGCGTCTCTCGAGCCTTGTCATACGATTCTCCGGTATTCTGAAGTGCTTGAAGAACAGCGCTCTTGTCTATACGACCTGGCGTGTTGGTACTAATCGCGCTGCGGACGAGATTTATTACTCAGTAATTTCGAAAGGAGATCTCCCGTACTTGAAGCGATTTACGAGATCAAACATTTCATCTTTGGAAACTTCTGGGTATTTCTTTTGAAGTCGAAAGGCCTCCATTGGAGATGATGAAGAGGAGGATAGTGGCGGTAATTGGACAGAGTAAGTGGTGAAACGCGGTGGGGGTTGCCGCTTGGCTGCGGACGATTGACTGCTCCGGGTCGTTACCATCACCATCTTCAACTTGTAAGTTGTTTCAAACAAACTTCGCTCTTTCTTTTCTGCTTATAACCCTTCAAGTTACACGCAGCACTGCGCAGCTGCCCGCAGTTCCGATCAGAGGGTATGACGCAACATTAACGAGGCACTATCTCGACTGTGCATGACACAACTTCAAGCAATTGCCCTTTGCCTCATGTCAATGGGCAATGGGCACAGGTGGAAACCCACTATTCTGAGAATGGCTCTCAGAGGTTAAACTGAACGACACAGTCTGAATAGAAAAATGAGACTAACAGCACATGTGCAAATGTGCAAATGTGTGATTTCGTTTGTCGCAGATTGTGCTAGAACAGTAGACATGCTCAAGCCTCATATGCATACTGTTGGGACCGCCAATAGTTTCATCAGTGAATTGGTGAACAAATGAGGATAGTATTCAAAGCAATATAATGTAAGGCATTGCAACAATCAGACTCCAACTTGCCCAGCTGTGACAGTGACTATTTAGTGCGCAACACTCGAAATCAATGGCACAAGTGACAAGAGAAGAATGCTCTCTGGAATTAACAGGATAAAAGTCTGATAATCAGGGTTCAGAAAACACTGCTGTATGACTACGAATTGACTCTGGTTTTATACTACTAATAGGGTTCAGGAGATAACAGTAAAGCAAGCAGGTGGGGACAGAAACAGGTAGTAAGTACATCAGCCAAGCCACCACACCCTGGCAGGAGTATCCATACACCCTTGGTTATTGTAGTTGAAGGCTATGTATCCATACTCACCAGCTAGTATGATGAGTTTTCCGCAAGTATCAGACACATCTGTCGAAGTATGACCAACTCAGGTGTACAGGGAACATCAGGAAAACTGCATATTACTTAATGTTCCCTTTAAGAAATAAGGTCAGAGTCGCCGAAAGTGTGAAAAAGTCCAATTCAAGTCCAGAACCAGTAAGAACACTGCACTTAAAAAAATTAGATCCATTTTCTTATGTTTGAGCTTAAATTTGTCTTAACGCGCTTTGCAAAACAAATGTCAAAATTGTCCAACTTGAAACCGCTCGTAAGTGCGTAACAAGACACAAGTAAGTATGAAGTCAGGAACAAGTCAAAAACATGCCAAGCAGAATGAAAAGTGCGGTAGCAGTGAAACAAAACAAGTAGCAGGCTCAACTGAGATGATTAATGAGATGGGAGAAAATAACACAAAAGCATGCAGCACTGGAATGATCAATGAGATGGGAGAAAATAGCACAAAAGCACGCAGCAATGATATCAAATCATTGTACTAAGCTTGCGAGGATGCAACCAAATGGGCGAGAAACGTAAGTGCACCGGTGAACATCCAGGAAACAGCGATCTGGAAATCAGGATGATGAGTGAATGACAATGGTTAATGCATGCAGTGAAGTGAACTTACCTTTAGCGGAAGGCAAGTAAATTGACATATTTCTCATCAATCTCTTCCTCAGGCTCGTCAGCTCCCTTGGACCATCCTCCACAAGAGGAAGCTTTCATGTATTGCTGTGCTTGCTGAACAATGCCCTGCATGGCTGTAGAGGGAACATTCTTAATTGCTTGCAAGAGCATGCACATATCGTAACCCCAAAGCAGCTCAGAAAAGCTCTCATTCTCCCCAATAACAGCTTCCCAGATGTCTCCGTTGACAGCCGATGCCTTACCCTTGCGTATAGTAGTAGCCTTCTTCTTTCCCTTCCCAGTAGCCATCGTGATAGTGAAACTCATTGCTCCTACCGAAAGGAGGTACAGAGCGTGTTTTACCTGTCAAAAATTTAAGATGAGTAAGAAAAAGTGGAACATAGTAAATGTAGGATAGTTACCGCCCCTGCCAATAAAGCAAGTGATGCCCGCATAATGTCGTTTTCACTGTTGAGCGCTGGAACTTTCACCCAGCCTTGGGTATAGTTGAGATGTGCAGCAAATGTCTGCAACACAAACATAGACTGCCACATCCCCGTCCATGCCTAAATGATAGAACTGTGTTAGCATGAGGTGATGTAAAAAGACAACACAACCCTCTGGATCATCAGAACTAATGTCTGAGAAATGGAAACAGTTATCTTCAAGCCAGAACTTGGCAAAGTTGATGCGCTCTTGGTCAGTTTCATAAGTATAATCAGAAGCCATGAGACTCGTAATGATCATGACAGCAGCAGATCCAAACCCTCCATGCCATTCACTGAGGCATTGTTTAGCCTACCATTTGTCAAGTAAGTGTTGGCCTGTAAATTGAAGATACTGTCAACGTACCACATGATAGACGGCACCACCAAGGACAATCTTGTAGTTCTTCAGTGATGGATTGTCTGCATAAACGACATTCCACGTCTTTGTCAGAATCGGGATGAGTGTGTCGTCCTCGATCAACCAAGGGTGGACATTCTCGCCACCTGCTGCATGTGCGACTGTAGGGATGAAAACTCCGCTGTAGAGACTCATGCCTCTCATGGTGTGATATGGCAGTATTCACTAGGGAGCGCAACGCGCGCCATGCGCGCACCATTCCCGCGCTTTACGATGGATACGCGCGCGCGCTTTCCCGTGCTTGGTCGCCCTATAGCGCCAGCCTTCCGGAAGCATCCATCCACTGTCCACCAAGCTCTCTAGTGCGTGTATTTCCATCTCCCTTATTTACATATCATTCCACCTTTATTTATATCATGGACCCTTACTTACATACATATATCTTTACATACCTTACTCGGTAGCGCTTCGGCTCCGCGTGACAGCGCTTAGGCGCCGTATATAAGCGCCAGCATTACATACTATTAGAGAACTTTTCCAACTTAGACTTTACCTCCCACTTACCACCCACATACTACCTAGGAGAACATAGTAGAAATCTATTCTTTGACACCTCGCGCTCGTATCTCTTGTCTAGTATCTAATCACCCCTTAAGCAAACTCACTCTTACTCTCTCTCATTACCGCTCACGCGCGCGCGCTTCCCGCGCCTCGCGCGTACCTTCGCTTTCCCGCGCCTTGTGCGCACCTGCGCACTTTCTCGCGCTTCGCATCAGCCGACCAGTAGCGCCTTCGGCGCGCACTACTAGATCCTTGCTGCACTCGCTTCCCCTTTAGGGTCGAACGCACTTGTCGTCTCAAGTATAGCAGACTAGGCAACGCGCGACCTCACAACATTTACAGATACAGTCTGGAGCATCATTTGTTCCTCACAGTATTGTTGTTTCTACACCGCGCCATAAATTTCCATCCAAGCAACCAGGAGGAAGGTCACTGTTCTTGTATTTTGCCTTCGAGGGCTCTCCAACTGCCACCTCACTTTCTGCCTCTCGTTTGATATGCTTGGACGGAGGAGCATTATCCACAATTTCCACGCTGGCCTTGAATATGAATTTGTATCAGTGAAGTCTTATATAAGTTGATGTGACTTACTGATGCTGTGACTCGCTTATTCCCACCCATGTTCCTCATGGCAGTGCTAGCATCGTGGTGTTCAACACCAGAATCATCATCATCATCTACAAACACGATAGCATCTTCCTGGCCCTCCAAGTCCACAGCGATGTCCTTTGGTTCAGATCAGGTAATATGGGGACGGGTGTTACCCGATCCATATTGAAGGAGTCTTAATTGCGAAGGAACTGGTGGAGTTAGAGGTTGGGGAATATCTTGGACTTCAATCATGTCCTAAATAAATATCAATATTTAAGAAATTTGAAACTATACAAAAACTTAGCTACCATTGATTTTTGATTGTGCATTGTTTTACCCATGTTTGCAAGGGTATATGCCACCAAGCGCTCAGGTCCATCAGCTTCATCTGGTGTGTGCTCTTCAGCTTCAACATCATCGTTAAACACAGAGCCCTCAGGTGTTGCAGGAGGAGCTGTAGCAGTAGTGGTTGCATTGGTTGTTGCATGAGTGACTCGAGAGAGTGCAGATCCTGTCGGATGAGAAAGAGAAGAGGCACTTTCTAAGTGCAATGACACCTTGAATCCAGACTCGAGCTTCATATTGACTCATTGAGCCCAACCTGAAACTGCAGCTATTTTTTTGATGTCGCTAGTAAATTCATGGAGCAGATTCCAATAGAATAACATCGTTTCAGTCAGTAAAAGCATGATATGAGCAGTTAAGAAAAAAGCACCCACATCAGCTTGTTTCCATTCCCAGCGGCATCTGATGCACGTGGATGGGATGGCTGCATTAACAGCATCGTGGTGATCAGTCCTCTGGATACGCTTTCTCCGTTCAAGAACTTGAAAGTCATCATCATCATCATCATCATCATCATCATCATCATCATCATCATCATCATCATCATCATCATCATCATCATCATCATCATCATCATCATCATCATCATCATCATCATCATCATCATCATCATCTGCAACAGCCTGAGTGTGAGAGGAAGATGCTGTTGTCGTAGTGCCTTTCCCAACTGGGCGTGGTCATGGCTTCTTTGTTGAGACTGCGTTCTTCTGCTGGATGGCAGCTTTCTGCTGAGCAGCAGCCACTTGAGTAATGGCTTGTCTTGTCTTCTCATCTTGTTCATCTTGTTCCTTCTCTGCGTGCGCCTTATCCTCTTTGAGTTGAGCTGTAGTGCGCCTCTTCTGTTTGGCATCTAGAACCACCTGAGCAGGCCTCTTCAATGCATTGGTTGGACGTGTGTGAACCATGACCAGCAAGACTCAAACAAGGTGGATGTGAAGATGTGGCAATGAGGTCAACTCGCTGAAGCTTAGAGTTGTTAAAGGTTATTTTACGTGTATATTTTGTTTTTGCTACACACTATTACAACTCAATCCCTCGTGATTAACTCATTTTATCACAATGTCAAACACACACCCTCATCGCCAGTCTCAAAGAAGTCTTCATTCACGCAAAGTATTTCAGGCTAATATGATTTCCTGTCCTCATGCTGGCTGTGCGCATTCTTTCAAAAACAGATCCGGACTCACACAACATCGACATGCCATGCACGACTATTCTTTTGACATCCTGAATGAACTGAGAGCCCAAGAACGTTCTGTTCGGGCTGGAGAACCAAACCTTGAGGCAGGAGAAGGCCTCGAGGCGGAAGAATTCAACCTTGAGGCTGGTGAAGCAGACATCAAGGCTGGAGATTGGGACATCGAGGCTGGAGATCAGGACATTGAGGCTGAAAACTCAAATATTCCACCGACTCTGGTCCTAAATCCTAAAGAGACCTACTGAGATTATCACTTGGAGCTCAACGGTGCACATCTGACTATTCTATCATTGACATGTTTCTTATTTTTCTATTGATACAGGAAAAATCTGTGATGAACATGGTCAGTTCCTTGACCCGGATACTCCACCACCTCCATTCACGACAAGAGAACATGGTGACTGGACACCATTCCGCGATTGCACAGAGTTCGAAACCATGGAATTTTTATATACTCAAAATCAAATGTCCGGTGGTGATATTGACAAGCTTATGTACCTATGGGGAAGAACCCTTGCGCATCATGGAGACATCCCACCATTCGCTGATCACAAAGACTTATATTCAACCATCGATGCGATACCCCTTGGAGAAGTGGCATGGGAGAGCTTCACAATGAAGTTCAATGGGAAAGGCTCGGATCCTAATGATTCTGAGACTCACACCCCATGGATGGATACTCCTTACACTGCATGGTTTCGAGATCCCCATGCTGTGGTCCGCAGCATGCTTGCAAATCCAGACTTCAAGGATGAGATGGAGTACACGCCTTATCGTGAGTGGAAGGGAGAGGGAGATGATGCAAAACAGCAGTGGTGCAATGTGATGTCAGGAGACTGGGCATGGAATCAAGCTGTAAGTTCTTTACTACGTCTCAATACTTGACATGAAGCTAATCTAAATTAATCTCAGGATGAAATAGCCAAAGATCCGGCAACACATGGCTTGACCTTTGTGCCCGTTCTTCTTGGAAGCGACAAGACAACGGTCTCAGTTGCAACCAGGCAAAATGACTATTATCCCCTCTATGCCTCAATTGGCAATGTACACAATAGTGTTTGGCACGCTCATCGTAATGCTGTCGCTGTCATTGGCTTTTTAGCCATACCAAAAAGTATGTAATAATTTCATTTTTATGGCGCCTGCTTTACAAAGATTCTACAGCTGTAAAAAAATATTCCGAAGATGCACATTTTAGAAAATTTAAGAAACAATTGTTTCATTCATCTCTCTCACGAATACTGCGCTCTTTCAAGACCTTCATGACTGTTCCTGAGGTCGTGCGCTTTGGGGATGGTCACTTTCGATGTGTCATCTATGGCTTAGGACCATACATCACGGATTATCCAGAACAGGTCGTACTTTCTTGTATCGTGTCAAATTGGTGTGCTAAGTAAGTAATCTTTTTGCGTGAACTTGTCTAAATCTAATGTATTCTCAAGATGTCTTGCTTTTCCAACAGATCTAGATGGCAAAGATGCCCAACTTCGTGCTCGAGTAGTCACAGACGTCCTTTGTGATAATGTTGACTTCAATACTCTGTGTTGTCAGTGGGGTGTTGATGCTGACGTCGTGGTAAGCCTCATTTCATTTTAATTGCTTCAAGCTTTCTAACAACAGTAGCCATTTACGAATGATTATCCACGTGCCGACATCCATGAACTTCTGTCCTCCGATATCCTGCATCAACTTATCAAAGGTACCTTCAAAGACCACCTTGTCACCTGGGTTGAGAAGTACTTGGAACGCATACATGGAAAGACTCGTGCCAAGGTGGTGATGGATGACATAGACAGAAGGTATGCTCATGATATCTCTCTGGTGACCCTTACTGATCCACAGATTTGTTCCTCCAGAATCGCTGCAGTGCCATCATTCGCAGGCCTTCGCCGGTTTCCTCAAGGCCGTGGTTTTACTCAATGGACTGGTAACAATTTGAAGGCCTTGATGAAGGTCTATTTACCTGCGATTGAGGGGCATGTGCCCGATGATGTTGTCCGGTGTTTTTGTGCCTTCCTTGAATTTTGCTACCTCGTACGACAGGATATTATTACAGAGGACATGCTCAAGGAAATTGAGGAGGCCCTTGACCGGTTTCATCATTATCGCAAGATTTTTCAAGAGACCGGTGTTCGTTTTGATGGATTCTCATTACCACATCAGCATTTCCTGGTGCACTATGTTACACTTATCCGCATGTTTGGTGCGCCAAATGGTGTGTTCATCCATTACAGAGTCAAAACACATCAAGGCTGTGAAAGAACCATGGCAACGATCGAGCAAATTCAACGCATCTGGACAGATGTTGCTCACAAACCAGCGCCTCAATAAACTCGCTGCTGCACATACTGACTTCATAGCATGTGGAATGTTAGGTCCACATCCTGGTATGTATGTTTCTTTTGTATACTAATGCATACTGAATAAAAACTTGTGTACTAGATATCGGCCCACAACACCCATCGCAGGACAATGGAAATATGAAGGACGGTGGTGAGGCAGGTGATGGTGGCGAGGTGGACAATGGTGGCGAGGTGGACAATGGTTGCAAGGTGGACAATGGTGGCAAGGCGGATGATGGTGCAGTAGAGGGAGCCCAAGTGCAATGTGATGTGAAACTGGCACACATGCCTCATGCATTGTCTTTTCTTTTACATATACCATTATCTGACCCAACAAAAGAATGCAGACGACCGTACACCATTTGTGCACTGGCTAAAGAACTCGATGTACCAAACTTGCCTCAACTGGTCCGCCTTTTTCTCTATGACCAACTCCTCGCAGACAACGATCATACATCTGATACTGTCCCACTCAGTGCTTGCCCCAGATTTGAAGGCCGCATCAAGGTTTTTGGCTCGGCAGCAGCTACTTTCTTTGCACCAAGTGATCCAAGCGGTATTGGGGGAATGCGACGCGAACATATCCGTTCCGTCCCTTCGTGGTGTGGAGGGCCAGGACACTATGACACCATATTTGTGAACACCCGAAGCGAGGGTGGAATACACAGTATGGAGGTTGCCCGTGTGTTATGTTTCTTTTCCTTTCGTCACGGTTATGGCCATGATTTGAAGACTTTTCCGTGCGCTCTGGTACACTGGTTTAAGCTGGTCTCTGATGAGCCCGATCCTGGAGATGGAATGTGGATGGTCAAGCCATCATTTCTCAACTCGGAGCTGGACACTCGGGAGCTCTCAATCATTCATATTGACATGATCGTTCGTGCAGCTCACTTGCTGCCCATTTTTGGCAATGAATTTGTCCCAGAGAAAGCTACATTCCACGAGACTCTAGATATTTACTGTGTGTTCTATGTTAACAAATTCACAGATCATCATTCCTTCAAAATAGCATCTTGAGCGCATTATTTGAACTTGGTCACTTAAATTACTTGATTATCTTGCAATTTTTTCTCAGTCAGATGCCTAAGTAGTGTCAAGTAAAAACAAAGTAACTTGATGTCATCTTAGCTGACTTAACACAATTTTTACATTTTCAAGCTCGGTTAAGTGAAGTGTAAATTTGCTGATAAACCCATAGATAACGTGTAATGTACATGAATTGTAAACTACTCTTATATACTGTAAAATATTAGTACTCTTGGTCGGGTTTCTACATAGCCAAAATATTACACATCAGTGAACCACAAATTTCTCCCCAGAAAATGCCTATTTCGACAGTTTCCCACAGTTTCCCACAGACTCTCACAGAGTGGACAGCACTCACAAAAGTCACATAAGCACAGACAAGTATTTCACACAGCTCTGACAGGACGTACAGCTCTCAAGGTTGCCAGTGCTAGTGCTGTCTCAGTTGAATAGTACTAAACCTTGAATAACTTAAATTACTAGTATAGTAGTGCTAGATAATGCACTCGGTAAGGTAATGAGGAATGACGAGGCTATCTCTTCATGAGGAAGAGTATCATTTGAGTTGACAGATGACTGAGGTGTCATTGGAAGTGCCCACTTCCGAAGTCCAGCCTGGCTAGTAGTACTAGTATCACACAATGGCACGATACATCATTCCATTAAAAAAACACTCGATTGAATATATGCAATGGTATATATGCACTCGGTAAGGTAATACAAAAAACAGTACGTGACCAAAAACAGTGCGCGACCATGAAATACACTGGTCGTACATCAATTCAATTGGATAGTGATATTTTGACTGGCGGCCCACGACTCGATGTAAGAACCTGTAGCCTGTCCGTTATAGCACTGTGAATATCAATGTATTGGAAGACTTACCATCCAGAGCATAAGGAAGCACTTGGTGAGAAAGGCCGTGCTTTTTAAAGGCGATCCACATGTATCCCAATCCGACGTCTGCCTTGTCAAGTTTGCACTCGGATATGCTGGATTTGAACTTCAATAGATTGGCCAAAACTTCATGCTCATGGACCACGCAATCAGCCAATGATTTCTTGGCTCTGAATACCTCTCATCTCGCTCTCGCGAGTTCCATAAGCAAGTTGGCCTCAAGATCATCCATGTCTTCGATAGTCTACAAACATGTTAGACAATAGATGCTAGTTGCTGGTGGAAATATCAAGCCACTTACCATAGAGCCAATAGCATCAGTGACATCGTACAATTCCGAGAGATCATGGTCGTGGTTACTGATTTTCACCGGCACTCAGAGGTGAGCTGCATGCGAAACACAGCACTGAGGGAAGCGAGAAGATGCTGTAGTGATGTTCTCATGGATGTTGAGACTAACAAGTGGGGTCGACTCAGACATAAGTACTAAAATAATCAATATTATCATATGGGCAATGCTGACTCGTTTGGCCTTTGTTTATTCTATACAGTAGATTCGGTAAAGTCCGAGCTGACTTTGACGTACACATGTCCATGTTTTTCTCACACCTATACATTCTATTCTTATCGTTATGTTTCAGTGTCCTTCGTGCGGCAAAGGTGGATTCAAAGACGAGGTTGCTGTAGCCCGTCATATGAATCAGCCTCGCTCAGGATGCAGCACCTGGCTACAGGATATGATACAGTTTGAGTCTGCACGAACCGAGTCTATGAACGTTGATAGTAATGAGCTCGATATTCCGGACAATCATCTCCATCTCGCAAACACGTACAAAGACCATGACGGATCTGGAGGCTGGGGTGAGAATACTGGACATGGCATTGATTTAAATGAGGGTGGTTCTCCGGTCAATGAAGAAGGAACATTACCGACTGGCAACTTCATCGACTGGTTCCCCGGAGCTTCTCAAATGTATGGCACAGGTCATACTTTCCTTGACTTGCTCAACTCAGATGAGAACAGTGTGCACCGTGCAACAAATCTTTACTATCCATTCAGTGGCCAGAAAGATTGGGAACTTGCGTCATGGCTACTTCATTCGGGATTAAGCATGGGGAAGATAGATAGCTTTTTGTCACTTGAGATAGTAAGTACTCAATATCTTCAATTGGTAGAGTCTAACAACGTGCATGGTAAGATTCAGGGTCTTCCTCTGTCGTTCTCATCGGCCAAGGAACTGCAAGGCAGAGCAGAAATGTTGCCGAGCAGTCCACACTGGATGTCTCAAGTAATTGAGATGACACATCCAACAAAAACACCGGTCGTCTTATATTGGCGCGACCCATTGGATTGTATCTCCAGTATTCTCAACCATCCATCCTTTCACGACCAGTTAGACTTTACGCCTCGCAAGGTGTATACCATGGCGCAGCAGCTGTGCCATGTGTACTCCGAATGGATGACAGGAGATGATGCATGGAAGATGCAGGTGCATAGCTTCGCTTGTTCAAGGCACTCTCAGTACTTATCGTTTTCGACGCAGTCGGCTCTACCACGAGGTGCGATGCTGCTTGGGACCATTCTATCATCCGACAAGACAAATATATCTATGATGATGGGCGACAGAATCGCACACCCGCTCCTCATCAGCCTCACTAATATACACATGTCCACCTGACTCAAGACATCATCTAATTCTTTTGTGCTCACTGCCCTGCTCCCTGTACCAAAATTCCTTCATAAAAATAAATGTATGCGCAGTATGCTAGGGGATCGTCTAGTCCATCAATGCCTGGACATTGTTTTAGAGCTGCTAAAGCTGGCTGCCCGTGAGGGAATTATGCTGTCAGATCCTGTTGGGCATAGTCGCTACTGTTTCACTCCTCTTGCAAGTTACATCATCGATACTCCGGAGGCCATGATGTTGGCTGCTGTTGGTGGCAAAACTTTGCCGGTTACTATGGCCATGTTCAAGCAATTGGCAACCCTTTCCAACACGAGCCCTGAACTAGTTTAATGACACTTGCACAAATAGCTGCTGTCCGGAGCAAGGTCAATTCCAATGATATCAAAGCTTTCTTCTGCGAAGCACAGAGGTTTTGTCTAAATGGTGTCAACAAACCTTTTTGGCAGGATTGGCTCTTTGCTGACCCATCACACTTCCTCACTCCCGAAACCATCCACCATCTTCACCGAGAGTTCTACGACCACGACCTCAAGTGGATCACATGTGCAGTCGGGGAAGCAGAGATTGATTTCCACTTCTTGGCATTGCAGCCTGTGACAGGGTTTCACCATTTCCATGGCGGCATTTCAAAGCTAAAGCAGGTCACAGGGCATGCCCAACGTGACATCCAGCACTCGATTATTATATGAGCTCTGACAGACTTCCATTATCTCGTGCAGTCACCACAGATAGACAATCACAATATCGAGCATATTTCCGCAGCGCTGGCCAAATTTCACACTAACAAACATGCAATCACAGCTGCTGGGCTTCGTCGTGGACAACACAACAAGCCTATCGATAACTGGTACATACCGAAGATAGAGCTTATGTACAATATAGTTCCCAGTATATGCAACACCGGCATCACCATGCAGTGGAGTGCAGACGCTACGGAGCACGCACATATCACTGAGATAAAAGATTCTGCACGGTCAAGTAACAACAACAATTACGATTCACAAATCTGTTGTCACCTTGATTGTGCAGATAAATGTCGTCGCTTTGATCTCGCAACAAGTCTATTAGACTTGAGACTACGAACCAGCCTAGATCAACACCTCAACGTTGATGACATCGTTGATTTTGATGTTGACGGTGATGATGATGACAGCGATCTCTCTGCAGACCTCTTGGCCACGGTCAAGTGCCCTGGATATGCATGTCCAATCACTGACTACTTTACAATGTCAAAGGTTCTCTGCACAGGGAGGTAGGGACAGTCCCTCTACCATTGCGCACCTTCATTGTTGGACGTATGGCCTTTCATCTCATCAATCAGGGCCATCTCCATCAATGATGCTGCCCTTAGATTCGGCCTTCCCGACTTACAACCAGCCATCGCTGACTTCCTTTGTCATGAATATATCCACGAATATGGTCATGTTCATCCGCTTGGGGGGGGCTAGGAGGGATGGGTGCAATGCTTCACTTCCATTTGAACAACTGCAAATATGGTTCAAACTTTGGCTCCAGGATACAGAATTTCACAATACCACCAGCGTGCGGCCTGCACAGACCCTGAACTGCGCACCACCTTCTGACATTTGGCCATTTGGTCGGTATGACACTGTTATTGTCAATAATGAGGAAGGGCACTCATGGCCTGCTGATGGTCTTTGTGGTGATTGATCTTCTTTCATTATACTAAGTGCTCTCTAACTCTTGAGTTTCTAGGTCATGTTGTCGCTCAAATGAGGCTTATTCTATGTCCAATTAGAAAGACAGGCACACAGGGGACTCGGAAGAATTGCTTCCTCACTTATGTGCAACACTTCAACAATAGCGAGCATGAACCAGCTACGCAGCTACAAGTGCTCAAGAGGGCGAAACGGTCAAACAGGGCTCGCATTGGTGATGTGATACCAGTCACTCAGCTCAGAGTGCCTGTTAATGTTGTCCCTCACTTTGGTGCAAGTGCAGACCCTTGTCTCACTCAATATAACAGTATGGAGCTCCCAGTGATTTTTGTATGAATCTTGTGTTATTTTTAGTTAGACTGCGGTGATAAGCAACGCCTCTGAGTCTCACCGTCATCGTCCCTCTTTGTTGTCTCACCAAGCGCCAATTATGCCACACTTTTATAGGACAATTGATGACAGAATAAAATTGGCATCACTGTTGTCAATTCCTGTCAAGGACGTCGCTACTTTGAACAAAATGACGACCATTGAACTCGACTGTTTAGTGACAACTGAACCTCAATCCCTGGAAAATGGCTCACTAGGCCACCTACTCCCTCTGATCTTCAAGCCTTTCACACTCAAAGTTCCTCAGGCACACACACTTCGAATCAAACTCAGTAAAATTCTTCATTGCAACACATGGATTAACACAATCTTCAGTCAAAACTCTCTGGATGATATCGTGCCATTGTATGATAGCCAAGCCGGACTTTGGAACTGGGCACTTCCAATGACACCTCCTCAGTCATCTATCAACTCAAATGATGCTCTTCCTCAGCCGGGTGTCACCCATGAAGAGATATTCTTGTCATTCCTCAATGCTCTTTGTACTGCTATGGCTGAAGCAGAAGACAAGCTAATCACGCTACCTGCAACTTGCACATGGAGTGCAAGCAATTCCACGGTTGCAGTGTCTGGTAGCGATATCAAGCCCAAGCCTGATCTTGTGCTATCCGATGATATCAAGCCCAGGTGAGGCAATATTTGTCTGTGCGCTGAGCTGACATACAGTCAGTACAAGCCTGCACAGTGGATTGCAAAGGCTGCAGATACCCAGGCATATCTACTCCTCAGCAATCAGCCCTGGAGACATTTCGCACTCGTTCTATCATTCACACATCAATATTGTGAACTCAGGGTCTTGTTGTATGACCATGCTGGTGGTGTTGTGACCCCTAGCATCAAAATCCAGCAGAGTCCAGATGCATTCGCCCAAATTATTGCTTCTGTTGTCTTTGGCAGCCCAGAATGTATTGGGTACGATTCCACAATCACCTTCTGGAAAAATATTTTGCTTCCCCCACCCCCAGGTACAGATATACCTGGTTATCGCCCATTCAAGAACCTTCCTGCCCGAGCTACTTGGAGTATCACCATTCCTGGTGAACTTGACAGTGAGTCTCTTGCTGCGTTGGATGAGGATCCCCAGGAACTGTCCCTTAATGATGAGGCTGGGTCAATACTCCCCCCTGATAATGACCTTGAGCCGATACCCCCCGCTGATGACACCTCCAACTCAGAGCCAATGCCCAAGTCCCGCTCCCTCCCCTCCTCCCTCGTGTCTTCTGCTGCAACCCCTTGTAGTCACTAGCACTCCCTTGTTGGGCCTCGCATCTTGGGCTCCTCTGCCGGGGGCTAATACCACCTTCAGCTCTACACCCCATCCTTTCCATTTTCCCCACACCCCTCAATTGCCTGCAGAATCCTGCGGCCAGATCCGTGTCAACAGCAAGATCTACACTATCCTGAAGATCCTCTGTACCAGCAAGGGCCTCATTGGTTGCGGGACTGTCTGTTACCTTGTCAGTCTGGATGAAGAAGAATATATTATTAAAGACCACTGGGTTTAGGGTGGCAAGGATAAAGTCTTGAATGAGATCAACATGCTAAATGCGATGAGCAGCATTCCTGGTGTTCCCAAGCTAGTAGATTACTGGCTAGTCAAAAAGTCAGATAATGTCATTGACCGGACAGGGGATTATCGTCACACAGAAAACCTGAGCATTTGAGGTACCCATTGCACGCACGTTCGCCTCGTCATGAAGCCCTGTGCTTGCCCTCTTCATGCATTTCAAACCCTTAAGGAGTTTGTGAGAGCGATTAGGGACATTATTATCAGTGAGCTTTAGTCAATTGTGCATGTGTTTAGTATTCATTTTCTTATATTCTAGTCCAATGCACAGCAGTAGAACACGGCATTTTACATTGTGACTGCAGTCTTTACAATGTGATGATCGTAGGAGAGCCCAATGATAGTATGGGCTATTAATTGATTGGGAGTTTGCAGTATTCATTGCTTTGAGTGATGAGTATTCTATTGGCGGTACAGTAAATATATCTCGCTTGAATGTATGAAATTTTGTTGACTGGTTAAATGGTTTATTAGGGCACAATCCCTTTTATGTCATGCACGCT
Organism: Suillus plorans; assembly: GCF_016647745.1. NCBI lineage: Eukaryota > Fungi > Basidiomycota > Agaricomycetes > Boletales > Suillaceae > Suillus > Suillus plorans. The sequence continues at coordinate 387,105 of NW_024537399.1, forward strand.
TCTCGTCCAACTTGCAGAATTGCAGACCAAGGCACTACAGCAAGAAGCGCGAAAATCCTCTTCTAAAACTTTGGCGCTGCCACCATCCTGTGTCTCTCAAAGCTTTGCGGATGACCTCGAGTCCCTCTTTTATGTCTTCATATATATTTGCATCAAATATGGCGGTCCTAACAGCAAGGAGCACCAGGAGTCCATACATGACTCGTTGCCGGATAGCTGGTCGACCCTCGACCTGGATGAGTGCAAATTGAGGAAGGTTTATTTTTTTGCAGTTTCCTCGAAGGAGGCCCATCTTGCAAAACAATTCCACCCATACTTTGCACCACTTATCCCCCTTGCGAAGGAGTGGAGGGCGGCGACCTTGAGGGACAACATGGAGACACGGGTCACTTTTGACAGTGTTATCAATCTGCTAGAACATCATCTTACCACCCTTCAGGATGACGAGGAGCGTGCATCCACGACCGAGGATCTCAAGAAATCTGCTGAAGAACTCGCTCGATGTATGAACAAGCGGACTGCAGAAGCAGGCTCATCTAGTATCTCTATGCCACAATTGGCCAAGCGGAAGAAGCATGACTCGGAGACAGCTGACTGGGAGAGTGACTTAGACGGCTCGGTGACTGAGGCGATGGTGGCCTCAAATGACTCACATCAAGTTTATGGCTTGGACTGACATTAAATTATCAATAGCTTAGCTGTAGCCATGTGATTGTACTTTCCTTCGAGTTTCCAGTGTTTCCTTACTAGAAGTAGCAGTCTCGTATCAATAGTCTGTACACACACATGTGTTCTTTACTCATTTTTTCTGAGTCATCTCCATCTTTCTTCAATCTACTATACCAAGCTGGTATACCGTCACTCAGGCTCACATATCTTTCTATTACTCTTCAAGTTCGCTCCAAATCGACCCGAGTCACTTTGATCAAATCAAAAGCATGAGCAAAAAGAAGTGATTTCTCTCTGAGTTAGATCTTGAGTATAGTAAAGATTGGTTTGGAGGCTGGCACGCTGGGGGGTGGACAATATGGTGAGTACCAGCTGTTAAGAGATGGCTACTACTTGTTGGATTGATAAAAACTAGTTCTGATTCGAGTCAATCTCACTGGTGCACTGCAAGTCACTCACTTACTAGTAGGCATGCGGCAGTTGGGGACATATTTCTCCTCGTTCTTCATATTACTCATGTACAAAATGGACTGTTCTTCAAGACAAATTGTCTCATGCTGCATCATTTGCCTAGGGAGAACCTGCAATCCCTTTCAACCTTGAGGCATCGTCGTATAAAATATTGGTGAGTCTGGAATGGCTCGTTAGTTATTCCTCCTGCTCAAGTTTGTTGCAGCTTCATCATGCCTCCTCACACTGTTGCCATTCCCAAGAAGAAACAGGCCAAGTGCAAAGGTTTGGAGGCATCCCAGCCTCAGCACAAGAAGCTCTGAGCAGCAGAACCTGTCGAGGCATCTGGCACGCCACTTGTGTCCCTCCGTCTAGATGCAACAAGCACTGACGAACCTGGTAGACGTTCTGGCTGTGCCAATGCAGGAACAGGAGGTATGAATGCTCAATTGGAGAAGATTGGCGCAGTGTTAGAGGCACCGTCTCAGGTACATCGACCTAAGGGCTCTACGTCTCTTGGTTCTACTGCTCCTGTCAACCCTCAAGCTCCAGAACCACTTTGTGGCAAGGGTCAAGGCCGTCGCCCAAAGGTCTGGTTGATAGTTATATTGTTATTTATATTAATCGGTTAGATCTAGGTCACACCCCCACCATATAGTTCACCAGCCGCTACAAATGTTCCAAACACCCCACATGTAGATGTCAGTACTGTGGAACCTTTGCAGCCTCTGAATATCTTGTTCTGTCAAGCTGGAGGAAGATTCAGGTTCACTATGCATGCACCTACTGTCCCTCCCGACCCTGATTTAAGCAACCTACATGCTCCTGTTGACAGGAAAGTTGCTGCGAAGCCAGATTACAAAACTGTAACCGGCCCTAGTCAAGCTAACTTGGTTGCACTGCCAGCTAGATTTCTGGACCAGAACATCGACCCAGCCTTGCGTGGCATCAATGTGGTGGAGCCTCAATCATTTGAGGGAGGTTGTTAAGACCGTGCACAAAGGGTAGGACTGATTCCAAGGGGCTTGGCTTCAGCTCGTGCGCTGCACCCCTTACCCGAGTATGTGCCCTTAACTTCAGAATGAAGTCCGGAGAAAGTCCAGTGAAGTCCGAAGGACTTCTGGAGGAGCGTGGGAACTTCGGAAGTACTTTCCGGACGAGTGCGAGAAACTTCCGGATGAGTGCGGGAAAGTTCCGGAGGGACTTCCGGAAATTACGATGGAGTTTCGTCCTGACGGGGATATGTGTAATGGCTACTCAGGACAAGTCCTGAGTAGAAGGAAACAGAGGAAAGGCTGCAAGGACAAAGTCCGAAGCAGAATAGGTCCGGAGGACCGCGGGAAAGTTCCGGAAACTCAGAGGATCAGAGGAGCAGAGCTCCGGCCTAGGGAATTCCTCCCTAGGCCTGAGATGGATAATTACTAAGTCGGAGGACTAGAACTGTTACAAGGACTTAGAGTGAAGGCTAGTGCGAGGACTAATATGTGTAATATTCAGACTGAGGAAATACAGGAGTATCTACTGGGGTTTATATACTAGAGGCAAGTCTGTGCAGATCAGTAAGCAGAGGGGTAAGGCTATGTATGAGCATGTGGAAATGTATTAGAAAATAAGACGGATCATAGGAAATAAACTCGGAGATGAAATGAGGTACGGAAAATGAGTATAGTCTAACTTGAGAAGGAATGTACAAAGGGAAAAGGCACGGAAGATAGACGCGGGTCAGATCCGGATGTTCGGAAGTCCAGAGACAGGTGATTACCATAAGGGGATGGGCGCTGATTTAAGGTTTGAGTTCGGACAAGACAGATAGGTTGGATCCAGAGATCCGGAGATGTAGATATCAGATCTGGCGTCCGGATATCAGATGCAGGAGTACAGGGATCTGGACGGATAGAGGATTGGGTCTGGAGACATGGACAGGAGGTCCAGAGGTCCGGATGAGGCGTGGGAACGTCGTCGGATGTTGGTCCGGAATGCGGGATATGACAGAAACTCAGAACCAAACATTACCATCACTGGTGTTGCAGTGCATGATCTCATGCCTGCACACTTCAAGATGACTTGCAGATAATGTGTGAGACGAGATAGGAGGCACAGTAGCGATTACATGCTTACCTAGTAGGGAATCCAATATATAATGCAAAAACTCACAGCAACAAGAGAACCAAGTGCATCTGACAGCTGGGGTGCAAAATACTGTGTGACAGTGGACTCAAGGGTCACTAGTTGCAGTTATTTCCTTTAGAATGTTTGATACACTGTCTGAAGCTTTCTGGCCATCATTGTCATCGGTCATCTCGAGAGGTTTCACAGAAAACTAATTATCCTATATAAGAAGATGCCAGAGGTACATTCCTTTGACATCCAAATCATCCCATTAGGGCAAAGTGCCACAGGACTGGAACAGTTCTTTTGTAAGTCCGGCCTCTGCAGGTATTTTATAAATGTGTTCTGGGAACTTGCCTGTTACTTCAATCAGATCAACATGCACATCATAGATCTAAGTTGGACTTACTGCCTAAATGTTTGCGTATCTTATTGATACACCCATAATCCTCCAGCAACTTGTGAATTTCTCCATTTAAGGCAAGCTAAGTGTGCTACCACACATCCTTTATGATCAAGTTGTCTGTATCAGCAGGAGTGCATTGGTAGGTAAGGCCCAGGATTCTGGTAGAACGACCAAAGGTCGAATTGCTATTATAGATCACCGACACGATATTGGTCATTGCCCCGTGCACTAATTTAGTATCTCTGTGCAAGGCCATCCTAAAGCCGTGGCTATTTCTTATAATAGAATTGTCATAACTGAGGAGCTCCAAGTCGGCATGCTTGAACCACACCATACAATTAATGAAATCATTAATGTCGTGATACATGTTGATTGGAGTGGTTATGGACAATCCTCCATGGGTGTATATGTACACAAAGATATTAGTACCCAACATGAGCAGACCCACAAAGTACTGCCGATCAATCTGATTTGTCAAAATGAATTGTGCAATCTCTAACATGTAATTCATTGCATCCTCCATGAGAGCCTTGGTGTCGCGATACTTGAACTCTAGTACAGAGATGACATCCATCCATTCAATGAGGTGGATAGGCCTCATGGTATCCACTAATACATCTTCAGGCTTGCAAAAACCAGGCCCATTAGGAGCAGCCATGTTTGCACCAGTTTTGGAACAAATCAAAGTGTTGTCAGTGTAAAGCCAAGTATGTTTATGAAGTTTTGACAGGACCAACCTGCCCTGCTGGTGGGTGATAACTTTGTCAACCCAAGTACTGCTCTGCATAACATTAGTGAATATCAAGCAAATTGATGTCATCTAGCAACATATTTGGAGCAGTAGTTGTAGATATATTGAGTTTTTGGTGTTTTTGAGAAGTTGAGGGGAGATAAGGGTTTTCTGGGTGCTCAAAGGCCTGTCTCATTTAGCTCTTTTGGCCTTTTACTATCCCTCAGTGGCTCTGTCTATTGCCTCAATCTGCTTTTTCATAGGACCAGTCATTATTGCCCTGCACCATACTCCTTCCTCCTCCACACATTTTGCACTTTCACCAGCCCATTTTGCATTGGAACCCCCTTGACCCTATACCCATTTTGAAGCCCTTGTTCATGGCTTTCATTCACCTTCATTGGCGCCACAATCTGATGCATTGTTCGCCCACCATTTGCGTTTTCTGCCACCCCTCTATTTCAATGCCCTCATTCGCCTCTTTCCATCCGTCGACTTTCTGTCATCATCCGCACAACCACTACTTCGCTTTATATTGTTTTATTGTTTTACCATTCTCCCAGTACTGACATGGTTTGCCTGGCACAAGAGATGTCAGGGCAAACAGGTGCTGGAGTCATTGTTTTATCTGTCTGCCTGACCCTCACTCACTGATGCGGTTCGCCTGGCACAAGAGATGTCAGGAAAACAGGTGTTTGAGGACCCCCATGTTAGTTTTCTCAGTTTAGCTTAGTTTTGGTTTTTGCATGGGTAGATGACTGGAGACAGTCATGATTTAAAGTTTGTATGTGATGTAGGGAATGATTCCTGGCTAACCTTGCAGAGACTGTTTTGCTTAGTACTATGTTTGCACCTTAGCTTACATAATCAAGTTACCTTTTCACCAGTCACCAGTATGAGTCTGAGTCTTCAGTAAGTTTTTATGGCATTTCCTCTCCTCTGAGCCTTGAGCCTGGTCCAGAAACCCTGGTTCGAAATCTGAGCTCAAAACAACATGTGATGATGGCATGTGATATATTTTATTGATAAGAGATAACAATAACGATCTGACACGTGGCGGAAAGGTTCACTAGACATACCACTGTCCATTTATCTTACAAACTACACCAGTCTTTTCTGCACCCCTCTGCTGCATGAATTTTTCCTTAAGGTGGGTAGCTGCCTGATTGAAAGTGGACATCTTGAAGCTCCTGTCACCTGAGGAAGGAAGGGCCTTCAAGAGGAACTCAAGAAAGGCAGTCTCCTCTGCCTTTGACCACACTGCAGGCGCCTTATGGGATGTTCCAGATGCTGCTGCTGCTTCAATGGTACCCTGAGAGCGTAGGGAGTGTAAAGATCTGCTGCTGGATCCATCAGACATTTCGATGATGATAATGCAATGATCAAAGGTATCTATGACAAAGATTAGTCAGTTGTTGACATAACATGTGCACATCATCACATGTTGTTTTGAGCTCAGATTTTTGAACCAGGGTTCGCTGTCCAAACAGCACCTTAGGGTCGAATAGCAGCTAGGTTCTGCAAGACCCAACACATTGTTCTGAATCACCATCAGAATTGTTGTACTCACACCGCCCCACTTATTCTGTTCTACCTTGCAATCATAAGGATACTTAATTGCTGATGCATCATCCGCTGTGGTACAGGTGAGCAACATTTTGTTACTATTGTTTAGAAATGCTTCTCAATAACTTAAGATTGTTAAAAGTGGTGGAGGAAGTAGAATGTGGAGCCCACTCCAAAACCAATGATGGCTAGGTTGTGAACTTCTGCAGGGTGTTGTGCAGCATGTGCCTCCATGAGTTTTGTGTGTTCTTGCTATGGTGAAATGGGAATTGACAGCATTAGCTGGTTAAGGCATAGCTAAAACAGTACTTCAAGGCAGTCATCATGAAGTTGCTCACAAAAGATGCAGACAAGCAAAACAGATAAACATATATATACTCTTTTCACACTTCTCCTCACAATGACATCAATGTTGGCTGGCTGGAGCCAGACCATGTTATATCTGCACTGAATCAAGGATCAGGATCATCTGGGCATGTTGATTAGAGCCATGATGGGCAAGAGAACGAGCAGTGGCAAGAGGAGAAACCAGGATGGGAGAATTGGAAGCAGCAAGAGAAAGAGCAGTGGAAAGAGAAAGAGCAAGGATAAGAGAAGTGGAAGTGGTGAGAGAAAGAGCTAGGATTGAAGAGATCAACATGATGAGAGAAAATGCGGTGGCAAGAGAAAAAGCCAGGATGATGGAGATTGAGGCAACGAGAGAAAGATTGGAGTGCCACACACAAGTGCATAAGTCGTCAAAGTTCCAATATGTGTTAGCAAGCTTGCCATGCTTCAGGCTACAGGAAAGTAAGTCATGACCAAGAACCCAAGAACCGATGGTTGACAAGTTTGTTGGCATCAACAGCACCAATAAAGCCAATTCCAATACATACGCAAATTCTAATTCAAACTGTGCTTGAACTATACTTTTGGAGAAGGGGTGGATGATGTTCCATAGTCAGCAGTTGTGAAAAGCATATTGATGTCATGCTCACTGTGCCATTTCACATCCCTTGTACAGACCCCATTGAGTTTTATATAATAGTTGCATGTCCTAAAGAATCTTCACAAGATGTGTGTGTCTGCCATTCGTGTATCATAACAATCTCAAGGCACTCCACCTTGATGATGTTTTGAGAATCTTAAAAAAAGACTTATGAGAATCTTGTCAAACATGAGGCTGGTGTGTGATATCATGCAGTTGTGTACCAGCTCCTAGAGGGTGAGCCCTCTGGTATACCTGAGAGACTTTGATTCCGACTTATCGCCCTATAATGGCTCTGCAGCTAGCACATTGAGATCCATAAAGTGTGCACCAAAGTCTGCACTTCCAATGACCTAGTGCCTTCAGAATGTATAAAAGCCTCCTTGCAAACCAATGCATGAGCAGTGTTTTCGGATGGAAAAATAATAATAAACCTATTGTTGGACACAATTATAAGCTGTATGTGAAGCTCACAATGCATGCCATGGGCACCACCTTGAACCACCCTGAGTCACCTTTGATTTTCAGCAACATCAGGAAAATGTAATTCACTACAGAGTATTACAGAGTGCTCTGTAGTGTTCTGTAGTACAGAGCAAGGATCCATCGATCCATGACATGGTTTGAGATGGGAGTACATGGGTTGTACATAAACTGCACGCCAGTGGTTTTGTCGAGAAGTGTCACTCGACCAATGAAGAATCAGATGGAATTCATCCAGAAGAAGAACACAAGAGATAACATCCCAAACACCTTCCTCGCAAAAGTGCAAGTTTACACCCCACACAGTGGGAGATTTGACCAGGAACATCCTGGAACAAAGTAAGATTGAAAGTAGTATATATCAATGAGTTGAAAGTGTGCTGGTGAATATGGCATGCTGGATGGTCACACTGTTAATATGGTTTGCAGATGAGGAAGCCGAGTCACCTTCCAGATTCAGACCAACAGTCAAACACTTCCTCCACACGCCTCAAGATGCCCTTACCCATCTTTGAAGGAATAATCAGATGATCAACTTTTTCACAGTGAATGTCTGTGAAGCCAACACCACTAGTAAGCTCCTCAAGTTTGGCGATGGAGCTGATGTAGACAACCTGTACTCTAATCAATTCACACTCATACTGAAAAATGCTGATACTAACCTCTTCATAATCAGTGGGGGAGGGAGCATTGACAGAACAAACCATGGTTGAAGTGTTGAGGTGAGACACGAGAAAGCGGTGATGAAGTAAAGTTGAGACCTGTATTGAAACCGATTATGTTAACAGTGTGCTCCTGAGTCATAAGCAACAGTAGATGCAGATGCATATGTAGAAGGAAATGTGATAAACAAAGTGATCTAAGTAGCAGATGATATGTAGAAGGGAATATATTAAGGATCGTCATATATATCTTGTCCTTGTTTCTCATGCTCAAGAATGTCCCCACCGCTCTGTTCGTCAGACCTTAACATAGTCAGAGCTGTCATCCTCTGCTCAAATTGTTCCTGGTGATCGGCAGTGCAGATAATTTCAGGTATTTCTGCACATTAGATATTTGTAAGCTGCAAATAATGAAGAGCAGGAGGACATACCACAGCTAGACATGTCTTTGAGTCGAGTTCCAAGGTCTCTTTTACCTGAAAAGCTCTCCTGTGACATGATTCGATCTAATCTACATAGATGCACTGCATTGACAGCAGCATGTCTGCACCATTGACGTTGCAGCTCAAGTCTGACAGGTTCATTTGATATGAGAAGGGAATCAATAGCGGCATTCACAGTGAATTCCTTGTCGCGTATGGCTGTGCGCACCCGACAAATTTCGACATTCAAGTGTTGAATTTCTTCTTGAGCACATTTAAGTTTGAAGTACTTCACCATAGCTTCGCGATGAGCAGGTTTGGTCCAATCCAAAGTGTGGATGTCAGAATGAGACTGATGCAAAAAATCAAACTTGCCCAGAAAACTGTACTCCACAATATCTTTCCAAGTGAGCTATGGACATGGAGGCACAAGAGCAGCAGCCTGCATATTGTAGCGGTTTAGTGCAGTTTGAATTGCCTCCAAACGTCGTTGCAAGGCTTTGCTGATTTGTTGATGTAGTTTGTAGCCTAATATAGATAAAATGAGTACTTATGCGACCGTGCAAAGATAATGATCTCACCTGTGCCTGAAAGTGAGAGTTTCAATAACTCAAATAGATGCATGACAACGAGTCGTTCTAAGTCATCGAGCGCTGTGCGATAAGTCAAAAGTGAAGCTTCTTGACGGAATTGACTGTAGGGTTCGCTGCCGATCTCCCATTGTTTGTCGATCCCAAGTTGAATTTCTAAGTGTGAGGCCATTGCTTCTGCATTTTGCAGCTTCAAATATGCTCCATCAACTTGGATCTGAGCTTGATTGATGGCAATGTGCATTTCCTGAAAGCCGCCGACATGAATATCCACAAGGGTACGATTAGTGGTTTGTCATGCTATGTTCATCCACATCTTCTGAAACCTCTAGATCACCCAAATCTTCACTGCCTCGGGACTCATACTTGTCCAGGTCTGATATATAGCGGTAGAATGGTGCACACTGGACAAGCACTGGACACCAGACAAATGTCTCCAAGGCACAACACAGGACAAGACCTCCAAAGCAAAGACCAAGGCTAAAGCCTCTGAGACAAGCAGAGCCTCAAGCAACAAGCCCGAAGCCTCAAACAGCAAGCCCAAGGCTCAGAACAAACACCCAGCACAATGCTGGTGGGAAGAGGTGTAGAACCTAACCCTAGAACATGAGCTATATATGGCTACCTATGACCTTGAAGACCTCTCCAGGACCCCTGCCACCTGTCCCTGCCAAACCCAACTGCTACAGTGGTAAATGCTTTCAGCAGCCACTTGCCAGTGGTTTATGCAGAGTATCTGAAATGAAATTAATATCAAAATGATAGTTAGTAATAAAATGTCACCTGAGGTGCCACATCCCTGAAATTTGTGCACCATAAGTACAAGTCTTTCAGCAACCCATGCATTTTCTCATTCGGCTTTGTATGGTAGTTATGTATTGTAGGGAATGATTCCTGGCTAGCCTTACAGAGAATGTTTTTACCTTACTGTTATGTTTGCACTTTTGTAGCTTACATAATAAAGAAACCTTTTCACCAGTACCAGTATGAGTCTGAGTCTATCAGCAGTTTTCATGACATTTCCTCTCCGCTGAGCCTTGAACCTGGTCCAAAAATCCTTTAGGGTCGAATAGCAGCTAGGTTCTGCAAGACCCAACACATTGTTCTGAATCAGCATCAGAATTGTTGTACCCACAGTGTTGCACCTTTTGCTTCAATATTATCAAAAATGTGCACACTCATGTGCAATTTGGGAAAGTTCCAATTCTTGTCACTCTTATCAACGCTCTCATCTATGTATTGCTATTACAAGCTTAATCAATGAATGATTATGTGAGGGAAACTCAAGGCATACCTGTAGATAGGTCAAGAAAGCCTGCACTGATAGTCTCAGTTGTGTGAACTTCAGGCGCTGCATATGTGTCAACTTTGAGAAAGAGGCGAATACAATGAAGTAGGAGGTAGCCAAGTGGACAGTTGTCCTCTGTCAAAATTGTGTGTGCAGCATAGATTACCATCTGAAAAAAGATTGTCAGTAGCAATTAAGTAATAATTTGAATCAAAAACAAACCTTAGAGATGTCCTTGTATACACTGCCATCAGCAAAAGTAATGTTCATGACCTCAGTTAGGTGCTTCAAGTTCCGCTAGCGTGGAAAGGCTTCATAACTAGTTTAACAAATCAGTTCAAGACATAATTTGACAGTGCTCGAATCACAAACTTACTTTTTGTCCATTTGTGCTACTTTCACTCATCCCAAACCGACAATGTTTTTCTGTAGTTCGGCCCAGAGATAGTCACAATATAGACCACCATTGAAGTGGAGTCGATCCCATGACAATGCATTGTGTACATCAGTACATGTCATGGTCGAGAAGGCATTCCATAGCTTTGTTTAATCAGAACAAACTTACAATAGAGAAAATATTACTCTGACATCACGAAGGCCATACTCTTTCAGTTTCTCCTCCTTCTTCTCAGCAGTTGCCTGGGCCCATGCAGCCTTCAGCAATTCCTGAGACTGGGCAGACATTCGACAAGGATAACACTTCAATGTGTCCAAAAGCTCATCATGGGGAACGAGACAGACCAGACATGGCCAAAGGCATTTGATCCCTTGGATTAGCGACATAACACATCTTACATAGTTAATGACATCATTCATTAGCAATTCAGATTAACATTGAAGCGTGATATTACTCACTGTTCCTCATAGTCTGCAGATAAAATTAAGATGATAGGAAAGAACCATTGTTGAATGTTATCAGGGCACTCAAACCACTGTCCTGTGCGGGATTTTGATGTGAGCGAAGAGAAAATGATTCATGCCAAACAGCATTCTTGAAGTTGACCCAGCTTGGCTTGCCAGTATGGTCTTTGTCTTCCTTTACCTATGTCAGAGTATCAGTCCCAACCACAAATATATCAACTTTGCTGTGTCATACAATCGGAAGCCATCCAACTACATAGCCACTACCTACACCCTGTCCATTATGAATGTCTGCAGGACATCAAATTTTGAGAAGCACTGCACATCAAAAACCATATGTGGGAACAGCTGAGGATCGTGGAGGAGATCGGCCACCCACTCCCAGAGATCTCAGTAGTGTAAATCAAATTGTCATATTGTATCATCATATGGTACAGAAATTATGTCCTGAGTAAACTAAACTTAGAAGTTGTCAGACTTTGAACCTAAGAAAAAGCGAAAGAAACACACCCATGTAGTGCGATTGTTAAGACCATGCACAAAGGGTAGGACTGATTCCGAGGGGCTTGGCTTCAGCTCGTGCGCTGCGCCCCTTACCCAAGTATGTGCCCTTAATTTCAGAATGATGTCCGAAGAAAGTCCAAGGGCGTCCGAAGGATGTCCGAAGCGCGGGAAAGTTCGGAAGGACTTTCCGGACGAGTGCAAGTAACTTCCGGACGAGTGCGGGAAAGTTCCGGAGGAACTTCCGGAAATTACAATGAGGTTTCGTCCTGATACGGATACGTGTAATGGCTACTTAGGACAAGTCCTAAGTAGAAGCAAACAGAGGACAGGCTGCAAGGACAAAGTCCGAAGCAGAATAGGTCCGGAGGACCGCGGGAAAGTTTCGGACGAACGTCCGGAAACTTCAGAGGATCGGATGAGCGGATAAGCGGATGAGCGGATAAGCGGATGAGCGGATAAGCGGAGCTCTGGCCTAGGGAATTTCTCCCTAGCCCCGAGATGGATATTGACTAAGTCGATAGACTAGAACTGATGTGAGGACTTAGAGTGAGATCTAGTGCGAGGACTAATATGATATTCAGACTGAGGAACTACAGGACATATACAAGAGTTTATATACTAAGGAAATAACGGAAAGATCAGTAAGCAAGCGTCCGAGGCTATGTATGAAGCATAAGCAAAGTTATCAAGTGCGAGTCGGAAATGAAGCATAGGTTAACGGATCAGTAAGCATACCGGTAGTAAGTATAACCGAGATACCGAGGACAAGGAATACCGAATAGAGGAATAGGCTGTGTTAACGTTATATGCACAGGAAATGAATTAGGAAGCTTATCGTATATCGGATCGGATCGGACTGGACCGGACCGGACCGGACCGGATGTCCGGACAAGAAGCGTGGATATACGGGATATGCTATTAGGGCAATAGGACAAAGGATGAATGATGCAGGCTAGCTGCGGAGGTATGGAGGTGTGATGTACGGAGGTAAAGGGATCTGGACATGGATGCGCGGATGTGGATGTGCAGAGGTGCAGGGATCCGGATGGGTAGAGGACTGGAGACATGGATAGGGCGTCTGAAGGTCCGGATGAGGCGTGGGAATATTGTCGGATGTAGGTCCGGAATACGGGATATGACAGCGATGGGAGACAGTATCCCACCATTCATGGATGTCTTTGTGGTTCTCAAACGTAAATATTTCCTGCCAGGAAGCGCACCTGTTACAGAACCTGATAAGACAATCAGTTTGATCGTTGTTAAGGCAAGCCTCCAGAGCGAGTTTGGCACTCTCAAACTCCAGTTATGACTTGAACGGAGCCCAAGGGTGTTTGTCAGGTGGGGCAGAAGATGCTAATGCCATTGGATGGTGTTTGAATTCATTGAAGGCATGTACTTCTGGTGTGATCCTGCTGCCAGGATGATATTCACACTTGATATTGTCGACCTGGCACACAGGATCCATGTGTTCAGGGACATCAGCATTGAGAAATGAGGGAGGTTCTAATTAGAGTTTCAATGATGAATATAACAAACATAACAAACAATTCTGAGCTCACCATGGTACTCCACATCGTCTACATCATTCCAAGTGCTTGGTGAAACATTGTATTGCCCTGTTTCAACTCGAATGTATCAATCAATAGTAGACCAATGTCAGACCTACCTCCCTGCCTCAATACTGTATCAGTACGATCTCCCCTCATCCGTCCAGGATTCGAGGGACCCACTAGCAAAATTAGATATTGTGAACAACAAGAAATTGTGCATACCTGTGTCCCTTTAAATAGAATCCACGAAATCTTGATTTTGCTGTTGTTTTTCGGCTTTCTTCTTGCAAGCCTTGCGGTGAGTGGTGTAACCATAATGTTTGATGTCTTGTTGACATAGGTCGCAATATTTTGTCCTCTCATGGCCCATTTTGTCAACAGGGATATTCAATGTATGTACTAGAACCAATATGAATGAAAAGAATGGGGGAGAATGCTCAAAAATGCTGTGAAGGGGGAATTCAAGCAAATAAGACACATATCAGTCACCTTGCATACATATTGCAACCGCTTGAAACTCCGCCATCAATCTTACAGCAACATTGCAAGTGTGATTATAATGTGACTGTAACGTGATATAAACAGTTCCTGATTACAATCGATTTAGGAACAGAAGGCCCACGAGTGTAAGCAGTGGTGGAGCCCATGACCTTCATCACTGTTTTAGTGAATTGTGTCACCCATCCTTGCGCAGCAGTGGAGTTGCTGTAACATGTATAAGCGACCCAAAATGAACTTGTAATACAGATAACTTATGGAACATCATTGTTTGAGATGTTGGGCTAATTCCTCTGTCTGCTTTTCAGACAGCTGGAATGAAGTGGAATACCAGTTTTGCTATCTTTAAAATGCACAGCAGCTTTAGGCCACTTCTTGAACCATTCACAAGATGTATTGGCAAGAAAGTAGTTGTTTCACCCTGCAGCTGGCTTAGACAGAATTTATCCACCTTATTTTTCATCCAAGCTGACTGTTTGGGCGTCATCCATAATACACCAGGCATCTATTAACCACTGGTATTAGGCTAAAATAAATTTCATCACCCAGATTGCATACCTTGAGTTTTTTTAGATGTTTTACTCTGTGCTGGTGTCAGGTGTGTACTGATACTCCATTTGGGACAGACTTTTAATCTTATTTTTGCAATTATCCAATGAGATCAGTTGATCACGTGGATTTCTTCCGAAAAGCTATTATATGTATATAAGTTGCACTGAAATTTCATACACAGCATCCATTTACCCACTCACTATTACTCCCGCTTGACCCAATTTGTTCAAAATGAAAGTTTCTCCCAGCCACATCAAGGAACAAACTTTCACTTTATCCAAACTGGCAAGTGCCATAGAGCTTGTGAGGACCCATCATGGTAAGTGCAAGTGCCCCAGCTAATTGACACTAGCCTGATTGATTATTTAGCTATTATCAAGGTGCAACTAGGGCCAACCAAAGTCTAACCAACCTTCTTGCAAATGAACTCATGAGCGGCCCTGCATGCATTTTTGTGTACATAAGCACTCGTGTTACGTGTGCGGCACCCAGCCAGATTCCTGTAAATACATAAAATCAATGTTTAATATTTTAATACTCAACATTACAGCTGAATGTTGAGTATATGTCAACAACTGACAGCATCAATGCTACTCTCACCCATATGTCGATCACTGATGCTGCAACTCCTGCTATCAATGCTGTTGTCAATACTGCTACCCCTGCCCTTGTAAATGCTGCAGGATCTGCTGTTTAGGCTCAGGCCACACAGCACTCAAGCACCTCTGCATCTGTGCACTGGTATGTCATCACTGTTGGATATGAAACTGGGGTCTTTCAAGGATGGTATGTTTTCTAAGATCTAATGATTTATAATTTAATTCAATTTTTGCCCAGGCACAATGTGTATGTGCATGTTGTTGGTATCCCAGGAGCTTGCTTTTCATGGTACTCCTTAACTGGTGCTGAGGCTGCCTATGAACAGGCTTTGAGTGATGGTACAGTCACTCAGGTACTGCTCTAGGAGTAGAATAAGTACTGTAGACTTGCATGTATATCTACATGTCACCTGTCTTGTTTCTTGTGTCTTGTAACTAATATTATCAGTTGCTGTCTTGTTGCTATCATTTGCATGTGCGTGCATATCAGCTGAGCTGTTACACATCTAAAAAGGCCTGGATTTTGCTGAAGGATGCAGAAGACCTGGTAACAACGGTCAAAAATCTTGCTGGTCCTTGCACCGCATATCTGCAAACTAAATCTTTCCATCTTTACCTTGATGCCAAAGAGGAGATTGTTTCCCTCATGGATGAGTATTAGGGAGCTCTTGATGCTGCCTTGTTTAGTGATGCACTAGCTTGGCAACATAGTATATATCATGTGACCAGATGAATGTTGTTGAATGCAGAATGTTCAAGGTGCGCATATTATTTTCTTCACACATGGTCAAAAGCTCTCTGGGATGAAAGTTGGGCAAGTATCAATGGCAATTCAAGGAGGAGAACAGCATTCAACTTGCAGCCAGGGCCAGGCAATGACACCATCAAGAAACTCAATTGCATATTCCTGAGGGAAGTGTATATCATGTGCATAGCTCTGTAGATGTCACCAACAGGAATCATCACTCTGTCAAAACTAGATCTAAAATGCCAACACATCTTCAGCTATTACCACCAGTTCTGAGGCTTTTGATTTCACTTCATATTTAAGCGTTGATGAACCATACTTCAATTATCTTGCCAACACCAGCACAGATACCTTACCAGTGAAAACCAAACGGCAACATACAGCAGTGGTGTGTACTATTTCTATATTTCTGTTGCTAATTTTTTCATTTCATGAATATTCAGGATGACCCTCAAAAACAATGGCTCCCAGAGCATGATAATTTCCTCAAGGAATTCATCCAGCTTGAAGGGTGTAGAGATGATGGATGGAGTAAGCACTGTCATGGGGAGCAGGCATGCATCAACCAGCTGTTTGTTTGGTGTATCAATTATGAAGGTTTATAGCTTTACTGTCAGTCTCATGTCATCTCGCTGCACCATATGATACCTTTGCATTATGTTCAAGTATGTGTTCACATTTATTTGTGTTTCTTTTAATTGACAATACTATAAGATTTGGACTGGAAATTACTTCCAGTGCAGCAACTTAAGAGACCTAGGGCTATGCATACAACTCAGGCATCCATCTGATGTTCATTGTTGCAATCTCTCTGCTGCATTCCAGGATGACTTCACTGTCTTTGACATCACTGGTGTCCACAGTGTCATGCTTGATTTCTGCAACTGCGAGACAGCACAAACACACACTACCCAACTCCTTTGCTCTTGCTGGTAGCCAGCAACTGTGACGGATCCCCAAACTGCTGCTACTTTTCACATTCTCAATCACTTCCAAATGTACACCTCTGAGTCAAAAGGATCTGCATTTGAATATTACCAAGCATTAGCACATCTAACAGATAATACTAGAAGGTATTAGACCAAGGTAAGTACATTGACTATTGCATTATTTTCCATGGCTAACATGAGTATAGGACCATTATGAAGCTTTTCTATAAATGAGTTGGCAATTTCAACATGTTGTAGGACTTGGAGTCCTTGCAGCCTTGTAGAGGCTATTTTTGCAGCATCCCTTGGGTCCTTGCACAGCATGTGCTATCTTTAACTCAACACACATCCCTTACATTGTTGGCCAACAGCCACGGCTCGGTGCAGAGACTGACATCTCTGTGGCCTCATAGAGGCTATATATGTGACTTGTCTCAAAGTACAGTTTGATGCACAACTGGTGCCAATACCTCTCCAATCATTCCCTATGCGAAGCGCAGCTCTCCCGCACCAAGTGTACACTACCTTCCCACGCATTGGCCGCCCCAAGCGCTGCATTCTTGCACGCGCGCCTAGCGCGCTTTCCTGCGCCCTACGTTGCACATCCATCCATTGTCAAAACTAACCTGACTGGTACATTTTGTATGTCATTTCTTCATATCAGACCATATTATATTTTAATGATTGCTCAATTCTCATGTCATGGACCCTTAATTACATACTTACCTACTCACTTCGCAAGTGCTTCAGCTCCACTTCAGGGGCGCATTTTTAGACATATATAGGCACTTGTAGTTCATGTTTTAGATCATCGAATCATATAGAAGCTCCCGGCACCACACTATCAGTGTGTAGCTCATCCGTCGTATGCCATAGTCAGTAGCTATTGGCAGTAAAAACATTCTTAATGTCTATTACGAACCTATCCTTATATCCCCCACCTTGCACTACTCTGCTCACTTTTCCCGCACTTCGCGCTCCTCAAGCGCTCCATTTCCATGCTCGCACTTCACGTCAGCCGACGAGCAGCACCCTCTGTGCCAATCCCTAGATCCCTGCTACACTTGCTTCCCCTTGAGGGTCGAATGCACTTGTCACTTCGAGCATAGCAGCTTAGGCAAGCAAGACCCAACATATAGTTCAGTATCCACCATCTGAATCATTGTACCTACATTGGTTCACATCAGCTCTCCTTCAGCTCCATCGCGTGTCCTTCCTCTGTCCTATCCATGTCCTCCGCTTGTCCATTGGTGTGTATTTTACTTGTTTCATACTAGGCTGACCATATCTCCGGCGCTATGATATATATATTTCTATTACTTGCATCACGAACCCTTATTACATATTACCGCTAGCTACTCGGCTCCAAATAGCGCTTCAGTGCACACTCATATATACTTGTACTTGCGAATTTTTCATGTATCTATCTCTCTCCCACACACGAAATCTATCATCCGCTTGCACGCAATAATGTTCTGACTCAGAATCTAAAACCAATGCCCAGTCATCACGCGCGTATCTCTAATGGCCACGCAGTGCATTCATATTCTGGTGTTCTTTATCTTTGTACAACCCATCAGCCCAGCCTTTTGGTTGCTTCACCTTTACACCTTGCAGCATTTGCATATATCTACCACACAGTTGCACATTTTTGCACAATAACATATTTTTTGGCCACTCAACTTCGCATCACATCACATCATCGGCAGTTCACTCACACTTGCATTGCATTGTGCTAAACTCTTGTGTTCCATCCATTCTCACTTACCCTTACCAGCTTCAGTGATTTCCCTCCAAATTTTACATAGAGGAATTGTTCTCAGTAGCAATCCCCTTGGGCTGAATCTATACTCGCGTCCAGAGGTCTATTTGAGTTTTACCCCACTTCACCCTTTCTCCCAGGCTCCTTCCCATCCACTTGCTTTGAGGTTGAAGTCGGTCTACTAGGGCCATGGGAATAGATTACTTATTGCATGTGTCAATTTAAACCCAGCCCAACTTTATTCCTTCAACCTCTCAGCAGCGGCGGAAGGAAACATTTGTAAACATCGTCAGCCACAGCAGCGAAACTCATGCCGACCTTGCGGAGCTCAAACATGAGGTCAAGAAAACCTAATTGAATATGACATAGATAGTTTATATAATCAGCAATCATGTTAGCAACAGCAGATCAAGTCGATGCCATCCTGGAAGCCTTTGATCTCATCGGCATCTCAGTATCTATGTTTATTATCAGGCTCCTGACTGACCAACATTTTACCCATGAAAAGACTGTGATTGATCCAAGAGAAAATAGTCACCGCATTACAGAGCTTCTTCAAGTCACAGGAGAGAGTACATTCAAGTGGGTGACAACAGTCATTAAAGACAGATGTGCAGTGTGCACAAGAAGTCCATGATCTATCAGGCACCCTTGGCAGCAAAGGCAAACAGCTCCCATTTTTCAGTCTCACACACATCCGTGCAGCAATTAGAGGAGTTTGGTATTGATGTGTTAAGTGAAGGGATGCAACAACATGCACCAGTGACGTGGGATTTGCTTGAGGTCCTCCTTGCTGCAAGGAGAAAGGGTATTAGCAATCCTACTGTTGAAGATGAAGACTGTGATGATGAAGCTTTGCTATGGGAGCAACTGGGTGGCAAACCGAACGAAGAAACACGCCTGATGGACAAATGCATACTATGTCACAGTCATTCTGGATAAAGGCCAACATAATCTTCATCTGCCAGAGATATGGTCGCTTGCTGAAGTTCTCCTGTGTGCAGGTTCTGATGATGCTTAGACTAGGGACTTTGGAATACTCGGACTCCTGCATATAGTATAGAAAATATTATATAAACTATCTATGTCATATTCAATTAGGTTTTCTTGACCTCACATTTGAGCTCCGCAAGGTTGGCATGAGTTTTGCCGCTGTGGCTGACAATGTTTACAAATGTTTCCTTCCAGCCGCTGCTAAGAGGTTGAAGGAATAAAGTTGGGCTGGGTTTAAATTGACACATGCAATAAGTAATCTATTCCCATGGCCCTAGTAGACCGACTTCAACCTCGAAGCAAGTGGATGGGAAGGAGCCTGCCTTTCTCCCCCCTTTACCCCTTCTCATCTAGCTATCATTCCTCACACACAATGTACTATCTCTCAAATGAGCTGGACATGGCCATGATCCTGGTGGTGCTCTTGGCACAAAAGAGGGAGAGCTTACTGTACTGTGCCCAGCCTGTCCTCAACCTGGCAAAAACTTGCCTTTGGGTTGGGAGATGTGCCAGCCATAACACTGTTAATCTTGCTGACACCAAGAATTCATGGGGACTGGCTGCCACAGGTGTTGGCGCCATTGTTTGCACTTGTCATAACCTCACATGTCCGTCCTCAGTTGAAGATCTCCAAAAAGGAGAAAGGTATGTGTCTCTGACATCTTCAACAATATCTAATCATGAGAGACTTAGATATGTGAATATAGATTACCTGTTCTTCTCGACACTGCAACATTCTGATGAGGTTCTGGTTCTCAATGTCTCATATGATATTGCCTGTCAATGGAGTAAACATTTGTGGGAGCGGATGTCATGCTATCCCTCCCAGATCCATTTTGCAAGTGACTCGAAACCGAAATCTCATCTACCAGCATACATTGCAGCATGTCAAACTTCTTATTCTCTTAACCTTATCAAAGGCATGGCAAGGACTGACGGTGAAGCCATCGAACATGAATGGTCCAATATGAATCCTATTGCTATAAGCACACAGGAAATGGGCCCAGGGTCAAGACACGACATCTTGGACAACAATTTCAGTGATTGGAATTGGCATAAAGTGTCCAACTTAGGTATGGACTACACTTAGATTATACCTTCACCTCTGACAGTTTATTAGGTCCCTCACTTCTCAAAAAAATCAAGGAGGCAATTCCAGAATGTTATCAGCATGCCATAGATCTTCAAGACTTCAAGAAAGCTATCCCATCTTCGGGTCGTAGTGCTTGACAGAATTTATTAGAAGACTGGGAGGCTGATTGTTCAAAGCCCAACCCTTTTGTGATTAAAGCATCAGGTATATTTTTGCTCGTATGGTATTTGCATTCTTTGACTTGTGCACTACAGTTATCACCCAGACATCTGTTAGACTAGAGCTCTCTCAGCTTGAAGCCCACCAACTAAGACAAGGAATCGACACCTCCCTCCATACAGATGTCTCCCCTAGTATATTAATCACTGTTGGGATCGACCTAGAGGCTTTACAGTATGTCTGAGTTTTGCACTGACAAGCTGGGCTTAACAAATCATTTTACCTCTCAGATGTCGACTTGCAACAGATACTGCAAACATTGGAATCCACACTGTAGTAGGGGACCCCAGGGGTAGTAGCAGAGCAGCAGCCGGGTAGCACTATAGATTAGTCAGTCATTTAGTGTCCTTTGGGCTTTGTCGTAGCACAGGCTCTTTACTACTTCTTGCCTTGCTCATGATATACAGGCACACAGTTGTGAATACACCGCTCCAATGTTACCGATAACCAATTGTCTACTATACAACAATGTACTAACACACTGCACTGTCATATCAAGCAGTAGATCCAAATCCAAATGTTATATATTCCTAGTGTTGCCAGACTTTGAGCTGACATCTCTGACACTGCAGATACCATGCCATCAAACCATGGATGCTGTCTGCATGTCATATCTCATATTCCTGCACGGTCTTAACACTGCAGTTATGAAGGCGGGCATGACTTGCAAAGTGAATCTGTGTAATATTGAGTGGAAGTTACGCCATGCCCAGGCACATGACGTTCTCCAGGAACTCCAGCAACACCTATGACTCAAGTGTCATCTTACTGGATTCAAGAAGAACTGGTTAACTGGTCAGTGAGCACACATGAGATCCTGCACTGTTATTGATACTGTGGAAGTAAAAATTGCTGCTGCTGCAACAAAGTATCGCACTACATGGAGGGCACTTGATGCCTTGGCAGATGCACTCTTACGATTTGATTGGAAAGTCAAGTTCCCAAAGCTTAAGGATGAGGACATTTACAGTATGATGGAGGTGCAGGCAGGAGGCTTGGTGTCAGAAGGTCGAAGGCTCATGGCCATGTCTTGGATTTGGAAGCAGCACACGGAGCAGGTGAAGAAGAACTTTCTGAAGGTGAGAGTCGCTAATTATTTAATGTAGTTTTTCTAACCAGAAATAGCAATGTATATCGAGTGGTGCAAGGCACAAGCTTGTGCAAACAGGTGGGTGGAGGAGGTCGAACTTGTGCAAGAGGAGATATGACATGTAATAGCATTCATTGAGTGGCATGCAGGTTGTTAGGAGAAACGGGCAACTTCCAGGTTAGATGACGGAACAATGGAGCATGAAGGAGCAGTGGGATATGCATTGCAACAGGCTGTGATCCACCAGTCCATGCAAGACAATTGTCTTTTCTTGTGGGACGTAGTTTCCAGCCTTCTCTCTGTTCAGATGACTGCAAAACAAGCACCCTTACCCATCATAACCACCATGTAGCATTCATAGGGATGTATGTTTTTTTTTGGCACATTTTTGTCATTTTCCTGCTTTTTATTCTACTATGCCTCCCTAGTTAGTAGACTACTATGAAATATGTTGTCCATCGTCAAGCTATACAAGTAATGCATTGACCGCATGACTATGCCCACAATGATATTTTTAGCATCTCTTTTTACCGTCTCTCCTGGAGGTTTATGCTTATTTGGGATATGTCATGTGTGGGTGTTATGACTGGGGTAAGTTGAGCTGTCTGAGTCCAAATGGATGTTCTGCAAATAGCAAGACAGACACAGTTCTTCTCTCGAATGAGAGATCAAAGGTTTCAGGCCAAGACAAGTGTAGGCAACTCTCTTAGAATAGTGGTTCTCTAGACAGTAAGGTTGGAGACCTTACTGAAGGACAAGTTCCAGCTAAAACCCAATAGATTAAAGTAAGGAATACAATCAGTGAGTTACATGTCTATATAGCAAATGTTCAAGCGGAGCCTGTAAATGGTGTATCGAGATAAGGAGATAAGAGATAGCAAACATAGTGCGGACAGCCCGCTTGATGGAATGATAAGAAAAATGAATAGGGGTCTAAATGTTATTGTAACAGTGGGTGTATGTGGTGGTTGGTTCAAACTTCAAACTGATGTGAGATATTTTTACCATCTATTTTTATCGTCTCTTGCTTATTTGAGATATGTTGCGTGTAGGTGTATTCAGAAGCTACATATTGAATTTGATGGTCCAGGGCAGGCACAATAATTTGGTCAACGATATACCCAAAAGAACAGTGTGAAGGCACACTATGGCTCCCAATGGCTGTATGAATACAAAGAAGTCTTAAGAATACTATGTTGGATTAGAGGAGCACTGGAAACTCAGAGCTCGAGACTGACAAAGTGCACTGCGCAGTTTGCATCAGTAAACTAATATGTGCTGTACAGAACTGGACAGCGCCCAAGGGTGACAGCTTGGTCCCTTTTAGACAGTGACTCACAGACACTCCAGTGACTGCCTCATGCACAGAACTTATGCTTAAATTTGGGTATCAGTCTGCACAGAAGCTCACAGACACTCCAGTGACTGCCTCATACACAGAACTTAGACATAAAATAGCACAATAGATCATATTGATAACACAGCAATAAGCGAGATAACAAAGTGCAGTAAATGAATGTAGGAAATAGAAATACTTGAATGCGAGTGTGAGTGTGAGCGTGGACATGTGAATACGAAGTGTCAGTCAAGAATGACCTGTAGGTGATCATGTCGAGCATCTGCAGATCCATCAACCTTCATACTTGCGGCCCTGTATGGATGAAATTAGTATGAAATAGTCCACACAAAAGCAACATTCTCGCCATCCAGCTTCAGCCCACTCCCGGAGTTGCGCCAACAACTTAGGGCCATGGTACAGATCCCAAAGGATGTCCTTGAGCATTTCAACCATTTTGTGGTAGATAGGGCCGTATTGCCTCGCAGTAAACTTGGGGTAATATTTTCTGTTGCCATTTCTGGCAAGACCGTTGAGGATGCAGTTGTACTATAGAGGGACAATAAATCAATATATATTATAATGTTAGGTAGGGGAAAAAAACTACCGCTGCGCTAACCAACGTTAGACATGACACAGGCAATTGGTTGTGGAAAATATCTGGTCGCCTGCACGCGATTCGGTAAGGTCCTGTGTAAAAGAAGGCGATGACAGCATCACAAAGTGCAGGATGAGCAAAATTTCTTGTTTTTCCCTACAAATGTTCCCTTAGAATAGACCTAGTCAGCAGAAGATCACTTACACATTCATCTAATCCAAAACGTAGGAATCCCTGAATTGCAACATGAAACAGATTGGTTTAAGAGAGAACGAGCGCTTACCAGCTTCGAACTGTTTACCATCCTGGTCCCATGCAACTAAAACTGAAACAAGAACCTCACATACGGACGATGGTAAATCAGAGACTAAAGCTGGAAAGGGATTCTCCAGGGCGTGTTGCACACGACACTCTCCTTTAGCATCTTCAAGAAAACATTTCCATTGTGGACCATACCATGCTGGTTGAGTGGGCTTTGGCCTGTCAAGTTTCTTTGATCTTTTAGCTTTAGACTGCCGGGTGGGTTGCTCATCATCAGACTCGATGGGATCCAACAACTTGAGGGTTTCTGGATCAGCAAGGCGTGGCTGACCATTCTTCTTGTGGTGGCATTTCAATATGTCATCGGGCTGCGACGTCATGATCTGTAATGGAAAAAAAAACAGTGAGCCTCGCGAAGAATGATTTTCATCGCCTCACCTGAACGCTTTGTGCCCGTGGCTGCATTGGTGAGGTATCCAGAGGAATTTTGAAAAATAAGTAACTATTAGTACAATACAGACAAGTCAAGTCATCATACCTGTGAACTGTTGGACTGCTGACTGGATGACGTGAAAGAATTCACTGGATGTGAGACACTGGCCTGTGCAACCGCATCATCTTCATCGTGGGAATATTGAAATTCAATTTCTGGTGTAATATGACGAGTGACCTGAGGTTGCGAAGGGAGCTCTTCCTCAGAAAAATCCTGCAATGTGTATCAGTAAGATTGTTTGAAAGGCAGGGTAAAAGGCAACTGATCCTGGCTGTTTCCCTCTGAACACGCAGGAGAGTTGCAAATACATTACCTGGATGCTCAGTGTGCTGTCCACCAACTTCCCCCCAGCCAAACTGACGATAACTCATCTCCTCCTCCTCCTCCTCCTCTTGTTCTTCATCGTCATCGTCATCGTCATCAGAGCTTATACCTCTGTCATATCCCGCATTCCGGACCAACATCCGACGACGCTCCCACGCCTCATCCGGACCTCTGGACCTCCTGTCCATGTCTCCAGACCCAATCCTCTATCCGTCCAGATCCCTGTACTCCTGCATCTGATATCTGGACGCCAGATCTGATATCCACATCTCCGGATCTCCGGATCCAACCTATCTGTCTTGTCCGAACTCAAACCTTAAATCAGCGCCCATCCCCTTATGGTAATCACCTGTCTCTGGACTTCCGAACATCCGGATCTGACCCGCGTCTATCTTCCGTGCCTTTTCCCTTTGTACATTCCTTCTCAAGTTAGACTATACTCATTTTCCGTACCTCATTTCATCTCCGAGTTTATTTCCTATGATCCGTCTTATTTTCTAATACATTTCCACATGCTCATACATAGCCTTACCCCTCTGCTTACTGATCTGCACAGACTTGCCTCTAGTATATAAACCCCAGTAGATACTCCTGTATTTCCTCAGTCTGAATATTACACATATTAGTCCTCGCACTAGCCTTCACTCTAAGTCCTTGTAACAGTTCTAGTCCTCCGACTTAGTAATTATCCATCTCAGGCCTAGGGAGGAATTCCCTAGGCCGGAGCTCTGCTCCTCTGATCCTCTGAGTTTCCGGAACTTTCCCGCGGTCCTCCGGACCTATTCTGCTTCGGACTTTGTCCTTGCAGCCTTTCCTCTGTTTCCTTCTACTCAGGACTTGTCCTGAGTAGCCATTACACATATCCCCGTCAGGACGAAACTCCATCGTAATTTCCGGAAGTCCCTCCGGAACTTTCCCGCACTCATCCGGAAGTTTCTCGCACTCGTCCGGAAAGTACTTCCGAAGTTCCCACGCTCCTCCAGAAGTCCTTCGGACTTCACTGGACTTTCTCCGGACTTCATTCTGAAGTTAAGGGCACATACTCGGGTAAGGGGTGCAGCGCACGAGCTGAAGCCAAGCCCCTTGGAATCAGTCCTACCCTTTGTGCACGGTCTTAACAGTTCCTCAGACAGATCCTCAATATGCAGTTCCAGATTGGTATCTATCACTCCAGAATGGTAAACCAGAATTCTATACCCTGGAAATGCCTGTATCCTGGTTTCCCAAGTGTCCTGGGATGGCTGGTGATTTTGGCCTTGGGCTGAACATGTTGGATGCAACCGGTGTGGGCAATGCTGTAACTACCACTGTATGTCCTTGTGTCATTTCTGTCTCTTTGGGCTCATTTTTTTCATAGGGGACTTTTTCTTTTGGCACCACCACCAACTCAAAAGAGACTCCCACCTCATGCATGACCTAGAGTCATATATTTTCCTGATTTGGATCATGGGCATGAATGTCAAGGGTCCGTACCATCAGGTCAAACACTGGCCTGATCCTCCAAAGCCGGGACCTATTCCTGACAATTCCATGCCTAATGACAAAGCCAGGGACCTCATATCTAGCAAATTTCAACAACCTCCTGCCACTGGTCTGGCAAAGGTCAGCCTTCTACCTTGGTTAAGTAGTTTTCTGCAATGCAACACACCTCTACCAAAAGTGGTGATGAGGAGTTTGAAAGGTGGAATGCAATAGTCCTGGAGTGGGCCAAAATGGGTTCCCTACACCCGTGGACTGAACCTATGTTGCACCAGAAAAGGGCCCTTACCTGTGAGATATTCGACCTGTCACTTCATCCATATTGGAAGATTGGCAAACTCAGTGATGAATGGTGCAAGTTATTTAACTTGTTTCGCACAATCAACTCGAAACACTCCTCATTGACCCATGCCATGCTTGTTAGCATAATAAGAGAAATGATACTCTTGATACCCCCGGCTGATGATGGAGTGCCCAGCAAGGTAGTAGTTGAAAATGCTTGACAGAGGTATTCATCATCTATCACTCGCTTGGTGAATGTGGACAGATTCAAGTTTGCCTCCCCCTCCTGTCTCTTCCTCTCTTCATGACTCTGGAGCCTCAGTTCTATCACCATCTTCTGACCTTTCTCGTTATGCACTATTATCCATGTCATCTTCCTATCAGTTCATAGAGTATAATTCAGGGTCAATGCATTGTACATCTTGGAATTGCCCTTCAGACACATCCACTAGCGGACCTTCACCACAAGCAGGCACTTCTTCACTTCAATCTGCTGGCAATACAGGTAGTCATATCTCTGACCCTATGTCCAACAGTTCTGGCAAACATCAGAAAGTTTGATTCCAACTTTTCGCTTCTCAATTTGTTGCTTCTTTGGGTCCTGTACATTTATAAATTATTTCACAAAACTCATTCAATCATGCATAATAGGCATTAGTATATTATTTATTTTTCCTTTTACCTGTTTTACTATTATATATATTAGTCTATGTGTAGCTCTCTGCTCTCGTGTTCAATGTGAAATGATGTCCAATTTTACAAATACTATGGTAGCAAAGATGTTTGTGTAGCTATTGGGCTCAGACCCACAGGGTCTCGTGACCGGAACACTGTTTCCAATCTGTGGCAAAAGCCCATTTAAGCTGTGATTCCCAACATTGACAATGTGTCAACACAGAATAGTCCAAACAATCGCAGAGATGCGACATAGTGGTGAGCTGTATGTTGTTATGCAAAATATTGCAAGATATTATGTATGTAAATAGTACAAAGTATCCCCTCACCACTATCAATGAATTACTCAATGTTTTTGGACACAATAAGGCCATCGGCTGCAGTTTAGTGAAGATAGTTGCTGCAAGCTCAATCTATGACAAGGCTGCAGACCACCACCTACTTCTTGTTGTCAATGTTTTCCATGAACACATATACAACCACAAATGTCAACTCCAACATCATCTGCTTTATCTTTGTAGACTGGGACTTGAAGACTTGGAGACCTGCAAATACATCTTTGTAGGCTCTAATACTGCAGCATCACGTATATGACATGCCTCACACTTCTATTATGTCCAATATCTTGAACTCAGTAAGTGCTTTGCTCATGTGCATGCTGCTGTGTAATGAATAAAAACTAGGTCACTTCCTTTTCAATAACTACCCATAAGCACTTACAATAATCACCAACTATACAAAGGAGATTAAAGCATATCATCTAATGTACCCTAATGAGGTACTAGACTTTGACTCTTGGATTGATGAAGAGTTTTAATATCTGCTTACTTTGAAGTCAGAGAGCCTCAACATGATGTGCTGACAGTTGAATATGTAGATGCACTTGAGAAGCTGGCCAAGTATGAGTGAGTTTATTTTTGTTTATTAATTACATACACAATTGAACTTAATATTTCAGGAATACTTTTAATGCCTCCCACTTTCTGATGTCTGTCTAGGATGTGAAGAGCGATAGATCAAGTTTAAGCATTAATAAAATAATGCCTGCACAGCCTTTGATGGCATGTACAATATTGGAATGCTCTGTGCTAACTGCTGTGCAAAACTAGTAAAAATAAGCATATAATTAAGTTATATCAATAAAATATGAAAGTACATACCAGAGAATCAAATGCTGTATATTTCTTCATAGACTTGTGGAGATCCTTGGGCACACACTGATACAACTCTGCCATAGTGCATTGAGCTTGGCCTCAGGTGAAGTTCAATATGCACGACTATGCACTATTCTACCCTTTCTGCACCTCCTAGGTTGATTACTACCTGTAGAGGTTTTCACCTAAGAGGTACTTTTCTGGTGATCTATCCAATGTTCTGTGGTCTTTCCCTGTTGTCATTAGGGACCAAAGGCCATGTACCATATATGAACCAAAGACCATTGGGAATATGTTGTGGGAGTACCATATGATGATTTGGACCACTTGAATTCCCTATGCTGTAGGGGTGTCTGGGGTCTTCAAATGTTGATTTTTTGGCAAATTTTCCTACCTTTGTAGATTGCATCTGTGCCCTGTGCCCTACCTCATAGACCCCTCCATAAACCTAATGAATCTTTTTTTATATAATTGAACAATATATCAAAATTGTATACTTTGTCCAGACGACCTACAGTCATCTCCAACACACCTGGCGCATAACCCACAACAGATTTCATGATATACCCACTGGACCTGCTCACATCCTCTGGAAAACTATCCTATGCCCAGTCTGGTTCCATCTAACACTACTGGTACATACATTTTAAACGACACACATGTTGGTTCATCACACCCACTTCTCAATGCTCACTCCGCTTGCATCTTGGTGGAGGGCTCCTTCCTGTCTAACCACATTAGCTGCAGTACCTCATGGCCATTTACCTACCTTTGGACCCAGTAGCTTTACTACAACCTTTGTCTATAGTACTCCAGACTTTCACATAGAAAGATCAATAGGGATGGCATACCATAGCATTGCAAAAATAATAAGTGGGCAAGACCACAAGCTTAATGGGAAGGACCATAGGTGTGATGTGCCTGCAATAGGGAAGACCACAGGCTTAATGAGAAGGACCATAGGTGTAATATGCATGCTATAGGGAAGACTGCAGGCTTAATGGGACGGACTATAGGTGTACTATTCATGCAATAAGAAGACTGTACCGCACCGCACCCCCTCCTTCAACAGACTATTCCGACTAGAATTACTCCATTTCTACTAGGAAGACACCATGTCCAATTCTTTCTGAAGAACAAGTATGTCACTCAGCTACTACCTTCATTTTTCCTCAATTAATGAATACATATGTAGATGTAGCTCAAAAGTACTCTATTGGTTGCTATTGTATAATACATTCTCACACATCTGTCAGCCAAAACCAAGTGACAACTATAAATTCTATATGCACCGACATTTATCTGACAATTTAATAGGGGAGGAAGGCATATAGTGATCATCAATGTCATCCATGTCATCCACTAACTCATTACTGTGATCATACCTGTACTCATCCGCTAGTGCAATGTCTTCAATAGCATCCATCAGTTCCTCATCTCCAATCTCACCATATTCCAGGTCTCCCTCATAATCACCTTCCTCCTCTTCCACACTCTTGGCATCATCCTCATCATGAAAGGATGACTGTGCTTGATCACAAACGGCCTGAAGCAATGCTTCGTCAGAGGGTCCCCAGCTCTCACCAACTGGCCATGCACAAGGAATATACTGAACCTTTTTCTTCCAGACTGCACATATGTTGACAAGTTCATCCACACGAGACTGAAGGTGGAAAGACATGACTGCGTCTGTCACTGCAATGTCACTAACAACTATTGATAACATTGTACAGACACACATACCTGCATTATTTGAGGCACCTCTTATGGCCCCCCACTCTGCCAACATCCATTCTTGAATGACAGCCCTCTCACACATCAGTCGAGCTTTCTTCTCCATGCACCAATCAACCTCAAGTTGCAAGTGGATACCATTTCGGACAGCATCATCTGATAGCCATGCTGGCAGCACCATAGTGTCATCATCAAGCCCGACATCTTGCCAGATGTTGTCATCAACATCAAGCAGAAAGATGCCATCACACAGGATGATGTGAGGCATAATAGCATAAGGAGGTACTCGATGCTGACATATAAGAGATCGTAGTTGAGAACACAGACCATTGTACATTGAAACTAATTTGAGGATGTCGGGCTCCCACTGCTTGATCAACTGCTGAGTATTGGCATGAAGCTTGTGCTCAGCTGGAAAATTATGAGATGTGCACCAGTCCAGTCAAATCGTCAATGCACCATTGATTGTTGCTCTGTACGATCTCTAGAGTCTCTCCAACTCAAACTTGCATTGACGAAGGCAGTCGCAAATACGAGTTTTGACTGCAAGGGCATTTAAGCAAACCGTAAGATAAATATCCTTCTTCATCTTCTCCAGGTTGACCTTGTCCTCCTTTCCAAGCGCAGCTCGACATCGTCGGAGAGTGTCAGCAGTTTTTACTTGCTGTGAGCGGATGTCTGCAAGCTGCAGTGTCATATCCCGTATTCCGGACTTACATCCGACAATATTCCCACGCCTCATCCGGACCTTCGGACGCCCTATCCATGTCTCCAGTCCTCTATCCATCCGGATCCCTGCACCTCTGCACATCCACATCCACATCCACATCCCTTTACCTCCATACCTCAGCTAGCCTGCATCAGTCATCCTCTGTCCCATCACCCTAATATCATATCCCATATATCCACGCGTCTCATCCGGACGTCCGGTCCGATCCGATCTGATATACGATAAGCTTCCTAATTCAATTCCTGTGCATATAACGTTAACACAGCCTATTCCTCTATTCGGTATTCCTTGTCCTCAGTATCTCGGTTATACTTACTACCGGTATGCTTACTGATCCGTTAACCTATGCTTCATTTCCGACTCGCACTTGATAACTTTGCTTATGCTTCATACATAGCCTCGGACGCTTGCTTACTGATCTTTCCGTTATTTCCTTAGTATATAAACTCTCGTATATGTCCTGTAGTTCCTCAGTCTGAATATCATATTAGTCCTCGCACTAGATCTCACTCTAAGTCCTCATATCAGTTCTAGTCTATCGACTTAGTCAATATCCATCTCGGGCCTAGGGAGAAATTCCCTAGGCCAGAGCTCCGCTTATCCGCTCATCCGATCCTCCGAAGTTTCCGGACGTTCGTCCGAAACTTTCCCGCGGTCCTCCGGACCTATTCTGCTTCGGACTTTGTCCTTGCAGCCTTTCCTCTGTTTGCTTCTACTTAGGACCTGTCCTAAGTAGCCATTACACGTATCCGTATCAGGACGAAACCTCATCGTAA
This sequence comes from Suillus plorans, assembly GCF_016647745.1. Lineage (NCBI taxonomy): Eukaryota > Fungi > Basidiomycota > Agaricomycetes > Boletales > Suillaceae > Suillus > Suillus plorans. The sequence continues at coordinate 418,687 of NW_024537399.1, forward strand.
TTTCCGGAAGTTCCTCTGGAGCTTTCCCGCACTCGTCCGGAAGTTACTTGCACTCGTCCAGAAAGTCCTTCCGAACTTTCCCACGCTTCGGACTTCCTTCGGACGTCCTTGGACTTTCTTCGGACATCATTCTGAAATTAAGGGCACATACTCGGGTAAGGGGTGCAGCGCACGAGCTGAAGCCAAGCCCCTTGGAATCAGTCCTACCCTTTGTGTACGGTCTTAACATGCAGGTTGAACTCGACAATGTTAGGGACACGGCCACCATGGAGCTGCATCTTGAACTCACAGATAGAAGCCTCCTGAGCTTCTAGGGTCTTCTCCAGTGCTACAGTTCAGGACTCTTAGAACATTTGGTCATTACAGATGTACATGATGTGTGTTTTGTCTGGTGATCAACCTGAACCTTCCATTCTACATGAAGCATATGCTCATCCACCTGCAAGTCATGTAAACTGTCCAGTGCACCATTTTTCTTCGTTTGACAGTGAATCTAGCGCTGATGGAGTGTCCAAATCCTTGTAATGATTTCGAGTTCAGATGACTAATTTGTGTGTCGAGGATGAAAAGCTGCTGATTAAACTTCATAGTGAAGAGTAAGATACATAGAATGATACAAATAAAGCATACGTACCCCAGAAACTCACAAGGAAGGGATGAGGGGCTTGAGGAAACTCCACAGTTGTTCACATCCTTCACCATCAGACTGTCCAAATCCTTCTCACTTCCTGGGGTGGTAGACGATCTGACAAGGCCACTGGTGACCATAGGCATGGAATACGGCAACAGCAAACAATGTGAGATAGAATAGAGTTGTCCGTAAAACTTGCGACAGCTCCATTCAAGCTGGCATCCAATGTCATATAGAAGCCCGATGGTCATCTGAGTAGGGAGATGTTTAAACAACCGGTCCAATAGAGCAAGTGCATAGTGTTGTTTTTCTCCTGTCGATGTGAGGTTTGCGACCCACAGGACACGATCATGTCTACAAAGCAAGGCCATCAGGCCTGTATCGGTAAAGAAGCAAGTACTTGCCTTCTCTTGCTTTTTGTCTGCAGCGATGAAAGAGTCTCCACACCCGTTCAAGACCAACACTAGTACATGCATGCCCTCTTCATAGCAATCTTTGTCTGGCTCCGCCCTGGAGGCCCTTGCTTGATGACTTTCTCCATGACACCTTTAAACAAAATCTTCCATTGTGTTTACATCAGCCATCGGTAGAAAGAAAGACGATGTTGGGTTAGGAGGATTGTTGCCAGTAGCACCACAAGGATTTGTGGGACATTTTTGTGTGAAGCACATGTCAATGCAAACAATAATATTTGGCCTGGAAATGGTCAACTGGTGCAGTAGAGTCATAATAAATAACGCACATGGAAGGAGAACCTCTCACTTTGTTTCGCCAATTGTTCCCTCCGAAACAGAGTGGGCACCACAAACAAAGATACTCACTAGGCTGGTCCACATGAGAACCGTCCTTCTGGGCATCAGTAATGAGGCTAGAGATGTGATCCTGAGCCAACACAGTCAAGACCCAGTACCAGTGAAACACATTGCTGAAGCGACACCACAAGCTATTCTGAAAGAAGGTTAAGTATACAGGCGCACCCGTGAGCAGGGAAATACTGACCTTCAATGTCAACTTATACCTCATTCCATCAAGAAAGGTCTCCAGAGCATCACACCAAGCAGTTTGGTTGGGGAACTGACAAACGAAGAGGAGGCAAACGAACTCCAGAACTCGTAAGTCTACTGCCAGAGAGGGAACCATGGGTGCACATGGAAAAAGGCTGCAACAAAGAAGCTGAAGTGGGACAGGAAAACAAGGACAGGCGATGATGGTGATTTCTTCAAAAGCTGTAATGTACATCAGACCAAAGTTAGAAGAACAGAAGGTGGGCCAGGAAGATAAAGGTTCAGCTTCTTAGTCTCACGGGGCATTTCCATGTCTTGACCATCCAAGGTTCACAAATAATAGTGCTCAATTGTTGTGTTGACAGAGGCGATGGTGAATCAAGGATGGTTGCTCTACGACATCGAGGCTTCGGACTGCAGACCGCCATGACGAAATTCCTTAAAACCCAAAGTCTTACAAGGAAGAGAAACAACAACACAAAGTCAATTGGAGAACCTCAATTCATGGACGCGCAGTCCGGCAGAGTTCAATGGCAGTGATTAATTGTAGTGGACACTGGGTAGACCGACAGGCAGTTGAGGAGAGTTCAATGGAATAACTGGCAGTGGTGGTGAATACACTAGGAGTTGGAAGACCAAGCCCTCAAGGCAAATGTCCATAATCACATCAAAGCAAGTCCTTCGGGTCAGGAACCCTACATAGTCAGAAATCTCATCATCTGCATTTCAATGTCATGATGTAATTATGTCAGTAACTGCACTAGCTCAATAGGAGAATTTGGTGTGTGATCAACTGAACCAGATATATGTTTTGATGGGACTTGCAGAATGAAAAAGGAGCTTGGAAACAGAGGATACATGAATGAGAGCAAACAAATGAGAGGACAGAGAGTCCTACAAATGGAAGTCCATGCTGTGGCCCTACAAAGTCAAGTAACGGAGTGTCCTACATTGCACAGGAACATCAAATAACACTGGAGGCAGTGTCACTGATTATGTCACACAAATTCAACTAGCAGGAACACAGCAACATCAATCTAACATATAATGATGAGGTAACGAAACTGCAAAACATTGCTATGGGCAAAAGACAAAAACAGCAAAATTATGAGATCATGATTGCATGGGAAGCAAGTGGGGCACAATAGGAGGCCTGCTGAAATGATCGAAGAATGTTTGAATATAAAACATCGCCGCCGCGCGCCTAACTTCCCAGGAGTATGTATCTGTGATATTGTCCGAGGTCAGTGGTGTTGTAAGACAAGGCGGAACATCATCCCAATTGCAAAGCAGTCTCCGGAAATTCTCAAGGTAAGGAAGACAGCCCATCAAGGTGTTGTTCCACAACCCATAGTTCTCCGACGGAAATGACTCCGACCACATCACCAAACCAGCCTCGCTCGGGAAGATGCTATGGAGGAGCTGCTCACGACTAATGGCATCATTGTTCCAACATCCCTGTGCCAAGTAACGATCGAGATCCCTCAACTCGTACCAAAAGCCAAGTTCAAATAACTCCCATGTGATCTTCTGGACCAGAAGCGAAGGAGGGGTGGCGAGACTAGCGATGAAGATTTGTTCACCCCAAAATTCAACAACTCCTTCTGGCGAAAATATATCACCCTGAGTTTCCAACAGGTCATTGCCGAATAAGTCCCGCATTGCTCGCATCCCCTTCTCGGTGGCTATAAGACTCTTTCTGTCTGGCTCTTTCCCTTTGGAAGATTGTGGTTGGACAGAAGGGACACTACCAAGGAAATCGCACCAGAGCTGAGGAGTGGGATAAGTGCATGGAGGATCATGATCAACTCGGCCAATCCACAGTGGACAAGCAGCAAGCCAATTGGCAAGGTATAGTTGCAAACGTTCCGGCAACTTGGGACTGAGGAGGAGAGTGGGTTTGGGGAATCTATACCCCCGATCGATAACGTAGGGTGTGCGAACATGAGACTCATCCCTAATGACAATTTTCATGGTGCCCTCCCAATGCAGGTTCGGTGGTGGAAGGAAAGGAGTCTCGGGATCTTTCCACTTATCCCTAGATTCACCTGACTGTGTAGGGCGAGCTTCAATGGAGTCTGAAAATTGTGTGAGCATGCAACATATACAAAGAAAAAAGGTTACATACAAGGCCGGTGCCGTTGTTTGCCCTTCTGTTTACGGATATACCAAGCTGGGACGCCAGCGCAGAATAACTTCTCACAGATGTCGCTGCTCTGCGCGAACCCCCCCCCCTCCCCCCCCCCCCATCCATTTTAAGTTGACCTCATGGCGAACACTGAAAGTGGTATGAGGTTGGGCGATGAGTACCCAGTCAATGTAAGAGTATATGTCGAGAAAGCATTAGGCATGATGAATGCTACAAATCGTAAGTGGTTGTCCATAACAAAAGCAAAAGTCAATGTACCTTGTGTTGCATTGCGGAATATGATCGTGAGAGTTTGTGTCGCTGCTCACCATGACAGCAATGATACCACGCAAAGAACATGTAAAGGCAGATCAGCAGAAGTAGTTAAGAGAAAATATGTACACTTATTGGCAAAAGACTGAAAGTCAAGATGAAAGAAGAGAAGTATGACACACCGGGCAGAAAACAGATGTGAGGCACTCCCGTGCAAGGTCTTCAACTCTATTGGTGTAGCAACAAATGAGCAACCAGGGTGACCCTCCAGACACACAGTCTAAGAGTGATAGATCAGCGACACAAAGTCGACTAATGAGGGTTTGAATGGCATGAAGCCAGTTCAGATGGCAAGAGAGGGCCGGGAGTCAGGAGAGTTGAGGGCAACAATGATCTAGTGAGGCAGGACAAGAGAGAGAGAGGAAGGACAATGAGAAGAGAGAAGAGGAACAATGAATGGTGGTAGATAGAAATGTAAGGAATTGAATAGAAACACAGTGGGAAAATCCCCAATGAAATTCTGACTGAATCTGGGTAGCGAGTTCAATTGTGGGAAAGTCACAACTTTGTTCAACTCTTCACCACTGCCTCTATCGTCCTGCCCCCTTATTAGATTGTTGTCACCCTCAACTTCCAGCCCACCACTGCCTCCTCATTAGATTGTCGTGGCCCTCAACTTCCAGCCTCAACTCCAACTCCCGGCCCTCTCTTGCCATCTGAACTGGCTTCATGCCATTCAAACCCTCATTAGTCGACTTTGTGTCGCTGATCTATCACTCTTAGACTGCGTGTCTGGAGGGTCACCCTGGTTGCTCATTTGTTGCTACACCAATAGAGTTGAAGACCTTGCACGGGAGTGCCTCACATCTGTTTTCTGCCCAGTGTGTCGTGCTTTTCTTCTTTCAGTTTTTCACTAGTGAGCACATGTCTTATATACTTCTACTGATCTGCCCTCACATATCCTTTTTGTACACTCCACCGCAGATCAGAAAGAACTTAAGTCTGGATTGAGTGACTATCATCTTGTGGGTAAGTGCCATATCCTCAGAATATGCTAAAATCTTAATCATCTGTTTAAACAGGTCTTTTAACCTCGTCATTAATTTCTCACATATCATGATGGTGTGTTCAATCTGGTGCATCATACTTCACTTTCAGTCTTTAATCAGTGAGTGTACACATTTGTCTCATATCTACTTCTAGTGATATACCCTCACACCAAATCCTCAGAGATCACTATCGTCATCCATCCACATACCTGCATATTATGGTGGTCCATTCCATCTGTCTTTCTGTTTTTTTATAGGCGAGTCTACCCTCACATGTCCCTTTTGTACGCCATCCCTTACCATTGGAAATAGCAGTCATCCCCCACAAATGGAGGTTCTACTGGTGTCTCTACTGCGTATCGAAGTCTGGATTCAGTTTCTTCACTACCTGCGTATTATACTGTAACTTTGCACTATTTGATTTACCTTCTTTTCCTGGCCTTTATAATGCTGTAACTTATAACTCGATGTTCTGTACGCCACACACTGTCTCTCAACTCTATTCCAACCATTATTTTGGCTCCATTATATTACTGTGACACATCCCTGAGTAAGGGCCCACATTTACTAGCTTTATTTGTAATTGTCATTTTATTATCTACTAAATCGACATCAGCCACATCCTCGACCCAAGGCTTGCCCTCTTCCAAGGTCCGAATGTTCTGATCCCATGACATCATCTGCTGAAGAAGATATTTTTTTCTCTAACTTCAGCAGACACTTGTCACTTGGCAGGAAGAAGCACAGTGACATGAATGAAGGTCCCAAGGTCCAGTTGTCTGACACTGCCGACAGGTCCACAAATGGCACAGATGGCGATGTGCCATCAGGTAAGTTTTCTCTCAGTCTTTTACTCGCTATCAACTCTCATTAAATTTTGTTGTCCAGCTGGTCTCGAAGAAGATGGTACTAGCAATGATGCCAATGAGGATTCAGATATGTGTGTTGCTCACATGCAGGATGTATTTAAATATTGACCTGCTGCAGCGACGAACCACAGAAAGCAGACTGCAGGTAAGTACTACTAAACATTTTGTAGTATAATATGTTGTGTGACAGTTCTATCTGACAGTGAATGTGGTGGTGCTGCAGCGACAAATGAAGGGGAGAGAGATGCAGGTAAGTTTTGCTACACATGTCGTAGTATACAACAAACATATTTTATTGCAGGTCTATCTGACGGTGAATGTGGTGTCACTACTATGATGAATGAAAGGGAGAGAGATGCAGGTAAGTTTTGTTGCATGTCTTGTGGTATACAATCAACATGCTTTATTGTAGTTCCATCCGATGGTGAATGTGATGGTACTGCAGTGACGAATAAACAGGAGAAGACTGCAGGTAATTTAAATTTTGCTATATATATATTAGTACGCAACTAATGTGTCTTGCCGCAGTTACACCCACGACCATGCGCCCGCGTAGATCTGGTGCCCACAAATCGTATACTCCTGGTCATGAGAGCGAATCCGCAGAGAGCTCTGACTCTGACAGTGACTGGGCAGAACTCAAAGAGAAGCGAAAGAAAGCAGAACGCACTAATAATCCTGCAAGACCATTCAGACTGTCTGCGAATGACAAGCAGAAGGGACCAGCAGTGGCAGACAACCATAGTGACGATGCTAATGCTGATCCCGAGGGCTGCAATGAAGATCAGACGTCTGAAGATGGGGATAGGGCCACACATAAAGCAGGAAGACTGTCCAAAGAAGGTGTTTCGAAAATGGAAGAATTTGGCAAGAGGGTTATGGCTGAAGCAACTGCAATTGGAAAAGAGTTTGGGAAACACTGGAGGGTGATTCTTATCAAGGCAGGACTAGTGATGAAGGCAACTCGCAACAAGCCTGGTTCCCGACTGTACTACCTCCATCCAAAGAACGTAAGCTATTATATTCATGACTGTTTTGGTGTTTATGAATGACCTTCCAGCGAACTTGGCATCATGGAAAGTTAAGCAAAATGTGTACTATCATGCCCACCCATACAAAGACCCTAACCACGCATCCCTATGGAAGAGAATTCAACACCATTGGGATAGTGTGGTCGCCAGCCCTGAGGATCTTTCATCATGGGAGTCATCCAGTCTCATGACAGCAGTTCGTGAAGTGTTTGCGAAATTGGTAAGTGTTCTTCGGTGACTTGATCAATGACTAAATATTTGGAAGGCTTCATATTGGTACTGTACCCACGGAATCCATATCACTGGTATCACCATTTATCCAGGAGATGAGGAATCTGGTTGGCAGGCCTCTGGCTTTTTGCGGGGTATAATATGGTGAAGGCTCTCATTGACGCTTGACAAGTAGATGTAAAGCGCTTGATAGATGAGCTTACTACAATCCTAAAGTGTGTTTTTTTGTCTTTTTCTTCAAGAGGATGTGATACTAATATACATGGGATGTGTTACAGATACAAGGACTTGGAGGCTGCTCAAGCAGAAGGCAAGAGTCTCAGTTTTCTCCCACCGCCTGTCGCAGTCCCCAATGCTCCCCTCTTGTGCAACAGCAAATCTGCCAGGGATAGAAATTGCATGGTGGCGCCTATAATCATCAGTGAAGCATTTGGTCTGTGTCTCATTAGATTCTGCTGTCGGTGTACTCATTTGCTTTCGGTAGCTGATGCTGGTCATCCCTCTAAAACGTCAAACAGCAGGTGGATGAGGATGCTTGACATCCTTTACTCTATGCAACTTTGCATTCATGACTGGCCAGCAGGAGTTCCACCCCCTGACCCTGATTTTGATCTCAAATCGCTGTCTGCGAGTCAGTTATGTGCCTTAGTGGGTTCATATCTCAGGATGCATCTCGGTGACATGTATGAGGCTGAGTTGGGCCAAGATGAGGATGAGGGCAATGCAGAGAAAGCCATGATGACAAAGTAGAAAGGTAAATTGAAGATGTCCAATAAGAATCGCAGAACTTGTGGTGCGGTTGTGCAGGAGCCTGATGTCATCATCTGTGAGCATCTGATCTTGTATATTTGATTGAGCTTACAGTCATAATCAGACCAGCATCGCAGGCTTGGGGGCCTCAGCTTTTGGCTTTTCAAACTCAGTTTCATCTATTGCTGCAATGGTGACCCTGCTTGATCCGGACACTAGGACTCCCCTCTCTCACAGCTCTACTTGGGCCGAGTATACATGGGATGGCTGTTCTTTATTCTCAATGAAGCGTGAGACAGTGAGTAAGTTATTTTATCCTCTTGCACTCATAATTAACCTTATACCTCTCTCACAGCTCTGCCTGGGCCAAGTATACATGAGACAGTGACTGCTCAAACGAGTGAGTTATTTTTTTCTCTCACGCTGCTCACAATTAACCTGGCACCTCTCTCACAGTTCTGCCTGAACCACTCACAATTAACTTTGGCCCTATCATTCAGCCTGAGGGCATTTGAAATGTTGTCTAAGGTTCAACATGTCAAAGTGTTTTAATTTCATTTCTTTATCTTCATCCACCCTTGTTACCTTATCAAATCAGTTTTTCCTAGCACATAGAATGTACCGTCATTTTTCTGTTATTATAAATGCCCAACATTGTGTCACTTTCTTTGTTATTATTGTGAATTCTTCTCTTTGTTATCCTCTCATCTTTACTTGACAATAAGCATCCACTTCTATCATACCATTTTTGGACTACTGTTAAGACCGTGAACAAAGGGTAGGACTGATTCCAAGGGGCTTGGCTTCAGCTCGTGCGCTGCGCCCCTTACCCGAGTATGTGCCCTTAACTTCAGAATGAAGTCCAGAGGAAGAATCAGTCAGTGCAGTCTGAGGCTATGTGAGACTATGGACAGAGGATGTAGAAATGTCTAATACTAGTCTATCGGAAAATAGTAAATGAAGCCGGAAATGAGGACATAGGAAAATAAAGGCAGAAATGAAATGAGGTACGGAAAATGAGTTAGCCTAACTTGAGAAGGAACATACAAAGGGAAAAGGCACGGAAGATAGACGGGGGTCGGATCTGAATGTTCAGAAGTCCAGAGACAGGTTATTACCATAAGGGGATGGGCGCTGATTTAAGGTTTGAGTTTGGACATGACAGATAGGTCTGATCCAGAGATGTGGATGTCAAATCAGATGTCTGGACATCGGATCCGGGAATTGGACAAATAGAGAAGCTAAAGGTCTGGAGACATGGATAGGGGATCCAGATGTCCAGATGAGGTGTGGGAACATCATCAGATGTAGGTCTGGAATACGGGATATGACAACTACATTACTTAGTGACCATTTGCTCCCTGATCACCCACCACCTATCACTCCTACAGACTCACAGTCAACTACTATTGTTCATGAACAGTGGATGGTTTGTACATGCCGAGCTTCTCAGGCTTCCTGCCAACCTGCACCTCCTCTTCTTAGGCAGTGTTTTACCTCAAATGTAGGATCTTCATCCCAACATTCACTCATTCAGGATAAAAGCAATCAACACCTTCACATTGGTGCTGATCCCCTGGATATTGATCCTTTCATTAAGGACAAACCTATTTTCAGTGACTCGCTGTATATGCCGGATGGTCTGGTTGACCTTCTATACCAGCATCTCTCTGAACTACAGAAAAAGCAAAATCAATGGCAGAGATGATCTGAAGAAGTCATCTCTTCCCTCATTAGTCCTTACCTTTGTTACACCTAGCAATCACATTCATTGCAGTCAATCCCTAACCTTCGTTGCTCCCCTAGAGATGACTCACATTGCAGTAGATTTTGTTGACCGTGAATAATGGCAATCACCTGTGTACTCTTTGATCATGTGTGTTGTCTTTTGAGGGTTCAAGGGTCTTCACTTACATTCAGGGTAATAGGTCTATAAGCTGTCAGCATATCCTACTGCAAGTGTTCCCTAGCACCACTCCAACTCATTAAGTGTGGATTATTTGCATATACTCCTGTTGCTTCCTCTCTTGCAATGGACATTTGTGTTTTGGAGCTCGTTAAAAATCTGTTTGTCTGGATGACTCCCAGCTCAACTGCATGGTGTGAAGCACTGGAAATCTTTGGAGTGATCGAGGTTATAAATTGAATACCAAGGTCTGGTGATGACTATCTTCATCATTCTATCTTACTGACTCCAGTGTATAGAACAGTCTTAGACACTGGTTTAGCAATATGTATCATTGGTATGCTGTACTGACCACAATGGTGTCAGACTACATTACCAAATTTGTCTCTGACTCCCTACACGCTCGTGAGGACAACATTCCTTCTTATGAAGCACCTGACACATCACAAGTACTAAGTCAGCTAAGTGTCTATCTTTGTTTGCATTGCCCTCTCTGCTTTGGTGGGAATGACTGTTAGTTAGATGATCATTCACCTCTACAGTACACATTTCTATGTCTTTTATGTGTCTTATTGTGCCTTCATACTCATAGTATTATTTCTGACACTTTAATTACCATTAACATAACTTCCTGACCTTCCTAGGACGTCCCTAGGTCGAGTTATTACTTACTCTTTGATTGTGGCTTGTCTGTTTACATTTGTTTGCCATACATCGCCCATATCCCAGAGTCCAGTGCTCCCTGCCTCTTTGGCAACTTACTCTGGACTCTAGGTACTGTACAACTCTACTACATCATTCAATAGATTGGCAACTTACTCTGGACTCTAGTCTGATCTCTTCTGGTCTCTCAGTAGCCTCTAGAAGCGGCCCACTTCACTCCCATCTTAACATATACAGCCTGGTGGTGTGATTCTACCTAGAACAGTAGATGTTCTACAAGAGAAATCTAACATTATCTGGCAAGACAGATAATGTAGACTTTGTAGAGGAATATCTAGCCTTTTCTATGGCTAGATGGAAAATACTTTTTTGTTGACTAGACAGATAAATGATGTGAGGTGCGTACTGTTGTGCAACTGGTTGCAACTGGATGTAGCAGATATTGCTAGAATTTTCCCTGCCTAAATATGAAAGGACTTATTGATGGGAAATAAAAAGATTTGTATGACCGTGCAATACAAATCAAAGATGCTGATTTGGACTCCTTTGAAGTAAAGTACAATGGATGTGTACAACTACGAGTTATACAATTTGAAAATATGTATGCAGATAGTCCAACAAAGGAATCTACAGGCACAGATAAATTGCTTGACTTGATACTCCTAGTCCTCTGAAATGTATGTCAGATGCACACTAGACGGTATAGGTACAGTCAAGAAAAGAGTAAAATGCTCTCAGATTGCTCTGCACTTTCTGGCTAACACAAAGAGTGTCAATGTCAGAGAAAGTGGAAGAATGTGAGGGGGGATTTCCTTCAGATATTTGACAGGAAAATAGATTCTTGTATTTTTGAGTGGAGATTGGTTCTCCTTTCATACATGAGATGAGCAAAACTGTATAGTACCAGGAAATATGATTGAAAAGAGGAATGACATCAGAATTGCATCATAAATGACCTCATTGTGGAGCAATGTGGAACATTTGCAGAGCCAAGTGGAGTGGAATATTCTAGCATCCAATGACATCATATGACATCATGGGTAACATCAGGGAAACCAACAGAAGAGGCCAGAACTATCTGTGGAGCCATATGACATCATACCTTGCTGGTACATTTTTATGAAGCATTTGGGATGTCAATGAATCATATACATAAAGAAATGAAAGAAAAACATAGGGAAAATAAGGTAGGAATAATCATAAAAGAAAACAAAGCAAAACACAGGCGTTTTTTGTTAGGGTTTGTAGGCTTTTAACTTTTCTCGTTGGTTATTTGTAGTCAAAGTAAATAAGCCAAAAGTTAGGTAATAACCTAAGCTTTTGTGTACCTATTACTTAGACTATGTCAATATATGATTTCTCCATCATATTTGACTTTTCTTCAAAACACCATACTTTGTGTAATTGGAGCATACAAGGCTATCTGTTGCACTCGAGTCTATACTCAAAGTACATTTTGTGTAGTCTGAGGACAAGGCTAACAGACTGTAGATATGTGGGATAATATGTCATGTATGTGTTCTGCATGATTCCCATATCATGCAGGACAACAGTTGATAACATGGTCGTTCATGGGAGGAGGCATAAATAGCAGGGTCGTTCTAAACAAACTTCTAATGACTTCAGGTGTGTTGAGACAGTGACTGTTAACTGGCTTGATGCAGTGCTTTAGGTATTATGAAAGAGTTGTTAGTCTGTTAACTGGCTTGATGCAGTACTACGATGCTACTAGAAGATGATTGCAAAAGTATGCAATATGAAATGAAGATATAGTTCACAACAGTACACAATGAATCAGAGTAATATCTTGTAAACACTTCCTATTCTCAAAAATCAGAGGAGATCAAACTAAGCCTCTAACATAATCAAATCAACCGAAATACGTGGCTTCGAAAATAACTTCTCTGCTACTCAGGCACTCACGATGAGTATAACACAGAATCAGAACAAAGTACACCCTCTTGATGTAGTCTTAAAGCAGCCAAGCTCTTAATATTGTTGAATGAAGTGCTAGTCTTATTTGTTGTCCTCCTAATTATTAAAAATATGTAAATTCTCCCCACAGAAAAGGTATCCTGTGTCTTTAAAGAGAATGTGACGAAACTACAACTAGACGACTGATAACCGTGTATCAGCTAGTGTAATTCAAGGATTAGCTCAAGGTAGGCCTCAGAAGATCAGTATGTTGTGGGAAAAGATGACAAAAGAATGGAGGGAATAAACTTAATATTCACTCAGATGTTCACACAGATATGGGGTGAGAAATTCAGGAAGATACTCAAATCCTCCTCCCTCTCTCTTAAAGGAGGATTGTCTGTCCTCTCAAAGGAAGATTGATTTCAAAAGGGAGATTGTCATTATTTAGAGGGGAAATAGAGCCCCCTTATATACTACTCTCATTGTGGCTGTGTAACTATCTAAATAAGGAAATATGACTCATCCTGACTCATACTGAGTCATAGCAAAGATGACTCATAGTGACTCAGACTGAGTCATCGTAGAGATGTCTTATGATAACTTGTTCACTTCTCAAATATTCTCATCTATCAACTTTCTCTATTCAAATTTCTGACTAATCCATCTCATCTTACTAATCCATTTCATCTGACTAAGCCATTAATCACCCATGAACTGTTGATACGTTGAAATGTTATATTGACTATGTTTCAGAACATACAAAAAGAAATGTAAAGAATGTGTGAGAAATATTGCTGAGTAATGTATTATGGTATGTTTGGAACTTATCTTTGAATAGGATAAGTATTAATTGAATTATTATATAGTGTTATGGGTTTGTTATGTCTGAAAACTACTTAAATCAAATCATAACGTGTTATAGAACATTCTCAGTAACTTTGTAGAGCACAGTAGAGGATATCAAAGCTCAAAAGTAGCCATGACCATGCACAAAACAAGTTTGGTGCATGTCAGCGCTTGCTGTACATTGTATCTTTACCGTTGGTTCGTTCCAATGTTTCTCAGTCTCATTCCGCATTTGACCTCCCATCACTAATCAGGCTGTGTTACCAGTGTACCTATACCCTTTCCGTTTCCCCTTTACAGTATGGTAACCCAGCCCTCAACCCTTTCCATTTAGTATAAGTAGTTGTTAAGGTCGTACTCTCGTAGGATCGGATCCAAAGGACTTTGGCCTCAGCTCGTACGCTGTGCCCCTTTCCCAAGTACTGTCCCTTATTTCAAAGACTTAACGATAACGCGTCCGAAGGTCCGGACGAGTCTCGTAGTTATATCCGGATGACTTCCGGATATCGGAAACGCGTATAAGACTAATCCGGACGGATCCGGACTAGAAACACACAGAGTATAGACTATCCGAAGATAGAGGCGGAGACGTAGACTATCAGAATCGATCCGAAGTCTCAGAGATTGACAAGAGTTGTTTAGACTCAAGTCCAGAGGACAGAAAGAGGACAAACTAAGATGATATTCGAACTGAGGTACTACAGGAAATATACACGGGTTTATATACTAAGAGGATAACGGAAGGATCAATAAGCAAAGGTCCGAGGCTATGTACGAAGCATATGCAAAGCTTATCAAACGCGAGTCGGAAATGAAGCATAGGATAACAGATCAGTAATCATACCGGTATTAAGAAGCTTATCGGATATCGGATCAGACGCGGATCTATGCATCGGACCGAACCGGATCTAAGGGTCTGAAGTCTGGAAGAGAAGTGTGAATATATGGGATATGACAGTATCCCCCCCTTAGGGCCGATCCCTAGAGGCACAAGAAGCATCGGTCCGGACCGGACGAAATTAATGCGAGATGATGGAGAAGTCGATGGGGGGAGTTTCTGAGTTCGGAATCGGACAGATGTACACAAGGTAGGACATCCAGGATTTATTCTTCCTTTCCTACTTTTTCCTCTACAACGCTCTATTGGATATGTCTGGCAACACCTCCGGATCTCAGAAAACTGCTAAGCAGAAACTTCTGGAGCTTCAACAGCAAATAGCGGACGCGGAAATTGCGGCTCGGATGGAAGAAGAAGAGAATCGGAAACGTCAGGAGGCGGAACGGAAACACCAGGAGGAATTGAGGAAGATTAAGGAGGCTGAGAGTCTTGTAGCAGCGGAGGAGAAAAGACGCAAGGAAATAGTAGCAGAAATGGTGAGTTTCGGATGGGTATGGTAGATTTCTCTAACGGATGGAAAGACTCGTGCTATGTCTGCGGAAATGGACGGATCCTGCGCGCGTTGTGCTAACAGGGGACGGACTTGTCTTTGGACGAATGCAGAGGGCAACGCTCAGGTGAGTCGTCCGGATATTTCAGATCCGGGTTTTTGACGTCCGGATAGATCAAGTCTTGCAATATCTGCCGGAAGGACAAGGCTACATGTCCCGGATGACCCGGAACTGTCAAGGTGTCCAAGGGCAAGAAGAGAAAACTCACTGCCGGATCTCCATCTCTGAAGGGCAAAGGTAAGAAACGCCAGAAGAGTCCGACTCCAGAAGATCCGGAAGAGATGGAGGAAGAATACGATGACCAGGCTTGGGTGGCCGCGGCCAACAATATAGTGTTGGAACTGGCTCGGACGAACGCACTTTTGGAGAGGAGCATTCAGGCAGCAGAAGGCAGTAGGGCTGCAGCGGACCGGATGAGTTCCGGAATTAAGTTGTTCCTTCAGCAGCAGAAGGAATTTCAAGCCATGCTATTCGGACACATCCGGAAGGGGTTTCGGACGACTTCGGATCCGGATCCGGAGGATGAAGTAATGGATAAAGTGTCCGGAAGTGAAGATGGCGGATCCGGAGAGGCGGATGGGTCTATGGAAATGTAGGATTTTCTGGTCCGTTTCTGTTTCTTCCTTAAATGTACTTATATCTGTATACACATCATGTACTTCAAAGTTGAATAGGACCGGGTTTGTTCGGATATGCTGAGTGGAAGTCCGATACTAGTTCGGATGCGTTTCCGAGCTCCGTTGCAAGCAACCATGAAGTTTCCTCGTCCGTTCCTTCATATCCGGACCATCGGACAAGGTATAGGAGTTGACATTGTCTTCTCCGACGGTCTAACTTGGAGTCTAGGATTTCGGATATCTCATATTCGGGTTCTCCATCGACTTTGATCGGAGGCGGGGGTGGTTGGATACGATTAGGAATAGTATTCAAGGATGCTGGTTCTAATTGCGAGATATGGAAAACTGGATGTATGGAACGCATGGAATCCGGAAGTCGGATGGTGAAGGAGTGCGTACCCGGACGAGCTATGATTTCGAATGGACCTAAGTTCTTTTCCGAGAGTTTCTTGGACGGACGGGTGGAACAGAAGTATTTTGCTTTGACGAAGACCAGATCTCCGATTTTCAGATCCGGAGCAGGTTTCCGTTTGGCGTCCGCAGGACCTTGATATCTTTCTTGTGCATGGGCCATTTCTTCTCGGAGGAACTGATGTAGTTCGTCAAGGTCTATTGCATAGTCTCGTGCGTGGGCGGAGGAGAGATCACGTTCCGGATGAACGGACAGGTTCGGATGATATCCCTTATTGGCAAAGAAGGGTGATACTCCGGTAGTAGCACTCGGAGCGTTGTTATAAGCGAATTCTGCCAAAGGAAGTAGTTCCGACCAGTTATCCTGCTGATAGTTGCAGTATATCCAGAGATATTGTTCTAGGGTTTGGTTGGCTCGTTCGGTTTGTCCGTCTCCTTCTGGATGATATCCGGATGTGAAGTGGAGGACCATATCTAATGCTTTTCCTAAGGACCGGAAGAAATGCAATACGAATTCTGTTCCTCGGTCCGAAGTGACATGAGATGGAACTCCGTGCTTGGAAAACACATGGAGGACGAACAGGTGAGCAAGGTCCGGAGAGGTAATGGTGTCGTGGGTGGGGATGAATATGGCTTGTTTTGATAGACGGTCTATTATGACGAGGATGGCTGTAAAGCCGGATGAATCCGGAAGATGCTCTATGAAATCCATAGAGATGGAATTCCAAGGCTTTTCCGGTATGGGTAACTGCTTTAGCAATCCGTATGGTTTATGTCTCGGAACCTTAGCTCGGCCACAGGTAGTACAGGACTTGACATAGTCCTTGACATAAGTATGTATTCCTGGCCAAGTATACTCGCGTCGGATGAGGTCTAGTGTCCGATTTTGACCGAAATGTCTGGACAAGGGGTGATCATGAGTATTTCGGAGGTTATTGGATTCCGGAACATATATACGGTTGTCGCAGCGGAGGAAACCACTATCGTCTACCGTCCATCTCGGATCCGAAGGTTCCGGAAGATGATTGGACGCGATAGGGTCATTGGGAAGTGCGGTCAGGATGTCTTTCCGGAGCTGGTCGATATCTATCAGAATGGCTGCCCTAAGAACCAGAGTTGCTAAGGTTGAGGCTCGTAGGGACGAAGCTAACTGTTCCGAAGTGAATACCGGACGGAAATTATGAGGGTTAACTCGAGCGTAGTCCTTATCCCCCTCTTTAGGGTAGACGTCCCAGCGTCTAGTAAGGGAATCCGGTTTAGCTCCGAGTTTTCCGGGACGGAAACAGATGACGAGATTGAACTGATGGAGGAATTCCGACCAGCGGGCCTGACGGCGAGAGAGGAGTTTTGTGGTAGAGAAGTACTCAAGGTTCTTGTGGTCCGTGACAACGTCTATCGGCTCGGCAGAGCCTTCAAGGTAATGTCGCCACGTCCGAAAAGCTTCATGAATGGCTAGAAGTTCCTTATCGTGAGTGTCGTAGTTGAGTTCCGGAGCGGTAAGTGTCCGAGAGTAAAAGGCTACCGGACGAAGCTCTGAGTCCGGACATACTATGGAAAGTATACCGGCTATAGCATAATCAGAGGCGTCGGTTTCTACGACTATCGGAACATTCGGAATCCAGTGCGTAAGCACCGGAGCGGACGTGAAAGCTTTCTTGAATGTTTCAAAAGACTTCCGACAATCATCGGAAAAGTCCCAAGTAACCCCCTTGCGGGTAAGACGGGTGAGCGGAACTACGATATCCGAGTAATTGAAAATGAATTGACTGTAGAAATTTGCGAATCCGAGGAAGGATTGAATATCCTTAACTTTCTGAGGTTCCGGCCAATCGACAATGGCCTGGACCTTCTCGGACGACATGGTCAAGCCGTCCGGAGATAGGAGGTAACCAAGGTATTCAACGGATGTGGTGTGGAACGCGCATTTTTCGGGTTTAGCATAGAGTCGATGTTTTCGGAGACGGAGGAGAACTTCTCGGACATGTTCCTTATGGGATGCAAGGTCTTGGGAATAGATGAGGATGTCGTCCAGATATACGATAACACATACATCCAGCATATCAGCAAACACGCTATTGACAAAGCGTTGGAATGCGGCCGGAGCGTTAGTGAGACCTTCCGGCATCACCAACCATTCATAAGAGCCATAGCGTGTTCGGAAAGCAGTCTTCCATTCGTCTCCTTCTGCTACCCGGACAAGGTGATAAGCGGATCGGAGGTCGATTTTGGTATATACTTCAGCACGGCTCAGAGAGTCTAGAAGGTCGGTAATGAGGGGTAACGGATATCGGTCTTTCTTGGTAATCTGGTTAAGTCCACAGAAATCTACACAGAGGCGAAGGGAGCCATCCTTTTTCTTGACAAACAGGACAGGAGCTCCGTGAGGAGAGGATGAGGAACGGAGGAGTCCAGATGAAATGTTTTCATCAAGAAACTTCCGGAGGGCTGGGCTGCGAGCTCAACTGCAGATAGAGAATAAATGGTTCCGAGGGGCGGACTAGTTCCTTCTTCTAACTCAATTTTGAGATCGTAGGGACGATGAGGAGGAAGTTGGCTAGCTTTGCCTTTATCGAACACATCCGAAAATTCATGATATTCCGGAGGAATCCTGGATAGGTCCGGAGGATCTGACGAAAGGGTAGCGGACCGGAGGTCTACACCGGTCGGACGAAGGTAGATGCTGAACTGTTCCGATCCTTCCAATTTGCAGGCCCGGCAAAAGGCAACTGCATTTATCAAGGAAATATTGGGGATCGTCGTATCAGCGGAGGTTCCGGATGTAGTCGGAGGAGGTAAATCTTCCATCGGAGGAGGGGTATCCGGAGACGGAAGCGATGTCGGAGGTGTCGAAGGCATTCCATGAGAAGTCGTTTGGAAATCAATGCTGCCCGAAACCCAGTCAATCAACGGATTGTGTAGGGTGAGCCAGCTATATCCTAGAACGATAAAACAAGAAGAATCCAACGGAGTAACGTAAAACGTATCGGAGGTGACTACACCGGACGGAAAACGAATGGGCAAATCTATAGCTTCGGAAATCATATTATTACAAGTACCATCAAACAAACGGAGAGAAAGCGGAGGTATCGGATATGTAGGGATTTTATTTTTTCGAACGAAATCAGAGTCTATAAAACAATGTGAGGAACCACAATCTATTAGAGAAGGAAACGAGGAAATATCAGGAAAAGTAGGAAGAGAAATGTATGGACATAGAGAGTTCAGATCGGAAAGAGAAACAGCGTTGAGACGTAGCTCCGTTGCACGGGTAGAGTCAACGCAACCCTCATCCCGTGCGGAGTCAGGAGGGTTGCGGACTATTTTTTTGCTTCATCTGAAGCCTCCAGTTTGTCTTCCGGAGTGACTACTGCAGCACGGCCTTTGGCAGCGCGTGAAGTAGACTTGGTGCATTCCTGAGCCGAATGGCCGGGTCCGCCGCAGAATAGACAGAGTTTATTATCCATCCGTCTTTTACGTTCTTTGGACGTGAGCTTTCCGTCTTTACCTAGCTTGGAGGTAAGGTCCGGAGCTTTAGAGGCGGAGGAGGATGCGGAAGTAGCGGGTTTGTTGGATTTGAATCTCGTGGATCCGGACGGGTTGGAACTCGTCCGGTCTGAAGTGGGTTGCTTAGGTGGATTGGAGGTGGTGGGTTTGGTTTCGTGGGCAACTTCTCCCTTCCGTTCCCAGTATCGTGCGTTGATAGTCTGGGCAAGGGTCTTGTATTCGGAAAGGGTAGAAGGCTTACCCATGCGACTGATTTCATCTTTGATACGAGCCGGAAGTCCGTTATAGAATTGGTGTCTTAGGGCACCGTCACCCCAGCCACGGACTTGTGAAGCAAGACGCTGAAACTCAACAACATATTTATTAATGTGTTGTCCATCACACATGTGAAGTTGTTCGAGTTGTTGTTCCGCGTCACCGGACGGATCGTGAGGTCCGAAATTGGTTTGTAGTTCTAACATGAACGCGGAGTAATCATCCATCCAATCCGGACGATCATTGTCCTCGTCAGATAGGAGGTCCGGTTCGAACCACTCGAGTGCCATACCCTTAAGGTAGGATTGGGCGAAGTTGACTTTAGCCCGTCCGGTACGGAAAGACTTGGGTTTGCTTTGGAAATGAAGCTCACATTGGACGAAGAATGCACGAAGCTTCCGAGGCTCAGTGCCATCGAAAGTATCGGGTTCACGGATCTTGACTTTGGAATCTTCGGACAAGATGGGACGACGGTTGTTGCATGCGAGATTGTCAATGGCTTCGGAAAGCCGGAGCATGATGCGGTCTTGTGGGTTTAGTCCGTCATTTTCGTCGTCATCGTCCGGATCATCATCCAGATTACCTCCGAAATCATCCGGATGTCCTCCAGCGGCAGTACGTGTAGGCATAGGAGTCACCGGATGCGGACGATTCAAGAGTTGAGAAATACTTTGAGCAGGACCGCTTGAGACAGAAAGTCTCAGTCTTCGACTTTTCGCCCCGGTTCACCCCATTCGTGTTCGTGCCGAATTCTTTCCCACGATTAGTAATAGACAAAGTCCGTGACATGACTACTATGACGCTTTGTCCTTACCTCCATCTTCTCCTCACCCGCCCTGCATATTAATAAGCGGTATGTATTGGCACCATGTAAGTTGCACTGGTCTTTGCTCCATGGTGCACTGGTGCTGACGGACTTCATTCAGTGTACAACTCTAAATGCTTACCTTCAACACGCTCCCTCTATTAGTTCTTTGTATCACGCTGCAATAGTATTCATGTCGTCTGTTCCTCCTACGACACCCTTCATCCGGCCCGAATGGGTCGCTATATGTCAATCATGTTCCGAACCTGCCGAATGGCAGGTTTGCAAAGACAATTCAAAGGGCAATCAAGGTCGTTGGTATGCGGTAGTATGTATATCTATTTATGTCTATAGTTTCATTGCGCTAACTACTGAGAATTCAGTGCCGATGTAAACGCTCCTCAGACAACCAATCATGCCAGTACTTCCACTGGGGCTCACCCAGATCATCCCCCACACAATCACCAGTCCTTCCCCACAGTACCGCTATGCCAACCCAGCCTATGCCAACCCAGCCTGGACCACCACCACCACCGCCAGTTGGTGACGCGTCCTCTCAACCACGCCTGTGCGCTGTACCTGGATGTAAGTTCACATGGATCGCACCAGATTGCGAAAACTTGTGTTGTCGCAAGCATTGTGTTGCCTTTGGTGGGTGTTCTTCGAAGACCCACAAGCCCACCCCTGCCGAAAGTCAGCGAAACATGGCAATTGACCCTGTCCTTCGAGTGCCACCATCCCAACCTGCCAAGGCTGGCCCTTCAGCAGTACACTCGGCCCCTGCTCCTAGCCCCACGATCTCACTCAACATGCAGGTGCCTACTTCTTCCGCTGTCGCCCACACCCCTTCACAGCTGCCTACTTCTTCTGGTGCCACCTATACCCCTTCACAGGTGCCTACTCCCGCCATTGCCCACGCTTCTTCAGAGGGACGTTCGTACCCCTCAAACAAGGGTAAAGATCGGGCACTGCCTCCATCAGAGGTTGACATACATGCCAACCCTCGTTACCCATCGCAACTCCCACCTGTTTTCACTCAGCGCTATGCTGAACAAGAACAGCAGTTGAAGGCAACGGCGCACCAAGCTGCCGAGCAGCATAATCTCGAGCATCGCATGAAGAATACTGTGGAAGTCTATGGATGGTCAAAGGTGTGTTTTCCGAAGTATGGGTTTCTGTTACGTGTCTTAAGAGCAGCTTTAGGACGGTGCAGAGGTGACCATGTGCGAATTTCAAGAAGGCATCACCCTGCCGCAATTCAAGGTGACTGCACAAGTACTTCGTGTGCTTGGGCTGTGCTCTGGAGACGACGCAGAGGCTCAAGTCCAATACTTCAATGCGTCGAGGAGCCGATGGTCGACAGTCCAGCAAGGGCACGCGCTCATGCTCGACAGCCGTCAAGTGTACATGCGGACCATAGGTGTTACAATCACTCCCGAGTTCGACAACATCTTCGAAAGCAACTCTCTTCATGTTGTTCCCAATATTCGCACCAATCTCAAAGCTGAGCGCGCTGCCGTTCGTCTGTCCAACACACGCACACAGCTTAGGGCTGCTAGCATCGCAGCCTCCGATTCAGAGGATCCAGAAGATATGCGGAAGCGTAAGCATTCAGGTCACTCACTGTGAGGCAACGCTCGCCGTGTGTGCACAAACACTGCTGGCTCCTCAGCTGTTCGTCCATACTCGCCTGCATTGATCATCAAACATGAGCGCACACTTCTGACACCACGTCGGTCATTCTCAATACCAAACTCGCCTCCACTGGCAATAAAACATGAACACGCTGTGGACGCTAATTTGCAGGACGTGATTGAGCTATTTTCCGATTCTGGCTCCGAGGTCGACATCAACATCACTCCCCATCAACATGTGCCACATCCAAGTCGACATTGTTCACTGTCGTCGGACAGTAGCCACAGTGCATCATCGGACAGCGGCAGCCTGAGCGACCCCTCTACTGTATCTGAGTGTTCATCACTGTCTTCAGGTCACTCTCCTGAGGATGCTGTTGATGTTGATGCCTTTGACAATGTCAGGCGCTGGCCTACCAGCTTCTATGCATGTGAAATCGCAGATGGCTTCAAGAAATACGACAAATCCCGCAGAGTCGGACTGTGTTCTCACGCTGCGTTCTCACTGGCATTCGGAGGGGGTGTACACTTCCGTCCCTCGACCTTCTCAGAGCATCGGAAACGATGGGACCAAGCACCGGCATCTTCAAGAACCATGTTTATATGAGCAGGCAAGAGTGATCCAGGCTCATATTCAGCATTCATGAAGGCAAATCCATTGCCTGGCGCAGATGTGAAGGCCGCCAAGAAGCGCCTTGGAAGACTGCAAGGGTGAACACAGGCACTATTCTATGTCTATTTTCTTATTCCTTTTCATTCGTTGTGCCGTTGTCACCATCTTATGGTTCCCTTACTGGTATTGTCAATAACTTGTGGATGTACTCATGGTTACACTATCAATTGAAGCTTTGTGGGTTCTAACACGTCTTCATCTAACACGTCTCCAAATACCAATAATGCCAGCAACATTTCTAATAACAACGCCGGCACCAGTGCAAACGCAGCACAGTTTCTTACTCCTCTTATGGAAGAGAGAGAGCATTCATAAGATTATATATTGTAGAACAGCATGTCAGAGCTACCTAGCAGCGCGATTTCTTACTCCTCTTATAGTTTCCTTGAGCCACTTAGAGGGGGCCAGCGCGCCCCCAAAACTGTTCATGTTAAGAGTTCTGCCTCAGAGGTAAGTTAGCTATACCTATACCACAGGGTATTGAAAATGTTTTCTTTGTTAACCGAAGAAAACATTTTCAATACCCTGTGGTATAGGTATAGCTAACTTACCTCTGAGGCAGAACTCTTAACACGAACAGTTTTGGGGGCGCGCTGGCCCCCTCTAAGTGGCCCAAGGAAAGTTGGTTTTATTGCCTCATTTTACCACAGGCGCGTAAAACACCAAAGCACGTGACCTCGCTGACAAATCTGCGACCCGGCGCGTCTCACCTACCAGTAACACTTACACTATGATAACGCGTCCTCGGTTTCAACGCGCCGATCTGCAACTCCCGTTTTGTCGTCTTCGCATTGCGAATGCCTGCATCCAGGGGACCCACGCCACTTGCAAGCACTGAAAGCACCCCACAACGGAGCCCGCTGAGCTCCTTATGTTTCCACGTCATGTCCCAACAACCTTCGCGCTGTTGCGACGTGATTCTGTCGAAATTCGTTGTGCGGACACGCAGGAAGACGGCGTTATCCATGTTTTGTTAATGTATAGTTGTATATACGCTCACTGTGTAATATAAGTGTTACAATTGGCTTGATTGATGGCGAGCCGCGAAATTGATCGAGTGCGCCCGCCTGTACTGTTCAAGCAGTACAATTCTACTGCTGGAGCTCTCAGCCACCCGTAAAATAAAGTGTGGCGGGCACTTTACCGTTCTTTTCTTGTAAAATGCTGCGCGCAGCGCAGCGAAAATTGCATTTCTGGTTCCCTTCCCTTCAAAATCTTGCTTTGACTTTAGCCTCACATTTACACCACTACCTCTGCTACTCTGAATGTTCCTACAGGTATGTATAATGTTGCCAACTTGCCACTTGCCACTTACAATGCGCTGCCTCACTCTCAGACCAGGGGCGCTGCCCTAACAAGGCAGTGTGACCGTTTGTCACATTACACAATCACACCGCTCTTCGTCTTCATCCAGCCACACGGTTGGCTCAACGCCGATGTGGTCTTGTCTGTAACCATGGCTCGGGCCCTTTGGGTGGATCTGAGCTAGATTTGGTGCACCATGCTTCAAGATCTGAGCTAGATCTGTGGTGTTCCCCATAGCCTTTCTTTGGTTGTACTGCTCTTTGTCCTGCACTAATACTATCTTCATCATGCAGCCGCTGCTCTCAGCCTCACTCCCAGATGTACGCGGACACTTTCAGTTGCTCAGGCGCTGATCCGTGAACGTCCGCTGTTAACTTGCACAGCTCAGTCCCTGGGCACCGAGGTTGCCCTGGGAAACCTCTATTTTATTTTATTTTGGGTACTACACTGCTGAAGTGCTGATGCTTCACTTGGGGATCAACGAGTGCTTGATGCGTCGGGGTGCTTTATACGCATCCTGCAAAGGCCGATGCTCTTGCACTCACCTCAAGTGAAGCAGGGCACCCATACTTTCCGCTTCATCGTGTATTTCAGGCCACAATATGGAATCATGCCTCCCATCTCACAACCCAATTCATATTCCTCCTCGTCATTCTAGTGCTTATGGGCGGTCTGACGGTATACATTGCATATGTAGAGAACCGTCCCAAAATATCAACTGGTACGTTTGCTCGATTACACAGCTCGATTATGTTTGCTCACACTACCAAAAGATGGACCCGTCATACAAGCCCTCAGATATCAAGACACGCCAAGTATATGGCCTCAGCCTCCAGCAGCGCTGAAACGACGTCAAAATTGACGCCAAGCTATTCGAAAACCTTGTCACCAAGAACAAAGACGTATGTCTTTACTCTCTTTGTAATACACAAATCGTAACTGTTCCATAGGTCCCAACGCAAGCACTGACGGATCTCATCGCTGTGACCCTCGCAGTCAAGTACACACAGTCTAACAGTGTCTCATACACCAAGAATGGCACTATCATCGGCTTGGGTGCCGGACAGCAGTTGCGCATCCACTGCACATGGCTCGCAGGATCCAAAGCGGACAACTGGTGGTTGCGACGCCACCCCCGCGTGTTGTTTTCGACATTGTCACTCGTGAGTCCCGATGTGTTGCATGTTTGACCTGCATTCCTAACAAATTGTAGTGCTCTTCATCAGCACTTTGAACAAGCAGCTCAAATCCAACGAGTCCTTCAAGCATTTCCATAAGACTATTCTCCTCCAACTCGACCAGCTCGTCACCTTTCGCGTGGCCACACTCCCGCATACAGTCTCAGCCCTTCACTAGCATTGGGATCCACTACTTGTCTCCAGACAGGGATCACCTCTCTTCGGGAGAGCATTCACCTGACACCACTACCACACGCAGATCACGCGATTATATTCGAGCTCTTCCTTTCCGCAAATGCCGGCTGTTTGCGCAAATCTTCCCCAAGGCCAATACTTTGGCTGTAGATTTCTTGACGAAAACTCTCGTAAGTCACGATATTCTCATTTATTTGAGTGGTAGCTCAAACATTTCTCTTAGACATTTGATCCTAAGAAACACATAACAGTCGAAGAGGCTTTGGCTCACCCATACCTCGAAGCATACGTATGTGTACTTCTTACTCCTCGAACGCACAAGCTTACCAGTGATTCAGCACGATCCCGATGATGAACCAGTTGCACCACCGCTCGACCTGGAGTTCTTTGAATTCGACTGTAGGTACTCAGGTTTGATAAGCGCGCATGCATATTTACCATATTCGGCAGTACACAAGGATGATATCAGCCGTGAACAGCTCAAAGAACTCCTCTACGAAGAGATGGTATCCTTCTGTCCCGCCCCAAGACCATACAGTATACCCCTCGCAGAGAAGCTCGTGCTTTCTGCTAGTGAAACCGCAGTCAGTGCCTTTAGTACACCCTACGAAGTGATACACCTAGCGATTGGCCTTGTCCAAGTTGGACAATGCTCCCGAAGCTCAGATACGAGGTAAGCCATGAAACATTGCTACCTTGTCTCGAAATGCCTATCTCGTTCTGCAGATCTGCGTCAGCAGTACGTCTGTCCATCGGAAGCAGCACCTCTACGGGGATTCTGTGCGACCAACCAGCACAGCTAAACTACTTCAAAACAAGTCCAGAATACAAGGAGCTTTTGTCATCAATAACGAAGTGTTCGGATCTCCAAATGGAACACATCAAGGAGGTGGTGACAATGCACTTCCATTGTGTTTTGCTATCCGCTTTGTTCCCGATGCCTGTACTTCATATTTAAGTGCGCAGACGATTACTACCATAGCCTACGGATCTCTCATAGAATGTGTCAAGGACACCACAGATGACACCTTGAATGCCATGGCTCTCTTCAGTGATGCTTGGATGCTTGGATGCACACCGAATGTCTACCTATACAACATGATCATCTCCAAGCTGGCCAAAGCGCGCAAGGCTGACTTCGCACTCGAGCTGTTCCAGCAGATGAAGGCTACGCCTGGTATCCGCCCATCCTCAATCACATACGGCGCCGTCATAGCTGCTTGCGCACGTGTCAGTGATGCTCAGTCTGCCGAGCAGTTGTTCTTGGAGATGTCTGCACAGCCCAACTTCAAGCCTCGCATCCCACCCTACAATATGATGATGCAACTGTATGCGCACACAAAACCTGATCGTGAGAGAGTGCTCCATTATTACGATCAGCTTCTTCTCGCCGGTGTCAAGCCTTCTGCGCACACATACAAGGTATGTTATTTAATTGTATTATCTGCTCATCTTTAATGTGCGTTTCAGCTGCTCATCGATGCATATTACCTTCGACTCTATCCCAACACCTGATGCTGTCGCCTATGAATCCCTCATCAATATGCTCGTCACCAACAAGCAGATGGCTCTTGCACCCAGTTACATGGAGAAATTGAAGTCGTCTGGTGTACATATGACGGCGTACATCGCCAATCTCCTGATTAAGGGCTATGCTGCCGCCAGGGACGTTGAAGAAGCTCGAAGAATATTTGAGAACTTGGTGGATCCTCCCAGCGGCGTCGCAGCCTCAGGTAACCATGTTCCTCATGAAGGCTCCAATCAGCGTACATCCCCATCGCCATCCCTGTCGTACCATGAGGTAAGTATTACAGCAAATACACGTGGATGAGAATTCACCCTGCTTTCCAGCCATCTACGTGGGAAGCTATGTTCTGTGCAGAGCTAGGTAATGGCTATCGCGACAGAGCGGTCGCACTGCTGGCACGGCTACAGGAAAGGTACATCCATATCCCCTGGCTCGTATGGTTGAAACTGACTTCTGTCAAGACAATTCCCTGCCGCAGTATACAATCGGATACGAGGCATCATGAGCGATCATTCCGTCTCACCATGGGCAGCATCTCCTTGATCACACTACTATTGTCAACTGCTTGATTATAACATGGACCTCAGATCTCAAACATGATCTCTTGCTACAGATGCTTCCACGTAAATAGTGACTCTCTTAAGTTATGGCCCCTTGGCAATACACCTATTCCTCCTCCTCCGATTTGACACTGTCTTCCTTGACGCTATCATCCATAATGCTGTCGTCCTCAACGTCATCGTCCTCTGTCCTGCTTAGAATCTCAGCAACGGCGTGCACCTCGGCTGCCTCCCTCATCGCCTCAATGACCTCAACCGTTTTCTCATAGCTTGAGAGGTACTTGTAAACGGTCCTGATGACATCCGCCTGAAACCCTTGCTGGACCGCAAGCGATTGGACTAAGGCGTCGAAGCCAACCTGGGCAAAGTGTGTGATGTCACCCTCATGTACGTCGCTATGAATGGTGGACGCGCCTGAAGCTGTTGTAGTAGAATGGCTGCTGGGCTGTTGTCCTCTTGTGCTGTCTTTGAAGAACGTGAGCTGGAGCATTGTGGCTGTAGAGAGGTGTGTGTCAGTGTGTAGTTCATACGATGTGACGAGTGCAAACCGGCGCTGTTGTTTGATGCTGTGGAAAAAGGCGAAGATGCAGCCAGAAGCCCCTCTAAGTGTTTGAACTTCTATATGTACTGACTCCTATAATTCATATCTAGAGCGTGACACCCCGCTCGTACAACACCTCCTTCTCATCCGCTCGATCATATTTATCCTAATCATACTCTATACTATATTGTAATTTAAACCAATGGCACGGGGCACAACAAAGAAAATCGCGGCGGCCGTAAATAAACCAGGACAGAAGGCAGCTACTGCCTCGACCTCAGCTCTTCAGGAACAGCGCGAAGAAGCACGACAAACACTGCTGAAGGCAAAAGGGACTCGATCGCAGTACGCCGGCCATCTTGAACGGGGCCGACGGTTTCTCGCGGTCGTTGTTGAGCAGAAGAGAACTACCCAAGCAGAGGGCACTCACTCTCAAGCTGATGGCGAGTCTGATATCGATGCATACAGTCGCGCGTTCGACATCATCCCTAACAGATACTCGGCATCAGCACTCGAGCTGTTCCTTGTCCAGAAGGGATTGACGGAGGGACGGAGTTTGAGCACAACGTGGGGCATCTTTTCCGCGTTCAAGGACATGTGGAAGAACGCGTACGTCTCGTCTATTTCTGTGCATGTGTTCGAGGCCTCAGGACTCCACAGCAAGGGCGAGACTTACCGTGGTCCCTATCACTGCAATGAGGGCACTGGGGTGGTCACAGGAAACCCAGCCTTGTCTGCGGCTGCACAGGATATGATGGAAGTCCTCAAGAACAACGAGGGTGCCGAAGGTGGAAGCAGAAATCACGTGTCGGCCATGACCATCGAGGACATGCAGAAACTCATGGCCTGGTCCTATAGCCAGTGTCCAGATGGAATTGTCAGCCACGTTCGCCAGTCTGTTGAAGGCAGGTCAACCCTTGACGTGGCTGATGTGATTCTGGCCCAGCGGCACCTCATGGTGCGCGCATTCTCAACAACGGGAATCACAATCTGGACACGGTACGCTAGGTTTCAAATTCGGGCCACTTTGCCCTCATCGCCTCAGGGACTCAGACTGACTGGACTGATGCATGCACTCATTCACCACAGGAATTTTGAACTGACGAAGATCAAGCGGAAAGACATTGTTTGGAACTGCCAGGGACACCCACCTTATGGCATTCCCTTCGACCTCGTGAGCCTCGTCAACCGTAAAGGCTGGCAGCGGAAGGGGGAAATTGATGGTGCACTCGAAGGTATCTATTTTCGATTGGGTTGCCGGATGAGGGCGCTGACTCTGTAACTACCAGGTCATGAGTATGAGGTCTACGCTCAGCCGAAGACCCCCGAAATCTGTATGTTCACACACCTGCGAGCTTGGGTGAGTTTCCTGGAGGAGGTACTTCTCCAACGGCCCTTGCAACCTGAAGAGTACATCTTTCCGCGCGTCGGTGCAAATGGTGTCGTCTACCCTTCCGACGAGCTGTCCTACGACGCTGTCATGAAGACACTGACCTGGATTTGCGCCGAGGCTGGGCTGACAGCCAGGTACACCAGCCATTGCTTCCGCCGAGGTGGTGCGAGGTATCGGTTTATGTTTGCACCCCTCGGAGAGCGCTGGTCACTATCTACAATACGTTGGTGGGGTGCGTGGGCTGCAGGCGAAAGCGTGAGTTGGCCTGCTAATCTGTAACATGAACTGATTCCCAACTTGGACAGGTTGATACGCTGATACGGTACCTTCTGGACGAGCTCACCCAATATGAGAAAAATCACCGGGACGCGCTGTGCCCAATTCCTCGGGAAGGCGACAAAAGCTTCAACGGCGACCACATTTTGACAGCACCCATCACCGCAGCGGAAACACGCGAACTCAAGATGTCATTCGATCGCGAACTGAACCGCCTGTCTGGTAAAGTCGAGGAAGTACTAGACAAACTAACTCTTTCTCCGGCCTCATCCCCTTATCCCTCACTCTTGCCGTCACCTTCACAACCTCCAATCTCGGTCCAACCAACCGTGTGCCATCAGGCCACCAATCCACCCTCTTTGCTGAGCAGCACAGAAACTTCTTCGATACCCAGCCCGGTTCCTGTAGACTCGGCTTCTTCTCCCTTTCCTCGCATCATCCCCGCGCTGCAGGTGCCTCCCTCTGACTGCCATCAGCATAGCCGCAGTGCGGCAAAAAAGACAGCTCCCATCCCCGGCATCGGAATCCCAGACCTCCCGCGTGGACAAGAGGCATGGCTAGCTGCTGTAAAGCAGTGGGAGGATCCTGCAGCATCCATTGGCGGCAAGGGACTGAAAGATTGGCCAGAGGAGTGGTACACTGGCCCTATGCGTACAATCACTGGCGTGAAGCGGAACATCCGCAAGGTGATTGCTATTGAGTTCTACCGGTGAGTGGCCTTCACGCCGTTTCGGCAGGTTCAGAAGCGGCACCCGATTGTTTGCAACTCAAACACTTCCTCAAACAGGCTGCAGCGGGACCATCAAGTTTTTCTGGAAGCATACCCTGAGGCCACCCGCGGTGTCAAGCCACTTTTCGATGCCATCCAGCGCCAGCGTGAGGGACGCGGAGAAATCACCGGTCGAGCAAGCAAGAACGGCCGCCCAGAAGTCCGAGCATCCTCCTCCCGCTGAAGGCTATACCCCCACATCCACGATTCACGAACCACACACGTTCATACACTCTCATTTTCCCCCTCATTTCGATCTTTTTCGCATTGTATTTTATGCACCATCACTCCCCGCGTGCTCGGTTTGTCCCCGCAACTCAACAATTGTATCCCTAGATCGTTTTTGTCACACCGCAGCTGTTGTAGTCTTTGCCCTTTGTATCCGTCGTTTTGCTTTGTTATAATGTTGTTTTAAAAAGTCGGATTCATGTATTATTTTATTCGTTCGTCCAATCCGTTCGAGCCCAAGCGCTCGGAAAGTCGAGAGCGTTTGAAAACGAGAACAACCAACAACGAGAAACGACGCGCGTGTCGCTGCTCGCAGAAAAA
The DNA here is from genome assembly GCF_016647745.1 of Suillus plorans. NCBI lineage: Eukaryota > Fungi > Basidiomycota > Agaricomycetes > Boletales > Suillaceae > Suillus > Suillus plorans. The sequence goes on from NW_024537399.1 coordinate 449,627, forward strand.
GGAACTGGGCGCCGGAATCCAAAAGTCACGTGAACGCATCACGTGACCGTAAAACCGTCGTAAAACGCTCGACAAAAGTAATCGTGTTAACAAAGAAAATATAGCTAGCTACACCTACAATATAATATTATGAATACTGTCTCCTCCATAAGAGGGGTAAGAAATCATGCCGCTGGGCAACTTTGACCGGCAAGGCAGCAACGAGTTGATGGGTGCGCTGGGTGACACCTATGCGGTGTATAACCCCTTCCCTGGGCCATACCACCCAGACTATCTTAGCCAAAACTGGGTGCGGCGTTCGCAGTGGTATTGGTGTCGTTAATTAGAAATGTTGCTGGCACTATTGGTATTTGGACACGTGTTAGATGAAGACATGTTGGTTATATATTGTAGAAGAGCATGATAAAGACAAGTAACAAATTGTTTACTCTACTAGTGGCCAGTTGCCAGGGCGTCTCCCCTCTGCATGTAGCTTTGCTTTCGTGAGCCGATTCTTCTGAAGGATCATCTCATCTAAGAAGAAGACGTATCTGTCCACGAGCATCTCGTGGCATATTGAGTGATATCCCCCAAACCAGACATTTGTCTGCTCTGCGATGGAGGAGTTGAATAGCCAGTTTCCGCTGACATCCTGCAGCTCGTCAAAGTGGGCGGGGTTGCAGTGTTCCTGACACCATGCATCTTCGATGGAATGCTTGCACTGGAAATGAAACACATCGACAGATAGGCCTATGCTTTTGAAGTAAGGGTCGTTCCGAACATGGTAAGACAAGGTGCAATTGTTGTCGTAAAAGACATGGCTGGGCTTGATGCTCTCATCGCGAAATACCCTCTTGATCATCTCCTATCCGCTCATAGTTAGTCTGCAATCGCGAGTGAGAAGCATTTGCCTTACCACAACACTTGTGACACCCTCTGCTCTATAAAATGTCTCACATGCGAGAATCATCCCACATGGCGCAATTATCAACTGTTCATTGTGGGTACGGTTACGACCAAACTTTGCGCAAAGTTTCCTTGGCTTAGTTTGCTTTGCTGTCTCCACAGATCCCTTACCAACAACAACTGGGACTTCAAACTCCTCTTCCAAGGGATCATCAGCCTCAAGGTCAGCAATCGTGACATCACTGGTATCGGAGTTCGTGGGCAAGCTACATATGCACGCTGAAGGCGTTCCTGAAGCTGAAAGCGTGCCTGGCCACGTTGGGTGTACGCTTTCTCGATAGCCTGGTGTGTGGGGTCATCGCATGTCCTAGTCGAGGGTGTGACACTGCGCTCGCAGTTCACTATTGCACAGATACAGAGGTGTGTTAGGAGATGGTCAGGACAGAATCTATTGCGATTATTGGCAAGGGGTTCATGGCAATTATGAATGCCGCAACATGGATGGCCTACAGTGACCCCATCTGTAATGACAACGGAAAACTTTCGGTCAGGAGCGCCATTGTTGTTGTCGTCATGGAGAACAGTGCACTTGGTACAATAATGACGGAGCTCCTCCTGGCCGTAGAGGCGGATGCGAAGGTTGCGAGCACGTATTAGTGCAGTGAATCTGTCCCTGTGGTCACCTCCGTGCTTGATCTCCAGCACTTGACCGCGAAGTTGTAAATCTTCGATGAGAGAGAGTTGGACAACTCCGCTCCAGACGTGGTCACCCGAGAGGCCAAACTTGAAAGGAAAGTCAGGTGGCGGCACGGCACCCTTTGAGAGGGAGACGTTATAGAAGCGTGCGCAGTTCGACATGGATGTCCTGCCAAAGTCAAGTTAGAAACACTGAATCATGAAGCGATGCTATGGATAGCACTCACCATGAAACAAGATTCAGTACTCTCCACATCCGCACAACTGCTATATCAACATATTGATGGCCGCCAACATGGAGCGCATCCGGTGGATGCGCATAATAAGTCCGCTTGCGATCATGTGCAGGGACTTTATAGTCGATCGAATAGTGGTGATGGAACCCAACATGACAAGCTATAAAATTTGAGTCAGTGTCATAGATGATATGGTAGATGCGCACCATCACATTTGAGATGTACAGAGTACGTAGCAATTGGGCCGCGATCGAGTGTGTATAGGATTGCAGGGCGCTGCTCTGCTCTCATTAGTTTCTTCATGTTGGTGCAGCCAAGAGAGAAACATGTCTGCTGTGCTGGGTAGAGAGGAGACATATGGCTGCAGCACCGTAAAGTTCACAGGCTCGAGAGGATGACAAGTAGAGGACTCACTGATACCATATTTCTGCCCATACCGCGTGAAAAGAGGGAGTGTATCATAAAGTCCGAAGTTTTCCTCGTGCCAGATAGTGTCTTTCAATGCTGTCCAGAAAGCCAGCACGTCGTCCAGTACAATTTGACAGCTAGCAGAGAGAAAGTGGATGATACTCGGTGATAGGTTAGCAGGCGGAGAACCAGGATCATAATCTCCTGGCTGAACAAGGACTATGTCATTCTTAAGGTTTGTCGCAAGGAAAACAAATCGGACAATAGATGCGAGTGAGAGCTCCGTCACAGGGGACAGGACACCCTGCAATTCCTGCAAGCACTGGAGTAGCGACTGAGTGCTCATCGATGTGTGATTACATCATAGACTTTGCATGTACGGTGCAGGAAGTTGTTTGCACATGTATTTGATTATATAATCTTTGGCACAAATGGCACAAATGGGGCGAATGGGGCGAATGGGGCGGAAAGTCGAAGTCCGAGATGTCCTCGCTTGAGACACGACGCTGCGAGAAACTGGTGAAGGCGTTAACTATGGAGGTTGGATCGCGTCGGCTGGATGAGAGTCCGACTGTGTGCAGAGCAGCTTGGTTTACTTTAGTAGGAGCCATGATATGAGTAAGTGTACTTGGAAAGGTGTGAGTTCAAATATACTGTTAAGGTTGTACTCTCATAGGATCGGATCCAAAGGACTTTGGCCTCAGCTCGTACGCTGTGCCCCTTTCCCAAGTACTGTCCCTTATTTCAAAGACTTAACGATAACGCGTCCGAAGGTCCGGACGAGTCTCGTAGTTATATCCGGATGACTTCCGGATATCGGAAACGCGTATAAGACTAATCCGGACGGATCCGGACTAGAAACACACAGAGTATAGACTATCCGAAGATAGAGGCGGAGACGTAGACTATCAGAATCGATCTGAAGTCTCAGAGATTGACAAGAGTTGTTTAGACTCAAGTCCAGAGGACAGAAAGAGGACAAACTAAGATGATATTCGAACTGAGGTACTACAGGAAATATACACGGGTTTATATACTAAGAGGATAACGGAAGGATCAATAAGCAAAGGTCTGAGGCTATGTACGAAGCATATGCAAAGCTTATCAAACGCGAGTCGGAAATGAAGCATAGGATAACAGATCAGTAATCATACCGGTAATAAGTATAACCGAGACACCGGGAAGAGGAAATACCGAATAGGCTGTGTTTAACATTATATGAACAGAAAATGAATTAAGAAGCTTATCGGATATCGGATCAGACGCGGATCTATGCATCGGACCGGACCGGATCTAAGGGTCCGAAGTCCGGAAGAGAAGCGTGAATATATGGGATATGACAGTAGTCGGTCATCCTGTACTAGATTCTCTAACTTGAATCTACTCATTCTTCCCTCGAAACTACTTCCTTCAAGAGCCTCTTAGCTCTTGTCTCTAGTATGACTTTCTTAGGTGCTCATTACACCTAAGTCTACCTCAATTGACGGTCATCGTTCGGACAAGACAGTTCTTACTTTGACTTCAGTGACTTCAAGGACATCCATCTTAGAAGTCACATGACACATGCCATATCTGTGATATCTGCCAACTTGACGTTACCAGTCTGACTCGCTATACTGAATCTTTCCCTTTCTGGTTATGTCACGAATGTTAGCGGACGATGCCCCTCTTAGGGCTCTGCATAACAGACCTATTTGAGTGAGTAACACTCAAAGATCTTTGAGGCAAGGTGTTTTCTGCCTGCACAGACAAAGGAACATCTGCAAGATTGAACAGCCAAGGCTTATCCTGGTCGCCTAGGTGTGCAGCACCTGGAAAGGTGATTGTTCCCAGATCATCATCACTGTCAAAACTTGGAGAGGAAATAATCAGGCTGAAGTCAAGATGGGGAGGAGGGGAATTGAAACTCATACATTGTCTTCTAGGTCTGATATGTTGCAGATAAACTCAAACACAAGATGCAGAGCTAAGGAAAAGTTTGATGTGAGAATCTGGTACAAAAGGGTGAGGTGAATGGTGCGGGCATGAAGAACAAAAGAAGATGATATGGGTAGATAGCATGCTTCTGTCGAGGAATGTGAGTAAGGGCAAGGGTAGAAAAAAACACATGACTTATTGGCAGAACTGATAGAAATAGATTGCAACAATGATCGAGAGCACAGGGTCCAATATTAGTTTGAGTTTGGAATCTAGTGGTAAAAGGTTATCATGACATGAAACCAGAAGCACAGAGACTTGTCAAGTGAGACAAATACATCAGGAAACCCGAGTTTTCCCTGATTTGGCTAATGTGACTGTATGACATGACTGGTCTGATGTCAGATCTATCAGAGCATCAGGATGTCAAACTAACAGTTAATCAGTAATATCATATACAAAATGATCACAGTCAACAGGATATCATAATGGTCAAACATATTAGACAAAGTAGTCAATCTTATTCACAGACTATCATGATTGTCAAATATAGCAGGCTAAGCAGGATATCGGTCTCTCAGGACCACCAGACAATCAAACTGATCAGACCATGTCAGAACACAGTTATGACAGAATTTCAGTATTGTCAGACCTGTCAGACACATCAGTGTGGTCAAACACTCAGATATTCAGCCTATCTGATGGTGCAGACACCTCAATAATAGCAGAGCTCCCAGTCTGGCGTGTGTTTCCAGTAATCATAATGTCAATGTCAACAGATTCAAATGATCATGTATCAGAATATCTAGTATATCAAGTCTCTCATTCTATTTTTACCTCAGCCGCTCAGAGCATCCAAGCTATCAGTGACACAGTAGGAGGGTGCTGGAGGGCCCGGGTATGGGAAGCAGAAGGTTACTAGTAACAGAAAAGGAAAATGAAGAAGAAACTTACTGCACTTGATGAGGGCAAGAGACAGCGCTCGAATGACTGGAAATATTTTAGTGAATATTGATGTTGCTGCATCGAAATAGCATTGGTGAGCATTGACATCTCACAGAAAAAGTGTTAGAAAAATTGATGCCTACAGTTACACCAGAAAGGTTTTAATATTGATGTTCCCGATGTTAATGGCAGCTGCAGAAGGATCATGCTAAACTAGTAGTAGGTAGTAAGTCAGTCAGCTTAGACTACATTTCGAAAACATGTGACAAAACCCACCTTGGGAATGTGTGAATTTACTGATGTGGCAGGTCAGGCGGCAGAATTGGGAGGGTAGTATACCCATGGGTATGTAGTATGTAGTAATACAAATACTAGCTAGTAGCTACTAGTACTAGTATTGAATCAAAAGGCAATTTCAAAGGCATGATAATCTGAAAATTTATTAACATAAAAGGCCACAAAAGCAAACAAAGAATCAGAATGTTGCATATCATGATCAATGTAATCATTACCATAGATAGGAATCAAGTGTGCTGGACGCAAAATTGTGTCCAAGTGAATGACTGAAATAAGATGCTGACCATTGACATCAAACTCTGGCTCAACCATCCACATACCAGTCTTAGGACATGGCTGATCACCAATAGTTTCAAACCAATGGACAAGTGCACAAGGATAATCAACTCCACAAAAGTAAAAAAAGAAAAAGAGAATGACTTGAGCAACATACAAACTCTTTGCCAAGGCTCCTTGACAGCCTTGCGATGCTTTGACTCAGTAAGAGAGGAACATGCACCAAATTGTTGGATCAGATGACAATAATGGCAAAGAGAGTGTTGATGAGGCAAGGAGATCCCATTAGGTCTAACACCTGTGTCCACAAAGATGCTTCACTTGTTATGAAAGCGTAGAAGGGCAGCATCAAGAGCAGTTAGATCACCTTCATCCAGACTTGAATGTCAGACTATATAGCAGAAGTCCAAAAAGGCACTAATTGCTTGAACCATTTTATCTGGGACATGGCCAGCAATGGCTGATAGAAAGACCTGTAGCTCGTGTATTAGAAACCAGAGTAACTGAATAAATAATTGTTTTTACCTTCATTAGTGCCTTTGAATCATCACCCGTCCACTGCTTGAATCCTCAGCCCTGTGGAAATCATTGAAGACCTGGAAATGATGGCACTACAGCAATGCTAAAGTATTACTAGGTCAATACAATATTTCAAAAAACAACTAGATATCACTTAGTACAGATGATCAATATCAGCCCATATCAACTCGGCTTGTGCTTTGCCATATGTTATTGCAAGGTACTCATCAACCCACTTGACGAGATGGTCTTTGAAGGTGCAGGCAAGAAGTTCGTGGATATTGGCACGCGGAAAATAAGGGCTACAAAATTATTGCAACTCGATAAGACTTGAGTACTACTACTATGAGATAAGGCCTACCAAAATATCATCAATGATACCCCACCCAAACCACATGTCTAGTACCAAAAAACCCTGCTTGAGAGTTCTCATATGAAGGTGTGATCTTCGGCTACATTGTGTCCCATCCAAGCTTTTGAGATCAGCAATCTCACTGTCAATGACCCAGTACAAATTAGATTTGAAGTGTACTCTTTGAGCAGCAGAAACTGACTTACTGCGGACACCAATTTTGAACGACGCACGATAACAACAGTTGTTCAAGGTAATCTGCAATATAAGGTCCAAGACCATAGACTGCACATTGGTAGTGGCCATCTGCACACTTAATGATCTCTGGCTTTTTCATTGCATGATGAAAGGATTCAAGAATTGCCCGTAATGATGCTTGGAATAAATGATGGCAAAAGGTTCGAAACTCTTTGCTTCCATCGTGACCTCGTTCGGCTAATAGACACACAATTAATGGATATTTGTATCATATTCAAAGGGAACATACTCTTGGGAATTGCTAGAAAACCGACCAAACTCACAGACTCTCGATGTGCATGACAGATGTTGTTGTGAAGGTTGCTGGCAGATACATACAACAGATAATAATCATTTTGACCAGTTGCTATGGAGACTGTAGTCTTGTCGCTGCCGAGAACGACTGGCACGAACATAGCACTGTGGTGGTCTGGATCATCTGCAATGGTATTCTACAATCATACCAATTAACACTGGCCCGCAAATCACAACCAGTCACTCACACATTGGCCCCATGCCCAATTTCCGGCCATAAGATCTGTCCATACCCGCTGACCCTGCTCGCCAAAGACTTGTCGCGGTGCATAGTCAATGCCTCCAGCAAACTCGGGGTTTAAAATCTGGTTTTGCAGCAGCTCACGCGGGTCTCAATACCAAACATCATACTCAACATGTTTCCATGGAGCAGCGTTGGGATCATTCTGGAGCATCTCAAAGTCGGGATGTCGGAGAGACAACGACTGCCACTAAACATCATGGGAAGAGATCGAGTCAATGGTATTGTAAAGATGGGTGTCGCTATTGAAAGGTGGATGGCTGTGAGTCTCGTCGAAATGTGCAAGGACCTGCATCAAGTCGTCTATTTGTTTTGCAGGCATTTGATTGCGACGGAAGATGAAGTCGGCAAGTTTGAAATGGCCATGGGAAGAAAAAGGATGCCAGGTATCATGTTCTGGGTGAGGTGGGTGGTCCAGAGGCTGGTCTGGAAGTGAATCATTGCCCTCAGCATCACATGGTGTGCCATCTAACACTGGATGGTAGGTGAAGTAGGTGCCCTGAGGCATCTCTTCCAGCTCTTTCTCATCATTGACGATGGCGGGTGGGACGTAGAGGTTCGATGTGGATGGCATTGCGATGCTGTCGGTATCCACCCAATGTCTTGAAACCATGTTGACAGGTGGAAACTTCAGAGTTGACACAATAGTATTTGCGTGGTCAGAATTTGGAGGTTGGCTCAGTCATTATGCATTTGAGCTGAAGTCTGGCATATTATATTAGATCAGAAACAAAAGAACTTGAATGTAGAGCATCAAACAACTTACAATGTTTTCTCGTGAGAAAGTCATGTGCACCCACAGTTAATAGTTGAATCCCATGGTGGAACTTCAACTTGCTTGTTACACGGGCGTGAGCATGTCCTAACCATTGACGATGGTTACAACTCATCCATCAAACAAGTCGAAGCATCCGGGAAAGGTAGACTTACCTGTGAGTCGACAACAGAACACAGAGCACAGCGATGACAAGGACAAAGAGGACGACATCAGAGACTGTCAGCTCCCCAGGAAGAAGGCAGCAACAAAAAAATATCAGAAGGCCAAGAAAGCTGCAGCGACAGAAGCAATAGCTCAGCTTGAGCTTGCGATGACGGAGAAGGATGGACAGGACTTGTTGCAGGCGAATCGTCCCTCCACATCAAAGGTCTCAAAGGTACCTCGAAAGCTGAGCGGTAAGACTACGTCAATAGCATAAAGCAAAGCAGGGGATATATGTACGTGATTGATTCAGTCTCTGCGCTTAGTGACCCAGCCGATGAGACAATCATAGAGGATGTGATGCTGATAGACACCGATCAGAATAATGAACACGGGGTCCAAAACAGCGACTCACCAGCAGGATCCAACAAGCCAGGCGCTAAGCTCACCAAGGCTCAGAAGGTGCACAAAAACATTGAGGCTGCCAAAGAGAGGGCTATGGAGCAACAGAAGGGCAGGGCAGAGAACGAGGAGGATGTAGTGGTGGTGGACAGCGATGTTGACAATGTCAAAGGCATTAGAAGGAAGCGGCAAAAGGGCAGGAGCTGCACTTGCAGCAAAGATGGAGAGTGAGTAATGATAATCTGATTAGCGCTCAAGAAAGCTGACTCACCAATGTTTCAACCAATCAACACTTGTCAACACCGACAATGTCATGCTCCCTCCTGCGAACACCCTTGCCATCGAAATGCAGGCCTTCCAGCAAAAAACTCAAGCAGGACGACCTTCTGTTTTCCTCACAACCACCCCAGAGTGGCATGATTAACAACTGGCATCAGGTCGTATTTGTGCAGGTTCCAAATCACAGTCAAAAACCTGGTGCTGCACCGAAATCTGCGCAGGGTGGAACAGGTGCGTATTAGCATGCTTGACTTCATTTTTTCAATTGATTAACTCAAAATTATGGCTCACCTGCATCCAAAAATACTGTCTGTCCAGGCGGTCTTGAGGACGAGCTTGATAACAATGAGCAGCTTGAGGCGCCTGGACCTGATAAAGGAGAACAAGACCCTCTATTGACACCCTTGATGGTTCAAATAATTATGGTATCTTTCTTTTCTTTGTTATGCATATCTTTCAGCATGCTAACTACTCATTTGCCTTTACTTTAGAATCCTCCCTCCAACAAAGCAGCCCAAGCAACCTCCACAGCAACATCAACTCGCCCTACCCCCAATGAGCCTCCTTTGTGTCCTCCTTTGGATGATGAGGACATACATAATGGCGAGGAACAGGATGATGGTGCCTGCCTGGAATCTGAGAGCCCGAGACCTTACATGTGGAAGGTGTGCAATTTCTTTTTTTGATTTGCGGCTCATTAATCTCACTGATCGTGACCTTTCAGTTTAAAGTAGTCGGTCACACAATCACTCGCCCTACTCCCAAACCTCAGGGCTCAGCAACCAATTCCATGCAACCGGTTCTATCAAAGACTGGCTCCGGCAAGGTAATTCAACTTCCTTACGTCCCTCACATTTACTAATATCTATCTAGTCTAATGCTGGGGATAAGCCACGCTCCAAGGATCGTGGATACGGCAGCAACATGGATCGGGAGCATCATAACAACAGGGCCACAGGACGTCAGAGGCAACAAGGGAAATGCAATCCTCCCTCTCGCAAAGTAAGGTTTATTTTTGCTCTTGCACTTCACTGATGTTCATTCTAATTTGTTACAAATGCACCACAGTCCAAACACAACAGCAACAAGTATAACACTGAAGACGACAGTGATGACAGCAATGATGACGATGACAATGGCAATGATGAATCGTCGTGAATGCCACGTACTTGTGTCAAATTCACAAAGAACAACCTGCCCTCAGGCTCACACCGTAATTTTGATGCTCTTGTTGTTCCAATGCGGATTGATTTTATTTCCACCCTCGACAACATGTGGGATATCTCTGATTTCACTGATGAGATGCAAACTATATGGGACCTTGCATTGCCAAACATCAAGCACACTGTTTCCAAGTTGAAGGACCTGGTATACAAAATTGTAAGTACTCCACTTCGACTCGCGCACACTGTCTTAACTACTTTGACTATGCAGTTGATGCAATGTGCATACAACTATTGTAGCGACTTCGGAGAGTGCGCAAAGATCATAATCGCAAAGTATATTGAGGAACAAGGCTGGACGTCAGACGAGATTCAACAAGTAGTGGCATACATAGTTCCTGAGCAGATCCCATGGGTCAATGAGAAGGGACAAAAGGTCTTCATCAATCCTCCAATCTATCCTTATATGTGGAAAGAGTGTCGTGGAGATGAGAAAGATCCTGATGCAAGTACCACTATTTATACTGAGTCACTTACTGATGTCATTGACAGAATTATTATGGAGCTTTCGAAGATCAATGCATCCTCAATACATTTGCACTCTATCTCGAGCATGGGCACTGCCTCCCGACTAAATACCATTGTGAGCAAATGCCAAAGGGTGCATTGTCTATTGCCACAGTTGCGGTATGTCTTATTTCTTGCTCGATACCATTGCGCTGATACTTGTCTATAGGTTGAATGAACGTGGAAAATGTGGATGATGGGGAAATTTGTTCAACCAACCAAGACTTCTCAGCGACAATTCACAGAAGGACTCTGGAGCTACAGCACAGAGCTCATCATGGAGTCCATTGATGGTGCCACTCGTCGTAAATGGAAGAAGATCTTCAAGGGTGCTGCTCCATTCATTGATGCTCATCGGAAACAACCGACTCGCCATACACAGGTACAGTCTAGGGGTGAGGGTGCATATTTGGGTAGGCTGGACTAAGGATCATTATGATATTTTGCCAGACCTGTTATTCAGATAGTATTGAGGATTCAGTTCAACTGTATAGACAGATTATCTCGACAGAGCAGATACAGCTGGGTACCTGAGCCAAAGGCAGTATTGACAGGATAATTCACTAGTCCCTCTGGCAATCTGAAAAATAAGCTATGGCTACACAGATTGATTACTTTGATAGAGCAGGTATGGCTGGGTATCCTGAGCCTCTGAGCTTAAGGTACTGTTGACAGAATGACTCACTGACCCATCTGATAAGCTGAAGATAAGACATTCATGAGCATCCATCAATCTGATAGGCTGTCATGTCTGATAAATATGATGTTTTAGATGAACTGTATGTCTGATCAAAATGCTGCACCTGATAATGTAGGTATGCTGATTACTCTGACATTGGTCTGATTTCAGAAGTGACCTGTCTGATATCAGACAAAATCTGACTGACTGATGGTTTGATTTGACTAGTAAGCCTGCTGTTAGTCACATCAGCCAAATCAGGGAAAACTCAGGTTTCCTGATGTATGGACTAGCAGGCAGATTAGAAGGAAGATTAGAAAAAAGGAGGCCATAATATGATTTGCAACCAGTTAGCAGTAGCATAAGACAGGTCACCGCAAGGTGAGAGAAGATAAAAGAAGGATATTCAGGCAAGTGGTGGAATCATGGCAAAGGACAGGTGAGCAAATAGATCGTAAGCAGGGTTGAGCAGAAAAAAACAGGAATTATGATTGCAAAAGACCTGTGAACCAAATAAGCAATGCATGGGATAAGGAGATATTAGTAAGAAGACATTTGAATGAGAAGGACAAGTCAAAGATGAAAGATGAAAGATTTAAGATTAATTTGAAATGGACAGAACAAAAATGATGCACCATATGTCATATTGTAGACCAGAGTACATAAAATGGAAAGACAAGGCTTGCATGCTGAAATGAAAAAGGAAGACAAACAAAGGAAGATGTAAGAGAAATATTTTGAAAATCCTTATAAAATTAGGATAAAACATACTAATACATGTTTGTTGAAATTTCAAAGGTATGATGCCAGCTTTATCATGTAGCTACCGGCAGTTAGCCCCTGTCAGTCATATGACAAGTTGACAATATAGGAACAACTAGTAACTATATCAAATTATCTCATGCCACACTGATCCAGCTGGCAGCTGGTGGAAGGACAAAAGCTATGGCCAATGCTCTCAGGGGGTGGTGGTTAACTGAAGTGGAGACAGAGCATGTTCTTACATATGCAGAAGAGGTGGGCAATCAAGATTTTCCACTTAGTCACCAACAGCTTCAAGAGCATATTGATGAAATTTGCCATGCCTATCTTGAAGAAACCTTTCATGGAGTAGGCACACGCTGGACAAACAGATTTGTTGAGAAGCACTCAGACCATCTGAAAACATCTTAAGCAAGTTCACTCGACTCAAAATGTGGCCGAGCTGTCAATGCAAACACAAACACAGCATGGTTTGACCTTCTTGAAAATGTGTTGGACCAATATGACATTGCAGAAGATTGTATATATGGAGTTGATGAGGTTGGGATCTCTGCACAATAAGGCGAAGCTGAACGAGTCATTGGAAGTCATAAACCTAGGCCACAGTATCAACAATGAACTGGGAGCAAAGAAAACACAACTGCAATAGTGACCATCTGTACTGATGGCAATCGAGTCCACCAGCAGTTATATTCAAGGGCAATGCTTATCAAGCCAAGTGGAAGCAAGATAACCCTACAAATGCATTGTGAGCAAACTGACCAATGATGACAAATTACGTGCTGATGATCATAGTCAACTTTTAATAGCATTGGATACTCTAAAAAAGGTTGGACAGATAGAGAAATTGATGTTGAGTGGATGAAAGAGTTTGACAAACACACCAAAGAAAAGGCTAATGGACACAACCACCTTCTGATTGTGGATAGTCACAATTCACATTACACTTGAGGGTTTCTTCAATATGCTTGAGCACATCAGATTCACATCATATGCTACCCTGCACATTTTGTGTAGTTTACAGAAGGCATCACTTATGAATGTTCCTGATGCTCCTGAGTCCACAACCATAGAGGTTTTGACGGTTTTCATACACTTTTCAGAAATGAGGGTAGCTAGAACTCTAAGTTCCTTCTTGTTTCCAAGTGATTGTACAAGTCAGATAGGAATGGGAAGTACTGACGTCAGAGTAGTCTTCCTTTTTGAAAATCCCTTTCCACAAAGTGGTGGTTTTTGACTTTGTCACCACTGCTTTCCTTCTCTTCCTTCTCCGTTTTCCTGTGGATAGGTGCTTTCTTCTTCTTGTCATTGTGTAGGTGGAATGTGATATCATTGGCGCGATGTCCCACTTGGTGGCAGTTGAAGCACTGTCCTTCCTTGAGGTGTCTCTTCATTTCTGGTTGGAGAGTTGCTCGATGTGATCAACTTCCATGGTGTCTCCCTGTATGGGGTGTACTTACAATTTCCAAAATTCTTCTTCTTCTGCCAGAACGGGTTCTTCCACCTCTTGATAGCTTTCAACCTTTGAGCTGCATTATCAAGGTTGATGCAGGTGTTCACAATGGTCTTAAAGTTGTCAAGGGTTTCTCCAGTATGATGGAGGCTGTCACAAAGGGACAAGTCTCATCCCTCGCAGAAGAATCCCACTTTAGTGACATTCTCAGTTATTCTGGCTTTATAGGCAAGAAGGTGGTAGTTAGAGACATAGGTCTGGAGGTCTCTGTTCATTTTGAGGGCACAGACTTTGAACATGGTGGTCCCTGCCGGGTCTATGGCCCTAAAGGCATCCTTGAATTTGACTTTGAAAGCGGCCCAGGTTCCATAGCCGATGACTTGTCCAGCGGTGTTCAATCTGGTGGGGTCTTGCACAGCCCTCATGAAGTCTTCTTTCCAAGTGGCAGCATTGCCCTTAGTCATGAATGATAGAATGAAGATGACCTTCCTCTTGTCATCATTATAGATCTTGTCATTGTTATCAAGGTAGGCATGACAATTCAACATGAACCTTTCAGATTCATCGCGGTCTCCATCAAATTTGGTAGGAGTACCAATCTTGATTTCTATTTCTTTGTTTACGTTCTACGTGGTGTTCAGGGGTGGTATGAGTGGTAATGCGCTAAGGTTCAATGCTCCAATCAAAGCAGTTAATGAAGTTGTGGTGTCTGAGGACGTCACAGATGGCGATGTCCAGGATAAAACTTTCATCTTTTGTTATGACTAGGGTAAGTGAGCTGTCTAAGTCCAAATAGATGTTCTGCTGATAGCAAGATGGACATGGTTCTTCTCTTGAATGAGAGGTCAAAGGTTTCAGGCTAAGGCGAGTGTAGGCAACTCCCCTAGAATAGTAGTTCTTAGACAGCAAGATTGGAGACCTTGCTGAAGGACAAGTTCTAGGTAAAACCCAGTAGATTAAAGTGAAGAATACAATTGATGTATTACATGTCTATATAGTGAATATTCAAGCGGAGCTTGTAAATGATCTATCAAGATAATAAGACATGAGGCAGACAACCCTCACAAAAGCCTTAGCAATGCAGATGGTGAGAGAAATACACACCTTAGTACACCAGAACCAGAGCAGATTCATCCCCAAACGGTCTATCTTTGACCCAATAAGATTGGCATAGACTATGTCTGCATATGCTAACCTGATGGAGGAAAACAGTGTGATCATCACACTCGACTAAGAAAAAGCATACAACAGAATAAAACATGACTACCTATTTGACATCATGGAAACCTTTAAACTGCCACAGATGTTTATCAACATAGTGAAAAACCTATACAAGGCAGCCTTCACCTGTGTTGCAGTCAACAGATTCTTGAGCTCTCATTCTAGGTTACAAGGGGTGGTAGACAGGGCGATATCTTGTCATGCCTATTCTTCGACTTAGCAATTGAACTACTAGTGTTCATACTTCACAACCCACCTAAGATTGACAGTCTACCTTTAGCATGATGATAAATACTCAGACCTGGAGGATATCCTACAACGATGGTGCCTAGCATCAGGAGCCAAATTCAATATGGAGAAAACTGAAATATTACCTATTGGCATGAAAGATCATCATGCAGCGGTAGTGCAAGACCGGAAATTGAATGCTCTAGACGTGCCGTGGAGTGAGCAGGTCATGGTAGCACAAGATGGAAACCCAATAAGGACACTGGGAGCCTGGATAGGAAATGAGATAGAATACTTAGCCTCATGGAAACTGATACTATCAAAGATTGAAAAACACCTTGCGAGATGGAACACATGCCACTCAACTCTCAATGGGAAGCACCTAATAGTGCAAATGGTCATTGGTGGAATGTCACAATTCCTGACAAAAGCACAAGAAATGCCGAAGATGATAGAGAAAGTGATAATGAAACTAATTAAAGACTTTGTGTAGGACAAAAGAAAGATCTCACCTATCGGCCTAGGAAGGCCAGAACAGCCAACATGGAAAGGAGGTATAAACCTGCTAAACATTAGTACACAAAATAAAGCTATTGAAATTACTTGGCTAAGGGTGTACATGAATATGTCTAAGTCCCAACCAGCATGGGCCTTTGTGATGGACTCTATAATAAATGTCCTGAACCCTAATGGGATCACTGACAGTGCAGACATATGAACCTTCTTAACGTCCTGGGACTCTCCACTGCAAGGACCGAGAGCCAAGAAACTGCTGTGACAAATCACAGACATGCTGAAAGTTGCCTGAAAGCATAATATGAGCTTCACCCCACTGAAGATATCTGAAAACCTCAAGAACCAGCTCCCAGCTTGGTTGCATTTGGGAGCCTCCCCAAAAACCTATCATAAGACACGGGATGAATGTCTACAGAAGACACACAAGATTGTGTCAGTAAAAGATCTGAGATCAGCGGCCAACAGACTAATAAACAGCAAACTATATCACCCACACTCTAAGTGCGCCTGCAGTGAGTATATAGAAAACAGGCTAACTGATTATAAAAACCCACACAAGTGCGTGAATACTGCCCAAAGTATACTACATCTGTCATTCCACCTGTCACAAAGCTCATATAGTAAACTTGAATGATGATAATCCTCTGCCAGAAGAATATGATCTGTTTGGAGATAGGGTGGATGGCAAAGATGGCATTCCTCCAGACAATAGGTAAAAAATACGGTATTACCCTTGAAGGAACATAATAAATTTTTGCATCATGTCCTACACACAGAACATCATTTAAACATGAATTACTTTTTTTTGAATCACTTCCATCCTTGCAGAAACCTATGGCAATGCTACCACAAAGATCACTCACAATGCTCAAGTACATGAATGTAAGACAAGTCTTTCTCATCAGAGGTATGATAATAAGATAATATTCCCTGAGCCTTACATCTCAAGAACATTTACATCATTCAGTGTGATTCCCTCCAGCCAAAAACATGCAACAGCATGTGAGCCAATTCTTTGGTGTAAGCACGCTGGCTTACCTGAGTTCTCATAATCAGTACATATACTGTGGCTGATACTGAAAGCTAAGCTTTCAGTATTTCACCTTTTGGTGTAACGGTTATGTACAGGCGGCGGTCTGACCATGTTACATAAAACTTTTTTTTTTCATTCACTAGTTATGCTCATTTGTCTCTCACATTCCTTTCATCCTTCCTGATGTGGAGTCCATGAAGGCACTCATGGCCCACCTGAAAACCCCAGAGTATGAGTGTGTTGAAATTTTCATCTACACTCATTCAGAGACTGACCAGGGCAACATATGGGGTGGGTTTGAGGATGGCGATTTTGTGTGAAGGGGAAAAAATAAAGTCGCCACACTAGGCAATCCTGTCGCATATCCCATAGATGATGTGAGTTAGACCTATCCTTCTTTATGATGCATAACCCTTCATAGTTCTTTGCAGGGATTTTTGTCGGTGGGATAGAGGATTATGTTAGGAGGGCTACACTTTGGATGCTGATTTGCAGGCACACGGTACAGGAGCACAACTCATTCCAGCTGTTGAAAACTTGCATAAAAACAGTGAGTAACTTGTCTGTGCCATATTGGCAATGAACACTGTTTTTACAGGTATCAGGTGGAACATTTATTTGCTTTCGGTGTTACATTTCATGCATGCCTGACCATACCACTTACCACCTATGTCTGCCAGGTACTTGTTGAAGGTTGTGAGGCACAAGAAGTCATTTCCGACCTCCTTAATGCATGCTCTTGCATTGCAATGTATTTCTCCATCATACACATACACAATCCAACTGCCTTTCACCAGTGTCAGCCTATCATGATAGAGTACCATCAGAAAGTAAAGCACATGTCAACCACTATGGCCTCAATGACTATTTTAACATATACTTTCTTCCATGATGCCAACCGCCTGTTCGGGAACACCCTGCCCTACCAATGTTCGAACTGCAAGTGTGTGTATTCATGGAAGCACATCGTCTCCAACACCCTCAGTGCACTGAATGAAAGTAGGTTCATCTATCAGCACCTGAGCTGTGGTCATACTCTTGCATATACAATAGCACTTATCTCAAAATAGAGAAGCCTGAGCTCTTTCAACAGCATGGTCACCGTTGATTCTTGTATACTGCTCTTATTGCAAAAGACACAGACTTCTGCTGGGGCTCTTAACTTCAAGACCTGTTTACCTAACAATTTCCTTGAAAAAGTGCTGATGGCAGACCATCACAGTGGGCTCATGAGTGAAAACTGACAATAAAAATATTGCACAGTTGAATCCAAGGTGGATGTTAGAAATTGATGTTTGTGCCCAAGCAAATGTTGCAATTGGCAGGTTTGAGCAGGATAAAATCAATAAATGATGATCATGCTATTGAAAGAACTGACAAAATGCAGGTAAATGTGCCTTGAGGATTCGCTTCTGAATGTATTTATTGGGAGTGCATCTAACTGGTCTCAGCCAAGCGGTTAATACAGCAGAATCTAAATCTGTCTACGTGGGTTCAAAACCTGCTGAAGATGAATTTGCCAAGTGATCACCAGAGTCAAAATCTGTTTCTCTTGGACCATGCAGGTTTGAAACCTGCCAGTGATACAATTGATTTTCTATGAAAGCACACCTTGAAATTTGCTCATGGTCGGTTTGCTTGCAAGCTGATCCCAGTTGTGTTTAGCCAAGCGGCTGTTATCGCAGAATAAAATTCTGTTTCCATTGGAGTGCAACGAGTTTGAAACTTGTGGGATGTCACATTTTTTCTATAAGAACATGTCTTGAATATTTGCTCATACACAGCATCTCAGACATCGATCTTCATTGGTCTTGGTCAAGTTGTCGCCAGATTCAAAATCTGTTTCTCTTGAACTCTGCAGGTTCGAAACCTGCCAACAACATTTTTGTTCTATGAAATCATAACTTAACATTCCCTCATAGATATTTTTCTCACAAACTAATCTTCAATGGTCTTGGTCGTGTTACTCCCAAAATGGATTCAAAATCTGATTCTCCTGGATTGAGCAGATTCAAAACATCACTCTTTGATCAAAAGCACGATCCTCACCTTTAACATTAGATGGATCCATCTGATTGACCTGCCATCAGAACATATTCACATCTACATCATCAATAAATTTTGCAAACCATTTGACTCAATTGTCTGCAGGATGCATTGAGGATGCCTGCATAATGATATTGGCATTTGAAAAATTAGCAGAAATTCAGCGACCTGTCTGTTCAGGACAGCCAGGATGTCTAGTACAGTGATATTCTAATAGCTAATAGTTATGGCTCATAATGCTGAATCATACAGCGGTAGTGCTTCCACAAGGCAGAGCCAAAGTGCTTGTGAAAAGCAAGGTGTAATTTCATAGAATAAAAAAATTAGATTTCATACCTGCTCAATCCAGGAGAATCAGATTTTGAATCTATTTGTGGCAATGACATGTCAAGGAGTATTTTTATAGAAAATAAGATATGTCATTGACAGGTTTCAAACCTGCACAGTCCAAGAGAAACAGATTTTGACTCTGGTGATCACTTGACAATTTAATCTTTAGCGGGTTTTGAACCCACACGGACAGATTTAGATTCTGTTGTATTAACTGCTTGGCCAAGACTAGTTGAATGCACTTCCAATGAACTCATTCAAAAGTGAATCCTCAAAGCACATTTTTCTGCATTTTGTCAGTTCTTTCAATAAACATCATTATATAGATTACATACCTGCTTAGTTTGAGAGAAATATATTTTGACTCTGGCAACCACTTGAATAAGCTCAATAAAGAATCTCAGCCTTGACAAAATTGTATATTTTCACAACTGGGATTGGTCGAGTTGTCAATGTCCAAATGGACAGGTCTACTAGCAGGAAGCTAGAGTGACAAGCAGGGTTCTACTCTTGACTGAGAGATCAAGGTGTCTGGCTAAGGCAAGCTGCGGGGCGCAAAGATGTGGCATACACAGCATGTGTACTCGGGACAGTTCTTACAGATCTTTTGGAGATTGCTAAGTTGTTTTTTTGCTGCAAGAGTATCCAAAGAAGGGAGGACATGGGGGATGCCACGTGGTTCATCTTCCATCATGAGGAGGAAAAGGGAGGAGTTACAGACTTTGTGTTTTTGGTGGTTGTGAACAAATTCAGCAAGGGGGAGGTGCTCAGACCATTCCATAGGATTGGTTCTGCAATAGATGCAAAAATAGGTTTCTGATTCTTGGTTGAGGTGTTCTGTCTGATCATCGGTCTGGAGGTGGTATGTGGTAGATGTGGTGATCTTATATCCAAGGAGCTAAGTGAGTTCTTGAGAGAATTTTGAGATGAACTGCCTGCTGACTGCTGTAGCACTCAGATCGGCGTCGGGCACGTATCCTGCCAATCTCATAGGTGTCTCACATTATACTCCTCGGCACTCCTCTTACCTTCCAAGAGTTCTGTGCACTCATCCGAGTCATCCAAAGGTTGTACATCTCCTTCTGAGGCCTGTTTACACTTCTGATCCTCTGTACCATGTCCCATCCGTGTCCGTTCGACTTTGCTGGTGCATCTTCACTTTGTTTATCTTCTATTGATTATGTCGGAAAATTCAAAAATCCATTTTAAGCCATCATAATGGATTGAAATAGACAAATTCGGCTGCACTATTTTAATCCTGATGTAATAAGAGAGTCGTATTACAATAAAATTATTATTATTATTATAATTCGATTTGTAACAACGCTGGCAATAGAAATTTTAATGAATAGCGATACCTTTGCACTCCCCATTTGGAGCTTATTCGAACGTCGCAGAGCTCATTATAATATCTGCTACAATAATCATTAAAATTGCATTTGCAAGTCCCATGAGACTTGTTGCAATACTCCAAATGCGATTGCGAGAAGATTGTAACTTATTCACAACTGGCATTGTTCATAAATTGTATCATTGGACTGCTACTATCAATACAATATTATTCTATTAGTACTCAAAACAAGCTGTAGTCAAATGTCTAGATCAGCGGTAATATGTTATGAGGTCGCTGTGCAACCAGGGTTCAGGGTGAAACCTGTGCCAGTAGTAGTCAATTGAAAATTGAGCCAGCAGCCTGAGGGGCATGTCAAAATATGAAAAAAATGATCGCAAGTAAGGATAAACTCACCAAGACACTGCGAATGGTGGGCAATGACTTCGATCAGCATGGCTCGAGCTCGACGGAGGATCGACACACTGCAAATGGCGGGAACAACTCAGATCAGCATGGCTGTTACTCGAACGAGGATCGACACACTCACATCCTGCGAACGATGGGCAACGACTTGGATCGGCATGGCTGTTGCTCAACCGAGGATTGACAGACTCACTCACTGCGACTCCCCATCCAGAGTCGTCGAGTCTACATGCACTGCGAGTGAGCGAGAATGAGTGCTGCCTCTCATTCTTTTGTCACCTTCGGCGTCCTGGTGTCGTCCGCAAGTGTTCGTGCCATGTCAGCACTTGCTGGCGTGCATTGGGCGTTTGCGCATGGTGCTGGTGGTGTTGTATTATTAAGTGACAGTCTGGTTCAGGCAACAGAGTGAAAAAAGCAAACAAGTTATGCAAGGCTGATGTAATCGATTGCAATGCGTCTGACTGGACACTGTAATAAGTAGAACATGATGCAACAACTAACTAATACATCTTGCGAAGCAATTGAATATCATTTCTTCTGACGGACAGACTTGCAAGAGACTTGATTAGCCACAGCCTTCTTTTTCTTCCGTCCTCGAGTATGACCCTCTGCATCTACGGTTTGAGTAACCCCTTCATCGAGCTCTGTGTCACCCACCATCAGTAACAAGTGAGTTCTGAATCTGATTGGTGATTGCAGGAGCAGGCAGTGGCATCGGAGGAGCACTGGAACCATCGGAAGGTAATATTTCAGAAGGCATGGTCCGCGTGGATAACCTTGGAGTCGATAGTGGTGAATTCAGAGCGGACTGGGTGATGTCAGTACCCTGAGCAAGGTCACCCACAGGGGTAGAATCCAAATCATGGTCAATGTCGTTAGATTGCAAGCCAGCCATTGCAAGCGCCATCTGCGCAGTAAAGTCTTCCCCATCGGGTGCATCAACGGGCAGCTTCGCAGCTCCAAAGACATGTCCCTCGATGTGTTGTCTAATCTTCATGAGATACGGAGCATCCCAACAACACACCAGAATCTTCTTGAAGCTGTAGAATAGATTTTTATACTGAATCCCCGAGCTTTTGCCATGGCCGTCTTGAGAGAATACTGTATCTGGCGATAAAAGAAAAATAGCCTGGGATAAGGAGTACTTAGCGATGACAAGAGTGATAAAATAAACCGCTTACAATTGTAGTACTCCACGCAATTGCTCCGGGTGTTATGGCAGATACTCCCCAATTCTGAAAGTTCCTGGGTGGCCCACCCTTCTTGACAGACGTAAGGGATGCTTCGCCCATTAAAACCACTTTCAGGATCTGTTCAAAAGACATAGTTGTTGTCAATAAGCTGTATACAAATGAGGAAATGGCAACATACCTGAGCCAAGGGCTTCCAGTTACCGAATACAGTTGAATTGCTAGTATTGATGATGGCATTTGGAAAGAGAATGGGAGGAAATAGTGGGTAGGTACGGCTTCCGGGTGTAGTGCCTAGCAACCTACAAAGCTTGTCGATGGTGTCTCACTTTGAAGACATGACAAAGTAATCAGAGCTTAGCCCAAAAATGCGACCAGCAACTCGTCACAACTTGATGAGTTCGGAAGACCGACCTGCTTCAAGTGCTTGTTGTAGCTGGACGATGAAGATTAGCAAATATTGAAGTCAATCAATGATATACATACGTACAGTCTTATGAAAATGATTTAAGGGCACAAGATGGTGCAGGTGATCCGGGAGTACACTACGTAGCTCGGACAATAATGTGTCTGCTTCTGCAGCTGAGTTCGCATAGTGAGCCGGTCGGTCAAACGGCAAACCAGGGGTCGAGGGAAGAGTCTTCTTTAGTAGCTCGGTGCTGGGTGGGTACATCTCGTACATGATGCCATACTTCTTAGCGAACATCTTCACTTCCTCGTCAAATGCTAGAAGCTGGGAGGGTGCCTTGGAGGCTTTGCGAGAAGGTTTGTTCGCCTCCAAGATTGCATTCTTTTCTTCCAAGAGTCGATTGCGCTGCTTGATGGCTTCCAACTGGCCTTCGGACGAGCACAGGTGGAGCACAGACAGGCGAATTGGTTCCACGGGATCAAATGTTTCGTCCTAGACCTAATACAATCATGAACGGAGCGCTCTTGAGCTTCTCCAACCCATAATCATGAACGGAGCGCTCATGAGCTTCTCCAACGCACCTGGTACTATCAGAAGTAGGTAAGCAAGCTTTCCAGTCCATGATCATGAATACAGTACTCACCAGACAGTCACCCATAATCATGAACGGAGCGCTCATGAGCTTCTCCAACGCACCTGGTACTATAAGAAGCAGGTAAGTGAGCTTTCTAGTCCATAATCATGAACGGAGTGCTTATGAGCTTCTCCAATGCACCTGGTACTATAAGAAGCAGGTAAGTGAGCTTTCCAGTCCATAATCGTGAATAGAGTAAAACTCACCAGACAGTTACCCATACTCATGAACGGAGGACTCATGAGCTTCTCCAATGCACCTGTCGTATTAACACTAACAAAAAGCAGGTAAGCTTCCCAGTCAGTTATGAACGGAGCACTCACCTGATAGTTTAATTGCTCATCAGCGTCTGAATCTTTAGCGCACCTGGCATGTTAGGGAGCAGGAGGTCTTACTAGAACTAACCATAACCTTGCAATGCAAGATCATGCATATGAATTGTCAAGTATATGATGACATAAGAGAGTGATTAAGATAACACTGGCGTAATCAGTATACATGGGAGTCTTTGTGAAGTTTCATGTGAAGGAACATATCAGTGTCGATTGAATCGACAACAAGGAAGTCACCAGGCTGAGAGCGATCCTCAAGCAACAGCGCCCCCCTGATAATCGATTCAGTGAAAATAAACTCACTCTTATGCTGAGGTTGAGCTCCAACTCGCCATAAACCCAGGAGCCTGTCCTTCAAAGGTCGATTTTGAATGGGGGCATCACAAGGTTGAATAAGAGCCATGGGGTGACTTGTGCCTTCAACTAAGCACGTGAATATGAATATCAAGCGACCAAAGATGATCCTGTCTTGAGTCCTGATGATGACGGAGTCATATCTTGGGGCATTGTGAAACATCGGGGAACAGCGGAGGTAGTCTGTCGATGTCCAAAAATCAACCATCGACTCGAAGTTTGCTTTCAAGTACCGGAATTCTGTTACCTGCATGTGCGGCACAAATCAAAGTATTAGCGCTGTAGCTGGCTTATCAATATGAACGAGAATCTCACTATATTGGCACTTAATTCAAGTGCAACATGTCCATTTCGTGCAATGACAGGTATCATGTTGAGAAAGCGGTTAAGTTTGGTATGAAACTGATGAAATGCCGGGTCTTCAAGGTGTGCTTGCTGAATGGCATGTATCGACGATGCACACTGACATGAACCAAGCTTGATATGAAAGCTGGACTCCGGTCCAGGCGCGTTCAGAACTTCATCATCGGAATCTGAATCATCAAGATCACTCGCTTCTTTCCTTGCATTATAGGCATCAAGGTCGTTGATGCGATAGCGAATCCATGCAGATACAAGGCTCCAATGGTCCGCACGTAAGATCTATTAGTATTCACAGTAATCAATGCAATGCGCTTTCTCGTTTGGTTTGGTATTGAAATTCCGAGTAACGCCTTTGGCCTTGATATCGTCAAAAAGGTGAACGCCCAAGTGATATTTTGGAAAATCCCAACTCTTTGATTCACATTCAGACTCGGAAATATATTTCTATGGAGGATCCATCAGCCGTTTGATTCAGACAGCGCTAGCATGTCAGTGAAGCACAACTTATGTCCATGAGTCTTGAAAACTCGTCAAGAGTGGCTCGACCGGCAGCAAGGGTCTGTGTGGTATGAACCTCAAGAGCTGCGAACATGTCTACATCTAAATGGGCTCGAATACATTGAAGGAGCAGATATCCAGACTTGTGTGTTTCAGGATCGAGTACGTCATGGGCAACAAACAGAATCAACTACATGTAAAGGGACATCAATTAGAATTGAGATCTCAAGAGTGTCCGAGTCGATCACCTTTAATATGTCTTCATGCTTTGTCCCATCAGCGAAGCTAACTCCCATGACCTCCTTGAAGTGGTTGAGATTCCTCCACCTTGGCACTACTGCAAACCTGAGGAATGCTTATAATAGATGTTTACGATGAAACAAAAAAAAACAGACCCTTCATCAATTTTAGTCGCAGCGTGTCTACCAACTTCATTGACACATTTTTGCAGCTCGATCCACAAGTGTTTTCCCCACAGTCCTTCATGGTGAGTATGTAGGCGGTCAAAACAAAGGGCATGAAAGATGTCCAGAAGCTTTGATAGATTGAGAGAGTTCTGTTGAGTTATGCTGTGAACTTGATTCCAGAAATATGGGATTCAAATAATACTTACTTCGACATCTCTCAACGACTGAGACTTCAGCTTCTTCTCTCACTTTGCCTTGGTGTACTTCCTTCTTGCCTTCCTGAGCAAGCAAACAGCATCGTGACGTGTGCGAAGTGGCCAGGTCTTCAACAGGTTATGCAACTCGGCGCGCGGAACCAAACAAATTGGACATGGAAATTTGCCCATGACTCCACGGATCAGGGACATAATGCATCTGCAGACATTACATGTTAGCAACAATGATAGATGACACTCCAGACTGTACACACTGTTCCTCGTAGTCCGCAGACAAGATCGGAACGATAGGGAACATAAGGCGTTGAAGTTCATCCCAACACTCCACCCATCCACCACATTTCCTCTTCGATCTAAGACACTTGAGTATTCGCTTGAAGGACTCGTGCCAAACTGCAGCTTTGAAATCCGCAAATTTCTGTTTTCCCGACCTCAAGGGATCATCTTTGACCTTGAAAAAAATCAATGTTAGTTAAACAAAAATGAGATGAGATAGAATCACAATACAATGGGGAGCCAGGCGACAACTTGACCGCCACCAATGCCTTCACCATTTCGGATGGATGCAGGGAGGTTTGAAATACAGGCAATCACAGGGTAGCCTTTTTCACGACCAAAGGAAGACAACTTTGTCTTATCTGCGTAGAGGATGAATGCGAGAGGCTTTGCATGGCTTTGCATAGCTGACTGGATGTATTACACTGAGTCGCTTCAACTAATGGTGCACTGCTCGACACATACCTGAGCCTCCCAAAAAGTATCCACAGTCCAAGGCTCGTCAATAAATCTCACAAATGTATTACCGTCAAACTTTGACAGGTGTTGAGCGTCGAAGGTAAATTGAGGGCCAAGATAAGGATCGCGAAGAAGGTCGCACACCCAGTCCCATAAGTCCCGGTAGTAGAGAGTGAATTCTTGATCAACTCCATCGTAAGGCACTCGAATTGTTCGCTTTTGAAACTATCAAAACACGCTTGTCAGACAAGTTAAAATGAAAAATAGAGATGACCTTACTGGTGTTAGACGATGGGAAATAGCACTCCACATGTTCCGAATATCTTTGTAGTTGCACAGGCTGAAAGGTTCCTGCTTCGAGTGATGCAAAAGGTCAATTAGCCGCTCAATTTGAGGCTGGCTGAGAGTGGCTTCATGAGCAAGTTCAGCTACCTCAAAGTCCAGCCGACATCGAAATGGCGCCCAAGGTTGCGCATCAGGAGTTGGTGGGTCTTGCAAAAGGTCGCGCTGAAATGTTGAGAATGTTTGTGTCTGTGCTGGGATTCCAGAGTTAGGGTGATACTCGGTCTGAATGTCGTCAACATTGTGTCGATGTTCTGAGCCATCTACAGATGGTTCATGTGATGAAGGTATGCGATAAATATCTATCAAATGGCGGCTAGTTATAACATCGAAGATAAGGATGGTCTTTTTTGGCTCACCTTCCTCCTCAAGATCCATCCACTGGTCAACATCTGCAACTGGCTCATCTGAAATGTACGCATTCAAACTCTCTGCCTCAGGCTGATTCGACTCGTCGGCTCCATGGTGTGCATCGATTGGTATATTTACTATAGTTGAGTGTACATTAATATGTCCAGGGATCTTATTAAGACTGAATGAGAATGAACGCACCTGAAGGTCCATGATAAGTGTTCACAATGTGATTCCGGTCCTCCTCAAAGTCCCTTGCACGTTTTGCACAGGTGGTGCGATGTGTCTTGAAACCACGCAGCTTGAAAGATTTACTACAGAGGTCGCATTGGGCCACCTCTGCCATGTTGGTCCCTGTATTAATAGTTTAATTCATGAGTACTGGAAGCAGCTTTAAGGCGTAATACTTACTGATCCGTTTGACCAACTCAAATGAGAAACAACAACGGCGAGTTTAATCTATATTGGTCACGTCTGAATCTCATTGCAACTGCTTGACACACATGTACAAAGCATTACGATACCTTGCAATGATGCGAGGTACCATTACAATTTTAATATTATATTTATTTTAATGACCTGCTATTACAATTGTGGTGGGAAATTTCCGACATATTGCTTAGGGGCACATACATCATCGGCCCATTGAAAGCTTGATTGATATGTATAGCTGCGTGCCTCATGCGCTATTGCATGCATATCTTTGTAGCAGCTCGCCTTGAGTCTTATTACATTTCGGATAGCTTATCTCGCTACTGTTCTTGCCTATGCAGTTTCCAGACCTTCATGCTGTAGGATATAATCTGATTCACTAGTTACTCGCATTTCACTTCACTTCCCTTGCTATGAGTCATAGTTAGTAGAGTCGCTTTCGGATAGTTATACTTTGCGCAATCGATCCTTCTTGTTCATTTGGAATGATTGTTTGGCTTGACCACTGCCATTTCCCATCTCAATATCTTTGAGTTCTTTCAATAGACTTTGCATAGTCGTACTTTAGTACTCTCGCAAGTCTTATACTTAGACATACTGACACATCTTCAGAACTTCAAAAGCACCTTGGATGACTTTCCATTCTCTCATCCTCAATCTTAACAGACCTCTCTGCACTTATATTTTAAGAGGTAGTTCTACAGGCAGTCTCTGTGGGACGACTTACACTCGCACTCTGAGTTCTGAGGTGATCACTTTCTAAGTGTCCACACAGGATCTACTCTTTACACCGCAATCCGAGATAACCTTATTGTGGAATCTAAAATGTTTGAAGACATTCTTAAAAAAGAGTTTGACTACTCCTTCTGATGTAAAATCTTGTTATAATGAGTAATCATTCTTTGCTTCATAAGGCCATGGTCTACCATGACCATGACTGAGTCGAAGCCCCCAGAGGGCAGACAGTCAGTGATGAGACACAGATTTTAACTCTGGCGACAACTTGACCAAGACCAATGAAGATCAATGTCTGAGATACCGTCTATGAGCCAACATTCAAGGCACGTTCTCATAGAAAAAATGTGACATTTGACAGGTTTTAAACCTGTCGCATTCCAATAGAAACAGATTTTGATTCTGTTGCGACAACCACTTGGCTAAAGCCAACTTTGATCAGCTTGCAAGCAAACCAACCATGAGCAAATTTCAAGGTGCATTTTTATAGAAAACAAGTGTGCAGGAAAGTGTGGGTTCGGGTTTGCACAGGAGTTAATTGTTGGACAAATGATGAACAAGGATAGGGAAACTGATAGTGCTCTATACTCCTTGATGCATATATAAAAATAGGCTCATTCCTGCCCAGCACGGTTCTGAGTGTCACAGCAAGATGATGGTGGTTAATTTGTCAAGAGAGAAAAACATACATGAACTATGTAAGTAATGTCAAGCGCTAAAGCAAACTGAGAAGCGAAGTGAGTGCGTGATAATATGTAATATAAGGGTCCATGACATAGCATTATGGAATGTGTGTGCATAGTGCCAGCAATACTGTCAGAATTCACAGAAATAGAATAGAAATATGCACCAACGAACCGAATGGACATGGAATGGATGGACAAAGGACGAGCATGACTCTGTTATGACAGTCACATGGCTAAACACAACTTTGATCAGCTTGCAAGCAAAGCGACCATGAGCAAATTTCAAGGTGTGTTTTCATAGGAAAAAAATGAATTTTATCATTGGCAGGTTTCAAACCTGCACAGTCCAAGAGAAACAGATTTTGACTCTGGCGATCACTTGACAATTTAATCTTTAGCAGGTTTTGAACCCACACAGACAGATTTAGATTCTGTTGTATTAACTGCTCGGCTAAGACTAGTTGAATGCACTTCCAATGAACTCATTCAAAAGTGAATCCTCAAGGCACAATCTCAGCCTTGATATATTTGTATTTTTCCTCATTCCCCAGGTCATTAGGATGAAACTTGCAAGTTTGATGTGTAATCTGCTCTTCTTCTTCTTCAACAGAATCAAGACCTTGAGAAAGAATTAAATTGTTCTTATGCTGATCCTTCCAAGTTTGCATCGAGATTTTGGTCATATATCAAACTCTGTGTCAAAAATTCTCGCATTCACCTAGCAAAAAAGGATGCATGAAACCAACAGCAATGTCAATCAAGCTTTAGATCATCAGTGTTTGCTTGCTATACATTCATGTGGAAATGTGAAGGTGTGATTTCATTATTCATACAATCAAAATAAAAATGTTATTGTCAAGGTGTGTTTTTATAGAAAATAAAATTCATTGTGAGCAGGTTTCAAACCTGCACATTCCAAGAGAAACAGATTTTGACTCTGGTGATCACTTGACAATTCGATCTTTAGCAGGTTTTGAACCCACACAGACAGATTTAGATTCTGTTGTATCGACTGCTTGGCTAAGACCAGTTAGATGCACCCTAAATGTGCCCATTCAGAAGTGAATACTCAAGGTACATTTATCTGCATTTTGTCAGTTCTAATATTAATTTTCAACATCCCCCTTAAGTCCAATCATAATCCTTCAAATGATGAAAATATTATACCAGCAGTGTTGGATTGGACAACAGATGGACATGTAATGTAGGGCGCACACAGAAATGCAGTGCTTGGTATGGGACAGGATGTGATTTCATAAAATCAAAAATGTTATCATTGGCAGGTTTCAAACCTGCGCAGTCCAAGAGAAACAGATTTTGACTCTGATGATCACTTGCAATTTCATCTTTGACAGGTTTTGAACCTGTCACAGACAGATTTGGATTCTGTCATATTAACTGCTTGGCTAAGACCAGTTAGATGCACTCCCATTGAATCCATTCAGAAGTGAATCCTCAAGGTACATTTTGTCAGTTCTAACATTAATTTCTAACACCACCCTTGAGCTCAACCATATGTGATCCTTCTATTGTCAGTTGTCACTCATGACCCGGTTGTTAATCCCAAGACATCACGAACATCATTGGCCCACCGTTGTGATCTGCCATCAGCACTTTTTTTGAGCAATTGCTGGATAAACAGGTCTTGAAGTAGAGGCCCAGGAGAAGTCTGATGTCTTTTGCGATAAGAGTAGAATAAAAGAATCAATCGCAGCGACCATATTATTGAAAGAACTGTCATATCCCGCGTTCCGGATCCGGACCTATCACACCCATCATTTCCGGATTTCCGGATCCGGCCGACTTCTATGTATCGTCCGGATCCGACCCGCATCTAACCTCCGTGCCTTATCCCTTTGGTATTTCCCTTATCAGTTAGTACGCTTTATTTTCTGTCCCTTATTCATTTCCGTCTTCATTTTACTAAGTTCCGATAGACTAGTAATAGTCGTCCCATATGTTTTATCCATAGCTTGACATAGCCTTGCACTGCACTTACTGTTCTCCGTTATGTCCTCAGTAGTATATAAACCCTGTACAGTCTCTGTAGTTTCCTCAGTTCGAATATTATCTTAGACTCTGCTCATTCTCTCCTCCGTCCGACTTGAGTATCTCTCTCGTCGACCTCCGCTCGTCTTAGGATTGATTCCTATAGACTTGTCACCTCTGCCTCTACCTTTGGTAGTCCTCCGCTGTTTCCTTTCTAGTTCAGACTTCGTCCGGATTAGTCTTATCTCTTGTTCCCGAAACGTCCGCCGGAATTCCCGCGCATCGGACATCGGACTCCGGACATTGCCCGACGCCCTCCGGACATCGTCCGGTAACCTTCGGACATCGTTCGACAGCCTTCGGAAGTTAGGGGCATGTACTCGGGTAAGGGGCGCAGTGCACGAGCTGAAGCCAAGCCCTTCGGATCCGACCCTTGAGCACGTTCTTAACAAGAACTGACAAAATGCAGATAAATATGCCTTGATGATTCACTTGTGAATGGGTCCATTGGAGGTGCATCTAACTGTTCTTAGCCAAGCAGTTAATATGACAGAATCTAAATCTGTCTGCGTGGGTTCAAAACCCGCCAAAGATGAAATTGATCAAGTGATCCCCAGAGTTAAAATCTGTTTCTCTTGGAATGTGCAGGTTTGAAACCTGCCAGTTGCAACATTTGTTTTCTATAAAAATGCACCTTGAAATTTGCTCATGGTTGGTTTGCTTGCAAGCTGATCAAAGTTGGCTTTAGCCAAGTGGTTGTCGCAACAGAATCAAAATCTGTTTCTATTGGAATGCGACAGGTTTAAAACCTGTCAAATGTCACATTTTTTCTATGAGAACGTGCCTTGAATGTTGGCTCATAGATGGTATCTCAGACATTGATCTTCATTGGTCTTGGTCAAGTTGTCGCCAGAGTTAAAATCTGTTTCTCTTGAACTCTGCAGGTTGGAAACCTGCCAACAACAACATTTTTGTTCTATGAAATCATAACTTAACATTCCCTCACATAATTCAGTAAATATTTTCCATATTATACGGACAGCCGAAGTTGAGATACTTCCGAGTGAGACAGGTCATCCGAGGTGGGCCCAAATGGCAAGTGAGTGCTGTTAGAGTCGGTCGGGCCTACATGGATATTGCTGTTCAATATTGATGGATGGGCCAGTATGTGGTATATAATACAATTTCAGTATATACAGATGGGCCGAATCAGGACTGATAGAATCAAGATCTTGGCAGATACGAATGGGCCCAAGTGCATACAGTGCATGAGATGGTATTGTAATATAAGTAGGGTATACACGAGTGGGCCTGGTACATGACATTGGATCAGGATATCGGTAGACACGACTGGGCCTGACAAGGTCAGTACAAGGTATGGTATTCGAATCATGGTATACATGAGTGGGCCTGGTCATGACATAGGTTCGGTATTTCGGTATATACGGCAGGCCCAGATCAGTCAATACATGGCATGGGATTGGTACCCACACGAATGGGCCCAGGTAGGTCAGTACATAGCATGGAGTTAGGATGTCGGTAGACATGAGGGGGCCCGGTTATGTTCTAGCACATATATCTGTATGTTCGGGTGTACCGAGATTACGAGCGCGGCGGACAGGAAATGGCCCAGTGTGTTCTAGAATAACATCAGGGTGCATATGTCAGCCTATTCACAAGGGATCGCAGCACCATATTGGTAGATACGAGCAGGCCGAGATATCTCAGTATATGGCACACAATTGGGATGTCGGTAGACCCAAGGTGAGACTTAGGTGGATGAATGGGACCCGGATGTGTTCCAGCGCAAAATATCGATACAAACCGGTGCAATGCATTACATCGGTATTTTGGTAGGTCATGTTGGCAGTATATCCGGATATATTTTGATACCGCACCCATTCACATGCCAATAGATGTGCCGAAGTCACAAAATACACACGACCGAGATTCTATACAACATCACAAATAGTTATTTTCGCATATCAAATAACCACCGAAGGATGCACCAGATGATAAGGAAGAGCTGGGATATCCCAAGGGTACTCAACTATGACGTCACTACCAATGATTTACTAGCCTTATATATTCAGGAGATATTCATGGGCGTCCTTTTGTATGACTCTATTGTAATCCGTCATGACGCTGGTCAATGACAGTAAATGTACATGCAAAGTAGTGGGTAAGCATACATGTATGTAATATATATAACTACAGAGTACAAATTATTTTTTTGGGGACCCGCCAGTCGGGAGACTAGATAGGTCAGAGCACCCGCTCAAGTTGTGGTGATCGAGGGATCCTTGCCCTGCAGAGGCAGAATTATTCTCGGTAGTTGCTGGAGGAGCCGCAGACAAATCCCAGGCAGTGGTGAGATTTTTGCTGAGTTCCGATATACTCGGATCCAAAGGTTGAGGAGCTGCAAAAGGGGGGTGAAGCCATGTCCCGGGTATCTGGCCATATGGGTGTCCATGAACGGATGGCCCTGCAGAAGGGGGGTCGAAGGACGTCGAATGTCAGGGGATCTTCATGGCCTTGAGTGCATTGGCCATGTATCTGATCGATGCGACGTTGCCGCAGGTTTTCATCTCCACATCCTGAACCCTCTCCTCAACACTCTGGATCTTGTCCTCCATCGCAACGAACCTGGCGGCCCAGTTGTCATCCAAGGCGATGAACCTTGAATCCATCTCTCGATGAAGGGCATCGGTGCGATCGCCCGAAGTCTTGAACAACACCTCGAACTTACTGCCGAGAGCATCAATTCGGAGGAGCAGGTCCCGATTTGTCAGCTGTTCCATGGATTGCGGGATGGGGGTATTAAACCCGATCCGAGTAGATGGTTCGACGCGGTCGAAGGCAACGCCCATGTCGACGTTGAAGTCTGCAGGACTGGGTGCCGGTTGTTGCAGGTGTTCTACCACACAACATTAATGTGGAAATACAAAGAAAAAAACACCAGACATACCAATATCTGGATGAAACTCTGCGTTAACATGTTTCTCAGGAGATGTTGGGAGTGCAATGGCCAGGGAAAGTGGTGCGACTGTTGCTTGTTCTGGGAAAATCAATACCAAGAACAAAAAAAAGTGAAAAAGTGCTTACTGACATCAAGAACACTGTCACCATCAGCATCCTCATCTGACTCCATATGAGGAGTCGGTGGTGTTGGAGATCGCGGCTGGACCTTTGACACGGAGCGTGTTGACCGTGTACTCATGGGCACCTTGGGTCGATCTATCGACTTCGGCAAAGGAGCCGGTGCGTCGGTCTTCTTCTTGGCCTTCTTTGCCTTCTTGTTGGCAGCTGCAGCTGCCTTGGCCTTGCGTGCGGCGACCTCCCCTCGAAGGACAGTGCCACATTCAGGACCTGGTTGACGGCATTTTATCTTTCAGCCGTCACAGTTGCCACATGTCTTCCTCACCTCGCTGGATTTCTTGGCGAGGATGGCGGTGCAAGGAACATTGTCCTTGATGCAGTGTTCGCATGGCACACCGAAGATGCGGACCGATGATGTCTCTTCGGAAGACTCGGCATCCTCAGCATCCGATTCTGAAGAAGACTGGTAACGTTAGCGCAAGATTATGTGGATTTCGGTATGAAACATACCTCGGCTTTAGAAAGCAAGCGGTCTTGCACAATTGAGGGCTGATCACTTGGCCCAACTGTTGGTTTTCTCTGACTTGCGTGTTAGTTAAGGTGAGACTGTGAGATAAGAACACATACCTTTACAAAAATGACATCCTGAGTTGGGATGTTGTCATCATCCTCGACTACAACCTTCTTTGGCCCGTGTGGGCTTCATCTTCTTCCTGGGTGGGGCTTTACTGGCATCCAGCCGAGTCTTGCTCAACGGTTTGGCATTCCGGATGATAACCTCTGGGACGTT
This sequence comes from Suillus plorans, assembly GCF_016647745.1. NCBI lineage: Eukaryota > Fungi > Basidiomycota > Agaricomycetes > Boletales > Suillaceae > Suillus > Suillus plorans. The sequence goes on from NW_024537399.1 coordinate 483,866, forward strand.
GTTGTCCTCGGATTCTGACGTGCTGGCCTTCTGTTTGGTCGCAGTACCTTGCACAAAAAGGTCGTGCTTCGTCTCGGTGATGGGAGGCGCCATAATTGGTGAGGCAGCATGCTCTTCGAAAGAGACTTGTGCCGACGATGGAGCCGGCGCAGGTATGGGTCCCAGTGCAGTTGTAGATGCGGGTGGGAGTTGGTATCCAACAGTCTTCTGGTATAGGGGATGGGCATGGATGCGGATGTCATCATCCGAGATTGATGACCAGTCCGGCAGCCCCTTCAACCTCCCGTTGAGGCTCTTGTCCCTGATCTCAGCAGCACAGGATAAGAGTATCGGCGCAATGGCAGTGGCGGTGCGACCATGCTGCGAGAATGTGGTCGCCTAGAATAGGTGCATTAGTCCGGTGATCAAAACAGGAACTTTGAACAATGACTTACCAAATTCACGGCAATCTCGTGTGCCAAAGTCAAAGCAGCCAGATTGTCTTCTGCGAGTTTTTGCGACCTTTTAACAAGGAGCAAAATCTTGTCAGTTATGGCATTCAACGCCTGGTTTGAAACCTCGGAGGTTGACATGATGAATGTAGCAGGTATTAAAAGTGAAGTGGTTGCGGGTACGGGTAATGGATATCAAAGTTCGGGAGAAAAGGCAGAGTCCAAGTTTGGACACGGTATATATAGGGAAGAACAATTTGGGCCACAGCGGTGCCGATGGAATTTGCCGATGCCTTATGCCCATTGTTCCTAGATGTAATGGTGCCACAGAGTGTTGAAATCTCAGCTCTTGCTGGGACAAATATCAAACAATAATGTGGAGAAGTCCGACATCATTGACCGCATATTCACATCCACATTTCAAACTATTGCGCACCACCTGTTCCCTATTTAACCCACCTATTCCCCACCCGAACATCGTGAACATAATCCCTGCATCATGTCACCCCGAAAAGTCTGGTTTTCGACACCATTGACAAGTGAAGAGCCGGACCCTACCTTGGCCGGTGAGTCCCTTGCCGGTGCTCTACGAAAGAAAGCCTTGGCAAAATGGTGGGGTAATTTTGTACCCATAGACCAGTGGACACTGCTGAACGTCCGGCATAAATTTAAGGATTTGCCATTTCGAAGTAAGTGCCTTCTTCGGCAGATCTTGTTCACAGCATAAGCAAGCTAATTCAATGCTAGAATACGATATGACTCCGGAAACTCGGATCGATACTCCGGATAGTCACTTGGGAGATTCAACTCCTGACGTCTACGACCGCAACTTCGCCGGAGTGGAGGAGGCCATTCATGAACTCTCTGGTAAACATTTTCCGTAAACTGATGTCTACAGTCTCACTTATTGATATATTTTCAGCGATGTTTGAAGATGATTGGGTTAAGTCCCGATCTCAACCTCCATCGGTCGGATCACCTCCAACGACCGAGTCAATAGACGAGGTGGAGGAGCTGATGGACTGTGATGGTCCTTTGTATGATCTTGGGTGGGATGGCATTTCTGCTGTCTCACAGGAGGTCAGACCACCATCCGAACAAGGTATGGCTGCTTGTGAGTGTTTGGTCTGTGTCCGGATGGGATGACTGACCCTGTTGATTTGAAGACAATGGGCCAATTTATGATCTCGGATGGAGCGGATTGATGTATCCGACTCTATCTGCGATTGATCATTCGGCTACACATGTCCGATCGCCATCCTTGGACAGCACACGCGCTTGTAAGTCGGTTTATCTATATTTCGGTCGATATCTTTGGCTAATAGAACATTGTAAAGTGGATGGCATCAATCAAAGTCCTATCTACAATCTCGGTTGGACATCGGACCCTATACCGCCATCGGTAGTATCTGCGGATGAGATTGAATACGGCCCTGTATACGATCTCGGATGGTTGTGTACCGTGATGTTGCCGGAGGAAGCCGAAGCCATTGATGACAACAACGACCTGGCGTATGACCTCGGCTGGGCTGCGACAACGGAAGAGTCGCCGGCGGCAGACAACAATGTTATTGATCTAACCATAGATGAGACACCCGAACCCTCTGCACGGCTCCCAATGGAGGAAGAGGTTATAGACTTGACCAAAGAAGATTCCCCTGTTTATGATCTCAGATGGGGATCTATGGCCGATGGCAAAGAAACAGGTAAATGCATGCGAATTTTATTTGAACATCGATTGAACATTTCCGACAGCAAAATCTGGGTGTTCGTCACCCATAAGGATGGATATGGATGTTCACAGTACATCTCCGTCAAATCATGCGAGGGAGGCCGAGGACAAGATCTTCCGGATGAATCGTCTCATGAAGGTGATTGGCAATGACATGAGTGAGTCTGATGTATTATCCAGCGACGATCATTCTAATCGATTTGCAGCCGATGAACATGTCCATGCAATTGTTGAAAATGCCGTCTACAGATTGAAAGATTCCCGCATTCCTGATCAAATACTCTTCGACAACAGGCGCATTTTTGGGATGTTTGCCGACTCGCGAAACTGAGTCACTGACGTAGGCCTGGACATCTGCAAGTTGCACGGCATGATTCAGCTTCAGCGTCGGCTGTTAAGAACTGCTGATAGTGTCATAGCATCTTTGGAAGATAACGATGATTAGATGCAATTATATTATGGGAGTGTCGGTAGTATACATGTTGTCTTCGTCTGTTTAATTGAATTATGCCGCATATAGAGGTGGTATACTCAATACATGAATGTACGGCCGGTGATAATTCACATTCAAATTATGTCAGATATAATTCAACAGTCCGTTTCAAATGCAACACCAACATTAGCACCATTCCTAGCAAACACTTATGACCTGATGAAGTTTGCTGCATATCTGGAGTTCGGCTTCTTGGATCGTTTGGGTGGGAGATCCGTTGCCTTGCTTCTTGTGCGTTTTGCGGGCGAGTCCTGTAATGCATCCTTGGCAGGACGTTTATGGCCTTTTGTGTTCAACCGAACTCTTTTCTCCTTCGGTTGTTCTAGCCCGTCTTTGGGACCATGTTGCCTCCCGCGCTCTGGTTTATCGGCAGTATGTTTGGAAACAGCTTCCTTGTCAACATCGTCCGAGCACTCGGCTAAATTCTTCCATAATTTTCCCCCAGGACAAGACACCGGTCCTACCCTCTGAGGATTGTCTAAAGGCGTCGGTGGTTCTTGGGAAGCTGATGGCTCTGGCACTCCCACTCCCAGTGTTACGTCCACAGCTTCTGAGACACTATGCAATGCAGTCGATTGTGCTAGGCGCGTTTTTGCTGGCTGTCTGGTTGTGATATTGGATACCACATCCCCTCCAACAAACTCCCGTGCGGATTCTTGACGAGTGTTTGATGATCCAGAAGCCTTCCCGGGTTTTGTTTTACCTCGGGACTTTATGATCGGCTGCCTATTCCTATGTTCAGCCGTGTGTGTCCATGTCCGAGGTGTGTTGTTGTCATCGCCCGAACTATCTGATTGGATGACCGCCCATTCTGCAAACCTCCTGACCGGTTTCGACAGCTCTTCATCCTCACAATCTTCATGATACTCCTTAGGCCATCTTACGGAAGGTTTGATTTCCTTGTCAGATTTACTCCACCACCCGTGGAACTCAAATGTCGCATCTCGGCCGTGCTCCTGTTGGTCGTACCAGAATTCCAACAACTCGGTGGCCTCTTGTCTGTTCATCCGAGAGGGCTCCTGAAGTTTTCTTCCATCGGGAAGATACAGCGGTGGGATAAGCTCCTCCTGCCTCGGTATTACTTCCTTCCATGGCACCACCTCTTTCGGCCGTCCCGTGCAATCCTCTATCATCTATGTGAGAATAGCAAAGCATGTATGTCACAGGACCGACGTACGATAATGCCAATTCAAGAAGGCTCGGACGACTGCCTTCCGGGTGTCTGAATCCATCTGTGTATGGTCCAGAAGGACAGGAAACCCATCATCCCCTATCTTCAGGACGTATGTCTTGTCTTTTCTGCCTTTTTTCACCAGGGTATCGTCAGAGTCTACTTCCTTGTCTTTCCATCCAACATCCATTAGCAAAGTTTGATTGCCGAAAAGAGCTCCCAGAGAGCTCACCAAACTGTTTGGACGCATAAGACTTCCATTCTGGCACTATATCCTTCCAGTTGTGAGTGTCAGTAAAACTACTTTCTCCATTACCAATTTCTCTGTTGAAGTCGTGGCTGTCGGTTGACTAGACCTGAGATTGTCCAAAATATGCTGAGTTGGTGACTTACCTTGAGACCATTAGTTTTCCTTCTTCCCCTTTCCAAGCCGACAGTATGAACAGCCGCATTCCTGCCTTTTTGAACATCTCGGCAGCGACATGTCGCAGAATGTCCTCGCTCTTTCGTCTCGCCGTATCCGCTTGAACATTGGGAGGAACTCCCTGTTTGTTCCACTCTACAGCCTTTTCGGTAGCTTCCTCCACCTCCATCTTGGTGAGAGAATTCACCATGTCCCCGAAATACTTAGAATAATACTTCATCATATCCTTTTCCCCAGCCTTCACACCAGTGTCATCCTCAATCTTCTTCAGAAGCTCCTTCTTCCGGAGAGCGCCAACCACCGTCTGGTATGTCCACTTTCTTCCGAGATTGATAGGGGCTTTCATATCCTTCTTTTCACCGTGGTTCTGTAACCATTTCCGGTAGATCTGCATGCCAAACAATATTAATCATTCAATTCCCCAAGTCGATTGAACAAGGCACTCACAGTCTTTCTTGACCTCAGCTTGGCAGCATCCATCTTGGGTGCCTTCAGCCGAGCCTCTGTAGTGGTGTCCTTCCAGACCTTGTTTCTGTCTTTACCCGAAGTGTTGTCCCATTGCTCCAGGTGGGACTCCAGAACAGCAACCTCCTCTCTATTCAGAGGCAAGTGCTTGTGAACTTCTTCTTCCGACTCCGAGGTGTTCCCTGACATCAATGAAATGTATAGCAAGATGGAAGGGAAGGAGACGTGTCTGAAAAGAGGTTCAATTTAAACCAAAGTTGTTTGTTTCGTAATGGTTATTTTGAGGCATAGATAACTACAATCCAATACACTGACAATGTCCCGTTGCACAATCTGGTGGATTTATTGGCACTCTTGATCTTCAAGACATTTACCCACCAATTTAACTCATTTCACTAGTCAGTCAACTTCGGAATTCAGGTATAGAATCACACAGATGTTTTGTTTTGTTCATCTTCCCGAGAAATTCCTTAAACGTCCCATGGGTTGGGATCAGCTATCAAGTTACAGAAATCATGGAATCACCGCTATTCATTTGTCTCAAAGTTATGCCAGGACATCCTCATCTTGATTTGATTCTTATCGTATGAGAATGAGAAGGAACTTGTGGTACTGCGAACAGATTCGGAGTAGATGGTTGTGGTTGCTGTTGCTGTTATGCTCCAAGGCGTCCATATCAAGAATGGTATCCAAAACAATGTTGGCCTTATGAGAGTGAGAAGGAACTTGGGTGACCCGGAATGCATCGGGAGGAGATGGCTGTGGTTGCCCCTGTTCTCTTAGAGGCCCTGGGTATTTCTTAACAATTGAATTGAATGAATGTCACTCAATCCACCCAATGACTTTTTCGAACTGATCGCCCTAATGACCCCTCAGCAATTCAATTGACTATGATCTAATCTGTCCAAATTGATGCACACCTTATGCATTGAGATCTAAATTTAGCACAAAATATTACCATGGGAGCCAAGCTAGGGAAGGTCTAGTTATGAGACTGTGATGCAATCAAAGGTCACCTTTCTGTCACCATACCACCACCATCATCTCACAGACCTGGACATGGGCAGATCAAAGGCTATAGAGGTCACACCTCCTGGGACCATCCACCTTGTGAAATGGAGCCGGAAAAAAACTAGCCAAGGCATCAAAGGTCGGTGGGTGTCAGCCGAGCCTACAAAGACTAGCAAATTAGTTCATTCATCGCCGACCAAGTCTCCCACCAAGCAGCCTTCTGGTGGGTTGATGCATAGATTCTCCGAAGACTTTGAGACATGCTATGGCGACCAAGGCGGCATCAATTCCATAAGACTTCCAAAGAGCCAAGTGAAGAAAAAGAGCGGGGATATCTACCTTCATAAACATTAAACTCACATCTGGGACCTATAGACTCCAAATGAGTATCTTCGCCAGTGGAAATTTAGGGTGGAGGATTATTTGGATATGCTCCTGGAACGAGAGGCTCCACCTCCAAATCGGGTGTGCTGCTTGTGTGATGGTGATGGCGCATACAAGTGCCATGACTGTTTTGCTGAGCCGATATTCTGTACAAAGTGCTGCCGGACTCAACATGCAAGGCTCCCTTTCCACCGGACGAGTCAATGGAATGGAGATTTCTTTGATAGAACTACACTCGCTAAGCTAGGTGTAGAGATCCACCTCGGTCATGGAGGACAGCCTTGCCCCAACCATAATTGGGAATGGGAAGATACCGATGATGAGGACCGGTATACTGCATCTTTAACTGCCGGAATTCCAGGTGTAGCGAAAACGGCTGACAGACATGGCGATTGGCAATGCACCGAACTGTATGCGACAGCATACGAGGATGTCTTTTTAGAATCAGAGCCTGCAGCTACTTTCCCAGACTTGCCCGAGGTAAATACAGCACAGATTGGCAGGACCACACTCACGATTGTTCACTCTTCGGGTGTTCACATTTCATCTGTTCGGTATTGTCAATGCGCGGGCACCTGAACTCCCGACAAACAGCTGTTTGAAATTGGACTGTTTGCGGCATCATTTACCCGGCCGAAGACAGCATTTACTTTTGCATTGTTGGACGATTTCATCTTGGACAATTTAGAGTGTGGAACATCGGGGATGAACTATTACAGCAAATTGCGAAGAATCACATCTAGCTTATTCCCTCATGCGGTACCGGTAAGCAGAGTTGTGCCATCACAAGCACTGACCGAATATGTGACAGGACTGTTACCGGGAGATGATGCGAGTTGCAAGACAATGGCGCCAGCTGAAGCTATTGAAATGGAACGGATTCGGTCATGAGAAGAGGGAACCAAAAGATGGGGAGCTGGCTCTCTTCTGCCCAGCTTGTCCCCAACCAGGCATCAATGCCCCATTGCAACCCGAAAGTGATGAGACCACCCACGGATGGATATATACGTGCTCCCTGGTTATGGACAGTAATTTCAAAGCAGAGCATCTATATCCGACGCACCCAGAAGATGAAGTTTGGTTGACCGACAGCAAAGGATTCATGGTAGGAAGGGTGAGATACCAGGCGCATCTTGCTGTCGCACAAGATTCAGCACAGAGATCCGAATGTAATAACCATAGAGCGGTAAATCAGGCCAATGCATCTCGGCATAAGCTGGAAGCTACAGGAATCAGCGGGTGTATGTGTGCTCGGCACGGCTGCTTTGTGCCGAATTCCATGGTGGATTTTCAAAAGGGCGAAAGGTGCGGACATCCGATATCATGCACAATAAAATGACATTCGGGAGCAGACAGATGAACATGGATTATGCCCTTTGCAATGCGCTTGCTCATAATACCGACGGCCTATGCAGGGCATTGACTTTTTATGATGTCAATTGTCAGTACAACAGACATTTCAAGAAACGGGTGGAAGACAGCCTGCATATGAACATTCCATCGGAAATGGACATAGTCCTGGGAATCAGGCTATGGCATGTTCATGGGCATCAAGACAAATGCTTTGTGTGATATGCATCAAATTTTATTCCCGGAGCTGCAAGAATAGATGGCGAGATCATGGAGACCCTTTGGGCTTCTCTCAATATAATTTCCCCGGCAGCCTGAGGAATGTCGACCCCCCACCGACAGGAATGCCTCGACTTCCAAATGAACAACTGCAACTTCATGAAGATGATTCAAATGGGTGGGTCTCATGATTGGAGTTCCGGGTATAGCATCTAATAGCAACAGCTGCATTTCTGTCCTGCAAGTACAAGGAAGCTAAATGCGGGGTCGCCGAAAGCACCGAAGCATTCAACAAATTGAATGGCTCGGCAGATCCTGTCATGGTGGACCGGTGGGAATCCCAAGAGGTGCAAGCTCAAGCATCACGTATTACCGACCCTGCGGCGCTTGATATATATGAAGTGCAGTTGCAAAAGGGTGAGTGTCAGTGGTAATTTATTCGCCGAACAAGGACTTATTGGAAATTTTGGTAGCACGATCTAGGAAGGATATTGAACTGGATTTGCTGGAGACCTCTGTCCGGCGCCCTGGGGTCAGACCTCAGATAGGATCAGCCACATGGCTTGCCTCTGGGATCACTATTGAAGAAATGCAGCTCGCGCTGGCCATGGATTTGCGCAGAATGGGCTGGCATCCCACCGAAATGCAAACACTTGATATCGGCCGACATAGAGTTCGGCTGCAACAGTCTATCGACGAATTCACCGCCGGAGCAGCGAGGTACATCGGAGATGAATATGACGCTGATGATGGCATCACCATAATGGACGTCGAATTCGTAGAAGACGGCACCAACACTCAAGATTGCAGTGAAGATGATTTGGACGCGGGAGAGAACACGCCGAGGGTCTCGCTTCGACCGGAAACTATTGCCATCCCACTGCCGTCCAATTTCAGCAAGACAAGATGCGAAGAGCTTGGGATTGAAGCCCTTGTCAGACAAGAAACTCTCCATGAAGGACAGGCCAATGACATCTTGCACACCATCAGAGTGCATCTGGCTGACAAATCTGTTTTGTTTTGGACAGTAGTCCGCCCGGCAAAGTCCCAAGCCAGCACCACCTGGGCCTGGGCCCAGGTTCATTCGGTCAAACATGTGATCAATCTGAACAGCATGATCTACAAGAAATGCAGGTCGCAGTTGTCTAATCTCGGTGCCTATCATATGCTACAGAAATATCGGCTGTTGGAAAGAACTGAGCTCAAAGCAAACTCAGCTGTCGCAGACCCGAACATACGAGGTCAGAGAAATTTGACGCTGCCGTGGTTTCGGTCGTTGGATGTTCAGGGGGATTTGGTGAGCAACGACTGGCTCAATGAATGTGAGTTACGATCTCGGTGCGAGACATGTTGTTTATGTGATTTTTGCATCAAGTTTACAGGGTGCATTGGCTTCGTACAAAAGCTTTGCGAGACCACTGGGCCGAAGAGTTAATTCTTGTGAGACATGAGATGCGTTGGACCATCAATTTTCTTGCCCACAAAGCCGAATAACCCATCGGGCAAATTCTATCAAAGATGGACATAGGTGCTATGCGATCAGACAGGCACACATGTATAGACAATTAGCCAAACACACGCACTCCCGGTTCGTGGAAGTGGATCCGACATTCGGTCATAACTTGTGACATAATATTGAAATATAAGATAGACACTATGTTATCAACATGTGATGTCATCAGCTCCATGCCAAGACCTTGTTTTGTACGTAACCAGGGGAACATGTGGACAATGCACTATTGTGGTCAATTTCGGCCCCATTGTTTATCAAATTACCACGGATCACAGGTCCACACGTGGCAGATGACATATTTCATTGAGTTTAAACAGTCGACTATTTATACCGCCGGCTGCATCCCAGATAGTCCATTCATTCATTCCCTTCCACACTATTCCCACCGATCCGAATATGCCGACCGATGCTATGTTTGTGTACGCCAGGCCCTCGGTAGGTGAATCGGTATCAATGTGGGATGCTGCAAACATTTTTGAGTATGCGACATCCCGCTTTACTGCGATCCGCATCGCCGTCGAAAAGAATCAAGTTTCTCGGACTTCACACTTCCAAAAAGTCTTTGTCAGATATTTGTGTTGGGAAGCCGATGTATGTCTTTCTATATTGCCTATCACATTTGTTGACTTATCGGGTTGTATCTAGTGATTTGTATTTCCTATTATCAACCTTTGTGCCACCAGCAACACATCCACAGCATTGCTGGAATATCTCAACGACATCGTGAAGATGCTTGCGAGCTGGCAGCTGGCCCTTTGGGATGACAACCGCCTCTTCCGCGAATTCTCTACACATCCTGTGTGCGGTGGCTCCGATGTCATGGCACATTGCCGCTTAGTCGCCCATTACCAATACTGTTGGTGGAAGGACCGATTTGATATCCTTCCCTTTGAGATGCTGGATCGCGTCCAGTTACAGGATGTCATGGAACTCACTCTTGAGCATTTTCAGCAGCTGGTAAGCACCAGTCATTCGCTTTTCACTTAGTGATTTAATCACAACCGATAATCAGCCTGCGGGACATCTTCTTCTGCCCGACATGCGCACGCACAAGGCCAATCCAGATCCATTGCTGTCAAACCTTTGGGTGATCAAAGATGATCTTGAACAGCTAGGCACCAAGCTCAACTATTGGCTATCCGCGAAGATGAAAGATGGAAGTGCTGCCCTGGAGGCCATGACTACCCTTGAAGGTCCTGTGGATGATCTTCATGATGCTATGGCCACCGCACAACAACTTCTTGACAGAAGTGAAGATAAGCAGCAGGATTATGACTAGATGGAGGACATGTTCCAGTAGATTGCATTCATTGAGATGGGGTGGGTAACTATCGGCTGCGGTAAAAAGCTTCATATGTAGTATATTGTGCATATCATCTTAGGCTACGGGCGTGAACGGCAATGCAATTCAACAGAGGCATGATACTAAATGAATGTTTCCGGAATTATCTAGGAAAACACCCTCATGAAAACTATCCAGATCTCAGATTGCCCTTGCACATTGTACGTGGCTCTCAATTTACCGAAAATTGCGGTGGTGCATGTTTTGAGTAATTGCATTGTCGTTACGTCTCGACCTCGTGCTGCCGGTGTGACACTCCCTTATTATGTCCCGGTTGTTTACGTCTACCGATATGCCATTTGCCATGAGGCTTGGCTATAATCTTGATAAAATAGCTGCGCCCTCATGTCAGTATTCCCATGCCACCCCATCATGTCTCAGATCCCTTCGGAATGGTGCTCATATGCCAGTCACATTGTGTTTATGAGGATGGGATAGGTCGGCTTCCTGTCATTCCGAAGGACTGGGCTTTGCATGCCACTCACTCGGCCGGTGAATGGGTTGAGCAGCAATTCCTTGCCCATGTTGCTGAAAGACTGTTGGTAGACCCTCCTCCCGAGTTGGACGTCGAGACCATGCTGTCTTGCGGTCAACTAGCACTACTCATGGCCGAAGCCTATCGACACACAAGTATGTGCCCGCCATGTTTACCGAAGATATCAACTAATGCAAGGTGCTAAATTTAGTTAAATTGGATATTGACATAATTCGATACAACGAGGCTCTCTCCAAAAGAGAATCCGGAATGAATGATGCGCAGGAACATGCCTTATTAGCGAAATTCCCTCCTTCTGAGAAAATCATGTTGAGGCACCCGGCGGTCGTATTGGACTCCGGGTACCGAATCATTCTGTGGTACATCCTGGATGCTCTTGCTCCATGGGCACAGGTGAGTTGGTTGCTGTAAACTAGTCATTGGCCGCTGACCATAATAATGATAGAATGATATGTTCAAGGCCACCACCGCCATGGGAGATCTTTTGAAAAAAAGTATAGTCCACCGGAGTGGTTTGGGTTGGAGAACCCACAAGTCAAACTTTCGGCCGGTCGATACAAAAGGATTGTCTCCGGGCTGTATCAATATCACCCCGTGTTGGTTCCAGCAAGGACACGAAGTAAGTTCCAAACTCCCGTATTTTCGTTTGTTCATCTCGGTGCAGTGCTACGGCCCCCTGCCTGAAGACCCCGACGACGGTTTCAAACCCGAAGTGTCTGCCATGCTCAAGGGCGAGCGCAGCCTGGAGATGATCATAGATATCCAGAGACCCGCCCTGCTCGCCTCTGTTGCCCTCCGAGTGATGCATCCTCAGCTCTACTGGGCTTCCCTAAGGACGCACGTTGAGCTCGGCCGTTGGTCCGCACAGCAAGGATTGCACGACATGCATCGCCTCTTGAAGCATTGGGCCTCGGTTTACACAGGGGCTGCTGTCATGTGTAACCGTGATTTTCCTTGTCACCAAGATCCGAAATGCCTGCCCAAGGCATTTGACATACTGACTTGCATTGGTAGCTACCAACATGCAATCATGCACTTAACCAATCTCGGGATCAATTTAGCATATAACCCAGGGGTCATGGTGAGCTATTCGGGTCGTCTGGTGAGACATGGCATTCGTGTTAATGAAGGGGATCAAATAGTATGGGCCTGGTTCATGCGTGATAGCATGCACAACTACGCCCGCACTCCTTGTCCGGATTATGCCGGATATAATCCTGCTGACCTCGATGCCTGCATATTGGCGAAGTACAATCAGGCGGATTTCATGGTGTATGGTACTCTATAGATGGTCCTCCCGCTGCTATCAAATCTTATTGTCACTCTTTAACCCAACCCAATGCCTTGTCCATACATGTTGCCCTTTGCTTCTCAAAGCTCTCACTTCTCAAAATTTTGCTATTGTTTTACATACTCTGATGCCGCTCTTTTACATATCATTCCCTCCACAGATATATATAGTTCTTGTAGCATTTCCGAATGTCGCGGGCTTCATTGCATAAGTCACGGCATTGCTTCAGACTTTATTCAATTTGGTATCGGCACATCTCTGTTTGTTGAACATGTGGAAGTTCATCGGACACTCAATTGTTGCAATTTGATACTGATGCAACCAAATAAAGTTTTTATTGTGTCTCGGTAGCATGCTGATCATATGGTAGGCTACACGGGGGCACTACCTCCAAAGGAATAGAGTATATCCGGGATGACCGAGAATGGGGCTTATATATTATGCTGTCCATCAGCATCCCCATCCGGCAATATTCTGTGTCAACTAGCGCCCGAATATCAGCCTTTGGGCCCCACCATTGACATCAACCTAATCATTCCGGACCTTTGGTATCACTCATGTAGGCCCATCCGTGCAGATCGATGCACTGGCATCGACTGTATGTCGACTTTCGGCAACACTACATCAGGCCCTGTCGTATATACTGAGATCGCCAACCCGGACTGTCGGTACCACTGGCTCGGGCATGTTTACGAGAATTGTCGCCCTGTCGTCGACACTGCGTCGGACCTGATCGTCAGTATCAACCTCGTTACCCCGGACCTCGGCCGTACCCGCTCGGGCCCATCTGTGAATGTCAATATGAACCGGGACCTGTGGTATCATCCACTCGGGCCTGTCAGTGAGAATTGGTGCCCCGCCATTGATTCAAAGGTTGGCTTTCGGTAATACCACATCGGGTCCAGCCGTCGGGGCCGAGTGCTTCATCCCGGATCTTCCTCATCACCCGCTCAGGCCTGCCGGTGAGAATGGAGGCCCTGCCATTGATCTGGTGATCCACCTTCGGCAACACTTCTCAGGCCCAGTCGTTGACATCGATCTCATCATTCTATACCTTCAGTATAGCTCATGTGGGCCCATCCGTGAGAATCGACCCAATGCCATGACCTGATTGTCGACTTTCAGTAACATCACATTGGGCCCAACCGTCAATACCGACTTCATCACCCTGGACCTTGGGCATCATCTACTTGGGCCTGTCCGTGAGTATCAACACCCTCATGGTGGACTAATCAGGCCCAACTGTTTCATAATTACACTGTCAGTTGTCACTTATGGGCCCGGTCGTCAATACCGAGACAACATAGGCCCACCCGTGTCTATCGGCCAGCATTGGATCTGGGCCCAACTTGGATGGACCGTCTCACTCGGAAGAATCTCAACTTCGGGTGTCCATATAACACAGAAGAAAGTTACTGAATGGGCTCATTCCCTCATAGATATTTTTCTCACAAACTAATCTTCAATGGTCTTGGTCGTGTTACTCCCAAAATGGATTCAAAATCTGATTCTCCTGGATTGAGCAGATTCAAAACATCACTCTCTGATCAAAAGCATGATCCTCACCTTTAACATTAGATGGATTCATCTGATTGACCTGCCATCCACACCTTTCAGTCATATGACACTGTAAAACCCTGTCATAGGACGTGTACATTGGCCTGCAAAACCTGGCCTACCGGACGACGGCCAGTGTATGTATATCCAGGATCGGCCGACTATGTGAAATATGGACAGGCCGGTGACTCTAGTATAAATGATATATCTGCAGGACCTGGACAGGCCGGTATCTCTACATACCTGCAGTACCTGGACAGGCCGGTGTCTCTAGTATAAATGATGTATCTGCAGGACCTGGACAGGCCGGTGACTCTAGTATAAATGACAGATAGGCCAAACACTGTAGGGGCTAATGGTAGCTCTTGGATTAGTATGGTTTTGAAGGCACTTGAAGACCTCCATCCTCCAGTATAAAAAAATGGTAATATCTAAAATACAGTGCAGTGTAAACAATTTTGGATCAGTAACTAAACTATCCAAACATTATCAGTATTCAAGTTGGATCAAAGGATTGGGGTGAGGTTATTACCTTTGATCCAACTTGAATACTGATGATAAAGGCTAATGAAAAAAATAATATAAAACCTACAAAATCTGTGCAATACACTAGTAGTACAGTTGTGACCCACAAAACTGTAACACATGCATATAGAGGTGATGAGCCATCCTCACCCTACATATCACTGTGATGGTGAATCTGTGAATATTGTAAAATATATACAGTGGCTAGGGCATCAATCTTGGGCTATTCAAAATTCACTGTACACTATGAAGGCCAGGTCATGTATAATCTATATCAAGTTATAGCCATTGATAGTGTACAGTGAATTGTGAAGAACCCAACATTCTGGCAGTCTGCCCCTGGCATATGTGAAGGGGAACAGCTGCCCCAAAGGTCAATACCGGCCGGCCCGGTATTTCATTCTGTGCAAAAGGGCCAGCTGCATAGGTTATAACCAATACTCCTGTGGGCCGGCCTGCTTCTACAATATGAAAAGGGGGCTGGCCGCACCTATAGTGACCCAAACCAATGAGGGCCAGCCTGGTTATGCAGTCTGTGCAAATGGGCCGGCTGCATGAGTAATGACCTATATTCAAACATGTATGGCCAGTGCCATCTTGAATATTTCTTTAAGTCTCAAGCACAGATATACAAAACATTTAATCAACTCTAAGCCATTGTGATACAAGATGTATTGAATGATATATCAAATATTTCAGACATTGTACTTCTTTGGAGGTGCTTTGTCTCTGGCAGAACGACGAGGTAAATCAGGAGGGGAAGCTTTCACCTTTTTCTTGGATGGTTCCTCCACATCTGCAGCAAACCGCTTATCCTTCCCTTTAGCATTGGATTTCCTCACCCTCTTGTCCACCTTGCTTGCTTCCTTAGCCAATCTTTCTTCTTCCTCAACCCTCTTCTCCTCCTCGGCCCTCTTCTTCTCCTCGACTCTCCTTTTCTCCTTCAACTTCTTTTTCTCCTCTGAACGCCTCTTCTCAATGTCTTTCCTCACAATAGACAACCCCAGGTTCTCATCTTTCAGCATGGCTTCAACTTCTGCCCCTATCCCTACAACCTTTTCCTCAATCTGGTCGCCCATCTGGATGCCCAAGATAGAGTTACCTAAGTAATCAGATACATCATCTCCAGCTTCGTTGGCTTCATACTCCTGAGCACGACAACACTCACGAAGTAGGAGTCCAAGTCCCAGGCTCACAACCATGCCCCATCCACGAGAATTGAACTGGTAGTTACTCAAATTCTCCAGGGCGACTGAGGCGGTTTTCATATTCTCATGGATGTCTTGAGGCAGATATGCCTGAGACCATGTCCAAGGAGCCCAGACAGGAAGTTTCTGTTTCCTCGACTTTGAATCCGTTCTTTGCTTTAAAAAAGACAAAATCAATGTAAAATCACAAGGTTAAGAGATCTGACATACCGGAAGCTTTTGAACCACAGTAAGAAGATGATGATATGAAGGGACAGTAGAGAGAGACTTGAGGTAAGGGACCATGTCCCTAGCAAGATGGTATTTGGGGCTGGAATCAGGAATGGTCGGAGTCTCCACCTCGATGTCATCTTCATCTGAAGAGCTTTTACCATTGGCGACCTTATTCAAGAGTCCTTCCTCATCTGAAGAGACTTCAACATAGGCAGGCTTCTTCCTTGACTTGCCCTTTGCAGCTCCCTTCTTAGTGCGAGCATCATAGAAATCAGCTTGCCTATATCCAACAAAATGTACAATCAGCATGTCATGACTAGCACAGTCTTTCCAGTGGGAGTATATCACAGTGATTGTGTCCTTTTGCAGGTGGGAAGGATCCCTGATGACGACATTCTCAGGAATGCATCCTGAATCAAGGTAGTGATTGGGATTGGTCGACATCTCACCCCAGGGCACCAGAGCCCTGGGATTATTGGTAATAACAGCTGGGGCAAGTGAGTAAATGATACAATCACATAAGACAAATCAACTCACCATAGGCCTTTTGAAAGACACTCTGAACAAGCTGTTGCCTGTGTTTGAGCTTGAGAGATCCAAAGCCTGTGGGTAGGCAAGGATAACCATCATCATCGACCTCAACAGTCAGATCTGAGAGATTATTTTCATCGTCATCCTCTCCATCGGCTGACAGACTTTTAGCTACCATATTAAATTTAAAAATTAAAAGAGACATTTACCATATTCTCCTTCGAGAAGCCAGTTGGCAAGACGATCTTGAGCATGTTCTGCCCATTTCCGATTATCTTTGGTTGCCTGAGTAAAAGGTTTTTTGGCCTTTTGTGGCGAAGTCTCCCAGCTTTAGAAACAAGTTAGTCATTATTAACAATATGAAGCATCAAAAACACTTACACAGTAGTTCCAGGAGCCTTTCCCTCACCTCGGTCATAGGCTGTAAGGATGACGACATGCAATCCCATGGTTCTCCGGACCATGTCCATAAAGTCCTCCATCATTTTTTTCTGGTTATGGGTACGGTATCTGTTGATATATTGTTGAGTTGTGTAGCATGTATGCCAATAGAATGTTAGGAAAAAAATACCTGTCCTTGGTATCTGCAGGAGGTCCTTCCTGGTTCCATTTTCCTGCAACTCGCTCGAGCTCCTTCTTCACCTCAGGGGACATGGCCTGGTGCCACATGCGGGCCAATCTTGTCCTCTGACCCATAGACTTTGGGTTGGAGGTATCTCTGTGCTGCTTGTCATATTCTGCAAATTCATCCTTAAATAATTTTTGGACGACATCAAAACCAGAGAATTCTGTCTTGTACTTCCCAGCATCCTCAGGCTTATCATCTTCCCTCTGTCTCACCATCTCTACAGTAACAGCATCTGGAGCAGATGTGTCCTTAGTTCCTCCCTCAATAATCTCTTCCTCTGCTTTGCGATCCTCATCATCTTCCAGGAAGTCCAAATAATAGGCACGAACAGCCTGTATTAATTAGATTAGTATAGAACACAATTATAAAAGCTCACCTTGGCCAAATTTTTCTCAGGAAGCATGACACAAGGGTCTTTGGCTGCTTCACTGCTGCCTATAGCATCTTTGATTGTCTTGAGGATGCGAGCCCGGATGACAGAATTTCCTTTAGCTGCTACAAAGGAATCTTTGTATTCATTCAACACATTGCTAAAAACAAGAGTCCAGCTGGCCATTATATCTGACAAATAAGAATCACAGGGATGCAGGCCAGTACAAGTTTGCAGATGTACTGTTGGACAAGACTTCATTGTTGAAAAACTCAACATTACAAACACGGTCATGTGACAAACACAGTCATGTGACATTTATGTTTACAATTTTCACTATATTTAAAATCCACAAAGTGCATCTACCAAAGTTTCATTCACAAACAACCAAACATTATTGTCTAAAGCTAAGACATATATGAAGTGACAAAATTTGAGTAACCAAAGTAAGAAATGTACATAATCAAGTCAACAATGGCTTCAAAGGTACATGCATCCATGAACACCCTTGCTTCCTACCTGGTGTCAACATGGTGGCCCCTTCAGGAGGGCTGAAGCTGAAAGACTGGGTGCAGGTGTCATTCTTGCACTCAAAGACATAGACCTTATCCTTGCAAGCCCTCACAAAGACTGATCTCCAACAATCAGTCCACCCACAGCTTGGGCATTGGATTGGCAGGAAGCCGCCCCAAGGCCGGAACTTCACATCAGCCCATACAAACTTGGAGACCTTCAGACTACCCACAAGTGGTATCAGTAAAAAGACATCAGTGTGGCGACCGAGTTTGTAAGCTTGCGCCAGCATGTCACCAAATGCAAGGCCAATGGGGCAATGTTCCACAAGAACTTGTTCAGTGAATGCCAGGAGCAAATGGGATGCAAAAGATGGTTGAAAATGTGCGGCGTTGAATGCGACTGTGGCAGAGAGCTTGTGACTGTTGGAATGTCAGATACAATAAGAAATGCAATTTAAATGAACTTACTGAACTACTGCGTGTTGCAATCCTACAAATGAGTCGCTGTTGTTGACAATTGCGCCACAGCACAAGAGCCACAGGTAGGTTTCGTCAGCATGGTCCAGGAGAGATTGCCATGGACTAAGGATACCGTCCAAGAACTTCAAGTCTGTAGTTAGTAATCAGCTGCAGAAAAATTTAACAAAAAACTTACCTCTTCAGTTGAAGCGCCAGCATAGTGCTTCTCGCCATCCAAACTGTACCCGGCAAAAGGGTTGCCTGAATCATTGTCAGTGTGAGTGGATATACCAACCACCACACATTCCCATGCAAACGAGTTTTTGAGGTCCTTGATGATTTGATGAACGGTTTTGCGGTAACTGGATGCATCAGAGACAATGTTGAAGGTGATTTCACGATATTCGATGCCGCCACTGGTGAAGTAGGGCTGAAGGAATGAATGAGCCAAGGAGAAAGGGCTGGCCATAGTGTCGAAGTCGACAAGGATGAGGTGTATGAATATCACCGGTGCCACTGAAAGTTCAGCACACGATGAGAGCTCGAGGGAAGCGTGGACCTATAGGAAAGACTCGAGGACCGGGACACCATTAGCATGATAGAAGCCCTGTCATAGTATTAGCTGTGAATGAACAAATAATGAAAACAAAACACTTACATAGTAGGGTGCGCCCTGCTGTTCCATGGCGATGTGACAACATATGCACCTAAACGACACGTCCTCATTGAGGATCGTGTCTTCGGTGCCCGGAGGGAGTCGCATGCACAGGCGGCACATCACTCTGGGGCAGTGGTTGCACATAAAGAGTGTATTCTCTTTAAATGATGCAGAGCCATCCCGGCAGAGGATACAGAACTGTTGGGGAGAAGACGGTACATTAGCACACATACAGCAAGAAACAAAAGACTTACCTCATTGTGATGAACCGGTTTGGACATCTCCAAACTTTGGCCCCCATCCGGCTCTCTAGAAAGGCTCTTGGCGGCGGTCTTGAGTATCTTGAGGTGTATGCATGGCGCTGAGCCACCAGTGCAATTCTTTGCAGTGTTTTTGGTGCGCGCCATGATAGAGAACCTGAAATTGTAGTCAGTATGCCACAGCGCCACACAACAACAACAAAAACTCACTAGTAACGAAAGAGACGCACGTCCACAAAATGCGTGTTGACGAAAGATAGAACTAAAATTGTAGTCAGTACGCCACAGCGCCACACAAAAACAACAAAAACAACAAAAACTCACCAGTAGCAAAAGAGACGCGTTCACAATAAACACGCGTCCACAAAACACGTGTGTTGATGAAAGATTGGCCTGAAACAAATAGTTAGTATGTCACAGAGTCACAAAAACAAGGAAAAACTCACAAGTGATGAAGGAGACGCGTTGACAATAGAGACACGTCCACAAAACACGCGCGTTGAGCAAAAGTTGGCCTGAAATAGTAGTTAGTATGTTACATAAGTCACAAACAAAAGAAAAACTCACAAGTGACGAATGAGATACATTGACAATAGAGACGCGTCCACAAAACACGCGCGTTGAGCAAAAGTTGGCCTGAAATAGTAGTCAGTATGTCACATAGTCACAAACAAAAGAAATGAAACTTACAAGTGATCAAGGAGACGCGTTGACAATAGAGACACGTCCACAAAAGACAATTGTACGCAAAAACCAACCACAAATGTGCACGTGATATTCCGGCAAACAAGAACAAATCAACAAATGGTACTTCAACCATGTATTGCAACGCTACCCATCCTCCTTTACTCTACCATACCTTCTTTGCATCTGACCTTTGGCTACTTGCAGACTGCAGCTGCAAGTAGTCAAAGGCAGCGCTGCAGTCATCAAGGCCATAATAACAAGTAAGTTCTTTGTACATCTGCTTGACAATACTAATTTTTTTCATATTTATTTGCAGTTGTTGTTAATAACTGGCGCGCTATCAAACTTTTTTGATAGCGCACCTTAAAGGTGAGTCTTCTCATTCTGCCAGCAGCTCACTTTTCTTTAGTTTTTTTTAGATATATTCTTGGCCATCCATGTCCCCAGGGACTGGCGCCTCTAACTTTGGGCTTTGAAGGATATTTTTTGGCCATCCATGTCCCCAGGGACTGGCGCCTTCATATATCTGTCTCTCCTGTTAAAATCTAATCTACTAACCTGCTCTCTAGCTTTATCAGATCCATTGAATTTTCCGGCTTGTTTTTTGTTTTGTTTTCAAGTCTGCTCTGTACTAACAGTGTTTTTTCTAGCTTTCTCTCACACATTGTCTGGTAGCGGTTTTGTTTAGGTAAGTGTGATTTCAATATTCAAGATGATACTGATTTTTTCCATGGTTTTGGTGGTCTGCACTTGATGCGCCTGCCATTTTTTTTAACATGTTTAATTTGGTAAGTGTCACTTTAATATTCAACATCATACTAACTATCACTACGGTTGGCTCATTATTAGTTTACTTTTTTACTTTGCTTCATTTACTGTAGGGTGCAAGGCTAGGATGGAGAGGGCCCCTCCATCCCTGTCTTGCATCATTTACCTTAGTTTTTTCTATCTTAGTTTTTTCGACATGGACTGGTACTTTGCTTGGTGTAGGACATAGACTAAATGTATCACCCTTGTATGGGCATATTCTGGACATGTGACTCATAACTTTTTGCCCAAAAATTAAGTCACATGATCGTGAGAGTGATGCAAGGTGACATGCGCCTGCTATGATATACAGCTTCCCCAGTGTTGAAAATTTAGCCTCACTGACTGCACCTCAATTAAAGTAAGTTTGATTGTCTACCTTTTGAGCCTCACTTATTTGCCCACTTTCTATGTCCATGAATGAAAGAAAATGAAAGAAAATGAATTGTTTTTGTACAGTTAGGGTTAGTTAGTTAGTGTCTAATGAAAGAATACAATCTGTTTGTTGCGAGCACATCATTTTCGTGAAGGGGCAGGGCAGCTGCGCCCATGGTGTCATCAGTGAGGTTGAGCCAGCCTAGCTGATCAAGTCAGCCTCACTGAGAACACCACGGTCTAACAACCAGTCTTCTCCAGTAGAGTAAGTTTGATTATATATTGTTTGAGCCTCACTCATTTCAGATGCTCACCTTCTGTATCTAATAGCGAAAGAAAGTGAATTGTTTCTGTTGCGAGTACATCATTGCCATGTACTTGCAACAGAAACAATTCACTTTCTTTCACTTATAGATATAGAAAACAACAGGCTGGTCGAGCCTATGTAGTTCACCTTCTATATCTATAAGCAAGAGAAAGTGAATTGTTTCTGTTGCAAGTACATCATTTTCATGGCAATGATATACAAGCAACAGAAACGATCCACTTTCTCTTGCTTATAGATATAGAAGGTGAGCATCTGAAATGAGCATCATGAAAATGATGTGCTCAAGATATAGAAAAAAACAGGCCGGTCGAGCCTATGTATTTCACCTTCTATATCTATAAGTGAAAGAAAGTGAATCGTTTCTGTTGCCAGTACATCATTGCCATGAAAATGATGTACTCGCAACAGAAATGATTCACTTTCTTTCACTATTAGATATAGAAAACAATAGGCTGGTCGAGCCTATGTATTTCACCTTCTATGTCTATAACTGAATGAAAGTGAATGGTGTCTGTAGTAAGCACATCATTTTCATGGCACAGGGTGGCTGCCCCCATGGTGTTCTCAGTGAAGTAGAGCTAGCCTAGTTAATCTAGTCAGCCTCGCTGACAACACCACAATTACAGTAAGTTTAATTGTCTACTGTCTCCTCTAGTAGAGCAAGTTTGATTATCTATTGTTCGAGCCTCACACTTACTCTACTAGAGGAGACTAGCTATATGTGGTCCAATTTAAAATTTAATTAGGGTGTATTTGGCCATTACATCATGTGTTCTAATTACATCACAATGAATTTCAGTCAACATGAGTCCGGAGCGCGAGAACTTTGGTTCACTTTTTTTCACTCCATGGACCAAGTCAAAAGCCAGACAACTGAGGTTTTGGCAAGTCTTGACAGGAGGACCAGAGAGATAATGGGCAATTCATCTGAACTAGGGGTCCTAAAAGATGACCAAGTTCAAACAGAATTGCTGCATAAAGCTAGGTAACTATGGTTCTGTATTAATTGCAGCCAGCTATTAATGACTGAGGGAATCAAGGATGAGAATAGCAGTACAGCTACAGCAATGCTTGGCATCACCTGGTGATACCTTGAACTTTGATTATACCTCAATTTCTGAATATGAAATTGACCGGGCCGCCCTGACCATTGCACATGCCATGGTCAACCCTAGTGAGTAGGTTAATATTTAGGGTTGCACATGAAATTTAATGGAGAATTACAGTCAATGTCAATTGGGATGTAGACCGATATGCTGACAAGGTCAATTTGTCACAACCCAACAGGGATGGGTCAGCAACTGCTGAACCGGAGAGACTGAAGAAGTTCTTCCCTGAGGCTGTGCTCGGCAAAATTTCAGTTCCAGCAACCATTGTGGACAAGCACGGAAAAATTTTGGTAGTTCATCTCCCTGATATTTTGACAGCTTCTCGCATAGTATGTTTCTGGTTGGGGATTTTCCCTCAGGGCTGATTAATTAATTAGGAGCATCTCAATCACATCACTGGTGGCTTGAGAGAATCCCTTCTTAAAACTGTTGATCCTAAAAATGTCAACAAAAGTTGGAGAGATGATAGATATATGGTTCCAGCTGAAGGAGGGGAATTTGGGGCTGGTAGAATCACAGTAGCTTCTGCATATTTCATGCAAAGATGGGAGGTATTGTATTTTCACTTGTCATATATATTGGGTCTAGGCTTAACTCTATTCTTAGCGACGAGTGGATCCATTGGTGACCTCAGAGTCTTACAAATCAGAGAAGGTCCAACAATGGTTAGCTGCCTTGACAACATCAGAAGTTCTATGGAATGCCATTACCGGAGTTGTGGCTCCGGATCTTTTTCAAGCTGGCAACTCTGCATTTTCTCAGGCCATCAAAGAAGTCCGTCATGGATAAAAAAAGAACCCTGCTCCGGTGGACTCTTGGCCCTCGATCTTTTTAGGGCTTGAAATTATTGCTAACCGTGTTACCTTTAGCCACAGAGATGCTGGTGGATCCCCATCCCTTTTTGATCTCCTGGTCATTCTAGGAAGAAATCATCATGCCACTTTGGCCTTGGCAGACATCCATGCAGAACTAGATTATTCCCCTGGAGCAATGGTCTATATTGCAGGGTGGGTGCTAGAACATTCTGTTGGTCCCTGGCTTAATGGAGAATGAGTTGTAATTGCCCATTTCATGAAGAATGCTGTGCATGACAGAGTTGGGGTGCCAAGGCCATCATTTCCCATGCAGAGTTTCTTTTTAGAGTTAGTAGGGGGAAAGAGTCGGAAGAGGATAAGGAGTAGGAGATAGATAGTATTGGGAAATTCCCAAAATTATTTTTTTGGTGGAATCATTGTGTAGCTGTGCCAAAATTCATGTGGTGCTCTGACCTCTGTTACCTTTGAACAAACCCATAATTTCAATGACCTCAAAAATCACACCAAGACGGAAGAATAGGGCCAGAGTAGCAATATCTTCTGATGATGCCCAGCCAACAAAGAGAAAAAGAGGTGCTTATAAATATACATACATCTTATCTAAAACTCGGAGGGGAAATGTTTCATGGAAAGAAGCCGATACTGTCTATGAAGACTATGACAGTGAGGTGGAGCCGACCTCACCGGTGAAACAAAAACACCACCAGAATATTGAAGATCATTCACTGGTCACTTATGACAGAGAGATATATGATGATTTTGGGACAGGAGGCTTAAATGGTATCCAACGAAAGACAAAAGTGAGTTCTGTGGAAATAATTATTCTTGAAAACTAGCCAACATTACAGACCCAAAATGATTTCCTCAAGGAATACTTGCCTTGGCGCAATGAATATCTTTCAGTGTTGTTGGAGTTGGAACAGCTAATCAACAATGGGAAATGTGAGGATTGCGGAGGAGAGGAGGGCTTTATTCGTTGTCTGTCCTGCTCAGGAGAGCACAGTTGGTGTTCCTCATGTGCTGTCAGAGCCCACCAGCACAACCCCTTCCACAACCTTCAGCTTTGGAATGGCAAGTTCTACCAGTCTACTACCCTACGGGACCACAGGTATATAATGCATCTTGGCCATGGGGGAAATCCTTGCCCCAATGCATTACAGCAGTCAAACCTGTTGTAGGGATTCATTTCTGGCTGGGCTTGTAGAGACTGTTTTTACCTTACCTTATGTTGGCACTTTTGTAGCTTATATAAGGAAGTTATCTTTTCACCAGTTACCAGTAGGAGTCAGAGTAGTCTTCAGCAGTTTTTCATGATATTTCCTCTCCTCTGAGCCTTGAGCCTGGTCCAGAAACCCTTTAGGGTCAAACAGCAGCTAGGTTCTGCAAGACCCAACATTGTTCAGACTCACTCTCTGAATAGTTGTACCTTCACCATCACCTTGGTCAGATCTTGGAGCCATGGAAGATGTGTTTGCACACAGGGAGGGGGATACTATTTATGAAACGCAGTTGGGATTGTCTAACCTGGTTATTGTGCACTCCACTGGAGTTTACTCACACCGTGTATCCTGGTGTCAGTGTCCTGGAGCTGAGAAGGACAGACATCTACATCTGCTAAAAGCAAAGTTATTTCCTGCCAGCATCACTCAGCCTCAATCTGCTTTTACCTTCGATGTGCTAGATAACTTCCTCATAGATGCTTTGGAGTGCAAGACCTCAGCTATGAGTTTCTATCAAAAGCTATGTCGTTTTACCAACAATGCTTTCCCTCATACAATACCTGTGAGCAATTTCTTCATCATTGTACCCCATGCTTACATGATAAAAAGGATCACTACCGTGAACTTATGCAGGTGTCTCGTATATGAAGGGATTTGGTCAATAGAATAAGGTTCGGCTTTGCACATGAGTCGGACAGATCTCCTGGTCCAGGGGATTTAGCTCTTTATTGTCCAGCATGTCCCCAGCCTGGCATCAACTTACCTTCTTCTTGGAAGGATACCTATGACAGGTAAGTTGGTTCATCAACAACTGCCCACTGAGCTAATTTTTGTGGTCGGCAGTTGGTTGGTCATGCAAAGATATGTTGTCGATGGAAATTTTACAGCTCAGCATATGAAGATGAAGACTCCAGAAGATGATGTTTCACTAGCAGACAGAAAGGGATACATGGTAACAGAAGGACCTTATGAAACTCACATAATAGAATCTGTGGAAGAGAAAGAGGCGAGTTGTCATATTTCGTGACATGTTTCATTAGAAATGATGTCTAATATAATTTCAGAAATCATCTTGCAGCAATCACCGTGCTGTGAATGCAGCCAATGTCCAGAGAAGCAACCTAAGAGCTACAGGAGTTGGGGCAACTGCATGTGCTAGGCATGGATGTTTTGTTCCCCATGCAGTAGTTGACTTCCAAAAGGGAGAGAGGTATGTTGGTTGCATTGTTGTACTATGATGTTGGGCTGACTATGTAGTCAGGCAAATGAACATGGACTATTCCATCTGCAACACATTGAAATATCCATCAGAAGATATTGGCAGTGCACTCATAATCTATGATGTTGCATGCCAGTGGAGTATCCACTTCCATGAACGGGTGAATCAAAGCTATCACCTCTCTCTTCCTCAATCAATCAAAATATTGCCAGTGATCGGCAAGTTTCATCTAAGCGCTCATAAGCTACTGTGCTTTCCCAGATTCAGCCTCAATTTTATTACAGGAGCTGGTCATATTGATGGGGAAATCTTGGAGACCCTCTGGGCCCGTTTAACAAGATTTCCCCAACTGCAAGGTCCATGACTCTCTCACAGACAGGAAGTCTTGGACGACCATATGAGGGATTCTAATTGGAAGAAGCTTGTCAGAATTGGCAAGTCCCCTTTATTTCTGAGATGTCAACTTTGACTAATGGAACACTTCAAAAGTCAAATTATTACTTAAAAAGTATCCTCAAGCCATACAGGGCATTAAAGACACTCAGGGTCTATACGAAGAATTGATGAAGTCTCTTGATCGGGCCAATATCCAGAAATGGAAGAAGGAAGCTGAACTAGCAGCTCGTCACTGTGGTGAGCTTCTTGACATCTATCAGCTTACAATGGATAAAGGTAGGTTCAGTAAAATTCAACTTTGATTGGACCTGATTATGAATCATCAAAAGCTCCAACTATGGCTAAAATAAGGCTAAGGTTGACTGAAAACGAAGTGTCCACCAATGGTAGGACTGGGGCTGTTGCATGGTTGATCGAGGGTATCAACATAGAAAATACTCAGTAAGGTGTTCAATATTTGAGGTGTGATTGACTCAAATTGGGTTATTAGAGATGGCCTACATTCTTCTATAAGACAACTGCCAGAGGATCCAACTGCTTCTCAGAGAACTCTGATGGAAGAAAAAAGGCAGAAGCTCTTGTCTCGCATTAATAAGTTCCACGAGACTGCATTGGTTATGACAAATGGGATGGAATTGGAAGAGGGAGAGGGATTGCACCAGGATGACCCTGAACTGTGCCTGGAGGAGGCTGATGGATCTAATTTCCAGGAATTGAAGAGCTGGGGGAAGACAGTATTTTGGACGTCGGAGATGATGCTGACTCACCTGCAGAGGTTGCTGAACTTTGGATGCTATCATGGGGGACATCTGATCTGATCATGAATGATGTTGTCATGCCATTATGTTAAGAAGAACTGGAGCTTCGAAAGGGTTAAGCAAATGACTGCCTAGAAAAGCTTCGTCGAGCCCTTGGTGACAGATCTGTGGTGTTTCGAGAGAAATTACACTCCAACAAATCAATCCATCATCAGGGTACTAGATCAACAAAGGAACTTTGAAAAATCACCTTGGCCATCAACAAACATGCTCGAGAATATTGACATTCAAGGGCAGCAATGCAACAATTGGTGGCTAACTCTGATACAATATTATCTTATCAAGCCCTAAAGGC
Organism: Suillus plorans; assembly: GCF_016647745.1. Classification (NCBI taxonomy): domain Eukaryota; kingdom Fungi; phylum Basidiomycota; class Agaricomycetes; order Boletales; family Suillaceae; genus Suillus; species Suillus plorans. The sequence continues at coordinate 511,181 of NW_024537399.1, forward strand.
TGAGGACCTTACAGTAAGCAAAGAAGTCACTGAGGAAAATAGGCATGGTCAGGGTTCTGATAGGCTGGCTTAGTTTTGGAGAATCAACAGTGCAGAGGACAGCCAGAAGAGCGAGTGGATGAATGAATGTGAGTTTTAATCTTATCTGATTTTTATTAAGGTACTGAGCTTATGTTCCCCATTCCTAGTTTATCGAGTGAATTGGTTGAAAGCAAAAGCACGATATAACCATTGGAGCGAAGAGCTGAAGTTGGTACAGCATGAAATGTGTTGGACAGTATGGTGGTTTCAGAAGCAGGAGTTGGAGTGGAGAGCAAGGGCAGATGAAAGCATCAAGAATGGGCATAGGGCATATGCTGAAAAGCAGGCTTCCATGTGGGCTGAGTTTGCAGCTGAGGGCATAAAGAGTTTTCAAGGAAAATGGAGCATGACAAGTTGATATTAAAGATGGCTTCATAATATAATTACTTGACTTCTAAACATACCAGATGAGGTTAGGTGTCCTCTCCCAAATATTGTAATAGTAGATCAGCCCATGATGGTGTGCAGACAGCCCTATATTACAGGTTGCAACAGCAGGCTGGCCAATGTGAGATGGATGGCTGGCCACTGTATACATACTGCACAGCCCGTCTGGCCGGCTGGGGTATAAGTGCCAGCTAAGCTGGCCGGCTCAAAGGTACAGGCTACAACAGCAGGCTGACCCATATAGAATATGACACTATATGACCAGCTGTCCTCCTCATACAAACTGCACAGCCTGTCCAGCCGACTGGGGAATGGCTGGCTTAGCACATCAGGCTGCAATATGAGCAACAAAGATATTGCAATGTTGGCATGATCAAGCTGTGGTTGATGTAGCATTCATGTAAGCAGTCCAGCTTAAAAGTAGCCATGACCATGCACAAAACAAGTCTGGTGCATAACACAGTCCAGCAAGCTGGGGTGTAGGTGGCAACCAGACCGGCCGGACCAGTATTACATACTGCACAGCTTGTCCAGCCAGCTGGGGTATACCACACACAGCTAGGCTGGTCAGCCCAGTATTACAAGGTGTAACAACAGGCTGGCCCAGCCAGACTTGCTGGCATGATGAAGCTGTGGTTGATGCAGCATTCATGTAAGCAGTCCAGCTTAAAAGTAGCCATGACCATGCACAAAACAAGTTTGGTGCATGTCATTGTCCAACAAGCTGAGGTATAGGTGAAAACCAGGCTGGCCAGCTCAGTATTACATTTTGCACAATCTGTCCGGCTGGCGTGGGAATAGGACACAGCCAGGGCGGCCGACCCAGTATTACAGAGTGCAACACCTTCTATGTCTATGAGTGAAAGAAAATAAATGGTTTCTGTAGTGAGCACATCATTTTCATAATGCTCATTTCAGATGCTCACCTTCTATATTTATAAGTGAAAGAAAGTGCATCATTTCTGTTGCGAGCACATCATTGCCATGAAAATGATTGTGCTCGCAACAGAAACGATGCACTTTCTTTCACTTATAGATATAGAAGGTGAGCATCTGAAATGAGTGAGGCTCAAACAGTAGATAATCAGACTTACTCTACTAGAGGAGACTGGTTGTGAGATTCCTGCATGGGCCAGCCTGTTGTTGCATCCTGTAATACTAGGCTGGCTGGCCTGGTTGTGTGCTATACCCCAGCTGGCCGGACGAGCTGTGCAGTGTGTAATACTGGGCCGGCCCACCTGGCTTTCACCAATACTGTCATATCCCGCGTTCTGGGTCTGGACCTATCACACTCATCATTTCCAGATTTCCGGATCCGGCTGACTTCTATGTATCGTCCAGATCCGACCCGCGTCTAACTTCCGTGCCTTATCCCTTTGGTATTTCCCTTATCAGTTAGTACGCTTTATTTTCTGTCCCTTATTCATTTCCGTCTTCATTTTACTAAGTTCCGATAGACTAGTGATAGTCGTCCCATATGTTTTCTCCATAGCTTTACATAGCCTCGCACTGCACTTACTGTTCTCCGTTATGTCCTCAGTAGTATATAAACCCTGTACAGTCTCTGTAGTTTCCTCAGTTCGAATATCATCTTAGACTCTGCTCATTCTCTCCTCCGTCTGACTTGAGTTTCTCTCTCGTCGACCTCCGCTCGTCTTAGGATCGATTCCTATAGACTTGTCACCTCCACCTCTACCTCTGGTAGTCCTCCACTGTTTCCTTTCTAGTTCGGACATCGTCTGGATTAGTCTTATCTCTTGTTCCCGAACGTCCGCCGGAATTCCCGCGCATCAGACATCGGACTCCGGACATCACCCGATGCCCTCCGGACATCGTCCGGTAACCTTCGGACATCATTCGACAGCCTTCGGAAGTTAGGGGCACGTACTCAGGTAAGGGGCGCAGCGCACGAGCTGAAGCCAAGCCCTTCGGATCCGACCCTTGAGCACGTTCTTAACAAATACCCTAGCCAAGTCTGATAAGATTGGCAAAGTCTGGCTGGGCCAGCCTGTTGTTGCACCCTGTAATACTGGGTCAGCCGGCCTGGCTGTGTTCTATACCCGAGCTGGCCAGACGAGCTGTGCAGTATGTAACACTGGGCCGGCCGACCTGACTTTCACCTATACTCCAGCTTGCTGGACAGTGACATGCACCAAACTTGTTTTGTACATGATTGTGGCTACTTTTAAGCCTTAATGTTCCTCACTTTGAATCTTTCTGGACTGCTTACTTGAATACCACATCAACCACAGTTTGATTATCCCAACATTGCAATAGTTTTGTTGCTTATATTGCAGTCTGATATGCTGGGCCAGCCATTCTGGCTGTGACTATATATGAGGTGGACAGCTGGTCACATGGTGCCACATTTCATATGGGCCAGCCTGCTGTTGCAGACTGTAGTGCAGTCTGTATAAAGTGGCCAGCCACAAACTCGGATAAACCAAAATGGCACCAGAAAGCTGCAAATTTTTCTGGACAGCTTACTCAAATGCTACATCAACTGCAGCTTTGAAGTGAGGTTGAGTGCACTTTCTACATACCTCAGAGGCAGGCAGGCCATCATGGTAGCAGTATGCTAGCTAGCCCCCTTCTTCATACTGTATATACAGGTTGACCCATGTGGCTCACAAAGGTGAAATTCAATCTGCAACTGGCCTGCCCCCTTCCATATAACACAGAGGTAGGCAGGCCTAATGCACCATTTGGCAGACATATGTTGGCCAGCCCCCTCCTACACACTGCACATCAGAGCTGGCCCATTCTGCTAAAATTCAACCTGGCTGGCCAGCCCCATTTCACATATTGCAGAGGCAGGTAGGCCAAATGCACCATTTGGCAGACATATGTCGGCCGGCCTCCTCTTACACACTGCACATCAGGGCTGGCCCATTCTGCTAAAATTCAACCTGGCCGGCCGGCCCCCTTTCACATACTGCAGAGGCAGGCAGGTCAAATGAATCATAAGGCAGTGTTAAGAACGTGCTCAAAGGTCGAATCCGAAGGGCTTGGCTTCAGCTCGTGTGCTGTGCCCCTTACCCGAGTACGTGCCCATAACTTCCGAAGGCTGTCGAACAATGTCTGAAGGTTACCGGACGATGTCCGGAGGGCGTCAGGCGATGTCCGGAGTCCGATGTCCGATGTGTGGGAATTCCGGCGGACGTTCGGGAACAAGAGATAAGACTAATCCAGACGATGTCCGAACTAGAAGGAAACAGCGGAGGACTACCAGAGGTAGAGGCGGAGGTGACAAGTCTATAGGAATCGATCCTAAGACAAGTGGAGGTCGACGAGAGAGAAACTCAAGTCAGACGGAGGAGAGAATGAGCAGAGTCTAAGATGATATTCGAACTGAGGAAACTACAGAGACTGTACAGGGTTTATATACTACTGAGGACATAACGGAGAACAGTAAGTGCAGTGCGAGGCTATGTAAAGCTATGGAGAAAACATATGGGACGACTATCACTAGTCTATCGGAACTTAGTAAAATGAAGACGGAAATGAATAAGGGACAGAAAATAAAGCGTACTAACTGATAAGGGAAATACCAAAGGGATAAGGCACGGAAGTTAGACGCGGGTCGGATCTGGACGATACATAGAAGTCGGCCGGATCCGGAAATCTGGAAATGATGAGTGTGATAGGTCCAGACCCAGAACGCGGGATATGACAGGCAGGAGCATGCAGGCCGGCCCCTTCCTACACCTCTGATATTTTTTTATGTGAGGCATCGGCCTGCTAGGGTCCTACAGCATCGGCTGAGCCTGGTGTTACATGGACCGGCCGGCATCCAGTAGTCCAGGTTTTGCAGGCAAATGTACATGTCCTATGACAGGGTTCTACAGTAGAAATGACTGAAGGGTCTGTGCCATCAGAACATATTCACATCTACATCATCAATAAATTTTGCAAACCATTTGACTCAATTGTCTGCAGGATGCATTGAGGATGCCTGCATAATGATATTGGCATTTGAAAAATTAGCAGAAATTCAGCGACCTGTCTGTTCAGGACAGCCAGGATGTCTAGTACAGTGATATTCTAATAGCTAATAGTTATGGCTCATAATGCTGAATCATACAGCGGTAGTGCTTCCACAAGGCAGAGCCAAAGTGCTTGTGAAAAGCAAGGTGTAATTTCATAGAATAAAAAAATTAGATTTCATACCTGCTCAATCCAGGAGAATCAGATTTTGAATCTATTTGTGGCAATGACATGTCAAGGAGTATTTTTATAGAAAATAAGATATGTCATTGACAGGTTTCAAACCTGCACAGTCCAAGAGAAACAGATTTTGACTCTGGTGATCACTTGACAATTTAATCTTTAGCGGGTTTTGAACCCACACGGACAGATTTAGATTCTGTTGTATTAACTGCTTGGCCAAGACTAGTTGAATGCACTTCCAATGAACTCATTCAAAAGTGAATCCTCAAAGCACATTTTTCTGCATTTTGTCAGTTCTTTCAATAAACATCATTATATAGATTACATACCTGCTTAGTTTGAGAAAAATATATTTTGACTCTGGCAACCACTTGAATAAGCTCAATAAAGAATCTCAGCCTTGACAAAATTGTATATTTTCACAACTGGGATTGGTCGAGTTGTCAATGTCCAAATGGACAGGTCTACTAGCAGGAAGCTAGAGTGACAAGCAGGGTTCTACTCTTGACTGAGAGATCAAGGTGTCTGGCTAAGGCAAGCTGCGGGGCGCAAAGATGTGGCATACACAGCATGTGTACTCGGGACAGTTCTTACAGATCTTTTGGAGATTGCTAAGTTGTTTTTTTGCTGCAAGAGTATCCAAAGAAGGGAGGACATGGGGGATGCCACGTGGTTCATCTTCCATCATGAGGAGGAAAAGGGAGGAGTTACAGACTTTGTGTTTTTGGTGGTTGTGAACAAATTCAGCAAGGGGGAGGTGCTCAGACCATTCCATAGGATTGGTTCTGCAATAGATGCAAAAATAGGTTTCTGATTCTTGGTTGAGGTGTTCTGTCTGATCATCGGTCTGGAGGTGGTATGTGGTAGATGTGTTGATCTTATATCCAAGGAGCTAAGTGAGTTCTTGAGAGAATTTTGAGATGAACTGCCTGCTGACTGCTGTAGCACTCAGATCGGCGTCGGGCACGTATCCTGCCAATCTCATAGGTGTCTCACATTATACTCCTCGGCACTCCTCTTACCTTCCAAGAGTTCCGTGCACTCATCTGAGTCATCCAAAGGTTGTACATCTCCTTCTGAGGCCTGTTTACACTTCTGATCCTCTATACCATGTCCCATCCATGTCCGTTCGACTTTGCTAGTGCATCTTCACTTTGTTTATCTTCTATTGATTATTGCTTAGGGGCACATACATCATCGGCCCATTGAAAGCTTGATTGATATGTATAGCTGCATGCCTCATGCGCTATTGCATGCATATCTTTGTAGCAGCTCGCCTTGAGTCTTATTACATTTCGGATAGCTTATCTCGCTACTGTTCTTGCCTATGCAGTTTCCAGACCTTCATGCTGTAGGATATAATCTGATTCGCTAGTTACTCGCATTTCACTTCACTTCCCTTGCTATGAGTCATAGTTAGTAGAGTCGCTTTCGGATAGTTATACTTTGTGCAATCGATCCTTCTTGTTCATTTGGAATGATTGTTTGGCTTGACCACTGCCATTTCCCATCTCAATATCTTTGAGTTCTTTTGTTAAGGTCGTACTCTCGTAGGATCGGATCTGAAGGACTTCGGCCTCAGCTTGTACGCTGTGCCCCTTTCCCCAGTACTGTCCCTTATTTCAAAGACTTAACGATAACGCGTCCGAAGGTCCGGACGAGTCTCGTAGTTATATCCGGATGACTTCCGGATATCGGGAATGCGTATAAGACTAATCCGGACGGATCCGGACTAGAAACAAACAGAGTATAGACTATCCGAAGATAGAGGCGGAGACGTAGACTATCGGAATCGATCCGAAGTCTCAGAGATTGACAAGAGTTGTTTAGACTCAAGTCCGGAGGACAGAAAGAGGACAAACTAAGATGATATTCGAACTGAGGTACTACAGGAAATATACACGGGTTTATATACTAAGAGGATAACGAAAGGATCAATAAGCAAAGGTCCGAGGCTATGTACGAAGCATATGCAAAGCTTATCAAACGCGAGTCGGAAATGAAGCATAGGATAATGGATCAGTAATCATACCGGTAATAAGTATAACCGAGACACCGGGAAGAGGAAATACCAAATAGGCTGTGTTTAACGTTATATGAACAGGAAATGAATTAAGAAGCTTATCGGATATCGGACCGGACGCGGATCTATGCATCGGACCGGACCGGATCTAAGGGTCCGAAGTCCGGAAGAGAAGTGTGAATATATGAGATATGACATCTTTCGATAGACTTTGCATAGTCATACTTTAGTACTCTCACAAGTCTTATACTTAGACATACTGACACATCTTCAGAACTTCAAAAGCACCTTGGATGACTTTCCATTCTCTCATCCTCAATCTTAACAGACCTCTCTGCACTTATATTTTAAGAGGTAGTTCTACAGGCAGTCTCTATCTCGGATTGTGGTGTAAAGAGTAGATCCTGTGTGGATACTTAGAAAGTGATCACCTCAGAACTCAGAGTGTGAGTGTAAGACCTTATTGTGGAATCTAAAATGTTTGAAGACATTCTTAAAAAAGAGTTTGACTACTCCTTCTGATGTAAAATCTTGTTATAATGAGTAATCATTCTTTGCTTCATAAGGCCATGGTCTACCATGACCATGACTGAGTCGAAGCCCCCAGAGGGCAGACAGTCAGTGATGAGACACAGATTTTAACTCTGGCGACAACTTGACCAAGACCAATGAAGATCAATGTCTGAGATACCGTCTATGAGCCAACATTCAAGGCATGTTCTCATAGAAAAAATGTGACATTTGACAGGTTTTAAACCTGTCGCATTCCAATAGAAACAGATTTTGATTCTGTTGCGACAACCACTTGGCTAAAGCCAACTTTGATCAGCTTGCAAGCAAACCAACCATGAGCAAATTTCAAGGTGCATTTTTATAGAAAACAAATGTTGCAACTGGCAGGTTTCAAACCTGCACATTCCAAGAGAAACAGATTTTAACTCTGGGGATCACTTGATCAATTTCATCTTTGGCGGGTTTTGAACCCACGCAGACAGATTTAGATTCTGTCATATTAACTGCTTGGCTAAGAACAGTTAGATGCACCTCCAATGGACCCATTCACAAGTGAATCATCAAGGCATATTTATCTGCATTTTGTCAGTTCTTTCAATAATATGGTCGCTGCGATTGATTCTTTTATTCTACTCTTATCGCAAAAGACATCAGACTTCTCCTGGGCCTCTACTTCAAGACCTGTTTATCCAGCAATTGCTCAAAAAAAGTGCTGATGGCAGATCACCACGGTGGGCCAATGATGTTCATGATGTCTTGGGATTAGCAACCGGGTCATGAGTGACAACTGACAATGGAAGGATCACATATGGTTGAGCTCAAGGGTGATGTTAGAAATTAATGTTAGAACTGACAAAATGTACCTTGAGGATTCACTTCTGAATGGATTCAATGGGAGTGCATCTAACTGGTCTTAGCCAAGCAGTTAATATGACAGAATCCAAATCTGTCTGTGACAGGTTCAAAACCTGTCAAAGATGAAATTGCAAGTGATCATCAGAGTCAAAATCTGTTTCTCTTGGACTGCGCAGGTTTGAAACCTGCCAATGATAACATTTTTGATTTTATGAAATCACATCCTGTCCCATACCAAGCACTGCATTTCTGTGCGCGCCCTACATTACACGTCCATCTGTTGTCCAATCCAACACTGCTGGTATAATATTTTCATCATTTTATTTTTATGTCATGCTGAAGGATACTCCCAGCTACAGACAACAATGTATAGATGCAACAGAAGAAGCATTCTCGCTACATTCTGCTGCAAAACTAGTACAAAGCAGTCGCACCTGGGTTGCATTGAAAAAGATAAAACTGACACGAATGACATCACTTTGATGAATACTCCAAAATGTCTAACTGTCCCTATTTGCTTGCACTTGGGACTTGGGACTTGGGACTCTGAGAATCTATACACTGCAAAATATTTTGCAAGCAGGTTTTGAACCTGCATGGTTTGAAAGAAACAGATTTTGACTCTGTTGCAACATCTACTTGGCTAAGACCAGTGATATGAAGCTCTCAGGAAAGTACACATGGGTCGATGTCAAGGTGCGATTTCATGGAATAAAAATGTTATCATTGGCAGGTTTTAAACCCGCACATTCCAAGAGAAACTGATGTTGACTCTGGTGATCACTCTTTGGTAGGTTTTGAACCCACGCAGACAGATTTAGATTCTGTCGTATCGACTGCTTGGCTAAGACCGGTGAGATGCACTTCCAATGAACTCATTCAGAAGTGAATCCTCAAGGCACGTTCATCTGCATTTTGTCAGTTCTTTCAATAGCATGGTCACTGTTGATTCTTTTATCCTTGACGCAAAGTTCAATATATGACCAAAGTCTTGATGCAAACTCGGAATGATGAGTACAAGAGCAATTTAATTCTCTCCAAAGGTCCTGACTTTGTTGAAGAAGAAGAGCAGATTACACATCAAACTTTCAAGTTTGATCCTAATGACCTGGGGAATGAGGAAGAATACACATCTGTCAAGGCTGAGATTCAAGGCAAAGATTCAAAAGAGCCATCTGGCCACTATTCGCTTATGTATAAGGTTGAGGTGCACTGTATTTGAGACCTGCTCTTCTCTCGCTTTTTGAAAGTGTTGTATTGTGGTCTGTTTTCAATTCATCTGTTCAGCTGAGGGAAAACATTGCGAGTGACTGAACCAGATGCTTAGTCAAGCCTGGTTAGGTGCACTATGATGTACAGAGCGCGGTTAAGCGGAAGTGCTACTATGCATTGGTGTGCGCTAAGCAGATGTGAGGCGCGCATGCAGGTGGTTGGAGCACAGCGACTCTAGATGAGTTGAAGGGGGACCTAATAGGGGCTAAAAAGTGCATACCACAAGGGACTACTTTGAAGGTAAACCTATAGGGAGAGGTATACAGTACGAGGGAAGTGATGTAGTAGTATAGTCAACTTATACTGTCTAGTGCGCAGGAAAGTGCGGGTTCAGGTTTGCACAGGAGTTAATTGTTGGACAAATGATGAACAAGGATAGGGAAACTGATAGTGCTCTATACTCCTTGATGCATATATAAAAATAGGCTCATTCCTGCCCAGCGCGGTTCTGAGCGTCACAGCAAGATGATGGTGGTTAATTTGTCAAGAGAGAAAAACATACATGAACTATGTAAGTAATGTCAAGCGCTAAAGCAAACTGAGAAGCGAAGCGAGTGCGTGATAATATGTAATATAAGGGTCCATGACATAGCATTATGGAATGTGTGCGCATAGTGCCAGCAATACTGTCAGAATTCACAGAAATACAATAGAAATATGCACCAACGAACCGAATGGACATGGAATGGATGGACAAAGGACGAGCATGACTCTGTTATGACAGTCACATGGCTAAACACAACTTTGATCAGCTTGCAAGCAAAGCGACCATGAGCAAATTTCAAGGTGTGTTTTCATAGGAAAAAAATGAATTTTATTATTGGCAGGTTTCAAACCTGCACAGTCCAAGAGAAACAGATTTTGACTCTGGCTGTTAAGACCGTGCACAAAGGGTAGGACTGATTCCAAGGGGCTTGGCTTCAGCTCGTGCGCTGCGCCCCTTACCCGAGTATGTGCCCTTAACTTCAGAATGAAGTCCGGAGAAAGTCCAGTGAAGTCCGAAGGACTTCCGGAGAAGCGTGGAAAACTTCGGAAGGACTTTCCGGACGAGTGTGAGAAACTTCCGGATGAGTGCAAGAAACTTCCGGAGGAACTTCCGGAAATTACGATGGAGTTTCGTCCTGACGGGGATATGTGTAATGGCTACTCAGGACTTGTCCTGAGTAGAAGGAAACAGAGGAAAGGCTGCAAGGACAAAGTCCGAAGCAGAATAGGTCCGGAGGACCGTGGGAAAGTTCTGGAGGAACTTCCGGAAACTCGGAGGAATGGAGGATCAGATGAGTGGATGAGCGGAGGAGCGGAGGAGCGGAGCTCTGGCCTAGGGAATTCCTCCCTAGGCCTGAGATGGATAATGACCAAGTCGGAGGACTAGAACTGTTATGAGGACTTAGGGTGAAGGCTAGTGCGAGGACTAATATGTGTAATATTCAGACTGAGGAAGTACAAAGATTCTACAGAGTTTATATACTACAGAGGACTTAATGGAGAGTCAGTCAGTGCAGTCCGAAGCTATGCGAGGCTGTGGATGGAGGATGTAGAAAAGTCAAACACTAGTCTATCGGAAAATAGTAAATGAAGACGGAGATGAAGACATAGGAAAATATAGCCGGAAATGAAACGAGGTACGGAAAATGAGGAAGTCTAACTCAAGAAGGAACATACAAAGGGATAAGGCATGGAAGATAGACGCAGGTCGGATCCAGATGTCCAGAGATGAATGCATGATAGGTCCGGGTCCGGAATGCAGGATATGACACTAACTTGAGAAGGAACATACAAAGGGAAAAGGCAAGGAAGATAGACGTGGGTTGGATCTCGATGTTAGGAAGTCCGGAGACAGGTGATTACCATAAGGGGATGGGCGCTGATTTAAGGTTTGGGTTCGGACATGACAGATAGGTCGGATCCGGAGATCCGGAGATGTGGATATCAGATCTGGCGTCCGGATATCAGATGCAGAAGTACAGGGATCCGGACAGATAGAGGATTGGGTCTGGAGACATGGACAGGAGGTCCGGAGGTCCGGATGAGGCGTGGGAACATTGTCGGATGTTGGTCCGGAATGCGGGATATGACACTGGCGATCACTTGACAATTTAATCTTTAGCAGGTTTTGAACCCACACAGACAGATTTAGATTCTGTTGTATTAACTGCTCGGCTAAGACTAGTTGAATGCACTTCCAATGAACTCATTTAAAAGTGAATCCTCAAGGCACAATCTCAGCCTTGATATATTTGTATTTTTCCTCATTCCCCAGGTCATTAGGATGAAACTTGCAAGTTTGATGTGTAATCTGCTCTTCTTCTTCTTCAACAGAATCAAGACCTTGAGAAAGAATTAAATTGTTCTTATGCTGATCCTTCCAAGTTTGCATCGAGATTTTGGTCATATATCGAACTCTGTGTCAAAAATTCTCACATTCACCTAGCAAAAAAGGATGCATGAAACCAACAGCGATGTCAATCAAGCTTTAGATCATCAGTGTTTGCTTGCTATACATTCGTGTGGAAATGTGAAGGTGTGATTTCATTATTCATACAATAAAAATAAAAATGTTATTGTCAAGGTGTGTTTTTATAGAAAATAAAATTCATTGCGAGCAGGTTTCAAACCTGCACATTCCAAGAGAAACAGATTTTGACTCTGGTGATCACTTGACAATTCAATCTTTAGCAGGTTTTGAACCCACACAGACAGATTTATATTCTGTTGTATCGACTGCTTGGCTAAGACCAGTGAGATGAACTTTCAATAAACTCATTCTTTACAACTGGGTCATGAGTGAGTGACAACCGACAATGGAAGGATCACATATGATTGGACTTAAGAGGGATGTTGAAAATTAATATTAGAACTGACAAAATGCAGATAAATGTACCTTGAGTATTCACTTCTGAATGGGCACATTTGGGGTGCATCTAACTGGTCTTAGCCAAGCAGTTGATACGGCAGAATCCAAATCTGTCTGCATGGGTTCAAAACCTGCTAAAGATGAAATTGTCAAGTGATCACCAGAGTCAAAATCTGTTTCTCTTTGACTGCACAGGTTTGAAACATGGAAGTGGTTTGGCCTTAAGCGCTCCAGGTACTTCAGCTTAAGACGCCAAAACATGGATAGTTGGATGAAATCGGTGGGAATAGTCAAGATGTATGGGACCGCTTTTCCGGGACCTTGCCTGTGAATCTTAATATCTGCCCACCCTTCTCTTAATCGGCTAATTCCGATAAATTTTCCGCGATAGCTTTGAGCGAATACTGACATGTCATCTAAATGAACAATGTCATGAAGGCGAATGCGCTCCCAAAAATAAACGTGGACATGACTGGCTATCCAATGATGTTGGAAGAGCTGAGTGCCAGGATAAGGGGTAGTGGTAATGTAGGCATGAATGTCTAGAGGTGCGACATTGTGCACGTCAAATTCGTCATAAGAGCAATTCATGTTGTATCAAAAATGAGTGGTATGGGTTAATGTAATGATGGTTGTTAGAGACTCGCAACTTTTCAGAGTCTTATGAAGTGGGTAAAAGTGTGATTAAATTTCAATGTCTATCGATCGGTAGTAGGGTCTGTGCTCAGTAAGGAAATTTCCCTGACGGTGTCTAAGGACAATGTATTCCGATGTACGGATATTAAAGTGGCAATAAGGATTTGTCCCTTGTGGAGTGGCGTTTTAGGCAGGTTACGTATTCTTAAACCGCGTCCGGCAATGTTCTAACTCGCTCTTCAATATGCAAAATCCAATGATAAATTTGATAGCACATGAAGCAATCTTGATGAATGTGTTCCTTTAACCCAATGTTCCACAAGAATATAATATTATTTAAGTGAAAATAGGCATTTCTATAGTCAGTGCCAATGTGAAGAAATAAAGTGACAAGTAACTGATGTAATAGAAAATCTAAAGTATCGCGATTTGAGAAAATATCAAGAAGTTGATGGTAGTGGAACGGAGGCATGAAATATAGTGTGTAACCTAGTCTAAATCTGTATTACTATTTTCTGAACTATTTGATGATAAATTGTCTGTTGAGGAGTCCGATGTGTCAAAAGTTTTTCGGAGACGAGCAAATTCAATTGAATTTCGGGTTATGTATGGGAGTAGTCTGAAAGCAGCTATCCCTCTTCTTGAAATAGTGCCGTCAAGTTCTTTCAAAATGTAGGAACCTCCTTTAGATCTCCGAACTACTGAAAATGGACCCAAATATCGAGGCTTTGTTTTGCGGTTTAACTCTTTTTCTATTTGTGTGTTCCGTACTAGTACTAATTCCCCAGGCTTATAATGGCCTTTCTGAAGTCGTAATAGAAATCTTTTTTCAAACTGTTCCTTTGATCGGAAACGTGCCTTTCTTAAGGTTTCTGCAGCTCGGGCTAAGTCTTCAGGCCGTTTTTCTAACTGTTGAATTCTTAGGGCTAACAATTCTTCTGATGTTAAATTGCTATGAAAACCTTCTACCATGAATGTTGCCTCAGCTAAGTCAAAAGGTAAAACTGGGTGAACTCCATGAACCAAGTAAAAAGCTGAAAATCCTGTAACTCGGCTAGTCATAGTCCGATCAGCGAATAGTGCGTGAGGCAGCATGATTGGCCATTGAGTAATCTTTTTTCCACATGCTTTTACTAAGGCTTCTCGTAAAGTGAAGTGCCCTCTTTCTACTACCCCATTAGCTTGAGAGTTATATGCTGAAATTGTAACATGTGGAATGCCAAGTCTTTTCACTAGGTCGGCAAATGCTCCTTTGACTTCAGGACCATTATCTGTTGTTACTTGGCCTATTGCTCCATATCTACAATAAATATCTTCCCAAAAGAATGCACTTAATGTTTTTGCTTTGTTTGATTTTAAGGCTCGCCCTTCTACATAACGTGATAAATCATCCCTAGCTAATACTATATATTGGTAACCATGTGCAAGTGGCATTTTCATTATGTCAATATAAATCTTTACAAATAGTGTGGCAGGAGTTGAAACAGTAAGGGGAATGTGCATTTTCTTTGTTGATCGTATTTGACATTCATGACAGGACTGGACATGGTGTCGAACATCGGCTAGCAAGTAAGGCCAAAAGAAACGGTACCTGATAGTTTCCCATGTTGAGTATTCTCCATGATGCCCTAGTTCTTCATGAGCTTTATTTAGAATGATAGATCGTAATTTAGGATTGAATACTACTAAAAGAGGGGGTCGCCCCTGAGCTCGTTTATACATTCGTCCATTCTGTACAAAGAATTGGACCGTCTTTTTAATGAATCTCTTTCTAGCCGTGATAGAATCAAATAAAGGTGCTTGTAAAGTAGTTAAGAAATGAAAAATATCTTGAAGAGTGCTATCTTGACTTGTTAATCCCACAAATGAGGTGGGTATGATACTTTCTGTACTTATAATATTTGTATGATATGAAAGATAGGGGCGAAATGTGGCTTGGGATTGTCCAGAATAAAGAGCAATATCATCTAACCATGAATCATCTTCTTCTTCTATTTGTTCTCCTTCTCCAAGTCCTCTACGAGATAGTGCATCGGGTCCTTTGAACCGAGTAGCAGGAACATGGATTAGTTTAACATCAAATAATAGTATTCCTTGTATCCATCGATTCATTGCAGCGTTTGGCTGCAAATCTGGTTCATTAAGCATTCCTTTGATGTATTTGGCATCTACTTCAACCTGAAGGTTCTTTACTCCAATAAGGTGAACACGAAAAGCTCGTAAAGCGCGAAATAGTCCAAATAATTCCAATTTTGGTTGTGAATACCGTGATTCTACTTCTGTGAAAGGGATAGATCCATACCGAGCTGGTCTTCTCTTTCCATTCTCATCAATTTGGGATAAAATAATTCCTACTGACATGTAGCTGGAGTCTACTGACAGAATAACTGGAAGATCTGAACTATAGTCAATAGATCGTAAGGCAGGTGCTGAAGCAACCAATTGTTTCAATTTTTCAAAGGCTTCTTTTCGTCGCTCATCCCAAATAAAGTCAAAGTTTTGTCTCCATAATTCTGTGATGGGTTTAGCTAGTTCGGAATAGCCAGGAATCCATATTCTGACAGTTCCACATAATCCAAGAAATCCTCGTGCTTCCTTGGGAGTGGTCAAGTCTGGCCAATTTAGAATTTTGTCTACTTTTGATTGATCAGGCAGCCGTCCTTCTGGTGTGCAAGTTTGACCTAGGATCAGAACTTTTGGTAAACATAACTGAATTTTTAATGCAGAGAATGTTGCTCCTGATTCTTTGACTTGGTGCATAATGCGATGCACATCTTGAGCATGTTCCCAAATGTATTTTCGAATTCCTGAATTCTCTTTCAATGTCTCAGGGTGTCCTTCTGAATCTAAGTAGGCTGATTTTGGACCTTTGATAGGTAGGTCATCTATAAAAATGTTGGCTTTGGTAGGAATTTCATCATGAAGGATAAATGTCATGCACTTTTGGAATTCGGCTGGTGAATTTGTGAATCCAGTTGGTAGAGATGTAATTCGAAGGAGTCCCAATGGAGTCAAAAATGCGGTAAGATCTCGACTAGCAGGGTGAAGTTTGCGAGCATCAAATCCCCAGAATAAATCAAAAACTGTATAACATTGTGCACCTGCAAATGGCTCTACAAAATCATCTAAGATAGGGGGTAGTCCAGCATCTCGTATAGTGACTTTGTTTAACGGCTGTAAGTCATGAACAATACGAAGCTTCCCGTTCTTCTTAATTACACAAAACCATCGAGATCGATATGATGATTGACTTGCTTCGTATACTCCTGCACTTATTTTCAACTTAAGTACTTCTATTACCTTGTCTTTAATTCCAGGGGGTATTCGCATATTTTTATATTCCCATGGCACATGTGGTACAGTTGGAATAATGTAAGGTGAAAAATATGATTCTTTAAAGGTGCCACAATCATTATCCTCGAATGCTAGGGCATCTTCATTAAGCATCATGATATGACTAAACAATTTCTCTTCTTCCGTTGACAGGAATCCTATAGAATTAATGTTAAGGGACTTCATCCTTTCAGTTGTAACTTTAAGGGATGGCTTAAATTCAGGGGGATGAGGTGTTAAGACAGGTAGGGTGTCTAAAGGGTTACGTGGGAACTGTCGCTGGACTTGTGCTTCTTGAGGAAACACTCCTGGAACAGGCTTAATTTTCTTATCGACTCGCTTATACATTGTGTATGAAATGGCGATGTCATTTGAAATGTCAATGTCTTCTATTGGAAAGTTCGGTGGAATCCAAAGGGTGGAATCGGTGCCTATGTTATCAAATTGATCGGACATGGCCCAAATGGCATCTCCTTCTTCAAAGAATTCATATTTGTCCCTGTGTGACATTTTTTTTTTGTTAGGGGTTTAATCGGCAAATGGTCCCTAAGGGTTTTTTTTTTTTTTAAATAGGGCCGTATTTTTAATAAATTTGTTTGACTTCTGACCGCTTAATTTGTTTTGGATGTATATGGCTAAATTTGGTTGTAGTGCGAAGTCTTTCCAGATCATGTGAATTTGCTCTTTCGGCTCATGTGAATTGGACTTAGTAACTTTTCACAAAATCACACTATAGGAACCTTGAACATATCACTGGTATTGTGGCTAATATAGCCCTTCAAGGTTTATGGACACGATAACACTTGTAAGTAACTAAGTACTTGAATGGTAATCGTACAGACAAACAGTAGCAGGCATATGTGTGCGAACACGCGATCTTCACAGGGAACAAATGAATCAATACTAAGTACGAGCGAACAAACATATCAAATAAGACACTAAATAATAAGTACAAGCAAACAAACAAATTTAGGCATATAGGTGTACATAGACAGACAAACAAACGCAAACCAAATATTTGGACTTGAGGAGCTGAGGTTACCGAGACGAGGACGTATTGAGAATGTTGACAAATCTATTTGTTGAAATTAGATATTTGACAGCTGAATCCAAATAGAAACGTACCAAGCACTTTGAGAGATCCTGTAAAAGTACACATACACAGATAAACATAAACAAATGAGGGACATATGACGGCAAATGGCTTCAAGACGCATGACGACGAGGACGAAATACAAGCAAGCGCATCTCGCGAAGAGAGCAAGTCCCAAAAATTGGTGTGCTCTAGGCACTGTTAGCATAATGTTGCGCGTCCTTGAACGTGCTCGCGAAGCCAGGTTGAAATATAACAAACTCCTCACGATGCTTACGTTCGTGTAGTGCGAGGATGTTCCCAATGCTTGAAAGAGGCTTCACGCCGGTGCGCGAAAGGTCGTCGAGTAAAAGGTGTTGGAGTAGGATATAAACGACGTTCTCATCTGGTACCGTCAGCTGTAAAACGTGATCAATAATGTTAGTCGTATGTTCATAGCCATAGAAACGAAAATAGCTCGCGGCCGAGCGAAGGTAGGTAGACTCGTGTCGAGTCAAAAATGGATTGCAGAAGGGTGCCGTCTGGAGGAAGAAGGCAGAACGATTGACCCAAGCAGGAAGTGCCTTGTCGTTTTCGACGATGATGACGCATAGGTCAGCGTCGTTGCAGTCCTTGGACTGCTCTGGGGTTAGTGTGGCGTGAACAGCTGAAATAAGGTCAAGGTGGAGACGGCGAAGGTTTCGCCATTCGTAGTAGCGGTTTTCGAGGCGAGTTTGCCCTCGAACAACAGTGCCGGGGTAGTGTGAGCGATTGTAATGGTAGATGGAAGGAGGACGAGTGGCCAAGAACTTAGCTTGTTCTGGCCCGACCTCACGCTTGATGTGCGCAGCCATATCGGAGTAGATAAGGGATGCTGTCGAGTTGAGGGATTGCACTGTGGAAATACGATAAGTTCCGTTAAACGGAAGGGTGGCACGTTGTTCGCGCCCGCAATGAACACCTTTGTACGGCATACGAATGTTAGTTTCGTATTTAGGTGGGTCGGCGACCAAGGCGTTAGATGTTGGATCAAAGGACAGGTAAGAAATGAATGTAGGCATAGTAGTAAACCCAACAGCGAGGCGATCTGCTGCGATAAGGACATCACCTAGTGGGAGATGGGGGTCACACGTAGGTAGGAGGTGGTTAAAGCGCTTAGTAGTGTCGTTGCAGGAGTCCTCATTGACACTCTCAAAAGAATAGTCTGACGACGTCGTTGACGACATGTCGTCGTCGCTGAAGAGGCTGCTTCCGTCTGAGTCGACGAAAAAATCGGCCGCAGAGACTTCGTCAATGCAAGAGTTGGGTGGCACACGTAGGATATGGTAGGATGAAGAGTCGGAGGTGGTAGGTGATGAGGGGCTGCATACGTACGAAGCGATGTGAGGAAAGAGCTGGTTGGTGCCGGCGAGCGTTAGGTTGGCCGGTGGTTGTAACCCAGGGAAAGGAGTGGGCGCGCGGCTTGCCAAGGTGGGTGCAGGGAGTGGATACTGTGTGTCCAACGTAGCAGACAAATGAGTTTCTTTGTGAATCCAAGTGATATTATTAAATGAATCTGAATAAAAAGAAGAGGGCGACTCACCAGCAGCAATCAACCTACTAATCCTGGGATCCCTAACTCCAGGGCGTCCAACATCCAAGGTGGGTGTCTGAGAGTGAGAAGGAACTTGCGGGACCTGGAACGGATCAGGAGTAGATAGCTGAGGTTGTTGCAGCCGGTCGCGACCAAGGGCAGGAATGAGGGTAGCGTGAGCCGGAGAGGTGATGGTATGAGAGTGAGAAGGAACTTGCGGGACCTGGAACGGATCAGGAGTAGATGGCTGCGGTTGCTGCAGCTGACTCCCTAAAGGTTCTTGAAGTAGTATAGATTTTATTAGTGATGGCGGCAGAGGAGTGGGAAGGTGCTCACCAATGGGCACTTTCCACAGCAAGGATCCTGGACCTAAGCGGTCCGGCTCATCCTTAAGATTATTAAGTGTTCCCTCCCCAACAGTAAGGGGAGAGAGCGGCGGTTTGGCAATGCGCGGAGGAGGCGGCAGAGATACTGAAGATATTAAGTTAGTTGAATTTGGGAAAGTTAGGGACGTACCCTTCTCCTCACAGCATGCGGATGTTGGATGCTGGGCCATGGCCCGTCCTAAGTTGGAGTAGTCGCATTCGAAGGATGGAGGAGACGGCGAGGAAAGAGTGTCGAAAGGTGATATATATTTTTGATATCCCTGGACATAAGGTCCAGGGTGGCTGCGCCGTCCAAATGCGACCAAACACGGAGATTTAATCTCACGCGCGTCTTGTGGGAGGATAGGGCATCCAAGAGAGAGATTCATGCCGATAGTACTGCCCAATGTAGTTTCAAGGGCGTAAAGAAGTTGGAAGGAGTGAATGTTTTTAATTTTTTCACCGTAGTCTTGGAATTGGAAGGCATTGAGTAGGACATAGTCTGCCACGTGATTTCCCAAAAAGGAATGTGTGCCGCTGAACTTGGCGTTTTCACGCACAGCAGCTGGCTCATGAATTGATTCTATTTCGAAATATTGAGCACCTCGGCCCGCAAATTCAGGGATTCCGGTGTCCGGTTGAAAAATCAAAGTAGTAGCGCAGTCCATACTGATGAATAGGTGTTCTGGGCTGACCGGCAGATTTCTCAAAGTCTTGCTTGTTTTTATACTAACTACTGTAATAGCTATACAAATCAAATTTATGATTATTTTATTCAAAGTTCTATCTAAGTACTGTAAGGTTGTACAGAGCATGAGGAACATAAAAAGTTGCGCAACATATAAAAGTTGCGATGTGCGTGCTAACGGATTCGGTGGTGGTGGCTTGATTAGGGATGTGAAAAAGCTTGTAGTGTGGACCGGCAATGTCCGAGTGTTCGATTCTTGAGAAAAACAACACGTGATTTCTTCGCGTGGTGTAATCATTAATTCTAAGTCCGGTGCTCCTTTTGAAACCGGATTAGGAAACATTAGATACGTGCCGTCGGCTCGCTCAATCAGGCCCACTCGGTTCTCAGATTGCCAAGATCGTCCTAATAATAGGTCAAAAGGTGCGTTCTCATTTAGTAATACTGTTCCTAGGGTTTTAATACTTCCGATTTCGATTGGAACACTTCTAATAATCCCTTGAAGAGTTCCAATGCCGCCGTTCGCATCTCTAAGACTTGTCCGGTGTTCCATGTCCGCCGGTAAACCTAATCCTTGCTTGTATATTGACGTATTTAGAATATTTATTTCACTACCTGTATCATAGATAGCTTTAACCTTATGTCCATTTATTTCGGTGTTAATATAAATCAGTTCTCCACGTGTTTTGGACTTCTGATCTTGCGACAGGAAAGTTTCCACAATGGGCCGGTCTTTTCCGGATTTAGGTTTGATCAAATCAATTAAACTTCCGGACAATTCTTTTGATGCAGCCAGGATTTCACGCGCTGATAGCTGAATTTGGCTATTTAGAATCTGTTCTAATAATAATTTCGGATCTATTTTTGCCGATAGTTCGGATATCCTAGGTACGTGTTTCGGTTCTTCCCGGTTTAGCGTGGGAACTGATATGTTGGGCTTTGCGTCCATATTTCTTATAACACTCTGTAGCGTCCCCTTTTCCCTATCTTCTTTCTTCTCTCTTGCCTTTACCGCTGGCGCTGGGGCGTCTTCCATAATTTGGTCATCATCTCTATCATCATAGCGTGGCCGTTGCGCACTTACAGGCTTTGGGCGTGCCTCCTCGCGTCCTCTTTTTTCAACTTCTGGATGTTTTGACGTGGCTGGCACATAGCGCCGCTCGACGTTTTCCTTAATTGGTAAGTTGTTTCTCACTTCAGTTTCTAACTTTTTGACTTCGGCAGGGTTAAATTCTCTTTGTATTGGGGCGCCAGGACCGGGGCGCACTCTGGCCGGTCCATCTATTCTTATAATGTCTTTATTGTAAGTCGCCTGTTTACTCTCGATCTTGTTTTCCGGGGCACTGTCCTCTTCTACTAATTCTTCTATCCGACTAGACTCATTAATGTTACGTCCACTGCCAACTCTTACGTTGTCCTGCGGAATAACCTGTACATTTGGCCCTGTTGCTCGTTGAGCACTTAAAGGTATGTTTTCTTTATTCTTTCGATCTTCAACACGCTGACGCTGTTCTTTTTTCAGTGTCTCCCTAAAATCTTTTGCCGATGGTGGATATATTCCATCGAAAACTGCTCGACGTTTGCCGGATTTGTCCCTTAATGTCCTTTCTGCCGGGTAAGCCACATATTCTATTTCTTCGTCACTTATATCTGACCCACTCATTACTGCAGGTATAAAATAGACTTCATGATCTGAGGAATCCCACTCACTATCTGTAACTAATTGTACAAAGTGAGTACTTGCTGTTTGCTGACTCGCGAGCCGTTTCTGAGCCATTATAGAGGTTTCATTTTCTTGTCTCCATAGTTCTTGGCCTCCTGGTAGTGTTAGTCTACCTGTAGCGTCTTTTTGTAGTAGTCCTTTATCTAATAATGCATTTATCTCTGGGCACCATGAAAGTCTGTGACTGCCTCCGCATCCATAATAATTATACTTAGGGGGCCCTAATTGAATATTATTCGGGTAAGTTGGAGTGAATGGCGCTTCTGGTGCTCTATTTCTAGGGGCTGCACTGACATAATTTTCACGCTTCTTCTGAGGCTTTGGGAATACTTCTCCTATAGTAGAGTCTATCTTTAGGGCTTGAAAGTACAGCAGTGTGTAATTTGGATCATCAATTGAAAGATCGCTTAAACGCTTCACCAAATCATTTATCTGATCTGGATCCTTTGACTTGGACTTTTTCTTCCCTTTCTTTACATGTGAATATCTTTTCCGCTCTACTTCTTCTTCTGAACTGCTATCTGTATCTAGATCCTTGACTTTGGATTTCTTTACTCGTGATTTCTGCTTCTTCTTACTATAGTAGTCACTTGAATCTTCATCATCTGAACTATCCACAAATTTCACTTTACGCTTGACTGATCTAGACCTTGTCTTAGTAAGCTTTTTGGATTTTAACTTACGCCTCGCCTTATAATCATCTTCAGATTCAGAATCACTGTCACTTTCTGAAGAGCTGTCTGAAGAGTCAGATGTATCAGTCTCGCCTTCTGAAATTTCAGAATCTGAATAGGCAAGATTTGTCTCAAATCGATCTCTTTGTAAACAAGCTTCTACTGCTGCTACAATCTCTGTTGGTGAATAGGGGACAGTGCGATCACGTAATGGGTCTCTGGCAATAAGTCTACCTTCCACTCTGTTTCGCAGATCTCTGTGTATGCCCTTCCATAAATATGTAGCATGATCATCTCTGCTAATTTTACTGTGTGTTTTGAGCCATCCACCGATAATGGTGAATTTACGCATATAACGCTTCCATTCTGATAGTGTCCTGATCGGTTTCTTATTCTGAGTGAGAACAAATCTCACCAAGTCTTTTGGTTTGTATCGCTTTGTATCACGGTCCGCATCAAAATTATTCAATAGATCGGCTTTGAGTTGTGTCCAGTTATGATTGCTGAAACTTTCTAAGACCTCGATTAGGTCAGCGACATGAGTTGAACAGTATTGGGTAACATTTTCACACAGGTCTATTTGGGAAGTCACATGATATTGCTGACAAAGCTTCTCATATTGCTTGATAAATTTCTTGACTTGTGTAAATTCACCCTTGAATTTAGGTGGTGCATGTTTTGTACCGGGATAAGGGAGTATTAATGGTCCTGGGGGCATGGTAGAACCTGAAGTAGTTGCAGTTGTAGTGGTCATGGTTGATACTGATGTTTATGGTAGTACTGTAGTGAATATTGGAATAATGGTCAAGTGGTTTTGATGGGTGGAAGACACTGTATTGTGAATTCTGCAGTTCAATTCCTGCCAAGTGCTAATTATGAAACAGTCAAAGAAAGGTGATTAGATGGACAAAATTTCCCCCCTCGCGGTGGGCTCCAATTATGTCTTACTAGGATGTGATTGGCAATAAAATCACCAGTTCTCACTATCCTCCACGGTCAACGGTTCAGACAAATACCAACGGTTGATAACGTGGTCGTTCGTGGGAGGAGGCGTAAATAGCAGAGTCGTTCTAAACAAACTTCTATTGACTTTAGGTGTGTTGAGACAGTGACCGTTAACTGGCTTGATGCAGTGCTTAGGTACTATGAAAGAGTTGTTAGTCCGTTTAACTGGCGCGATGCAGTGCTTAGGATGCTGCTAAAGATGATGAAGATCGTAAGTGGTGTAGCTGAATCGATAACTGGCTTGATGCAGTACTATGATGCTATTAGAAGATGAATGCAAAAGTATGCAATACAAAGATGAAGATATGGTTCACAACGGTACCCAATGAATCAGAGTATTATCTCGTAAACACTCCCTATTCTCAAAAATTAGAGGAGATCAAACTAAGCCTCTAACACAATCGAATCAACCGAAATACGTGACTTCGAAACTAACTTCTCTGCTGCTCAGGCACTCACGATGAGTATGACGCAGAATCAGAACAGAGTACACCTTCTGGATGTAGTCTTAAAGCAGCCAAGCTCTTAATATTGTTGACTAACGTGCTAGTCCTATTTGTCGTCCTCCTAATCGTTAAAAATACGTAAATTCTCCCCACAGAAAAGGTATCCTGTGTTGTAAAGAGAATGTGACGAAACTACAACTAGACGACTGATAACCGTGTACCAGCTAGTGTAATTCAAGGATTGGCTCAAGGTAGGCCTCAGAAAATCAGTATGTTGTGGGAAAAGATGACAAAAGAATGGAGGGAATAAACTTAATATTCACTCAGATGTTCACACAAATATAGGGTGAGAAATTCAGGAAGATACTCAAATCCTCCTCCCTCTCTCTTAAAGGGGGATTGTCTGTCCTTTCAAAGGAAGTTTGATTTCAAAAGGGAGATTGTCATTCTTCAGAGGGGAAATTGAGCCCCTTATATACTATTCTAAATGCGGCTGTGTAACTATCTAAATAAGGAAATATGACTCATCCTGACTCATACTGAGTCATAATGAAGATGACTCATAGTGACTCAGACAAGAAAATGACTCATAATGACTCAAACTGAGTCATTGTAGAGATGTCTCATGATAACTTGTTCACTTCTCAAATATTCTCATCTATCAACTTTCTCCATTCAAATTCCTGACTAATCCATCTCATCTTACTAATCCATTTCATCTGACTAAGCCCTTAGTCACCCATGAACTGTTGATACGTTGAAATGTTGATTTGAATATGTTTCAGAACATACAAAAGAAATGTGAAGAATGTGTGAGAAAATTAGGATGTTGTGAGAAAAAATGCTGAGTAACGTGTTATGGTATGTTTGGAACTTATCTTTGAATAGGATAAGTATTAATTGAATTATTATGTAGTGTTACGGGTTTGTTATGTCTGAAAAACTGCTCAAATCCGGTCATAATGTGTTATAGAAAATTCTTAATAACTTTGTAGAGTACAGTAGAGGATATCAAAGCTCTAAAGTAGCCATGACCATGCACAAAACAAGTTTGGTGCGTGTCAACGCCAATAATACGATTTTTATTTTATGAAATCACACCACCAGCAAGATGGTGCTCTCAGAAAAGCACACATGAGTCCATGTCGAGGTGTGTTCTAACAGGAAAAAAAAACAAAAACATATGTATATCATTCATGAGGAAATGTCAAGGTGTGATTTCATGGAATAAGACTAAGACCAATGAAGGTCAGCATATGGGATGCTGTCTATGAGCAAATATTCAAGGCATGTTCTAATAGAACAAAAAAATGCGAGATTCAACAGGTTTCAAACCTGTTGCACTTCAATGGAAACAGATTTTGATTCTGTTATGACAACCACTTGGCTAAACACAACTCTGACGAGCTTGTAAGCAAACCGACCATGAGCATATGTCAAGGTGCATTTTTATAGAAAATGAAAAATTATCCTTGGCAGGTTTTAAACCCGCACAGTCCAAGAGAAACAGATTTTGACTCTGGCAATCACTTGACAATTTAATCTTTGGTAGGTTTTGAACCCACACAGACAAATCGATTTAGATTCTGTCGTATCGACTGCTTGGCTAAGACCTCATTTAGAAGTGAACCCTCAAGGCACATTTATCTGCATTTTGTCAGTTCTTTCAATAGCATGGTTGCTGTTGATTCTTTTATCCTGCTTTTATTGCAAAAGACATCAGACTTCTTCTGGGACTCTTGATTTCAAGACCTGTTTACCTCTCAGCCTTAATAGATTTGTATTTTTCCTAATTCCCCAGGTTATTAGGATCAAACTTGAAAGTTTGATGTGTAATCTGCTCTTTTTCTTCTTCAACCAAGTCAAGACCTTTAGAAAGAATGTTATTGTTATTGTACTTATCCTTCCGAGTTTGCATCGAGATTTTGGTCATATATCGAACTCTGCGTCAAAAATACACTGTGCGATCCTTTCATTGTCAGTTTTCACTCATGGACCCACCGTGGTGGTCTTCCATCAGCACTTTTTCAGGGAAATCATTAGATAAACAGGTCTTGAAGTCAAGAAGCCCCGGCAGGAAGTCTGTGTCTTTTGCAATAAGAGTAGGATAAAAAAATCAACAGTGACCATGCTATTAAAAGAGCTGACAAAATGCAGATCAATGTACCTTGAGGACTCGCTTCTGAATGGGTTCATTCGAAGTGAAACTAACTGGTCTTAGCCAAGCAGTTGATACGACAGAATCCAAATCTGTCTGCGTGGGTTCAAAACCTGCTAAAGATGAAATCATCAAGTGATCACCAGAGTCAAAATCTGTTTCTCTTGGACTGCGCAGGTTTGAAACCTGCCAATGATAACATTTTTTATTTTATGAAATGATGATGATGGGTATTTCAGATAAGGAGAGCGGTAATATTCACAATGTCAACGAAGAACTATGAAATATTGGGTTTGACCCCTATGTATCGGGAAATGGCTCCCTACTACTTGGATGATGGGTGATACTGTGGAGAGTCCAATATTTATGTAGATATGTAGAAATTCAGAATACATAGGTGAAAGCAGTAGTGAAATATTTCAGATCTGAAGTACATGTAAAAAGACATGAGGCGCTGTGGATGATGGGAAAAAATGTAATAGCAGTGGCTATGACATGAGTAATGTGCGAAATAATCAACTATGCACCTAGTGGGGCTAGCAAGATGGGACGGGACATAGGGAGAACAAGTGCACAATATTTGGTTGGCCGATGCAGCCGAAACATCAGGTCCGCCAGTCAAAGTGTTGGGTCCACTATGGGCTATGGAGACTGTCAGAATATAATTGGGAAGTGATTGGTGTGTGACATGCATTTGACATATATTGTTAAATAGCTGAATACGAGTCCAGTGCTAGGCTGAGTCCTACATCATCTTAGTCAAGGAGTTGATGCACCAGAACCTAAATCTGTCTGTATGGGTTCAAAAACTGCTAAAGATGAATTTGCCAAGTGATCATCAAAGTCAATATCTGTTGCTCTTGGACTGTGCAGGTTTGAAACCTACCAATGATAAAATTCATTTTCTATGATTTACACACCTTGAAATATGCTCATGGTTGGTTGGCTGGCAAGCTGATCACAGTTGTGTTTAGACAAGTGGCTGTCATCACAGAATCAAAATCTGTTTCCATTGGAGTGCAATGAGTTTGAAACTTGTTGGATGTAACATTTTTCCCATAAGAATGTAAGGATCACATGTCCTCTATGCCCCGACCATGACTTCAAAAGGAAATTGTAGAACCAATGTTTGCAAACCTCCATGTGACTCATTGATGCGAAGAAGCATCACGCTTTGCATCCAAGTCATGCAGATACATTCATCTTCTTTTTCACTCTTTCATCATCGTTTTGACTTGCACAAACCACTATACTCGCTACCTAGACAAAACCTGTGCTATAACCGACCCTCAGACCCTGTCTTTTGGTCATGGACTGCTCCATTCTCACTTTGCCATACCAAAACCTATCAAAACTGCTATGAAACACTCGTTATTCCGGACCCTTATATTACATATTATCACGCACTCGCTTCGCTTCTCAGTTTGCTTTAGCGCTTGACATTACTTACATAGTTCATGTATGTTTTTCTCTCTTGACAAATTAACCACCATCATCTTGCTGTGACGCTCAGAACCGCGCTGGGCAGGAATGAGCCTATTTTTATATATGCATCAAGGAGTATAGAGCACTATCAGTTTCCCTATCCTTGTTCATCATTTGTCCAACAATTAACTCCTGTGCAAACCTGAACCCGCACTTTCCTGCGCACTAGACAGTATAAGTTGACTATACTACTACATCACTTCCCTCGTACTGTATACCTCTCCCTATAGGTTTACCTTCAAAGTAGTCCCTTGTGGTATGCACTTTTTAGCCCCTATTAGGTCCCCCTTCAACTCATCTAGAGTCGCTGTGCTCCAACCACCTGCATGCGCGCCTCACATCTGCTTAGCGCACACCAATGCATAGTAGCACTTCCGCTTAACCGCGCTCTGTACATCATAGTGCACCTAACCAGGCTTGACTAAGCATCTGGTTCAGTCACTCGCAATGTTTTCCCTCAGCTGAACAGATGAATTGAAAACAGACCACAATACAACACTTTCAAAAAGCGAGAGAAGAGCAGGTCTCAAATACAGTGCACCTCAACCTTATACATAAGCGAATAGTGGCCAGATGGCTCTTTTGAATCTTTGCCTTGAATCTCAGCCTTGACAGATGTGTATTCTTCCTCATTCCCCAGGTCATTAGGATCAAACTTGAAAGTTTGATGTGTAATCTGCTCTTCTTCTTCAACAAAGTCAGGACCTTTGGAGAGAATTAAATTGCTCTTGTACTCATCATTCCGAGTTTGCATCAAGACTTTGGTCATATATTGAACTTTGCGTCAAGGATAAAAGAATCAACAGTGACCATGCTATTGAAAGAACTGACAAAATGCAGATGAACGTGCCTTGAGGATTCACTTCTGAATGAGTTCATTGGAAGTGCATCTCACCGGTCTTAGCCAAGCAGTCGATACGACAGAATCTAAATCTGTCTGCGTGGGTTCAAAACCTACCAAAGAGTGATCACCAGAGTCAACATCAGTTTCTCTTGGAATGTGCGGGTTTAAAACCTGCCAATGATAACATTTTTATTCCATGAAATCGCACCTTGACATCGACCCATGTGTACTTTCCTGAGAGCTTCATATCACTGGTCTTAGCCAAGTAGATGTTGCAACAGAGTCAAAATCTGTTTCTTTCAAACCATGCAGGTTCAAAACCTGCTTGCAAAATATTTTGCAGTGTATAGATTCTCAGAGTCCCAAGTCCCAAGTCCCAAGTGCAAGCAAATAGGGACAGTTAGACATTTTGGAGTATTCATCAAAGTGATGTCATTCGTGTCAGTTTTATCTTTTTCAATGCAACCCAGGTGCGACTGCTTTGTACTAGTTTTGCAGCAGAATGTAGCGAGAATGCTTCTTCTGTTGCATCTATACATTGTTGTCTGTAGCTGGGAGTATCCTTCAGCATGACATAAAAATAAAATGATGAAAATATTATACCAGCAGTGTTGGATTGGACAACAGATGGACGTGTAATGTAGGGCGCGCACAGAAATGCAGTGCTTGGTATGGGACAGGATGTGATTTCATAAAATCAAAAATGTTATCATTGGCAGGTTTCAAACCTGCGCAGTCCAAGAGAAACAGATTTTGACTCTGATGATCACTTGCAATTTCATCTTTGACAGGTTTTGAACCTGTCACAGACAGATTTGGATTCTGTCATATTAACTGCTTGGCTAAGACCAGTTAGATGCACTCCCATTGAATCCATTCAGAAGTGAATCCTCAAGGTACATTTTGTCAGTTCTAACATTAATTTCTAACATCACCCTTGAGCTCAACCATATGTGATCCTTCCATTGTCAGTTGTCACTCATGACCCGGTTGCTAATCCCAAGACATCATGAACATCATTGGCCCACCGTGGTGATCTGCCATCAGCACTTTTTTTGAGCAATTGCTGGATAAACAGGTCTTGAAGTAGAGGCCCAGGAGAAGTCTGATGTCTTTTGCGATAAGAGTAGAATAAAAGAATCAATCGCAGCGACCATATTATTGAAAGAACTGACAAAATGCAGATAAATATGCCTTGATGATTCACTTGTGAATGGGTCCATTGGAGGTGCATCTAACTGTTCTTAGCCAAGCAGTTAATATGACAGAATCTAAATCTGTCTGCGTGGGTTCAAAACCCGCCAAAGATGAAATTGATCAAGTGATCCCCAGAGTTAAAATCTGTTTCTCTTGGAATGTGCAGGTTTGAAACCTGCCAGTTGCAACATTTGTTTTCTATAAAAATGCACCTTGAAATTTGCTCATGGTTGGTTTGCTTGCAAGCTGATCAAAGTTGGCTTTAGCCAAGTGGTTGTCGCAACAGAATCAAAATCTGTTTCTATTGGAATGCGACAGGTTTAAAACCTGTCAAATGTCACATTTTTTCTATGAGAACATGCCTTGAATGTTGGCTCATAGACGGTATCTCAGACATTGATCTTCATTGGTCTTGGTCAAGTTGTCGCCAGAGTTAAAATCTGTGTCTCTTCAACTTTGCAGATTTGAAACCTGCCCATGATGATATTTTTATTCTATGAAATTAAACCCTGATATTTCCTCGTGGATAGTTTTCTTCAAAACCCATCATAAATGCTCTTTTTCATATCATTGCCACAATAACATGGCTAAGACCATTTAAGATGAGTTTTTGAGAAAACTCTTCACTAGGAAATGTCAAGGTGTGATTTCATAGAATAAAAATATTATCATTAGCAGGTTTCAAACCTGCACAGTTTAAAGAGAAACAGATTTTGATTCTGTTATGACAACCGCTTGGCCAAACACTAGTCTCAACGGCTTTAAAGCAAACCGACCATGAGCATATGGCAAGGTGTGTTTTCATAGAAAATGAATTTTATCATTGGCAGGTTTCAAACCTTCACAGTCCAAGAGAAACAGATTTTAACTCTGGTGATCACTTGATAATTTCATGTTTGGCAGGTTTCAAACCCACAAAGACAGATTTAGATTCTGTCGCATTAACCGCTTGGCTGAGAGCAGTTGGGTTCAATTCCACTGAACCCATTCAGAAGCGAGTCCTCAAGGCACATTTATCTGCATTTTGTCAGTTCTTTCAACAACATGGTCACCGTTGATTCTTGTATACTGCTCTTATTGCAAAAGACACAGACTTCTGCTGGAGCTCTTAACTTCAAGACCTGTTTACCTAACAATTTCCTTGAAAAAGTGCTGATGGCAGACCATCACAGTGGGCTCATGAGTGAAAACTGACAATAAAAATATTGCACAGTTGAATCCAAGGTGGATGTTAGAAATTGATGTCTGCACCCAAGCAAATGTTGCAATTGGCAGGTTTGAGCAGGATAAAATCAATAAATGATGATCATGCTATTGAAAGAACTGACAAAATGCAGGTAAATGTGCCTTGAGGATTCGCTTCTGGATGATTCGGACTCAGACGACATGGAAGGTTTCCTTGACGATCCCCCAGAACGCTCACCTCAATGCCCATCACGTGACTGCCCTGAGGATGGTCCTTCTGCCAGTCGACATCTCTTATCCCCACTACCACCACCACCTGAACACCAGCACCAGCATCACCAAAACTTCAAAAACCTGGTATTGCCTGATTAGGCTGATGCTGACAAATTGTTTTGGGTCATGGGTGATGCCGTCACGACGTTGATGTAAGCATCCAATCACCTGACAGGGATATGTGTAATGGCTACTCAGGACTTGTCCTGAGTAGAAGCAAACAGAGGAAAGGCTGCAAGGACAAAGCCCGAAGCAGAATAGGTCCGGAGGACCGTGGGAAAGTTCCAAAGGAACTTCTGGAAACTTGGAGGAATGGTGGATCAGAGGATCAGAGGATCAGAGGAGCGGAGGATCAGAGCTCCGGCCTAGGGAATTCCTCCCTAGGCCTGAGATGGATAATTACTAAGTCGGAGGACTAGAACTGTTACGAGGACTCAGGGTGAAGGCTAGTGCGAGGACTAATATATGTAATATTCAGACTGAAAAAGTATAGAGACTTTACAGGGTTTATATACTACAGAGGACTTAACGGAGAATCAGTCAGCGCAGTCCGAGGCTATGTGAGGCTATGGACGGAGGATGTAGAAACATCTAACACTAGTTCATTGGAAAATGGTAAATGAAGACGGAAATGAGGACATAGGAAAATAAAGGCGGAAATGAAATGAGGTACGGAAAATGAGTTAGCCTAACTTGAGAAGGAACGTACAAAGGGAAAAGGCAAGGAAGATAGACGTGGGTCAGATCTGGATGTTAGGAAGTCCGGAGACAGGTGATTACCATAAGGGGATGGGCGCTGATTTAAGGTTTGAGTTCGGACATGACAGATAGGTCGGATCCGGAGATCCGGAGATGTGGATATCAGATCTGGCGTCCGGATATCAGATGCAGGAGTACAGGGATCCGGACAGATAGAGGATTGGGTCTGGAGACATGGACAGGAGGTCCGGAGGTCCAGATGAGGTGTGGGAACGTCGTCGGATGTTGGTCCGGAATGCAGGATATGACAGCGTCCTGGCAGTTCTAAAGGCTTCGCAATGACTAGTACATGATGAGAAACCAGCATACATCCTACATATGATGAACAATTAATCCTCAACAGTGATTCCTGATCCACGCATATATGGACAACATGAAGTTAATCCATCATGATGGGCCTAGGTCACCCTGCTGCTGGGGCTGTTGACTGATGGTATGTCATGAGATGACCTTCACTTGCCATATATAGGTTTTGAAGTTTTGGTGATGAGCTAACACCACCACCACCATCTGAAGGCCAGCGCCAACTAACATCGCCACTGCCATCATCTGAAGGCCAGCGCTAACCAACACCACCACCACCCAACCCTGATGAGGACAAGGATGACAGACTAACCCCTCCACCTTCAACTCCTGTAGTTCAGACACCTCGGGTTGGAAAATGTGAGGCTCCTGGGACTGCCAAGCATGGCAAGGCCCCTCATCGAAAATGTTGAATCAGATAACTCAGTATCATTGGACTCGCTATACATGTTGTTCAAATTTATGCATGTTCGTTCATTTGTACTACTAGTATGTACTTGTAAATGGAACCAGATTCATCATTATGTGCAATGACAAGTGTGAATCAATGCAACAAGCTTGGCATTGATGCCATGATACTATATATATCGGTGACAACAATTTATTTGCATTAATGAAGAACATTGTTTGTATGTCATGAATTTGCATCTATAGCATGAAAGTGCACATATACTGTATCATTTCGACCTTAGGTTCGTCACACTGTAGCTAGCTTGACGAACTGGACCTATTTTTTGTGACAGTCACAGCTGTTTTTGGTCAATGAACCTAATTTTGTGACATAACATATGATATGTTTGTTTTTAGATATGTTTTTTTATGAAAACATTCACTTAACCACTTTTTTCCTTCCTCATTGTCATTTTTGAACTATATATGTGTAGAAAGTACATGTATTATCCTACTACATATGAACCTTGTGAACTTATTGTCAGTTTGTCACAGCTGTCCTCAAGAGACGAACCTGTCACAAAACCATTATGTAATGCAGTGCAGAAATTCCCACGAACCTAAGGTCGAAATGATACAGTAGTGTAGAATTGCACACATAACATAAAATTGCATACACAATGTAAAATCTAATACATGCCATACCATTCTGCCATTGAACATCAATGCAAGCAGTCACAAGCATCGAAATTTAAGAGTGTATGAAAACCTGCCACATATATGTACTGTCTGGTACTCATTCGACTGATTATTTGCCATTATATGATGGTGTTGCTTTTGTTGATGTACCTAGGGTAGTGTTCTTACAACCCAGAATACCAGACTTTAACATTGTCTTTATATTGTGAACGTTTCTCACCTGTGCCGGCTACTTCGAGCTATTAGCTAAACAGTAGATGTCACAAGTTGCCTCCAAATAGGGTCAAGAAACCGGACTGGACCGGACTTTAAAACACTATCATAATGCTGTACGACGTCAGCTCTTGAAATCCTTGGACTGGTAGATACATTGGAGGGATACTGCCACCTAACGGTAATTGGGATAACTTATCAATACTATGGGTATGTTCAAGTCGGTGCCCAACGATACAGTAATGCGAGGGAAGTTGCGTATCTAAGCGGTAGTGCTATGAGGTGTCAGGATCGTAGAGTAATTGCTCAAAAGAACCCGCTTTCATGTAGCATCCTTGCAAGTTTCTCTTCTTCCTTTTCGCGCGGCTCCCTTTCTAAGCTCAGCTGCCAGAAGAGATCGCTGACATCTTTGTCGCCAAACTGTCCAAGTGCGTCATCCAAGTAAACAAGAACAGTTGGGAGGGGATGGAAGTTGTGTGGCTGAGTCTGCCAGCGTTGAAGGTCTTGGATTACCTCTGAAGCCTTCTGGCGTTTTCGGAAATTCACCAGGTTGTTTGGAAGGTAATCCTTACTGCCGTCTTGAATATGTGTCAGGGCAGTAAGAAACACACCTGTTTGGGGATCAATTTTCGTGTTTACAGATATGGCGTCGACTACATACCAACGAACGGAAGACACGGCGGGGAAACTTTTGCAAGGGCGTATCGATAGATGTTAAATGTCTTGTAAGAATTGATTGTTGTCTCGCATGTTTCCAATTGGGACATGTATCTGGTGCCTACTTGCTCCCAAGAACGCTTAAGCCGACGGATAGGTGACGAATTTAGGCCAGACACGATGGCTAACATGGTCGAAAAATTCTGAATGTGCCTGCAGCGCTATAGGAAAGACGTTAGTAGAGCACTGAAGTTTAGCAAAATAAACAAACATCAGCGACACTGATGAAATGTTTCATGATGGAAGCGCGTCTGCGAGGTTCGTCTTTACACAGGATGGCATATGCAACCCAGTTAGCTACCTAAATAGGGGCATCTGTGAATTCGCGAACCGAGTGCAGGTAGCAAACTTACTCTGTTGCTACGGCGAATGAAGTTTGCGATGTTGTCGTGGTGGTCAGTTTTCGATTCCTTGGACCGCAAAAGACATTCAGAAGGTCGAATCTTCTGATATAACTGACTTTCTGTGATGGTCAATTGCCTTGCCAGTTCCAAGGCATCGATGTCAAGTAGCTCCATCCGTTTAGGGACTATTGGCGGAGGTGGCGGATCTAGAGCCGTGCTAATCGTCACTTTGTTCGGATCACGCCCTCGCTGCTATTCCATAATTCAGATAGTACAACCCCGACGTTGATCCAGCACGTACAGCACGTTTAATAATCACCATAATCTGCTTTGCTGCGGGTAGATTGATGACTTCATCATGCGAAACAAATTCCATCATACGGTCGAGGATGTATGCGTCGTCTCTCTCCAACACATCGTCATCTTGAACCATTGACTTAATAGTATTAATGACCCTAAAATAGTTCAGCTACAAGGTCTGAAACAATGACGTGACTGACCTGATACGAATAATCTGCCGCTTGAGCTTCTGCCACTCCACCAGCTCCGGGGAGTTTAGTCCTTCTGGAGGCTGTATCCAGAAGCGTTCCACCAACAACCTAAACAATTCATCAAGAGTAGTGAAGGTCTTGTAAGTCATCAGGAAAGCCTTGCTAAACTTGGGATCTATAATCTGGATTCAAGAGAAATGGTGATATACTGGCGGAATCTCACATACCAGCATACTCGTGAGCGGTTAGCCGCTCAACTAGGCCTGCAACGGTTCCGCCTCGCGTAGTTCCATCGGGGTCGACTAGGACATCATTAGGATTGTACGTCGGTCTCAGATACCAAGGTTTTGTTTCGGCATTAAGGGTAATGAGATAGTGAGAAGGCGCATCATCACCAAAAAACGCCCTGATCTTATCCTGTCGAGGAGGTGTTCTTATTATGCGGAGATCTGTGCTTCGAGTCAAATTATGCCAATAGTTATGAAACAGATTAATACTAGCCTTCATAGTCAGCCCATGGTACTGTATCGGATATTAGGGGTGGTTGTCCGTTTATTACAGGCGGACCCGGTATTTCTGCTGTAGGCGTAGTATTATCGCTACTTGCAATATTCCTGAGGATATCATTTGCTTCGTCATCGTTCGTATTGTAGAGGTCGTTATTCGTGCCGTTAAGTGCCTCTTCGGCCAACATTGCTGTGATGAGGCTACGTTGTGACATACGCCACTCAATGGGGCTCTTGTTGCTCCGTTCAAGAATATCTGTCTGTTCCTGCACGATGACAAGAAGACTTTCTAGAGTCTGTCGCAGAACCTGAAGATTAAAGTCTAATGAGGAGTTCAGCGCCTCGAGGGTATCATAATGTTCGTCCCGACCACGCCATGTTTCGGATTCTTCTACATGCCGGATCCTCTGGGTAGTAGTGAGTAGTGCAGCGCCGTCATCGTATACAGCCTGAGTAGAGGCTTCGAACGACCGTACGAGGACCCTGGCTTTCTCAACGGTCCGGATATATCGAGCACCATCGCTGAGTTCCGCCTGATCCACCGGTTCGATGTCGACATGCCGAGCGACATGCAGGTCGCCAATGTGGAGAAGGAGGGATGACAATTGATTCATCATTCCTAAGCCTGCTGGCGTTACCACGCCGGCTGCGAGAGCTGATTTTCAACCGAAGAACGCAAACTTGCAGGATTTTGCTCACCAGGTGCAGAAGCGCGTAAGCTTTCAACGAATTCATTTGATTTGTCTTGTACCTGCAATACAAGCCCCACGATGTCGTTTAAGACTGCGCTGTCCAAGCTCCGCCGGGGAGCCTCCTCATTGCCATCGATGGTAACCCAACCAAATCCTTTCCAAGCTCCAGCAGCCCCAGCCCCAGCCTTCCCAAGTCCTGCATGTGGTGCTGAGAAGTAACCCTGTAAGTGTCTCGGAGCCTTGTCGCAATCCAACTCATCACAACGACAACTTTGTGTGATGGACACGAAATCGACAACAGAGCGCTCAAGTTCTGTGGCATCCGTTGCAAGGTTGCCGATGCTGTCACCTGGGCTCCAAGGACCGTCATTCAAGATCGCTCTCGCAGAGAGTAGAAACTTCGAGAGTGTCGCAATAGCTCGACGCTGTGCAGGAACAAGTAACGTATGCGACGCAGTGCTCGTGCTCTGTTGATCTGTTGATCCTTTCGGAACAAGATGACTTGGTATTTGACCGAAAGAAGGGCCAGATACGTAGAGTAAATCACGAACTGAAGCGATAGTGGTGCTGATGAGGCGATCGACAATGACTTCATCATCTGCAATGCGAGGGATTCCAAACTGCTGCAGGTGAGTGATCACAGAGCGAATAGCATGTTGAGACCGATCTAGCAATTCAGAAATGAGCTCTGGTGGACGAGGAGAAAGTACTTCCTCCAGAGATGGTATTACAGTCAAGAGGTGAGAAGAATCTTCGTCTGGCGGAAGTTCATGGACTTGGGGGAGTATGGATAATGCGGCAGCTTCCTTTAATCGAGAGCCCTTTCTAGCCATATGCGGACGGTGAGAGTACGAGAAGAGACGAGGACCTTGATCCATAGACAAAAATATCTGAGGACTAGTATATGAGTTCTCCCGCGTAGTAAGACTCCTCTTTAGTACTTGGTCATTCGGCGGACTAGAGAGACCACTGGGAACGCGGTACGTGTGACGATTCAAAGAAAGCGCAGAAGAGTCTGTCTGGGCACGGTTGCGGCCTGGTGGAAGGTCTGTGAGAAGGGATGGCGAAGATGGTTTTACGGGAGCCGTCAGAGCACCAGCTAGGTTATTTGGGTAATGAGATAATGACGTGTAGGGTGGCCGGGCGGGCTCCACTGGAATCGACTGGTATTGAGAAGGATTGTTCACGATGGATAGAGCGTTGACATCCCCATAAGAAAAACCTAGACCTGCGCCGGTGCCAGCACGAGAGCTCGATTGTGATGAAGTTAAGCCCGCAAGATCACAATCAAACGTCTCATCCTCCGCGTCGAACGGTAGATCACGAGATAGTTGCCCGGTGACTGTGTTGGCATAGTAAATCTACATACAAAAAGAGTAGTCACCTGAAACTGAGCACTGAAGACAAGAAAAGCCATACCTGACCATCTCCGGAGACTTGGGGTATCCAGAAGTCTCTTGCAATTGAAGGGGGAGTGTCCGGCCTGAGTGGACTTGTTGGGATTGCGGGAAGTTCCCTCATGCTCATCCGTGCTGCCTTGGAGACTTCGGGAAGGCGCCAAATTGATGAACTCTCCATGATAGAAGCCAGAAAAGATCGATCACGGATAATATCAAAGGTGAATTGACGAGGTATTCACATCTAACTTAAATGTTTGCATTGCCCTTACCATCCGTGAGCAAGATGATTATCCATGTTGCACGACGCCGCGGCATGAATTATTGAGCCCCCGGATCAGCAGTGCCTTCATCAGGAAGGCAGTTACATGCGCACGCTGCATCGCAACGATCGGCCTTTCAAGCTCAAGCTCAGTGCAAATCAAATATCCTTGCTTACAACTCAGTCTACATGCATGACAGTAGTCATTGCTCGAGGTCCATCAACATCAACAGTTAACACCTATTCAGAAAACAAAAAAATCTTGACCCGGGGTATTGATAAAAACGAATCGTAAAAAGCATGTCCAGACGGTACACAAAGGATAAATGCTGTATACTGCCATCAGAAGGTGCAGGCCAGCCCGTGACGAGAAGTAATTACTTGTGAAAAGGATCGTGGGCTCTAACAAATGGCGGCCTCCGCGATCACAAACTCACCACAGCCAAAACTATACAAACAACTTCAAACCGAACGGGTGTTCAAAATTGCGTATTGCTGTGACCACAACACCCTGAGTAGCTGGGAGAATGCTTCCTCTTCACCAGTTCATACTGCTCTCTTGCAGAATGGGAGCGGAAATAGCTCCAGGGTTGAGGTGACGGCGTTCCCTCATGACGGGAGGAGAGACACGGCGCTCATAGCCATCATCATCACCACCCCGGACACCTTGGTATCCACGTAAGCTGTCTTCTGCGTAGTAAAAGCTCCGCCTCCGCTGGCCGCCGATACTGTCCCGATCAAAATCCTGACCATCAGGGCGTACACCTGCAGGATCACCGACGTTTTCAGAGAGACGGCGATGTGCGACCTCTTGTCGGCGCTTGAAGTACCGATAAGCGACGATTGCAAGGATGATGAGCGCGATGGCACCAAGCGACGTTACGACACCGATAATCGCGTCCTCGCGGACTTGGGAAGAACTTGAACTACTGCTGGTGCCGCTGCCGCCAGGAGTGGGACCTGATATGGACGACAGTGCAAGAGTGGGATCAACACATTGGGCGAGCGATGCGGGTATACTGCCTTCTTGTCCGGCATAGAACGAGGACTTTTTGTTGGAGATAAGCGAAGCGAGTGTGGAGACTTGGTCATTAGGGATATAACCCTGCCAGAGGGTACTTAGCAGTTCGACGTCTTGAATGCCGGTGTACGATGAGGGTTCGTAGACGAGCAGCTCGTAGCTTTGTACCTGGGAAGCTGGAATACAGTTTCAGTACGAATGCACTTTGCGATGTTGGGAGCACGTACAATCAATTCCAAGTGCTGTTGCAATTATCGAGGGGAAGTACTCAAATATCTGTCCTTGGGTATCCGAATTCGTTGCAACCCACTTCCAGTTAAGGGACTGATTGAACAGCACGCTGATCAGAGTGTCAGTAGTTGGCACATTTTGGACATTGAGCGTAGGCTGTGGCATAATAGCCGATGGGAGATACGTCGGAATCGGTGCTGCAGAAGGCTGACTGGCCGGCGGAGCGGATGCAAGCGAGACCGTCGTCGTTGGGATGTCAGGATTTGAAATGGTTGGGGAGGCTGTTGGTGTGGGCGTGGCGGTATTGACCAGCAGAGATGAGACCGTAGACAGGTACTGGTAGTTGGTATTCGTGGTGGGAAGTATATAGGTACTTGGCAATGATAACGTGGATGTCTCATTAAGGGTGCCAGTGCTGCTCATGGTCGTACTATTTGGAAAGTTGATGATAGTCGATGAAGTAGATGCTGTGGACATGCCATTGCTCGAACTCGTGCCAATCGTAGTAGCAGTAGTAGTAGTCCTGCAACGGAGTATGATCAAACAGTCTCAAGCACGATAGGATTGAAATTTACACTGTACCAGACGTGGATGATGGAGTGCAACCAATTCCGAGACCCAGGGCCCCAGTGCAATCAGCGGTCGTCGACGAAGATGACGATACTGAGGTAGAAGCAACCGAAGTGGTGATAGGAGTACCAGAAGTTACAGGCGAAGTCAAAGGTAGCTGGCTTGAAGTAGTAGACGATGAGGTGGGAAGGGGACAACCAATGCCAATGCCAAGTAACCCATCACACGACGACGACGGCGTGGTGGAAGCAACCGAATTAGTGGTAGGATAAGCAGAAGTCACAGGCGGGCTTGAAGTTGGCTGGCTTAAAGCGGTAGATGTTGAAGTGGGAGGTGGGCAACCAAGGCCAAGGCCAAGTAGCCCATCACACGACGACGACGGCGTGGTGGAAGCGACCGAACCAGTGGTAGGATAAGTAGGTGTTACGGACGGGCTTGAAGCTGGTTGGCTTGAAGTGGTAGATGTCGAAGTGGGAGGTGGACAACCAAGGCCAAGGCCTAGTAATCCATCACAAGACGTTGTGGCGGGAGCTGCCGAACTCAGGACAGCAGAACTTACAGGCAGGCTTGAAGTTGGTTGGCTCGAAGCGGGAAATGATGAGGGAGCTGAACAACCAATCCCCAAACCAAGTAATCCATCACAAGACGTTGTGGCGGGAGCTGCTGAACTCAAGACAGCAGAACTTACAGGCGCGCTTGAGACTGGTTGGGTCGAAGTAGGAGATGAAGAGGGAGGTGGGCAGCCAAGACCAAGACCAAGAAGTCCATCACAAGACGACGTTGTGGCGGGAGCTGCCGAGCTCAAGACAGCAGAACCAGTACTTACAGGCGCGCTTGAGACTGGTTGGGTCGAAGTGGGAGATGAAGAGGGAGATGAGCAACCAATCCCCAGACCAAGAAGTCCATCGCAAGATGACGTTGTAGCGGGAGCCGCCGAACTGGTGGCAACTGAACCAGAACTTGCAAGCGTGCTCAAAGCTGGTTGGCTCGAAATGGGAGATGACGAGGGAGGTGAGCAACCAATCCCCAAACCAAGCAGTCCATTACAAGATGATGTTGCAGCAGGAGCCGCCGAACTGGTGGCAACTGAACCAGAACTTGCAAGCGTGCTCGAAGCTGGCTGGCTCGAAGTGAGAGATGACGAGGGAGGTGAGCAACCAATCCCCAAACCAAGCAGTCCATTACAAGATGATGTTGCAGCAGGAGCCGCCGAACTGGTGGCAACAGAACCAGAACTTGCAGGCGTGCTCGAAGCTGGTTGGCTCGAAGTGGGAGATGACGAGGGAGATGAGCAACCAACCCCCAAACCAAGGAGTCCGTCGCAGGATGACGTTGTGGTAGATGATGGGTTGGAGTTGGATGATGCAGCAGTCCCGGTAGAAATTGATGTTGGCGAGCTAGATGGGGTAGTCATGGGTGGATCACAACCTAGCCCCAAGAGCCCAATGCATGATGAGCTGGTCGGTGATGCAGATGCTGAGGGGCTAGAGCTTGTAGTAAGCGTGCCAGTGCCTGGGGACGAGACTGTCGGACTGCTGGACGCAGAGGGCGTTGGGGCATTGATAGCAAGTCCACTTCCCATTCCACTCAATATGCCATCTGAGAACCAGCTCATTAGAACATTACCCAAACTAAATAACGACAGAAAACGCGCACCAAGACCACCTAAAATGTCATCAGGAGCTCTGTTCTTGAATGCCAAAGATCGCCTTGCGTGAGAGTTGGAGGATGATGAGTGTCGTGCATCGACCTGGGGAACGACGAGGGAGGAAACCACAGTTGCAAGGAAAAAATAGATAACAGAATACATAGAGGTGATAGAATATTGCTGGATAGCAAGGACAGCGCGACTTTGGGTCCGCTAGGGATAGAACGAGTGTGCGTTTCTGCTCTCTCTAAGAGAGTGAAAAGTAGGTTCTAAGATATTTTGAAACACGAAGATTCTTGAATCCTGGAAGCCAGTTGGCCGATAATTGACAAGACGTCGCCGGCAGCGTCACAGGAGCAGCAA
Source organism: Suillus plorans (assembly GCF_016647745.1). NCBI lineage: Eukaryota > Fungi > Basidiomycota > Agaricomycetes > Boletales > Suillaceae > Suillus > Suillus plorans. Next base: position 552,599 of record NW_024537399.1, read on the forward strand.
AATTTGAAACCAAAAACGAGGGGAGGAACAAGACAGAAACGTTCTAATAGCGCGCACGGGCGCAGGTTTCCTACCAAATCGCGATCACACGGTAACTAACAACAAATGATCTCAGTTACAGAAACGTTTTTAGCTTTCCAAAAAGGCAGTCCACGGTCATCTACGTAGCACTGGCAACTTAACAGATTTTGTGACTACGATTCGAAACGACATCACAACTAGGGGAAAAATCTTCAAGGTGCATATAATTGAGTAGTATGACAATACACAACGAAATGGTAGAAAATGCAACAACAGACTTAGATGAATCCGATCTAAAGTATAGTTAATAACAACATTGACAGCATGTTAGCAGTGAATCACCTTGTTTGCAACATCCAACGCGTCGTGGTCGGACGTGAGCCGAACGTATGCCTTCTTCTTCCCATCAGGTCTAAGGGTAATCAGGTCGTGTGTAATCTTAAAGCTCATTGCACGGAGACGAACCGGATCAGGGTGTTGATTTTAGCAGCCTGAACATCGTAAAGTTTTTTCACGGCGTCCTTGATTTGTCGCTTATTCGACTTTATGTCAACAATAAAGACGAGGGTATTGTGCTCCTCGATCTTCTTCATCGCCGATTCCGTGTTCAGTGGACTGTCATTAAACGATCAAAAATTAATTTGTGTTATATAGCATAAAACGCACGAGACGATGGTTCGGAACTGGTCCATTCGTGGTGCATGGGGGATAGATTTGCGAGGGTACTTGGGATTCCTGGGTAGGCGGAGTGTCTTGGGACGGTGGAATGTTACAGAGTATCGCTGCTTCCGTGTTGAATGCGAGTGCACGCCCTGCAAAGCAGCCTTTTTGGCAGCCTTCGCTTTGACATTAGTAGGGGCCATATTGATTTTGGAGTTATTCTGCCCGTCGCCTGTATTACTAGGAGGCCGATGATCAGGTAAATCGCTAATCCCCGAACTACTATACAGTTGAAATGGGAATATCCCGGAATATATTACCCGGTCACATATGTCACAGCATCAGGTGATATGTGACAAGCAATTGTACCAGTACCACGTGTCACACGCGCCAACTACGCGTCTACCAGATACTTATTACTATTACTATACAGCACGCGTTGAGTACGCGCCAGCTTTGATGTATATTAAGACCTTGACAATTCAGGGATTTAAGTCTTGTAAGTTTGACCATTCTTTATCCCGCGATATCTCACTTTGCGCACTGTTTATACCAGACCGTGATCAGACACAGATAGAGCCCTTCTCTCCTCGTCATAATGTCGTCGTAGGTAGGAATGGCTCAGGCAAGAGCAATTTTTTTGCAGGTGCCCGTTGTACCTCTGAACTATTTCTCTCCATCTTACTCATACACCCCCCTAGCCATTCGCTTTGTATTGTCCGATGCATATACCTCTATGTCCAGAGAGGAGCGGCAGGCTCTCCTGCACGAAGGTGTTTCTGTCACGACTACACTATCTGCATACGGTACAATTTTTTCTTCTTTTAACCCTCTATCACCCTTTCTCATACTTGCAACCAGTTGAAATTGTTTTTGACAACTCTGACAATCGATTTCCAACTGGTCGTGAAGAAGTCATTCTAAGACGCACCATCGGTCTCAAGAAGGATGAATACAGTCTTGACAAGAAAAGCGCTAGCAAAGCTGATGTCATGAATCTCCTCGAGAGTGCAGGATTCTCAAAGTCCAATCCATATTACATCGTTCCGCAAGGACGAGTACGTGCTACCTAGCTCTCCCATACTCTCCTGACAGATCTTTCAGATCACTGCCCTTACAAATGCAAAGGATCACGAGCGCCTTGCCCTACTGAAAGAAGTTGCTGGCACCAAAGTCTACGAACAACGTCGTACCGAATCTCTTCGTATCATGGCCGAGACCGATGCCAAACGCACAAAGATCAATGAACTTATTGACTACATCGACTCTCGTCTTACAGAGCTAGAGGAGGAGAAGGAAGAGTTGCGCGAGTTTCAGGACAAGGACAAGGAGCGTCGGTGTCTCGAGTATGCACTGTATCAGAGAGAGTTGGAGGAGGTTGGAGAAGCTTTGGAGGAGATCGATGAAGAGAGGCGAGGAGAAGTGCACGGTGCCAACGTAAGGAGAGAGCAGTTTGATACCAGGGAGAAGGAGATACAGGTCTGTCCAACCTTCTCTCTCATTGAGTCTACTATTGACACAGCCATAGCGTCTAGAGCAACAAATCTCGCAAGCGAAACATTCTCTCCGGTCTCTCCAAATATCACGGAAAGACGCACACTCCGAGCTCAATGAATTCATCCGCGCTCGTACAGAACTCGAATGCATTGTTGCCGATCTCCGTGCAACAGGCGAGCGTGACGATAGCGCACTCAAACAAGAGCTTGCGTCCGTACAGGAAGCCACGCAGGGCAAAGAGCGCGAACTACGTGAATTGATTCCACAATGGGAGAAGGCCCGCACAAATGAAAGTGCAGAAAAGCGTAAGATGGAGGAGGCTCGTACTCAGCTTAACGCGCTCTTTGCAAAGCAAGGTCGTGTCAACCGCTTCCGCACCAAGGCCGAGCGCGATGCATACCTCAAGCAGGAAATCGCGAGTATGGAGGTATATCAACGGGCTCGTTCTACAGCGCTCGATTCCACTCGCAAAGATGCCACACAGAAAATGCAGAACGTTGCTGAGATGGAGCGGAGAATCGATAACATTCAGGGGAGCTTGGAAGATGGTAGAACGCGTGTGAAAGACATTGGGGAGCAGGTCACAACACTCAAAGTGCAGCAGACCGAACTTATTGAGCGCAGGAAGGAGTTGTGGCGTGAGGACACCAAGTTGGATGGGCTACTTGCGCATGCCGGTGACGAGTTGAGGGCCGCTGAGCGCAACCTTGCGGGTATGATGGACAAAGTGAGTATGCGCGCCCTCGATTGATGAATATTCGTTTATTGTTATAGGACACTGGCTCTGGTCTCCGCGCCGTTGACAGGATCGCAGAACGACACAACCTGGAGGGTGTATATGGTCCATTGTACCGTCTTTTCGAGATACCAGACTCGACATTTAGCACCGCTATCGAACTTACCGCTGGGAACAGGTACACCGCCCCATTTGCATCAATCTCTACTTATGCTTACGCCTGACAGTCTCTTCCACGTCGTAGTCGATACCGATGCAACTGCACAGAAGGTCCTCGACATCATGCTACGAGAAAAGAACGGCCGTGTAACCTTCATGCCTCTCAACCGCCTCAAACCCAAACAGCCCACCATCCCTCCAAATCAAGACGCCCTTCCTCTCCTCGAGAAGCTCTCGTATGATTCTGCGCATGGCAAGGCATTCCAGCAGGTGTTTGGAAAGACTTGGGTATGCCGCGACCTTACGGTTGCTGCTGCGTATGTCAAGAGTCATGGTGTTAACACCATCACGCTGGACGGTGATAAGGTTGATCGTAAGGGTGCTCTTACAGGTGGTTACCACGACGTGCGCCGCTCGCGCATTGAAGCCGTTAAGAATGTAGCGACATGGCGCTCCAAGTTTGAGGCGGAAGATAAGCGTGCCAAAGAAGTTAAAGCTGCCATCACCACGCTTGAGCAGGAGATCACGAAGGTGACTGGGAAGATCCAAGTCCTTAGCGTTCAGCAGGCGCAAGCAAAAGAAGCACGCGAGGTCCTCCTTTCGGACTCGCTATCGTTCTCAAGGGAGCGCGAGAGATTGAGCGAGGGTGTCGTGGCTTTGGAAAATGAAGCGGATGAATTAGAGACGGAACTGAGCGGCATTGTACAGCGGCTACAGGGGTACCGCACTGAGCTTGCGAGCCCCCTTACACGGGCACTGACTGATGACGAAGCCAATCTGATCGATACTCTTGGTCAACAAGTGGATGAAAGGCGCAAGCGAGTGCTCGAGCTGAGCAAATCGAGAATAGAAGTAGGTGCACTAGCAAACTCCATTCTGGACCACACAGCTTATATCACGCATAGCTTGATAGCCGTAAAAACCTCTTGGAAATCGAGCTTAATGAAAGCCTCCGGCGGAAAGAGAACGAGCTGCAGGCAACATTGCAGTCATTGGGTGACTCGGCGAATGGAGAAGTGTCATCTGCCGATAATCTGGATGCGCGATTGCGTGAACTCAAGTCCCTCGATGCTTCTATATCCACTTCGACAAAGCGCGCACAAGGTTCGCTCCTGATTAGTTCATTGTGTCCGCGTATACCAAATGTATTCTCACAGAGGCAGAAAAGGATTTTGATAAATTGACGGCTGACCTACAGGAACTTCGATCCAACTTGGAGAAGGCCCAGAATCAACAATCGGAAGACAGTCGCAGTGTCACGAAACTGCAGAAGAATACTGAGCGGTACCTAGCTAAGAAACAGATGCTTGTGGGTCGTAAGGAGGAGTGCAACCGCAATATCCGAGATCTAGGCGTACTTCCAGAGGAAGCTTTTGAGAAGTATACCAACGAAAAACTTGATCGAGTACGGGTTTACCAGCTGTTCATCTCCGAACTCTGTATGCTAATAGTCCAACCACTTAGCTGGTGAAGAAACTGCACACTGTCAACGAAGGGTTGAAGAAGTTCGCGCATGTGAACAAAAAGGCTTTCGAACAGTATAACTCTTTCACAAAACAGCGAGACCAACTCCTGCAGCGCAGGGAAGATCTAGACAAGTCGGCCACGTCGATCGAGGAGTTAGTACAAGTACTGGACCAGCGAAAGGATGAAGCGATCGAGCGGACATTCAAACAAGTCGCCAGCAATTTTGAAGAGGTCTTCGACAAACTCGTTCCTGCCGGCCGTGGGCGGTTGATCATTCAGCGTCGGATAGACCAGGTGAATAGGACAATTATGCGTCAAATAACTTTGCTTAATCCGCTACAGGATGAAGATGAAGCTATGGACGAAGGAGATGATACACAGCAAAGTAGCATTGACAATTACACTGGCATATCGATAAAGGCAATTGTTTTACGACTGCTGTGCTATTTCTACTTAATGTATGGTATGATAGGTATCCTTCAACTCCAAGGTCGATGAAGGACTTCGGATACAGCAGCTATCAGGGGGTCAAAAATCCCTTGTCGCACTCGCAACAGGTAACTGTATTTCTGTTAGAGACAACCACGTTTTTGAGCTTTTCCCTCCAGTTTTCGCCATCCAGAAATGTGATCCAGCTCCTTTCTACTTATTTGATGAGGTGCGTTGAAACAATTACACTGGATATGCCGCTAGTTTACGTTGTTTCGCGTAGATCGACGCAAATCTGGACGCGCAGTATCGAACTGCTGTCGCAAGTAAGTGCCCTGTGGCACATCACAGATCGATGCTGATCCCTGTCCAGACATGATCAAATCTCTTTCACATTCAGCTCAGTTCATTACGACTACTTTCAGGCCAGAGATGTTGGTCACTGCGGACAAGTTTTATGGTGTGCTCTTCAACAACCAGAAAGTCAGTTCCATCAGAAGCATCAAGCGAGAGGAGGCCATGGAGTTCGTGGACCAGGTTTGTCCTTTGTTTTCTGCTTGTCGGATTGTAACCAGTATTTTTCTAGGAGGCCCAAGCTCAATAATTATTCACATAACTCTGCGTCGCCCAAACGTCAAACGAAGGGTTCTCTTACCATACGCTATATGATATTTCTTCGCTTTTCGTGTTTTCGCAATTATCCTGTACTAGAGATGAGACCCTGTCAGAATTTTCAGCTCAGCGTTCGATTTCACCTCTCCAGCTGCATCTGTCCCAGGTTTGTATCGTTTGGAGATATGTAAGAGCGCACTGGTGTGTGTCTATGACTTGAGCAAAGTAAGCATTGAGTGTCGCCTCCCTTAGAGGTAACACTTATTTCATTAGTAGAGAAAGAGCCATTTTGATTTCCAATGCCCAATGTAACACCTGTGTCTTGTGCAATTCGTAAGGCAACGCCGGACAGCTCCTGGCTCGTATATGCTACTTGAATGGATCGAATAAAACCTTCCCGCATTTCCCTTTGTCAAAGTCGTCATATATCTGCACTGCATCATCTAAACTCGCTATTTTCTCCACCAAGCTCGTTTCCCCACCCACCGATCCCAGTACATCCTGCCTTTTCAGGAGTAGTTCCAGTGCCATTGGGAACATAGCACGCACTGGACACCGACCAAAGTCAAGTGATACATTCTTGTCGTAAAGCTCAACCCCTTTATACGGCACAATATGATCACTGTGAACCCCAACAGAATTGATACAGCCAAACGGCCGTACAAGTTCGTAAGCTAGCCGAAGCGCACTGGTATTACCAACAACCTTTGAGTGATGATTTAAGTCAAGGTCTACAGCAGGTTGCATGGAGCTCACTTCTAGAACAGCGTTGCAACCGAATCCCTTGGTCAAATTTGCAACAAGTTCTTTGACATTGTTGGTGTCAGCTACTTGAAATGCACCAAACTGGTAGTTGCCGCCGATAGTTGAGTATATTGATGCCATTTTTGCCCTCCTGGCTTCGTTCGGGTCAATGGCTATCACATTGAACTTCAGCTTTCGCGTGACGAGCATGTCAAGGAGAGCGATACACGCGCACTAGTGAGGGCATGACGACCATATCAAAACAGGTAAGCACAGTGAACTCACCACCCCCACGGGGCCAAGCCCTATCACCGCCATAGTCAATGATTTATCTTCTTCTAAGAAGGGTAAAAATGAAGCATCTCCAATCTGTGGCGGACTCGCACTAAGCGGATAAGGTTGTCTGGTTGTAAAGGGTAAGGTTTTGGCGTGACTGAGTGCCTGAAATGCGGCAAATACTCCAGTCGGAAGAATATCGCACAGTAACAGCAAAGAGGAGTCGGCAAGTGAAGATCCATCAGGAATGTCCTGCAGACTGTACAAGGTGCCTCCGGCCCGAGGAACGCGAACATATTGAGCTTGTCCTCCTGGAGTCAGAGGAGTGCCAAATAGGCGGGACTCGATGCAACGGGACGTAAATCCTACTCTGCAAAAACTGCAGCACATGAGAGCACATGTGAATACTAGTTGATGCTGGAGAAACAAAACTGACGTACTGGCACTCTCCACAAGAGACAGTAAACGGCGAGACAATCTTATCGCCGATATGAAGTGTGGAATACAAGTGCGGTCGACCTGTAGAGCTGGGATGAAAACTCGCACCGAGGGCAACAATTTCACCGATGAACTCGTGGCCCATGATGCAACTGCCAACAAAACATGTCTATTGAGTTCAGAAGGCACACTGATAATGATTGGATTTATTTACGGTTCCGTGAGCCCCGCTGTTCCACGGTACATATGTAAATCACTACCACACAGCCCAGCAAGCTTTGGGTGCGTGCATTAAAACTCAAGAGCTGATGAAGTCTGCTGCACATCTGCGAACCTGAATCTTTACTATCGCATCATCTGGGTGCTCAATCCTTGGAACAAAATGCAACTCAGTGCGATCCTATGATGCCACAAGCGAGAAATCAACATACTTTGGAATGGGAAGGGTTTCAATACGGATATCATGAGAGGGCGGGTGCCACCGCACAGCACGTTGTGAAGTCACAGAAGTCATGAGAGTCTTGTTGGATTTCACCACTGCACAGTTGGACAAATTATGCTGTGGTCAGGCTGATGGAAACTGATAATGATTATTTGTGGCTTAGTATGCGCCAAAAACTAAAGGAATAATATATAGGCTAGCAGAACACCTCATGACTCTCACCGGGTCACTTGATGTTGCTGGAACATGGACGTCTAGACTCGTGATCTCACCGAGCTGTGCATGTGAGCGACCGGAATGTCCCGTGCCGCCATCATTCCAGCGTGCACAAACTCCGACTTGTGTTCTTCGTGTATTCATCGGGCTCGTTCAATTTCATTATTTCATACTAGGTCTAGACACATGTTCTGTTACTGTAACTACTATCAATCAACTGTTTTTGCTATGGTCTGTGTGATTTCTCTTCTCTTTCTTCGTCGAATTAATTTCATTTAATTTTCGACTGAACCGTGCACATCGCCCTGTGTCACAATATAGCTACGCCACTGGACCATAGTAAGCCGGGCTGATCTTGAACCTAGCTGGAGCCTACGAATATCAGGATGAACGTCATACATGCACGTACAACTCAGTCGAATAGCCGGTGGTCAAGCGAATGACCGATAAGTTTGGAACGAATGTATGAGAAGTTCTGACGAGGTTTCAGCAAGTTGCACAATAACTCTTATTTCGGTATGTGGTTGTAAATAGAGCCGTAGTACGGTAATTAACTATCTCTTGTATAATTTCAAAAAAAAGAAATTATAATAGAGAGCGCAAGACGTACGTGCATGATAATCAAGACCAAGCATTTCACTCGGTCGGGGCGTGAAAATTTGTAGCTATCGATAAGAAACGCTTTATGACCGACTTTCCCCTAGATAAATTATCCAGAGAAATGCGTTCATTAGGCAGATGAGCTTGGTCCTTGATTGCTGGTAATCAGCTTCAAGGAATAATACAACAGTCAAGACTGGACGTACGGTGCTTTGTCCTAGTGGGAGGTGAAGTGCTGGGCAGCCAAATTCTTTCTCTAGATAAGGAATCGATGGGATGGACTTCATGAGCAGTGAGTAAGAGGAAGCCTGATCCACGCAAATCACTCACGCCACCCTCTCGGATGAGTAATGGTTCTACATTCCATTCATCGTGCACAGCAGCCTTGAGTGCTTTGAACCAGGGGCCATCCAAATTGCCCAGCCACCAATCGGCCGTGCGGTCAATGCTCACCTACGAGATATTGTGAGCTGTAGAATCATGGACATCATGTATCACACACAGAAAGCTGGTTAGGTGATTGGGATTTGTCGAAGGTCCCTCTAAGGTGATTAACCAAAGACTGAGCAATGGTTTGCAAATCCTGATCTGGAACAATGCGGAGGGACACCTTCGCAGTGACCTTTCCCGGGATTACAGTCGAGTCTTGGGATGATCAGTAACATTCAAGTAAGAGTGAAATGCCTGACTTACTCCTAGGTCCAGATACGTCTATATCATGTACAGTCAAGGACGGCTCACTCCATCGCGAAGATAGCACAGAGCCAGGCGTTTGGGTCACATTGGACAAAACATCGTACAATTGCTTTTCGGCCTCGGTCTGATGGCGAACAGGGTTGTCTGTAACGTCATATCAGCCTGGCCAACCAAAATCGATGCGCAGTGAATGTGACGAACAAAAGTTTGGTATAGCCACCTTTCCCTCACCATCCATCAGAGTTCCGAGAAGGCGAATCCTGATATTAACGTGAGTCCGGAACTGACTATTGGGGCTTCTTTAACCTACATATCAAACATTGGCTCCGGGGCAGCACCTCCTTCGACACCAGAGTGCAAGTCCGGTACACCACTTGTTATCTGCACTACATGTCAGCTTGAGGTACCGTAATAGCGAAAATTCGTACCTCCACTGTTGAGTGTACGACACCGCGAAGACCATATGTAATACAAGGATGATGTTCAGAAATCCAGGTTGAGTTACTACCGCAAATGAATAAAAAGGAAAGGAGATGATCGATACTCACATACCTGAGTAAGATGGCATCTATGTTCCCGATCAGGTGCTGAAAAATAACGGAAATGAGCGTGGTCGTGTGAGCGTAACATGACGCGATCCCACTTTGTGTTCTTTTATTGCATCAACAAATCCAACACTGCCAGTCTCCTCCTCACCCTCGATAAGAAAAACAAGATCAATGCCAAGAGCGCGGTCTTGAAGAAGTTCGGCAGCAGCGCAAGCCACAGCCATAATAGGGCCCTTATTATCCGTCACCCCTCGTCCATACAGATAACCGTTACGGCCTGTCACAGCGAAGGGATCAGTATCCCACCCATCCGGAGGAGCAGAAATGACGTCGTAGTGCCTGTTGTTTAAATCATGAGGGGGCATAAGACTTATGAAACAGATGTAGTACCCGTAAAATAGGATTCTTGGCTTTGGATGTTTCCCTTCAGTTCCATGAAAAGTCCCTAGAACAAGGGGACTTCCGGCTTCACGCGTAGGTAGCTGAGATGCTATACATAAGCAAAAAATGCTGGGACGAAACGAGTAAATTTACCAGAGTCGACTGAGCACCTAGCTGATTCAAGCCCTTCTTCAGCCAAATTGCGGCTTGACGACAGTCTTCTCTATGATTCGGGTCGCTGCTTACACTCGGTATTGACACGAACTTGGAGAGTGCGTAAGTCATTGTATCTCCTATAAAATTGAGTGATTGAGGGGCATAGGATCGCAACATGACATGCCTTGGGTAACATCCGAATCGGATATCAACGCGCTGGTCTCATGCAACTGGGAAAGGTTGTCCTTGGCTTCTGGAGTAATTGCCCAAACCTGCAGGTTATCAGTATTCATAAGTCATCAACAAACACTACGGCACAACACCTTAACGAAACCATCGTTCGCCCCAGTAATGAGACAAAACGACTTGCGATCAGAGGAACAGGAGACAACAGAGGAGAGCACAATACCGTCGTGAGCTTCCCACGACGCTGTGCAATCAAACGAAGAAGACCATCTCTGTCAGGTACAAAGGTGATTCAGGTGGCGACGAAAAAAGTAACCTTCCACGCCTACATGAATGTGACCATTGGCAGAGCATGTGTAAAGATCAGACTGCATGATCGATAGCGAAAGGACGTCGACATTCTGGTATACAAATATGAGGTTCCGCACTAAAATATACATGGATGCGCCTACTTCTTGAACAATGATCGATCTAACAAGAGTCCGTGTTTCGAAGTCAAGCACCTTCACGTGCCCATCTTGGCATCCAGCATATATTGTCTCCCCGGAAGCGACGATCGAAAGCACAGCACCATGCTGACAGTCGAAAGAGTGCATCATGTTGAGACCGGATGGGTTGCAGTGCCAAATCTATCAACAGTACGAAGTCGGCTGACGTATCTCTTAACTTGAGATGAGACAAACCTTGACGGTTTCATCCCCACTTCCAGTGACGAGATAATAATTCTGCGCCGGCTTTTGTGCAAGGTATCCTGTGCCTTCCCTTGTCGAAGGCAAAAGAGCCATGCAATATATGTAGCCAAAATGAGCAGAGTCGATGACATTTGCTGCTGAGATATTTATCAAAGCGTTGGTCCCGACGAATGCGCCCTGACTGATTGAGGAAGACAAGCTGAAGTTGTTGGCTTGAAGATCCGCAGGGCGATGGGTGTATTGTGGATAACTATCGAAGAATTTGTGGACTTTACGAGTTGGAGTTGATGTGCCTGAGCCCCATTGCTCTTCCACGTGTCGGTCAAGCTGAAGCTTACAGAACCCTTGCCATTGAAGTGAAGTGTTCTGACAACCAATGTAGATGATCTGCATTGCGGGGTTCCAAGCGAGAGAGAATAAATCGCCTGCTCCCGTTTCAAGGTATGGATTCAGGATGTAGACCGGAAGAAAGGTTACTGTGGACCATACCTGACTTCCGTCAGTGGAAGCCGACTTATCAAAGGATATAGACATACTCTGACAGTACTGTCACCTAGTCATGGTGCTAAGAAGACGATAAATGGAAGTATTCGGAGAAGACCTACCTGAAGCACTAAAAAGCCAGCCTTTCTCCTCCGCATGCTCAAGGGCCAGTATGCTTCCGGTATGACCACGAAGGGAAGTCTTGAGCGTAAACTTGTGTCTGTCCCAGACCTTGGATAGCATGGCCATTAGAATAATGACTTGATCAGTAAGCCCTGGCACACACCGCAATATCTTGACCTTGACCACCAGTAAAGATATGGTCCGCATTTGCCATTAAACTGAGGACAGATTTACTTTCATCTCCAAGAGAGTGTAGCAAGCGAGGAAGCGGCGCAGCTGAGTTGATAGGACGGCTAACGGACGCTTGTCCATCATGTGGAATGTCAGGATTAGTCGAGAGTGACATGGTGGAGTAAACGTACGATGGGGAACTACTGTTGTGCTGGCACCGCTGGCCTGAGGTAGCGATACATTTGCCATTATAAGACAGATGCCCCCGCTCAAGTGCCGACACTGCCAATGCTCCTTAAGTCAAAAAATGAATTGGGTCTAATGGAAGCTGTTGAACAGACAAAATAATGAAAGCTGTCTTGTGAAAATAGCGAATTGTATCATATACATACCTTAGCTCGCCTTCAATATTCGGGCTGGCGCTGATCGCGTGGCCGCGCCGTACACTGGGGACTATGAGGGATATCACATTCTGACTCGATTTGTACTTATATCATTACTCTTAGCTTTACGTTAGCTGACTTACCACGGCTTTTTACCGGAATCTTCACTGCCAGCAGCACCTTTGACGCCAAATCCTATGGCATCAGATAGAGCCAAAATAGCGAAAGATCAGGTAAGTTTGTCGTCAACATTGCTCGTTTCAGGCGTTATCCTCTTACGGCTTCCGCTCTACAGGGCAATGCAGCCTTCAAGACGGGCGATTACCCAGCTGCGATCGGCCATTATACGTCCGCAATTCTTGCGAATGCCGATGACCCGACATTTCCTCTCAACCGCGCAGCAGCGTACTTGAAACTAGGCAAGTACGTTCATTTTGTTATATATCACTCATAAGTCTGCCACCAATTAACCAACCTGTGGGTTTATAGGAATGAGGATGCAGAACGAGATTGTACGACCGTTTTGAAGCTGAGCCCTAACAATGTAAAAGCTCTATTTCGGAGAGGTCAGGCTCGAATGGCTCTTGGTTGTTTGGATCAAGCCCGTGCAGGGGAGTACAATATCTTCCACGCAGAAATAATAAAGAATTTCAACATTCGTCTCATAGATTTCGTGGGGGCATCCGAATTGGAACCCTCAAATCAGTCCGTGAAGCAGGAGCTTTCAGAAGTCGAGAAATCAATTCAACAGCAAAAGCAAAAGCATGACAGTGCAGTGAGTACTGCAAATATTACAAGCCGTGATTGTTGAAGCAACCTCTGACCCACAGAATACCCCTCGCCCAATAACTGTACCGTCAGGGGCTACCTCAGCGATAAAGCGGAGGCGCGTTCCAATAGAGATCGTCGAGGAAGCGTCTAGAGTGTCGCATCATCATGGTGCAGAGATAGCAGTAGAAGATGCTGAAGAGCAGCTTCAAGGTCTCGGAGATCATGGGTTGCTACAGCCGATTTCTTCCCGAGCGTTACCTCGGAGTAATGAACCCAGTTCATCAAGCATCAAACCAGATCAGAGCACTATGTCACCTCTACCGAAGCAAATTACTTCAGCAAACACAGAAAGTTTCAAAGACGCAAAGCAGTTACGGGACACTGCAAAGCCATCACGCATCGGTGGGGGGGTATTTCGACCATCTGGCAACCACACAGTGTTTGCTAGGGATGATAAATTGTCCGGCGCGGCTCCAGTAACAACCTCGCTTCCAGCCTTGGTCAACACTGTCTCACAAGCTCCTATGACTCTTTTTAACTTCACGAAGATGTGGGAGTCTCGTATGAAAGACGAGGATCGTTGGAACATCCTCTCTGTATGTAATTTGATCTCTGCGCACCACGTTTCTAACCTGAATTGTTCAGAGAATACCACCATTGTCCCTTCCTAAGATGTTCCAGGCATCGCTGGAACCAGTTTTGCTTTCATCAATACTTCAACATTTTGCACGAGTCATAGATCTACAAATCGCGGCTCCTAGTGATGTGCGTGAATACTTGGTGTCGTTATCAAAAGTCCAGCGGTTTGGCACGATTATGCTATTCATGAACAAGAAGGAGAAAATACTCTTAAAGGGGCTTTGGGAGACATGTGGAAAGCTTGATATATAACCTAATTGTTGCGCAAAATTAATAGTCACAGCGTCGATGCACTGGCATACATGTAGGTATTATTCCAACGTGGCTTTGTGATAGTGCTGAGAAACTAGTACTTGACCAAGCTCGAGTATGTATATCATAGGGCACTGGGTTCAGTGTTCTATGGACTACTTAGTGGGCAAGGCATATAAACAAATGTCCTTAATTAAACGGACTTAGTAATGGTATCCCCTTTCAGCAACTCTGCGTCATCGATCGGATTTCGTTAGTAAGTTGAACAGCCCGTTGCAACTTCAACTTGTCAGCCCGAAGTTCTTCAAGTTCATCTTCGACTGTCATTCCAGCTTTGATAGGGCACGATATGCCAGATACACTTCCAAATGGGACCCCCGAGGAATCTGTGCCACCAGCAGCTATAATATCAACACCTGTGAGCGACGATCGAGCACAATCACTTGAGGCGTTCAAGGCAAAGCTCCGAAACGCAGGATTGTACCAGCCTGCCTCCAATGACACAGCTGCATCTCACGATGACATAACTTTACTGTACGTTCCAGTCTTTGAATACGCTGTGTCATTGAGTTCGATTCAGGCTTACGTTGTCTCGGCAGGCGTTTCCTACGAGCCCGGCGGTATGACGTAGACAAAGCACAAAAGCAGTTTTCTGACACAGAAGCGTGGCGCAAACAACATAACGTTGACGAGCTATTTCGTACCTTTGAGGCTAACGAGATGGAATCAGCCAGGAGGTTCTACCCTCGATGGACAGGTCGTCGCGACAAGGTCAGATGGAATTTACTTCGGTCATCGGCAATCCAACGATAACATCATTTGGTCCACAGGCTGGCCTGCCGGTCTATGTATACCGTCTTGCTTCCTTAGATGCGCCGCTGCGGAAGGAACTCGAGTCTGTGCCTTCAGACCGCCGATACCAGCGAATGTCAGTACGTATTCAAATTACCACACATCGTTAGCTGAAGCGGCAGCTGTAGTGTTGTACTTTACGAGGCGATGACGCGCTTTGTACTGCCGTTATGCTCTCATCTCGCTGCACCAACACCAGTATCATCGGTGACTACTATAATTGATTTGGAGCAGGTATCCTTATCTGCCATGTGGTCTCTACGAAGCCATCTTCAGGTGGCCTCTACGATGGCTACGGCGAATTATCCAGAGACCCTCAGTACAATCGCTATTGTGAACTCGCCATCTTTCTTTCCTACAATATGGAACTGGATCAAGGTCTTTCACAAGTATGTATGTTTGTGTTCTTTCAATGCTGACCTTCTTCCACAGACCTGGTTCGACGAAGGCACTCGCAACAAAATCCACATCTTGGGCAAAGATCCGGGTCCTACTTTGAGATTGCTGATCGATGAGAGGGATATTCCACAGTCGTATGGTGGACAACTGCCATGGAAGTTTGAAGATGACCCAGACCTGGATGATGCTATTAAAAAAGCTATTGGTGAGATGCCCAAGGGTCCTGTACTTTTTGTAGACGGTTCCACGGTGAAAATCTTAGGTTAGTTCTTCGCCAGAATACATCTATGAATTATAAGTCATCTCGTGACATTGCTATGTTACATTACAATTGGGAATGTGTACGATGATATTTATGTAAAATAAGTCGATAATGAGCGGCTACGAGCAGTAAAAACACATCTATGCATCGTCATCTTCCGGTTCCGCAGTGACACCATCCTCATTCCAAACTTCAATAAACTAGAGATAACCGTCAGCCTTATAAGGAGTAAAGTGGAAGAAGACTCACCGTCTGCCTGTGAACCGTCAGGTCGTGCTCGTGAACGAGAGAAGTAGTGGCATAAGGGAGGCGGGTCCACGTAATTGGAAGTTGGTGACGTCTGATAGCAGGTTTATCACCGATAGCGCTCTTCTTGCCGAGCACAAATTTAGAACATTTCCTGAGAGGAAAAGAAAGATTAGTAGAATGGATGGATCTCTGTACAAAAGACCCACTCTTCTGAAAGCCCGTAAAGAGACTTGAGATGGGCTTTAAGAAGCATGGCAATCCCGATAGTTATTGAGCTTCTCATGATAGCAACGTCGACGTGGGACATTTCAGATGGGGCAGAGGAAAATGGAGCATTTGGGGTTTCCTGATCAATTGAACGCGTAAGAAAGTCAGACATTGGTGGCTGGTGAGGTGCATTATGGAGAGGTCGAGTATCATGCAGCTGCGCTAGGAGATGAGAAGGCGATAGAAGGTCGATCACTTGCATGCCAGCGGTCGATAATACGGAAGTCAAGTGTTTAATAACAGTGATGACTTCCTCCTGTGTTCTGTAGTCAAGAGAGGCAAAATTCTCTGCCATGTATCTTGCGAAGTCAACGTCATCCTAGTTTCCCGTGAGCATTATGAAACGGTACAAGGTAATACATTACCTGTGATGATTTCAAAGAAGGGTTGATATCAAAAGATTTTAGGAGAGCTCTCAGGAAGTCTTGACGAGAGGCTCTTTTCTCCCGCACGAGAGAATACCACCTCTGAAGCAATGCCGCTGGTTCTACTTGCAATCGATAACCTACACTAACGTTCAGGACACGTTACAACAAATAGTGAGTTCAAACCTTTGACGGCATCTGTGGAGATCTTTTTCTGGTAGTCGAACGACTGTCTTGCACTAATGATGTATCGAGCATTCAACAAAGACGCGTGTTTGCTCCAGAGTATTGCGTGGAGTGCATTAGCCCGTGAGCTGATGGCGTTATTTGGACAAGTTTCCAATGCAACAATGACAGGGAAGGACTACCGAAACTGCGGTCAATGAACAATCGTAAGAAGACTAAAGCACGTACTTGCAACGGATGAGCGAGACCCTGTTTGATGGTGAAGCTGAGAATGTCAACAGCAACATTCTGGATTTGAGAGTTTTGAGACAGGGCTGCGTCCAAGATTGAAGATATGTATCGTTGAACAACGGCTGAGCTGACACTGTATCTTTATTAGTAGATCCTTGCGAGAACGATTGTTTGATCTACCCGGAGTCAGCAAAACCATCTGTGTTCCCTACCAATTCCGCCATATCTACTACCCCGCCTTGCTTGGCTTTGGTGCCTCCTGCGGAAAATAAGTATAGTGCAAGGGCACAAAATACGACCCCAACCTTTCTGCTCCTCATGGTGCTTCATAGATTCGGACACTAAGAAGTCGTGCATGATCCGTAAAAGTCGCCCGCGGCTTTCAAGATCAGAGGAGTGAAAAATATCATCCATGATGGAAGCGGACCGCCCCAGCGTCATTAATGATGGTTGTGCGCGGAACAAGAAGCCTTCATGAAGGTGAGAAGGCCACGAACCAGATATAGCGATGAGGCTTACCGAGACACTGAAGGATGCGTCCCTTTAGACCAACGTCATTGTACTTCTCATATAACTCCAGTAAACTCTTGTAAATGTGCTCTACGACAGGTCCCTAGAAGAAATGACGATGAGTTCGATAAGTCAGATAATAAAACTAAAAGACGGTACGGGAGACACAGAGTTCAATTCTGAAACGAAGTCTTGAATCGATGTCAAACTACTGAATTTGTGGACATTTGTGGCAGCTTACCTGGATAATCATCACGGAGGCGGTCAAAATCGCAATGTTCACCGAGTAAGGCGACAATAAATATCAGAATGGATAATGTCCTGTTTTCAACCGCTGTCATTTGGTAAGAGGATGGGCGAGCGATGGCCTGTTGCAATCGAGCTAGAGCATAACGTGAGTGTGAATCTGTCCAAAACAAAGTCTTCGTACCATTGCATGACTTGACTAGAGCGACCAGACGATTGAAATCATGCGTGAGATGCTGTACTGCTCCGCACATGCAAGCTACACTTTCTTGCAGACTCTATGGTATGACTGGGTAAATAATCAACACCGATGACCAGGTAACTCACCACGACTCCGCCGATGTGGGATGGTTTAACAATCATCGGTTGCAACACAAGCTGTAGTTCCTGACCAAACTTTACTGCAGTCTTGGGCATGTGGGGTATCGATATACGGAAAATCTTGAGTAAATAATCGGAAACAGCAAGCTCTTCGGACTAATGCGCATTGAGATTTTTGTATGTTTAGGATGGTGGATTCTTACCGAGGAGGGGTTCTTGAGATACGGGAGCAAAGTAGACGCGTTTGCTCCTGAGAGGACAGAGGGGTATGCTGTAGTGAATAGATATATGGTCCTGACGCAGTTGTGCACGGTCTGCCAAAAGAATGTGTCAACAACATCGATACAATGAGCCACGTGCACGTACGAATCCTGGCAAGTCCGAGGCATCTACCAGCCCATCAATGAGGACTTCGCAGATTTCAGAGTAATTTCCTCGCAAATACGATGCGCCAGCGGCTTCTTGGCTGGATATTACTTTATGTAGCATATCCTCCAGCGGTGATTGTCGGTCCTTAAAGTTGGCTGATACGCCCATGATGACTGAGACCTTGGAGAGAAGTGGCCCCTTGTCTTGGCCAAGACCAGATGACAGCACTGAACGGGTTTTAGGGACTCCACTCTGTGATGCAGCCTGGAACCATAATTCCTCAACCGTCTTGATGGCCAAATCCTTTACTGTATCATCCTCATCCAGCATGCGAAGGACTAACTTTGTCGCGATATCTATGCGTCGAGAAAGATCCTCTGTGCCAGCGTAACATTGTTTGAGGAGTTTGATCACACGTTTCCGAACTCCGAGTCCCGTATCCTGCAAGAGTCAGCTAAATGAGCTTCTGAGCGATAGAATATTCTTACTGCGATACGGTCGGCAATTTTTGTGTAATAATCCCCAACAACCTCCGGCGACTCTATCATATACTTCCCAATTAGTTCTACAGCGGCGTCGCGCACAGCTGGGGAACTATCAAGCAAATGACTTTCGATCGCCCGACGGACATTTGGCTTGTGGCGTGTCAGTAAGTGCTGAGTCGATGAACATGTTCACGCACTGCTGCTAAGATGCTGGAGTCACTGTTTACAATTTGTCCAAGTGCTCGTAATGCTTTTGTACGCATGAAAACAGCGGGTGCATCAAGTGCAAGCAGGACGACATTAAGAATTGGCCCGAAGGAATTTCGTAACGTCTGAATAGTCCCAATCTCTTCAGCGTAACGATCAACCTTATTTATTTCCTCCTGCGAGCTGCCAGAGTGTGTCAACTCGAGCGATTCAGAGGTGGTTTAGAAGCTTACCCGACATCAAAAACATCATTCGACATATCCTTCCAAACGTCCCTAAGGGCAGACTTGAGCTTAGCGTAAAGCTTTGACTGTAGACCCTCATCATCCTCTTGCGCTGAACTGCTAAGTTGCTTGAGTGCAACTGCTAATTCTTGACCCCAAGTAGCCGCCGTCAGATCATTTGCACTCTTTTGCATGTCAGGAGGAATGTAACTATGTATCTGAAGTCACTCACGTCATACGCTTGATCTTCAGAAGCTCTTTTATAAAGATGGGAAAATATTGATTGGTGTCGAGATATGAGCATGTCCAAGTGTTTGACATCGCCGGAAGAGATGACCTGCAAGATATAAGGATATTGTTGTTGATAAGACTCAGATTAAATACAGACCTCATCAAGAGAGTGGAGACCGTGCTTGTCATGGTCGTGTACTTTTACCTTCAAAGAGCTTGAACGTATCCGTGCCGCGATGACACCAAGATGATCGAGCGCAATGCTTTTTGCGGCGTTTGTGTCCGTTTGAGTGCTCGTTTTCACGTCATCTAGAGAAGAAACCTGTGACAGCATTTAAAAGAGTTTCACAGTCAAGGGTGCAAGACTCACCATGAATTTACAGACAATGCTGAGTAAGAAACTTGCAGCTGGCCATTCTGGCCAATACAGGACGACAAGAAGGTCGGAAATAAGGTTGTCAAAAATTGTTCGGTATTCGGCCTCGTTGGAATTTTTGGTCAATTTCCCTTTTCCAGATCTAGCGACATGGTGTTATCAAACACTGAAGTCAACAATATTTTACTCACCTCTGTGTCAAATACACGACTATCGTTTTTGCAGCATTCATTGCGGACTCCAACCCCGTAATATAAAGCTGTATCTCCTACACGGGCGGTTAGGTATGAGATACTGCTAACATTAGCACTGACCTCCGCATCCAATTCATCCATCAAAGGTTCAGCCGACTTCTCATTGGTCACGCTGTCCTGTCGACGAAGAGCTTGGCGACTCTGGCGACGTTTGGCAATCTTGCGCGCTGCAACACGGACATCGTGGGCAGACGTTTGTACGAGCTGAAATAGTAGTGCAGAGACTGTTCGAATGGAGCGACCATCGCGTAAGCTGAACATGATATGTCAACGTTGCTCGCACTCAACATCTGTAAGTTTTCACTGACCGGAACTGCCCAGCCTTCTTATGACTGTTAGAAAGCTTGATGAGTGACGACAAAATTTCTTCTATGATCCATGATCGCTGCTCTTCGTGATTGGCAAAGATCTAGACGAATAATGAGTGGTGGTTTGAAACACGAAAGACCAGCGTACACTTCGAATGACTGAGAGTGCGTCCAACCGAAGACCTCTCATAGCGCTATTGCCAAGTGTATTCAATACAACATTATCTTTCTTGCTCTTGACATCTCCTTCGCCTGATTCCACTACAAAGAACGGCCCGATTGCGATATACACAGTCTGAATGATAATTGCGTCTGACATCACAATGTTTTCACTGGAGAACAACACATTGATGCGCGGAAGTACAGCCGAGACTGCCTGGAAAAGTTCGCTGAGCAATCGTCGAAGATCACCAGAGTGTGTATGAGTGTTGCTGTGAATGCATTGGAGTTGTGGTGACGACGATCCACCGACGCTTGCAGCCTCGACAAATGGGAATAGAATCATCGTTAGCTGGTTCTTGACTGTACTCAAACAAGCAGTTATGAGCTCCTCGGAGTAAAGCTGTATCATGAAATTGACAGCAGGGGGAAATTGCCAAGAAGTTAGATCAACCTTGAAAATTGACCAGAAAGGCAAACCTGTTTAGTCAGGCCTTCTCCGCTTAATAACGCAACGCAACATTCCACGGCGAGGATACTATCGCGCGCAACTTCTAGCTGTTTTGACAAATCGTGAAGATGCGCTTCTGTCAGCTCTCGAGGCATGTCAGTACTGTCTACTTCCAACTCGTGTGTATCTTCCTCTGGAATATTCAGTAAGGCAGAGCCTGTGGCATCCCGATCTTGTTGGACTACTCTTTGCGCTTTTGGACTCTTCTTCGGTTTTCGTGGCGATGCATTTTTATCTGCATGAGGGACATATGCAGAGGCACACAAGGGATCAAGAGCTTCCCCAGCTTTGATGCTGCGCTCCAGAATTTTTAGTAGTCTTGCAAGGATAGTGTTGTCGATGTCGCCTAGCGCCTTCCTCGCTCTCGGGGCGTCTATGCTATCGCGAGCAGACCGTCTAGATCGTTTTGTAGGTCGAGCGAGCTGACTGAGATGTTTCGTCAGTTTCTTGATCACATTGGCTTGCAAGTGGGGGTGTGAGCAATCTGTGGTGAGTGCAGAAAAAAAGTCTTTCGGAAGCTCTGATACATCGATGTCCACGGCCAACGAGTCTTCAGCTTCGAATATGTCCTCAATGAGCGCGGAGAGTTTTTCGAGAGGTGCTGAAGGGAAGATGAATGGTTGATAAAACATCAATGAAAGATTTCCTACCTCGTTCATCTCTATCACCTGTACGACGTGCAGACAACTTTACACTAGCATGGATATCAAACTTGTACCGGACATCATCCTCTTCAGACCCCGATGCATCAAAATTATATGCAGGGGTTGACATGGACGTTGACAGAGGCCGCTTCTTGGAAGGAGTCCTCCATGCGCTTGGTAAAGGAGGTACCTCTACATACGCCATTACCTGTCGCGGTGTAGTTCTCGATGAGGGTGTACTAGTTTGTAAGGAGTGAAACTGAATATTCAACTCTTCCTGACATTCGGACGGTACAGTGTGTACACGCTTCAGCGGAGAACCTTTGTCTTCACCAGTATATTTTCGCTTCTGAGGAGTCACGCTGTTTTCTGCGGGTGCCAATGGGACGGGAAGGTGAGCAGTAGAGCGCGGAGTCAACTGTGTGGATGTAGGGGTACTCGGGGGAACGTGAATCTGGGGGGATCGAGGAGCTGACTGTACGATTAAATGGGTGTTGGATTGCGATTGCACAGACCGAAGGGCCACAGGCTGAGATGGAGTTTGGGTAGAATTTTGCAGTTCGTCTTCCTTGATGTCACGTTCAGCTTGTTTCATCTCGATGTCTCGATTCTTCTGAGCAATGAAATGGTTAAATGCTGCAACAGGCTCTTTACGCCGATGAACGGGTTCGGTGGGTGGCTTGGGTTGGTTAGGATACGTTAGCGGATGTCCTAATGCGAATGCGAGAGAAGATGAAGTGCTTCGAATGCCAGGCGGAGGTGGGGTAGGGTATGCAGCAGGAGGATTCATGCGTTGAATCAATGACTGAGCAAACGGAAGAGGATGATACGTTGATTGAGGTTGGGATTGTAGCCATGGAGATGCAAACTGAGAAGAAGCGAATCTGTGTCTAGAGATGTTAATATTGAGTTAAGCTGATTGCAACAGTTTGACGTACGAGCCGCCTTCGGACAGTAGCCTCACGGAGTCGTCCCTTGTATTGTGCCAGTAACGTGAATCACCTGTGGGCATCGACGTAGTTGAAAGATAGGAGAGCTCATGAGAGTATTCTGAAAGCGGGGAAGGCGCCGGAGCTGGCTGGTATTGCGACCCAGAGTTATATTCGAGATAGGTCCGTTGCAAGTAGGTGGGGTTAGGTGCGGACACAGATAAATGATTCATGTGTCTTCCCGCTAGATGAATTGTTAGACGCGTTTGACGTGTCAAAACGTATAAAAATCTAACCGTGCGTGGAAGGTGTCGCAGAAGCCGTTGGGTATGCGGCAAAGAGCCTGTGAGCTTCGTAGGTCGAGTTGGGAGCATGGCCATGTGTTACAGGATCTGGCGAGAGCTGGCTGCGGGCGTCGTGGCCAGCTTTCTGCTGCCAATGATGGCTGTTCATGATGAACGAGCTGATTAAAAGACAGCCGCGAACAGGAGCAGAGCCTCGTGCTCTAATAGTCACTGGGCCAGTTCCGGAAGACTGACGAGTGACTTCGCGCGTGACGTGTTTTCGGTCACTGTCACAGCGCCTCTCTCAAATATTAGAATTACCACAATAACTAATACATAGGCTGTGCATCATGTCACTTGGACTCAAGTCTTCCTCCGTTTCCTTGATCTTCCTTCCTCAACATCGGCTTCCCTCTTACTCTTCATCCCTGCAGCTCTCATATACACCTTCTTTTTCTCCCTCTCCTTTTCTGCATCTTTAGCCTCGTCCTTTTGAATCTTCTTGCGATGTGTCTCCTTGCGCACTTGTTGCTTTTCACGACGCCGTGCTATTTGATCCTTGCGCAGCGCTCGAATCTGTTGAAGTAGTGCGATTGCTTTCTTCTCCTCAGGCTCTAGTACGACAGCACGCTTTTGCATGTAGGTCTGCTTGCTCTGAGGCTTCATAAGTTTGGGTTTTGAGGCGTATGGAAGAGCAGCTTGTAGCTTCTTCGGGACTTTAAGCGTGTTGAATCGTCGGGCGGGGCGTTCTATCGGTTTGTAGGTGGAGTTGACAGCCAGTGGAGTTTTCAGCCCTTCATCTCGTCTAATTTGACCTGTTAAGCGCATGCCAGACCAGCGTGACTTGTCGGACAGAAGGAGAGATGTGACAGGGTTGTAGAATTTGCGAGGTTGGATTGAATACCACGCTCTTAGAAAAATGATATCTGGGCTCGTAATTCAGAGTGAATCCAATCCACGTCGGAGGCGACTTACCGCTCATCAGCACTTTGTCTTCAAATGTGGCACGGAAGGCACCCTCCGGCTTGTTCAGCGCTTTCTTTACCTGACCTCTGATGCCAGATACCGTCCGGATGCTCGCACCTTCGAACTTCGCCACCTCCAGAGCGCTAGTGAACATGTCCCTGATGAATGCTGTATTCTTGAAAATCTTGAACGGCACACCCGTAAGCTTCAGCTTCTTCACGATTTTTGTTGACCGGTCAATGTCCAGGACCACACCAGTCGCGCTTACTCTGAATGCAACAGTCTCCCCTGAGAGCGCGTTAAATGCACAAAAACCTGTGTTTGGGAGCGCAACTGGGCCATAGAACGACGCATAGCAATGCATGTGCTCTGGCGTATATTTCAACATGCGCATCCTGATCGAATGGTCGTCGAGTGAATATATGGGGACACTCTGGAAGCGCCTCCAGCCGAGGGAAAAGATAAGCGGGTCATTCGTCTTCAATGTACGTGCAAACCAGCGGTGGCGCTTAATGCGAACTTGGAGGTATCCCATACGCTCCTCTGCAGCCAGTAGTCCACCGACGATGATAGGGTAGCATGGGTCGAAGTGTTCGATGAATTCGCAAGCGACTGAAGCAAGTTCTATGCGCACATATGTTCCAGGCCGATAACCCTCGATAAGGGCACGAGTCTCGGCATCAATGCCCTCGAATTCAGTGGGAGCAGGTTGGGCTTTCCTGGATTCCAGGTCGACGAGGTCAGCGCCTTCTGGGTTTTCGTGGGCCTTCATTTCCTGGTCTGCCTCGCCACCGTCATGATCTCCTGTGATAAATAGCGTCCTTAGAGAATCCAAAACTCCCTCATCTTCCCACTCCCTCAGCGCACCAAGAGACAGCGCCTCTTTCGTCATGTCCAGATCATCTTGGTTCGTAGCACCGGAGCCGTTCACCCGGAAGAAGTCATCATCTATTTCGTCCGGTTTGACCCCAGGTTTGTCGGCGCCATTGGCAATCTGTTCTGGACTAAGCGAACTGGAATAAATCATCGCAACCCAGTCTTTACGCCGCTTCCGACGGTTGAGCTCCTCGAATGCAGCGCTTGCTTTCGCAGCCAGTCCGGATTTCCACGCTGGCACATTATCCTCGTTGTCTTCATCAAACTCTTCCTCGTCATCGCTCAAAATCTCCTTTTCATCGTCAGCATACATGACTTCACCTGCTCTGCCACGGCCTTCATCATCGGACAACCCAAGTTCGGAGTCAGAGTCAGCAAAAGCAACATCTCCTTCTTCCTTTTCCTTGCTGGAAAAACCATGTGTAGAGCGCACGATGGTGCGTGCTGCGTGACGGCCTGTATTTGAAGAGCCGGTGCGGAACTGCTCGTCCTCTTCGCCACTCCCTTCATCGTCCTGCTCGTCTTCCGAGAATACCTCTTCTTCCTCCTCAAACTCACTGTCGCCCTGTGAAGCATCGTCGTCCTCCTCGGCATCGTCGTCGTCGTAGCTGTTTTCTCTATTATGATGTCGGGTATCAATAGTCAGTGGATTTGACGAAGAACCAAAAAGGCGGATGTTGCTCCGGGCCACTGTCTCTTCAAGTGTCTCATCGACGTCTTGTAGGTCAATGACCATTCGCTCACCCTCGCCATGAGGAACTGCTCACAAGAGTCAATAACATGCAATCAAGCAACGTCAATTCTGCTCACCATCGGTGGCTCCTCTTGTGAAGTTACCAGGGACATTAATCCACACAGCGTCCTTGTCGTACATAACACCACCAACATCGCTCATGGGTGCATGCACAAGAAGTTTCTTCTTTTCGCTCAACTTTCTTCGTTTCTCAGAATCCGCATCTGGCAAGGGACATGGGTCGCCGAGCTTTGTCACTGTTTTTATATCCATATCGCCTACACCAGGGATGTGCACCTTGGTGCTTTGCCGCAAATTTGTCCCTCGCAAGTAACCATATAGGGTCACAGTGCGATCGCACCGACCTTTCGAGATTCTTATTTCCTCGCGCGGCGTCAAGTCTTCTATCCTGTCCACAAGAAGGTATGGGTGAGTATTCCTAAAGACAAGGGGTCGAAACTTCATGACGCTGATGAAACGGGAAAGATTAAGGATCTCGGTATCGGGATAACGACCGTTGAGAACACCAGAGAGATAGAAAAGTTTCGCGCCTTGATATATCTCATTCCAGAAGCGTCTTTTGAGTAGTTTTTTGGTAGCCCTGAGGGTGGCTTGTTTTTTGATGAGGTCGAGATGAGTAAGGATGCCGATGACTTTTGGAAAACCATGAGCCTGGAGGATGTTGAGGAATTCAAACGTTTCCTGTCATCGATCAAAGATATTTATGATATGAAATTTTCGGCATGAACAAGCGCACCATTTCAAAGCCGTAAGAGCCATCAATCATGAGGAGAACGAGGTCGGCGACCTTACCGATGTCGATCATAGAATTGAGGTCGCTATTACACTCGATAAATGTGAGTCTCCTTTTCTTTCCAGCAACCACAGTGATCGGACCCTTGGCTTCGGACAATGTCTGCTTTGCGTATCTTCTGACGAGGCTTTTGAGCAGAGTGGTCTTGCCTACGCCTGGAGGCCCAACGATTGCGATGATGACTGGTGGGGGTTCATCATCAGGCGTTCTGTTTACGAGAGGGACATGAAGACGAGCTTCATCACGCTCGACGTTTCTCCGGGCCTGGCGATCGGCACGTCGCCCGGATTTTGGTGCAAATGCCTGAGAGAATGTTAACAAGGAAATGCTAGAGAGCGGTTCGCAGATAGCACCTTTTCATTGAACCCCGTTTTTTGTTTTCCCTTGCCTTTCTTTTCAGCTTTTGAGCCAGACTGGGCTGGACGGTGAGGTTTATGGGTTTGTGTTTCCATCAGGTACTACTAAAAACTGTGGCAGACCATCAAGCCGGGAGTTATGCTCGCTCACGTGACTGGCGCGTCGTGTTGTTTTTTTGTGTGGATTCGGTGTGGACCGTGTCTTGTCGCATTGAGTTCGACTGTGACTTTCTTCAATCTCACCCTTCATATAGCTTTTGATCTTTAATCTCATTCTTGTTTCTTATTTCTACACAACCTGCGCTGCGAAATTGATGGCGCGACGTCCGTCAACCACTTTCGAATTTTCTATTCCTGGTGACGAGCTCGAACAGTCTCGCATTCAGCTCGAACAGCAGATACAAAACACTGATTTATCACTGCATCTTTCATCTTCACAAGGGGACGACGACAGCGTTGAATATCCGAGACACAATTCTAACCATTCCCTAGGCTTTGCATCATTCGAACAACCCAGTCAGCACTTTGACTACGATGCTCCCAGTGGCTTGCACGCGTGGTCCACGCATGAAGATGAAGGTGTAAATCCTTATGCCGGTGAGACTGTTTCTACAATCGGCCACCATGCCAGCGCTGTCACAATCGGCGCAGGGCTCGGTGGACATGGTCAACGGAGGGAAATCAGTCTCAGTGGTGCTGAGTACGACCCAGATCGCCCGCTGCAAGATATGATTGCTGGTATGGACAGCCGCATCAGTATCTTAGAGCCTCACACCAAGTCCAGACAAATGGTACGATCCATCAGGCTTGTTTCTCTTACATCCACTAACATGCCCTTCAGCCCTGCTCTCGTGAGGCCGTCGATGCGTCAGGCGACTACGATCTGTCTCAGGTCTCACAACATGTGGCACTTGCTGCAAGACTCCGTTCTCCACCTCTCGAACCTGAGTCGGCTGAGTTAGAAGCAGACCGCTCGCTCAACACCTCCCGCCGCAAACTCTCCGCCAATTTGCAGCGTGTCGGCTTCTCTCCACGTCGACCGCGCAATTTACAAAGAAGTACTGCGGCGCAACAGTCTCCCTCTCGCTCCTATTCGTATCTACATGATGCACCTGATTTCCAACATATTCCATCCTATTCCCGAAAAGCAACAACTCCTAAAGCACGCAAGGCCTCTCATTCTGTATCTTTCGACGTGGATACAACACCCGTGCGACGGCATGTATCCCAACCGCAGTTAAATGTTCAGCCGCCCACACCATCTGCAACTAGCTCCAAATTTACTCGTATGGCGAGGGGCCTTGCGAAGGATGTGCATGAGGCTCAGGCCGAGGATGCCGCATTACTCCAGAACCAATCACAGACTACTACTACCCCTCGTGTGGCGCTTGCAGGTTCTCGTCGTACCTCTATGAAGCACCACGATGCATTGAAACAACCCCTTCACGACGTCCTCGATCACAGTGCCGTTGATATTAATGTAGAGGTGGCCCCACCAAATCGGTCATTGAGGAAAGCCAGCAGAGGACGAGTAAACCTCCCAGACTTGACTGGCCTTACGAGTGCAGTTGTTTCTCCTGCAAAGGCCAACCTTGAACGCTACGGTATCAAGACCGCTGGTTCATCGAAAGAGGTGGAATGTCTGTAATTCTTTTTCACCCATTTCAAGAATCTCAATTCCTGTACAGCCCGTCTTATAGCGTCACTTAACGCCCTTCATGCAAAGCTCGCTCATCTTGAAACAGAAAACGGCATCGCTCGCCGCCGCGTCCGGGAACTCGAGTGTGAGCTCCAACAATGCAAACGTGATGTCGCTCGAGAACGTTCTAGAATCATAGAACAAGACCCAGGCGAGCCATCATGGAAAAGGGGCAAAGGGGAGCGACGAGAGAGAGAGGAAGAACAGTCAAAGTATTTCGAGGTCGTGGAGGAAAAGAAAGGTCGGCTATAGCCCGTCGTTCTGATGAATCTCATCTGACCCGCTCGTATAGCCCTCGAATCCTTGATATCTACCCTCCGCTCACACCTCACCCGTGTCACCACAGACTTGACAGCACAACAACAGCTCCTGGAGGACCTTAAGAGACTCAGAGAGGACGACGCCAAGATGCTTGCCCAGAAAACTGATGAAATCGGTGCCCTTCGGCTCGAGGTTGAAAGGCTTGCGGGTGAGATTGAGGTACTCAGGAATGTTGTAGAAGAGGGTCTCAATGAAAGACGGATGGCGAGGGAGCAGCAGTCACAACTCGTGGAAGAGCAAGACGAGGTCTCTGTGCCGGACCAGTTGCATCAGGAGCCAGACCTAGTGACTACTCGTTCTGATTTTCAGTCAACAAGAAGGTTTGTTGACGTGGACGAACTGACGCGGATATCGGAAGACCTGGAGGAACGAAGATCTGAGCGATCTTCCTGTGGAAGCCCGTCCCTGTCGTCACGACATAGCTCGCGGTCGCACCCAGGTGACATGACTCGGCTCACTGACTCCGAAGATAGTAGATGTCACGCTACTCGAAGGGAGCCTTCGAGAGACGATGATGTTGCCCCATTAACTCGGATATCAGAAGATCTTGAGGAACAACGTTCTGAAGGATCCTCTCGTGGAAGTGTTCCCCTGTCATTGCGCCATGGCTCGCGTCCAGGTGACATGACACACGCTCGAGTCGCTGAATCCGAAGACGGGAGTCGGCCTGCGACTAGGAGGGAGACGTTGAAGGATGATGAAGCTGCCCCCTTCCCCCGTATTCGTTCAGGTCGCCTCGAAAACTTATTCTTCTCTGCACCGAAACACAACTCTGGGACATGCACCCGGTGTAATCACCGGTCAACGCGCACCGGTAGTTATGCGAACACGAAGGCCACACGGTCAAGTCAGGGACGGGTCCCACTCTTGAATGATCAGGGCCCTAATGCGCAAGTCAAGGACGATCCCCTCCAGTCCCGAGCGAATGCCTTCGAACCCGATGGTGTCGATTCGTACGAAGCCATCTTCCAGGGCGGCAAATTACCACCACAGACTGTGCTCGTCAGGGTATTACGAGAACTTGAGGAGGAATTCACACATCATAAAGGGTTTGGAATTTACTATGACATTTATTGTCCACGCGCTCATTCATTTTATATAGGATTTATAGTGAGCTGGCAGACGAATACAAGGGTATGGACTCAACGGTGCAAGCGGCGAGGCGGCGTATTGTGGCTGATCATCTTCAAGATATCATTGATTTGATCGAGCGCAAGGTTGTAAATCAAGCTTGATTTGATATCAGCTTTGCTAACTGCTCAATAGGTCGATCAAATTCAATCTCTGTATGATCTTTTGAAGTTTGAAGATAAACCATCTTCTCGGCAACGAATATCTTGACAATCACGTCGGTAAATTCTGGGTGGAATTTAGATGTCGTCTGTTTTATTTTACACCACAATTGTAGCTTTCCAATCGAATTGCATTCATATCGGTGACCTGTGATTCATGGGCCTATGGCGGTTCTCTGCCGTACGATGTTAAGTATCTGCGTGCACCAGAAACGTTTGGATGGGGTTGACTGAAGCAGTGCGTAATAGTTCTCCAGCCATCCTTCGACTCGTCTTCCGATGCACTAGGCGGATGTGCGAGAAATCACGGGTAAGAAAGAAAAGTTGTTGGCTGCTGGAGGTTATTGTAGCAGCTATCTTAGATTTCGTTGGAATTGCCCAACGACTTTGCAGCCACAGTCAATTGATCAATTGAAAAGGGAAAGGACTTGAAGCTTGATCAGTTCAGACACGCGCCACCGCGGCGGAAGTGCGTTGGATCAAGCCCAACGTCTTGGTGACATCAAGGGGTGAAGATTTAGTAATGAAACCTGCACACTATGCTACCCGATATCATGGTGAGCTGCCGATAATACACTTAGGGCCGTTGACGATGTTGACTCGGAGTAGCCCACTTGAACTTGAAGGTTCATATAGCCTCATAACATCAGTCAGTGGAGACCTGCGTAAATCCAAAAGCTGCAGACGATACGAAACGAGTGACCGTTCTCGATGTGGTCACTGATTTGGTGGACGGGTATATACAGACCGACCGACCTGAGAATACAATGCTTTTCTACTGGCTTGGGTGAGCTTGGAGGAGGTTGGTCAGGTGTCCTGGTCCGACTGACTCCATAGCTGGCTGTTTTCTCATACTATCCGTACATGTTGCTTAAAGGAAGGTAATGGGGATTGCACTCCGGCGCCTGCGTAGACGTCAGAACTACGTATCTGCATCGTCCATGAAGTAGTAAGGAGGAATTACCTTTTCTAATGACTTTACCTGGCACGAACAGAGGAGACTGAGGTCATCTTTCAGGCGTGAAGCTGTGCGAAGTGATGGTGCGATAAGATTCAGCTATATGTTTCCACGCATGACCTTCTCGGTTCACATGCTGCCTGGACTGTCGGAGGCATGCTGATGAGAACACTTGGTGTCTTCGAACCACGTTATTGTCTTTCAGACAGCTTAAACAATGTTTGTTCATCCAAGAGATTGGTGCAATGCGGCATGAAAGTATTTCTATGATTGATACAGTGGATGAATAACGACATCTTACAGTAATGGAACAAGACGTGGGTGTAAAGGAGTTGGACATGCCACGATCACCGTCCGTATCTATTATGCATACATCAGCAAAATTGAACCAGAAAGAAGAAGAAACACACTTCTGGAGCTCCCATTCACGATTATCAAGCGGACATACATTGCGCGTCTTGAGCCAACGTGAGATACAGTGGAAATGGAATGCGTGCTTTGGAAGGAGTGGCGGGGATGAGATCTAAAGGAGTCATCGAGTAGCGATAAACTCACGTTGCAAATCCCCCATGCAGCATTACATTCGTCTGTAGATGCTGATACCTGATTTGCCTGACAGTCGATACCTAAATGACAGCGTCCTTTGAGTGACATTGGGATGAGATGCAAGTAGACGCACAAAGATCCATGATATGATTTCTGCATATAGCACAGTTGTCGACGACGATATCTGTGAGAAAAATTGAATGCTTCGATCAATTTTAGGGATAGGCAGCGTACCCCATGCCCAAAGAGATACTGCATTCCACTGAGCGACTTATCAACGGAGGGAGCGAGAGTATGAGACAGACAAGACCATACCTTCTTTACTTCGAATCGTTGCTTCCCGTCATCCTTTGCTTCCTTTTTGGAGGGTGCAGGAGTATCAACGTCCATGTCTGCCATCTTGATCTCGAATAACTTTGCGGATGTTCAAAAGCGAGCGTTCCTGTACCGGTGTGCTTATGCTTAGGCATGGTGTGACCGGGTGTTCATGTCCAAATATAGTACCACATTCACACGCTGTCGACCGATGATATCATCAGCATCTAATCAGCTGCAGCCTGCTAAGTGCATCTTGGCTACTGCGACCAAAGCTCCAACTCATCCAAGTCTACCTACAACCACAACCACATCAACCATGTTTTCAGTCACAGTAAATCGAACTAGTAGCATATTCGTTCTCTTTCCCTGACTTCAGCTTTCAGGTCTCGAACATTTCTTCAAGCACCACTCAGGAGAAGCTTCATGAATTTTTCAGGTAATATAATACTTCACTCCATTGTTGCCAGTTACTAATTTCGCTGTGCTATCAGTTTCTGCGGCAAGTGAGTTTTGTATGCCTTCTTTGTCCTATGTTCGTGATTAACATTGATCTAGCATCAAGTCGATTGATCTCAAATCTGAGGGGGAGACAGCACAATCCGCAGTTGTCACTTTTGAGAAACCTTCGTCTGCCGGTACAGCGCTCATGGTAAGACAACACACTATGAATTTGAATCCGATTAACCAACACCTCATCCCTAGCTCAATGGGGGTACTCTAGACGGTGAACAACTCAACATCACCTCCGACGTCGAACACCACAATCATCAGGAGCAACCGCATCACTCAAGCTCACCTTTCGAACAGTCAGAAAAGCCTAGAGCTGGAAGTACGTATTCCCCCTTTGTTATGGACTAGCATCTTGACATCCAAGTACAGTTGCCGCCGAATATTTGGCAAAGGGCTACTCACTTTCCGACCACATCTTGCAGCGAGCCATCGAAATTGACCGTGAGTTAATTCATGTACCATGTCGAATGCCAACTCACGCGTCTTCCTTGTTAGACAAGCAGGGGATTTCCAAACGGTTCTTAGATTATATGCGCGGCCTCGATACAACAGTTGGACAGAAAGCTCTCGGTTCCGACCAAACAGTATCCGGCAGAGTGCACTCAACGCTGCAGAATGCCCGTACCAGGGCGAAGACCATCGACGAACAGAAAGGTTATTCCAAGGTTGCCCACGAGGTTAGTAGAATGATCTCTATCCGAATGAGTTTAACCCACGATTACAGTACTACTCAAAGGCGATCTCATCTCCATTTGGAAAGTCTGTCCTCGAATTTTACACCAATACTTCAAAGCAAGTTCGCGACATTCATGAAGAGGCTCGTCGTATGGCCGACCAACATCCAGTTACGAGTTCATCCGCAGCCAATACCACACATGCCACCAGTACAGGTACGGCGGGACCTGACGCAGAACCTGGTCTCGCCACCCAAGCCTCTCCTACCGTTGTTTGAAGGCTATCATGATGAGTTAGGAGCAAGTTGGTGTCGATGTCCTGTCTGACTGTAGGACAACACATTACATCACACTACGTGTTTTCAATGACTGAAACCCCTGTAATAATTTCTTTGTACCATACTATGATTCGGCTGCCTTTTCCTACAGGTAGGAAGTCTGATATATACTACCACGAGCATCGGCAATGCCCAACACTTGTAGCGCTGTTCCTGGCTTTTTCACTTTTTCAACGTTCGAAAGAAATGCATCTTTTTGGTCATCAGTGTGCTAATTCGGCGGGGGGTTGCAATAGCCAGGTAGTTGTGGTATGCGCTAATGATGGCTAGATTCATATCTAATGAACAATAAACGGCATCAGCGCAGTTTGGGATCATGTGTCACGAGCGCAGAAGTCATAGTGACACATCTTAACGCAAATGAAAGAGGCCAAGGTATATTACAGGACCGGTGGTTCGCTGCAGCAATAGGTCGGAAGTAAACGGCGGTAAGAGAACTTCAATCTCGGCAGCCTACAACACAATCATCGGCGATTAGCGCCAGCCTTGTTTTTCTGCAGAGCCGGTGAGTAATAAATTATAGACTGAATTGACATACGAGAGGTTGCCACAACTAGGCAGAAAGTAATTAGAATACCCTCAAGTCATCATGGACATGAAAATTCCGTGTGTTCAGGATGGCCAGTGGGCTCAGTTCGGTCCCGATATCATGATATCGCCCGCCGGGAAGCCACGACCAGAGAAGATCGACGAATGGAACGTTAAGGTGCCAGAATTTCATATATTGTAACCAACTTATCTCTTGACTTATCTTCCAGTCAACACCCGCAGTTGTGAGTCACTGTTTTAATTATAAAAAGTTTCGTTTGATCCGCGGCAAGAACCACATTTACAACTGTTCGTGCTTCTTGTTGAGATGACTTCGATGGTGCAGATTTCGTATTGCGACCGCATGGTTTGAATGCATTAATGAATAGTAAATGAATCCCGAAGTCAAAGCCGAAGTGTCATCGTGTATTGCAAGCTAAAGGCAAACTCAGCCGGTGACCCAACTTCTTCTTTCTCAGATTTACGTACCGCGGAACTTCTAGTGACACCGAAACTCAAGCACAAGTTCAAGTTGTACAACTCGGTCACCGGTGTACAAAGGATCATCAATATCATCAATCGCAGGCTCCAGGATCCGCCACAATTCTGTCATCCTTGGTTCTACCCGACCACGATATCTTCGCCGTAGCTCATTTTCATTCTGTCGCGAAGACTTGTTGACATGTCGAATCCCCACATGGCCACGAATACAAGCGAATACTCCGGCGAAGCGCAAGCATATGCTTGCTTGAAGCCTCATCGATCCTTATGCGAAGGCCGATACATGAATAGTTCAGGATTCATGCGCCTCAGCCAGGTGCCAGACCGAGCCCGAGCTGCGTATCTATCCCAAACAGTCCAAGGTGTGTTCCTCACCCGCATGGACCACAAACTATGTCTCAGGTCCCCGACCCCGCGGTGCCGTATTGCGAAAACGTATGGTTCGTATGATTGCTCACCCAACCGCAATTCACTTCGCTGGTTTACAGACAATCAATATATGATGGAAGATCATACTCAACTTGGAATACATCAATCAGAAGCGGCTCAGAGAGATATCTCGAACACACTCATTTACTGTGTAGCCGTTAAATCCGCTTTTCTTGATCAGAGTTTCAGGACTATGCCATGTGCTTAGTAGACTTCCCTTATCCAGAGTCCAGGGTACTCACTGGTCCCAGGTCGAGCATCTTTCTCTGTCCGGCCGTCAGTCTGATTTCGGCCGAGTTCACTGGCACTGATTACCATGCAGTCGCTTTTAGTAGCTACTAAGCTAGCCTGAATAGCCTATGGTCCTACCGTGATCCAACGCCCAGTGAGGTGTGCCTGGAACTTCGGCCGATCAGTGCAATGCCGAAGCTTCCCGATACATGAACACGAGTCGTTAAAGGTCCGCTCACCAGAGAGTTATTGCAGTTCTGCGGCTCCTCGAAGGCATGGCTTCTCAGGACCATTCGTCAACATCGGACTACTCTGCGTCGAATTACAACCAAACAGCGGCATTTGTGTATTCTACTGAGTACACTGCACCCATTTTGTCCCTTTTGAAACCTTCCATTGGCGAAAGAATCGTTGACTTTGGATGTGGAACCGGGGAATTGACCTTGCGGATCCAAGAAGCTGTTGGTGCGAGTGGGTTCACTGTTGGTATTGACTACAACAATGACATGGTTTGTATGAACCGAGTTGCTACCTAACTAATATTGATGTCTTTGTCAGGTTTCCAAAGCTTTAGTGAATGGGGTTAGGCACGCGTACATATCTGACCTTCAAAATATTCAAATACCTCCTGTGTTGGAGAGCTCTTTCGATGCTGTCTTCAGCAATGCCGTACTACATTGGTGTAAACAGAACCCGCGCGGAGTTCTGGATGGGGCAAAGCGGCTGCTCAAAGTCGGTGGGCGTTTTGTATGTGAGATGGGCGGATTCATGAATTGTATCGGTAAATCTACGCTATTGAGTGGATAGCATCTTTAATGACGACAAATGCAGGCGTTCGGATCGGCCTTCACCGGGCTGTCAAAAGGCGAGGTTACGAGCCCGATAAAATGGATCCCTGGTACTTTCCGACAATCGAAGAATATCAAAGGGTCTGTCATGTGTTGAATGGCTGTCAGCTGCTCATATTTTTTTGGCTGCGTAGTTATTGCAAAGTGCGGGTTTCCGCGTTAATACCATTGATTTGGTTCCAAGGCTGACGCCACTGCCGGACGGTGGGCTCCGTGGATGGCTTCAGCTGTTTTCGCGCCGAACGTTCCTGAAGGAATTTAGTGACCAGGAGGCCGCCGCTATCATAGACGAGGTCGTGGATATGTGTGAGGTTGACATGAAGGACAAAGAGGGGAATTGGGCTCTCATGTACGTTCGATTGAGATTCTTGGCAACCCTTGATAGCCCTTGATAGCCCTTGATGGAACTGTTACTGAAGAATATTTGTGCAAAGTTGACCGTAAAGATGTTTATTTAATTATGACGGATATGATCCCTCACTTCCATAACTCTGCTAAGGAGTATTCCCAGGCTATCCCCTATAGGCAAAAAAAGAAATGATTGCTAAATAAGGGTCCACTCGGACCAACAAGAAAGAGAACGGTCACGTGGTGAAAACTCACGCCGCGTGCTGGCTTACAAGTTTCAACACTGCAGCTGCAACGTTTAACACTCTTGCTTTCAGTGCCATGGCGGAAGCTCGTCCGGCATGGATGACGGACGATTTAGATGAAGAGTGGATAGACGAAGACGAAGCGTCGTCCATGGGTACTCAGTCCATCTCTCTCACAACTCCGTTACCTGGCTACCTGCGAACCCCAAGTCAAGCTCAGGATGACACTGAGCCACTTCCAGTAGCACCTGAACCAGTTGGTACGTTCTTAATCCGCGAGGATATACCCATTCCAGCTCTCTTGCAAAAGACGCCAGGTCGACAACCTAAGAGGGGCATCATTAAAGACTTCTTCAGTCCTTTAGCACTCGAGAAAATGTTCGAGCCACCTTCACCACCTCCTTCGAAGCCAATTGCACTTGCGTTCCAGTGTGCTCCAACAATCCCTTCTCGCCTATCTCAGGCCTACACGCCAAACGACTCACAGACAGACCTCGAACCAGGCAAGCCTACAGTACCCTCCCTCAATTCACTTGCGCCGCCCGGATCTAGTGTAGAATGCAAATTCACTTTTGCTGTTCCTCGCACAAATGGTAGTTTGCCTCAGGCAGAAAGCACGCCAAGTGTTTACAACATCGCACGACCTCCCATGACAGACCCACGCCTACGCCTTTTTCAGCTTCAGTACGACACATTCACGCGTGATCACTTGTCGGCAATGGTCGATTCAATAGCAATCAATACGCCTTCTGGTGGAAGCGCAGAAGGCAATGGTTCTTCCAGGAGCATCCTACGCCCAGGATTGATCAACGTGCAAGAGGCCACCGTCTCAGACGACACACCTATTCGCAGCATTAAACGGGTTAAACTCAGCCCTCCAAGCGACTATTATGGCGAAGGCGATGGTGCGGGTGCTACTATCGCGAGGCCAATGGTCTCAAGGGTAGACTATGTTGGCGAGTCTCGTTCCCTCATGCAACAGATCAAGGCCGCACGCGATTTCTCCACGATATCTACTACGGCAGGTCTGCAATCCCCCGAAAGCCAAGCCGACGATAGAGCTGAGGCTCTTAACGCGCAGTCCAGGCCTTCATCAGGTATGTAAATCATTGGCGTATGTACATGTCAATCACCAACACTTGCATAGGGACTGGTACCTCTGCCCTTCGCGTCCCCGATGATCGTAGCGCGGTTACTACAAGTTCATCAACAGCCATAACTGCTCCCAGTAATCATTCGTCTCTTGCATATCGCCATCAAGCAGCGAGTCTGATGCAGCAGATCAAAAATGATATTCGAGGGTCAAAACGTCTTTTTTCGGGTGCCACTGACATATCCCATCTCACCCATGCGGACGACATTTCACGTATCGAACGCTCGTGCGACAGTGTATGCTCCGTATCTCAAGTTAACCTCGGCAAGAAGAAAGTCAATAAGTTCGGGTCACCCCGCAGGCCGTCATCTTCCTCCAAGAGCTACCGCAGTCCACGGAAAGCGTCGCGCAATACCATCATTGAGGATGCTGACCGAACTTTGGAGCACGAAATGTCCAATATGTCCATTGAAGCACCCTGGCAGCATCTAGTTACATCCGTGTCTATCACACCTAACGCAGGTCTCAATAACGTCCCGCACATTCGGGTAACTCCTTCGACAAGTCAGCATTCTATGGCACATGCTCGTGAACAGATCCCTTCTTCGTATCCCTCATCTTCGACCCGCTCTGGCCCCAATGAGGATATTAACAGGATGGTGTCCTCTAGCACAGCTTCTGGAACCATAACCACGACGAGCAGTGCACCCTCGTTCGTAAAACATGCTGGTCCAGTTCAGATTACCCGCATTGCGCCATCGGATGTACCAGCTCTCCCACAGAGAGTCGGGCGTATGGTCTATGACAAGGATCTCATGAAGTGGGTGAGGGTCGCTACCCATGCGGCCTCAGATGCCGAGGACCAACGCAATCAGACAACTTGCACCGGCACAGATGGAGATAGTGAGGATCCATTCAAAGACATAGAGAGCCTGAAGGAAGATGACTCCAGGGATACGCATGGAAGCGCGCACATAGATGTTGAAGGTGATATCCCTGAAACTGGAGGAGAGCATGATGAGATGGAGATCAGTCGCGTTGAGGAGGTCGAAGGGGATGTGGAGCTAAGTGATCAGGAAGAAGTTGACCTGACATCCTTTTCCTTCGACGGGCCATCGATCGCGGCTGTCCGCATTATGCCATCGGATGATTCGGAAGGAGAGGGGGAAGTGCAAACAAGTCATTCTGAATCAGACAATCGTCATGGAACTGCGCTTAGGGGTGAAGGCGAGGACGCTGCTGCAGTCTTTGAATCAGAGGATGAATGCTCTCCTGAACTGCAAGCTCCTTTGTCCATCCGGCCTGCTTCGAACTCTACTGCGGTAGCTACGCCAGTTGCGCCACAATGTCGGTCATTATCGCTCACCACTCCAATGCCCCGCTCAGCCCTGAAGAGCACGAGCGTCACTCCCGTGTCCGCTATGAAGGACCCGAGCCGTGAACGGCACGGCACTCCGGCGCAGCGACTCGGCCACTGTCGTTCCGTAAGTTTTTCTGATGGAAAGAGGGACGGGCCTATACGGGGCCTGAATCCAAAAGGCCACGAGAGTGATGACGATGTGGGTAGCCTGGCTACGAGTACTTCAGAGCATGACCCTGCACAGGGGCTATTCATTCCTTCGGCAAGGTCCAGACGCATAGCGGAGATGATGGAGAACTTAGAAAACCCTGGTGAGTTAGCATAATGCCGCAAGTGTGTTGCTCAATGTTGATGTATGGCAGGGTTTGATAACGTGTCGCCCACCAAGTCATCAAGTTCGGGCCGTCCACCGACAGAAGAACTTCAACCTTTCGCTTCTAGGCGGCCGAGTAGTCAAATGGCTATCGCCGATTGTAGTGGATCGACCCATTGTGTGTTCTCAACGTTACAGAAGAGTCGTTTAAGTGGGAAGGACCAGAAGACAAACGCTACTTTCCTGACTGAGTGCTCCTTTGGTTTGGCGCATGACCGACTCGTGCAGGTGATCACGGATGTTCAGCCATTTGAGCCACACTGGGACGAGCTGCACAGTATTGATCTCTCTCGCAAGTCGTTGGATGGTGTGACTCGACTGAAGGAGTTTCTACCGAAGCTAGATTCTCTAGTATTGTGAGTTGCTACCTACGGAAGCAAATACCGACGGCTGCTGACGTCTTCCGAATTAGAAATCATAATCAGCTGTCATGGCTGAGCGGCATCCCCAATTCTGTGCGGACGCTTTCTGTCGCTCACAACTTGTAGGCTTTTTGTTAAATTCAAGTTACTTCCACTGACATCGCGCCCTTTGAAGATTGACAGGTGTCACTTCATTTAGTTACCTGCAGAACATTGAAAGCCTTGACATAAGTCATAATGACATCGACTCCTTAACACGTGGGTACTGAGGACCGTGTCGACAAAAGTGAGCTGACAGGCAAATATGTTTTTCCAGAACTGCAGTGTCTTCGGCACTTGAGGGAGCTACGAGCTGATGGCAATCACATTACCAGCATCGACGGCCTTCAGAAATTGGATGGGCTGACCAAGCTCAGTCTACAAGGCAACCAAATTCAAGAAGCCGATTTTGCCAAATATCGATGGTACGATCGAATCTTTCCAAGCCTCCTATCTTTTACTCCCTAGTGACCAACAAACATATAGGCCGCGTTTGGAGATGCTAAACCTGAGCGGGAACTGTATTTGCAGTATCCTGAACTTGGCATCAAGCCTACCTGCACTAATTGCACTCAATGTCGGTGTGTAATTTAACTACATATTGCATGGGGCCCTGGATAACAAGCGCAGGTTCCTGAAGACAATAATACAGTGGACAATATTGAGCCTGGTGGCATCATGCCAAGATTACGGATCCTTCGAGCTAGCAGCAACCGATTGAGGCGCCTGAACATAGCCCCATTCCCAAACCTCCGCACGCTTTACCTGGACAACAATTTTCTCGACACTCTCGTAAAGGCGGAACGCCTTTGTAAGCTGGAGAATCTTAGCATGCGAAATCAAACTTCTTGTGGATTGTGAGTGCACAGCACCTCGGTGTTTGGGTTAACGTCATTCACGGAACACTTCATTATACCGTTCCTTGTTCCCTTGATGATGGGATGGCTATGTGATCTACAGCTACCTTTCTACCCGGCAGTTCCGCGATGTAAAGCGACTATACCTTTCTGGTCCGTATAGCAAAACTGTGGTCACTTGAGGCAGGGCTCATCCGTTTTCTAGGGAACAAACTCAAGAGTGACTTCATCGACGAGCCCTGTTACAATTTGCTGTACCTTGAGGTAGCCGCTTGCCGGCTCACCTCTCTCCCACAGGATCTCGCGCGTCTAACGCCAAACCTAAGGGTCCTGAATCTCAACTACAACTTTTTGAATGATGCGCTCTCCCTTGAGGGGCTTACCAGACTTAAGAAGCTGACTATGATTGGTTCGCGCTTGAAGGGGACTAAACAGCTGATCCGCATATTACAGCGTATGCCTGATGTGGAAATGGTTGATTTCAGGTGAGAAATTTGACCCTAGATTGACCCTTTAGGTGTGTGTTAAATGCTGATGGATTACGCAGGATGAATCCGTGTACACTTGGGTGGTATCTACCGCTTCTGGTGAAAGACTTACCAGGGGCACTACAACCATCTGAGAGAACTGAGGATGTTCAGCTCAGGGGTGAGAAGGGAAGCAGAGAATATGGATGGCAAGAACTAGACTCGAAGTTCCGCCGGGACCTCCCGGATGATGCATATGTCGGCCGCCTTGCATATCGAGGGCTGATCATGCGAGCATGTCCCAGGATAGGGATGTTGGATGGAGTTGAGGTTTCGGAGAAGGAACGGACGAAGGCTGATCAATTGCTGCAGGGGATGATGGCCAAGAGTAAAATTAAGGGGAGTAAGGGGAAGTCAGGGACAATCGGCGCTGGTGGCACAAGGTGACCGACTCCACTGCATTGATCGAATTGGGGTGTTTGCATTGTGATGTATTTGCGGTGTTTGTAGATCACAATATATCATACTGTAGGTATCCTAAGTGGAACTTTGTTACGTGAATGGAACGGGATGATGGTTTGAAGCGATGATGATTCGAAAATGATCTGAGAGAGTCGATCCCGAAGCTTAGTGGGGGTAAGTACGAGGGTGACGATGATTTTAGGTTTGTTGTATGGTCTTGGAGCAAAGGATCGATGCGGAAGGCCGCCATCGGAAATGTGGAAGAGCTGTATACTAATTGTGGAAGGCTACCGACCGTTGGCGGTGCAGAGAAACGTAAGTGAACCCTATTGGAACGGCTTAAGGGGAGAAATGAAGTCCGCGCATTGAAAGAGTGCCTGAAGGAGGTGTAGCGCTGGAAGGATCTGAAACTTGGGCCCCTCGAGGCGTATAAGATTGAATAATATAACTATATGTGGGGTACGTTAAGTATCTATGATACATATTTGATTCTATTTGATTGGCCTTTGGTTACGACTCGGTCGTGAGTATTTTTTTATTACGGTACCGTGTCGAGAACTTACAACTTGACAGGACACAACTCGTGAGATCAAAGACTTTCCAATCTGAAAAAAATCGTTTGAAACTGAGAAAACGGGACCGAGGAGGTATTCGCATGCTAACCTGTGGGCAAAAAAAAAAACCAATTTTTATGAAAAAGAAGTATTCTAATTGGGTTGATTAATTTGCACAGCCCATCTTTTTTTACCCCAACAACAATTCATCTTTAGTACTCAATTTACAATTTCTACCACATTAAAATCAAATAAACTCGGGGGTGTATACCACCCCGATTACACTTATATAGACGCTCGGGCAAAGGGCCGCTGATGTGATTTGCCGAAGTAGATGCTATTCGCTACCGACAAGCGTTCGCCGCGCGCTGAAAGTGTTATGTGACGATGACGCGCTGATGTCGGGATTGAGTATCGGCTGTGGAGGAAAGGGTTCAATTTCCCATGAGGGGTGCCTCGAAGGTTGTCTTTCGGGTTTTTTTCATAGCTTATTCCAGCTTTAATAATTTCATTTTTCTTTCTTTTCCCGACTCGGATTTCCTTTCCCTTTCTTTATTTAAAATCCCGTCCATCAATCTATCTACTACCATTCCTCCCATTACACCCTCGTCCTCTACAAATGATTGAGCAACAGTCAAGTTCTCCCCTCGCTATCAGCTCTTACAACGTCGCTCAGTTACAATTATCCTTACAGTGAGTATCAATTTCAATCCAGTTTTTTTTAATTTCTATTCCAATCAAGATTTCATAATCCGACTGTCATATGTCAAGATCATGTCTTGTCAAATATTGTTTTACAATCTTTCTTTCCTCTCTCATCATCATCATCACATCAAAGAGCTGCACAGTTGACCCCCATCTTCAGACTTGGTCCAAAAGTCGACCCTGTTCCCTTCTCGGACGATTTATCAAACTGTGCCTCTCCGGCTATCCTGTGGGTTATTCGTGCCTTGTCTTGCCGCCTCCCGATCCCCATATCTGACTTGTCTCGTTTATTATATTTACTTTAGTCCCACAGACTCCGACTTTGATTATCCTACTCGTCGAATGTCAAGCTCTACCGTCTCGGCAGAGACAGAGAGCAGTGCAGCCTCTCGCCCTGAAAAGCGTCCCTTGTCTCCCTCTAGTTCCCCACAACCCCTCAGAACCCGTCCTTCCTTCTCCTCAGACAACCAGTCTTCCTGGCACTTTGACTCTACTCATCATAGTCCTCAACAAGACGACAAGGCATTAGAGACTGGTCTCGACAATTCAAAGGTACAATTACCTTCCATATTTACTACCTTTGAGGATCCCTTTCGTCGTGCTTCCTTACCTGCCCTTTCACAAGACTCAAATCCTCGCTACCGATCCGCTCCATACCCTCCCACTCATCTCCGTCGCGCATCGCACGCGTCCTCTAACCAGTCCAGTCTCGGTTCATACCATTTCCCACCTCCTTCCGATACCTCTGAGTTCCAAGATAAATCTTCTAGCCGTCCTCGCTTGACTGCTGACACACATCTCAATTACTCCTACGGAGACTCCCCCTCATACCTAAATACAGCCCTTTCCAGTACAACTACCCCCAGTTCCCATTTTCCCTCTTCCACTTTCACATCGCCCCTCACCCCTGACATCAAACCTCAGGGCGTCCCTGCTTCAGGATACATAGAATCCGACAGTTGGAACGACTCCCCCTCTGGTATTGTTCGCCCAAGCTCGACAGGCCAGTTACCAAACACCCTCAATAAGTACGACGACAACGTCAGACAGTCCTCCTTTAGCACTTCCCAGATGTTTTCCGCTACTCCACGTCTTCCTCACCAACAGGATCGTAGACTCTACCCCTCCTCAGCTCAACCTAAGGACGACTGGAATTTTTCTAATCAGGATTATGCATTTTCCTCAAACAGTCCGTCATTAAATACGACGAACAGTCCAGTACCCTCCGCAGCACCAGTCCCGGCAACAACCTCCTCTCCTACATCTCACTCCCCTCCGTCTGCTCCATCTACATTAGCTGAACGCCCCATGCGGAAGAGGGGCAAGTTGCCCAAGGAAACCACAGATTATCTCAAGGCCTGGTTGCATCGTCACTCAGATCATCCATACCCAAGCGAGGAGGAGAAAAAGCAGCTTTGCCATGCCACTGGATTGAGCATGAGCCAAGTGTCCAATTGGATGATTAATGTCCGCATTTTCTACCTATCCTCCTCGTCATTCAATTAATTAACATAACTCGCAGGCTCGCCGCAGGATTTTAGCTCCCGCCCACCGAGCAGCACAGGGACCTACCACCTCTGCCCCATATCCCTCTTCCACTCGCACTGTGCCCGCTTCCTCACTCTTAGATCCGGTTGCGCGTCGTGCTTCACTGCCTGCAGAAAGTCTGCAGTTGTATCACCCCATGTCTCTCCAGTCGCTGCAAGGAGGCCACGGCCACCAGAACTCAGCGTCTGCAGAATTCGGCGGAAGTGGCCGACAACTTCTCGCACGCCCAGCTCACTACACTGGTGGTGGTGGCGGCGGCGGCGGCAGTCTAGACTACTCCCAGAATAGACTTGGGCTGTCCACTTACAATCTTGGACACAACCATCACTCTGGGAGTGGAGGGCAGTCCGGCTATCTTCCATCAGGCGTTCCGATGTCCGCACCCCCCTCCCTTCCACCCAACCCTTTTGGGTCTCACAACATGCACAATCAATCTTCGTTGTATTCTGCACAGCATCATCATTCGTCGTTGTCTCCTGGCTTCATTTCAAGCCCATCCCAGAGCTCGCCGAGGTTGCCCGCCCACTCGGCGGATTCGCAGTCGCATTC
Organism: Suillus plorans; assembly: GCF_016647745.1. Lineage (NCBI taxonomy): Eukaryota > Fungi > Basidiomycota > Agaricomycetes > Boletales > Suillaceae > Suillus > Suillus plorans. The sequence goes on from NW_024537399.1 coordinate 597,146, forward strand.
CTACTATAGCGAAGGACCATTGCATCCATCTGTAAATGCTGGGCCTGCTTATTCAGCTCCACAGTGACCACGACGCTGTAACAACATTGAATCCTATGTGGATGCCTTTGTTTTATCGAAAAACAACGTTCGTGTAACAATATTATTATTACTGACTACCTAAAGCAACCTAATCATTGTACTACTCGTATCAACTTCTTGAGATCACACACTCCAGCCTTTGCCAAGTGTTCTTCGTTGGCCACTAAAATTGCACATCCCAATAAAACAATTAAATTTTTGTTCACCGGGTTCGGGCCCAGTCTGTTGCGACATATTTCTCCCACTGCGGTGTTGCACATGATCCTGCGGAACCTCTCGTGTCTGCCCGCTTGCAGCCGATTTGATTCTTGATTCCTGTGTTCTGGGGTTCTATCTCTCAGCGCGCTGCTTCTTATGCTGAGCCCGGATCTCCCTTTTTCATAATGAAATCTGGGTACTGCGAAGTCCTAAAGTAATCAGACCGTTACCTGCATTATTTGATATTAACACCTCGGGATGTGATATTTCCCCATTCCGGGTAGGTTCCGGACCGTCTGATGGCAGTGTGCGATTGAGTTGGAACGTTCGGGATCACCATCATTCGGCGCTAAGGGCTAGCGATTTGCTAACTCAGGACACCAACTTCATTTTACCTGCTGGGGAAAATACGTTCCGAAAGTTTGCAGAAGATGCCGTGGATCAATCCGCAAGCTCGACCGCTGGAGTCGACTCATCGCCGATCATCATGACCTAACCGAAGCTAACCGCAAAAGGACTGTCCTCATATGTACGACACGGTCGCGGTACACTGGTGAGAAATGGGCGACAGTGCGGAGGGCCCAGATCACCATTTGTGCACCTCCTTCGATCCGTTGACTCCTTCGTTACGGCGCCAAGCGCTTTAACTTTATCACTTTTAGGACGAGAGCGTGTACATGCTCACGTGAGGGGCGAAAGCTCCTGAAAACGGCCACCGCCCCGTTGGGATGGCTACGCATCGCCCCCATTTATCCCATTCAAGGCGCTTCAGGAACTCCACTCCGCGCTCGATTCAGTACAACAATGTGATGTAAGTGCAGGAACGGTGTGGCGTTACTTTAGCCTTCATATCTGACTTTAGTTCATTTGTGCGGAGAAAATGCACCGCACCGTACGTACTATTGGTATATTGATTGCACAGCTATCGAGAATGGAAAGGGGAAGATCACGCCAAAAAACAATGAGGAATAATAGTATTTCAAAAACACACCCAAAGATTGCCCAAAAAAACATATAGATAAGTGGCAAGGCACCTCTCCCATCCTTCGCTTAAAAGGTCGAGAACGACAATCAGGCGAAGCGCATACGACATGTCTTGCCGTTGGTCTCTCATGCGTGAACTGGCCGCCGAAAATTGGTGTCAAAAATCCTCGAGAGGGTACGAACCTGGCGAAATAGGTGGTGGTGGGTACTTCCAGCAACCCTGGCGTGAATTCACGATGCCGTACTTGATACGCGCGCAGTGACAAGATCAATGTCATCCTTCGATGCGGGATAAATGACGTGTAGCTTCCAGAACATGGCCTCTGATTTTACCACAGCGAGAAGGACGACACTGCACGAGAGAAATAGCTGCAGCGTGTGTCATACCGCAGGAATCAAAAACAAAGAAGCGAAGGGAAAATTTGACAAAATCAACAGAATAGGGTGGCGGGGAATATCTTCGATCATTTTTACCCGAGGGAATTAAAAGAAACAGACGGAAACTGCCAGAGCGCGGCATGAATGACGGGAAGTGTCCAGCATGGGCACCCAAATGACAATAATCTGATGCCACAAAATATAAAATAAAATGCAAGAGCGGACACTTACTTGAACGCCTCTCAACGGCCATTGGAGCGTCTATAGAAATCCAAGCTCACGAGAACAGGAATGTCTTGATCCTAGGGAGCCAAAAATATCAAACCAACTTGCAACTCTACAAACAGAATGATACGGCGGAATAATTCGATCAGTAATCCATCTATCTTATGACCGTACCTGACGGGACAAGTTCGCGTGCGCGATAACACATAGGAGAACTAGTATGTGACCGCGTGTTCATGGGAAAGCAAAGTGCAAGGCCCGCAGTGAGTAGCGGTCCGCCTCACACTAAGAAAGCAGAAGGCACCTACTTTGCGATGGCAAACCTGAATGAAGCCGATGCCTCCATGACTCTCATTCAGGAACGTAAGCATGTCAGAATAAAGTCCTTGGATTTCTTTAACTTGCTCAGGAAGGTTCTGCCATCGTTCAATATTCAGGCCTGTCTCGATGCGCTGTCAGGCAAAATAAGATGGAATGCGAGGGAACGTGCCTGGAAGAGTGAGCGTTTTCGCTCCACGCGTCCTTCTTGTTGATGGCCTGAATAGGTATGGTGATAATAATGCTTTCTAATCTTGATAGAAAATCTGGACTCCCCACTCCTGTCGAGAAAGGTTTTCACCGCTGATATTTGGTCATCCTTGGTCGCAACTCTCATTATCCAGGTTACTGAGGCAATGCAATCTGAATGTCTCGCAAAAAACCCAGTCGAGATACTGTATGTTCCCACCATTATCGTCAAGACTCGGCGAATTGATAAGAACTATTCAAAGAGCCTTGCGAAGCGCTCTCTGTCTGTCTGGAGATTTGGCCCGAGTATACAGGCACTATGTCAGTGCGGAGCACGTTGTTTCATAGCCTGCGATCAGAAAAGTCAAAATCTGACAGAAAATTTAGTCTGTGCTCATGTGCTGAGAATCGGAGGCTTCGGGATTGGAGGCCACTGCATTGGCGGTAAATTGCTGAAACATACCAAGAACGGTCAGGAGGTCCCTTTGTCTTGGAACATTCCTTTTCGTAAAAACGTCCTAAAGGCGATAAGCTATAGCGCAATGCAATTGAGATGCACGTGCATATGTGCGACGCCGCTGATTAACGACTCCGCCACAGGGCAAGATTCGTTAGTAGCGGAAGAGATAACTCGCTCACAAATAGTCTTAGCAGGGGTATCCAAGTCTCGAATATAGGTCTAAGCGCTAGTTGCCGTGCAGCAGTGAAGATTACATAGTAGGCATTGGCTAATTTGTCGTTTGCCCCTGCTGAGGCGTTGGATTGCCATGGTGCCCAAACCCTGTAAGGGTAATGTTCAATACTTCATGAATATAACAAGTCTACAAAAAACTACCAGCAAGTTCAATGACGTCCAAGTTGCTTTTTATAACCAGACAATGCCATTCATGGATTGCGGACCATGCTCTTGGACGGCCTGAATCGAAATATCCTGCAGCTGCAAAGACGTACTTAGATCGGCAGTGGGCTATGATCTTGCCTGATCCGCTCTGTCCGAAAACACTGGATAGAGAGTTTTAATATACGCAGCCGTGAATGCCGGAGCCTAAAATAACGGAAGCAGTGTGAACATAACCAGTAATTTTTTTTGCAGTGCACATTCAAGGTTTCATCGAACGGGAGAAAACTTTTTCCGCGTAAAGGGAACGTGGAGGCCCCGGGCGGACCATAACCACGCTGCAGCCAACATTGACGCACTGGTGTCGGATGATATCATGACTGACCGATATTCTCCGCTGTGATTTCAATCCTGTAAGTGACTACAATTTTACTAAGCGTGATGAACAAGCCTGACCCTGTGATTTGTGTTGGCCCCTTGAAGCGTCACTATCAGCACTCCGAATTCGTCGGCACTCATACTGGCCAGGTTGTCGCAAACGAAGTCGGGTTTATGGTAAATGTCAGACTTCTCCGGTATGTAAGCGATAACAGTCAGGTCGGTCTCCAACAGCCGAGGTCTTCAAAGACATTCTATGACCATAAGTTGTACCATACCGAGCCTCCCAGTTAGCTTGAAGGAGATCGTGGTTTCCTTGATGGCATAGCATCTCCGCGAGATTACCAAAAGGTAGCGACGGAGCAGAATAGGCCGCGAAGCATGTGCAAGGAGGTATTGCCTGATGAGCAAGTGTATTATGTCTTTCAAGACATGACTTGAGAGGAGGATACCTGAGCTTAATTACAAGTTGTAACTGACATGGGGCTCTCAGTGGTAAAACGCGGGGCTTAAAGCTTATATGTTCATATTTAGAAAACGTCTCTCACGTTCCTTTACAATCCCGATTGAAGCTTCGCCGTGACTTATTTGAATCAACTTGATGCTGCAGTCTTCTTCGCCAATCCACTGAATTAATGTCGAAACTCGAACCGATATATCAGCAGCTATGTTCTCCTCTGGCTTCCGAGCTTCTCTCGATCCATCCGAACGACCTGGCAGCTTCTGGCTTTCAGCTTCCTGGAAATTGGAAGGGTTGGTGGGAATGGGCTACATCAATAGATGATGAAAACACACCGTACTTCCCAAGGTGGATGTCGATTCTCCATTACTATTCTGCGACGCCAGATGACCAGCGGACGGGGAACCAAGTCCCGAGTAATAAATCTTCAGTGGGCTTGCTTTGTGATGATCGGCGCGTGCAGACAGCATGCTCATCTTGCGATAGATCCCGCCCGATTTGAAAGTGCTCATCGATGACACTGTCCGCGTCCAGTTGAGTAGAGATCGTATTTCCATCGGGAACACCTCCGAGTCGGGTTAGTCACAATTCAGAGACCTATGATCAGGCGCTCTGAACAGCTTTCTCACTTATTGACTCATCGTAATGCTTTCTATGTCCAGGAAATGCTCATCGATCGTATGGCATGTCACCAAAAAAAGAGCACGAGGTCTCCAGGATGTCAGGATACATCGACCAACTTTTATGCCCAGGTTCTACGGATACACTAAATCATGTTGTTGATGTGGGTTCAGGACAAGTTAGTATTTTTGTGCTTATTTTCCATCTTAAAAGTTACAGGAATGCTTTGCCCAATAATAAATGGTTTTATTTTCAGGGATATCTGTCTCGTGCGCTTCAGAATTTAGGTTTCCATGTGCTGGCTCTTGATTCCAATGAAATCCAGACCTCTGGGGCTGAGCGCTGGAAAGCAAAAGAAGCGGCAAGAAGGCAGAAGCAGTTTAAAAGGGGAAAGGACGCCCAGAGCTTGCCCGACTCGCAGCATCATTACAACGATCCCCTTTTCCAATCACACGTGGCAACCTCTGTGCCTTCGGCTTCCACTGCCAGCAAAAACATAATACACAGCCGTACGGGTTCTCTTACCCATCAGACAATCTGCATCAATCCCCGTACACTTGAATCGTCAATTCATGATTGGCTTCTCTCCGGTGAAGACAACCAAATCGCTGGTTGTACTAATATGATCGGAGATTTACTTGTCGATAGGACTGAGCGACGCACACCTGAGGAGAAGCCTGTCCCTGTGATGATGGTTGCCCTTCACGCCTGTGGATCACTCACGCCTGATGTCCTTCGCGTGTTCTTGTCTAATTACCGTAGACCCTCAGCCCCCGGTATTCGCATTTGGACGGCACAGGCACTCGTCGTAGTAGGATGCTGTTACAACCTGATGGTGTCTGAGGGTGAGCATCGGTTTTTATGGCTGGTTTAGGCGAGGTTTGCTACAACTGCACTGGTAGATTTTCCGCTGTCACGGTCGCTGCGTGAGCGAGTCCCAGTAGCAACACTTCCCCTTGCCTCTCGCCATTTGGCTGCACAGATACCATCTCAATGGCTCCGTAATGAAACGTCTGCCCGTGAAACATCTCTGGCAATACGGAAGGTCGTTTTTCGAGCCCTCCTTCAGCCTGTCCTTCAAAAAATTGGTGCACTAGAAGCCTCCGCAAATCATACTGCAACCTCTTCATCATATGATGTCGAAGAGCTCCGCGGCGTAGGTCAAACACAGGAAAATAGGCGGTTGGGAAAGCTCCCTGATGCTGCATACAAGGACTGGGAAACATTTCTGGATCGTGCAACTTCGAAGATTGGCGTTCGACTCGACCAGATTGCAACACAGCTTCCCGTTTATATTCATGACAAGCATAGACGAATGCAGTTGGAAAGCGCTTTGTCGGTATTGCACGTGTTAAGGTGCATCATGGGACCTCTGATAGAATCCCTCATCCTCCTTGATAGGCATGAATGGATTCGGGAAGAGTTGAGTCGAAGTAGTGAAACACAGGAATCAAGCCCAATGGACGTTGAACTGGTAAACCTGTTTGACCAGGCAACAGGAAGTGGAAGGAACGTAGCTATTGTTATCAAGCCTTGTGAATGGCCCAATATGATTTAACATTGCTTGAGCCAGTCAGACGACACCTTTCTTTTCTGTACATCACAGTTGAACGTATGTTATGGATCGATTCAATTGACGTGAGAGCCTTGAAATGGCCATGAAAATATATCTTTTCCGATCTTCACTACAATGGTATCCGCATCGAACCCTCCGATGTGGGCGGATGAGACTCTAGCACCGAATCGCTGGTTTAGCGTCGGGATTAGCTCAGATGGAAAGTGCGGAACACGCGGAAAACATTTGGCCTGAAATTGTTTATTAGATTCCCCGATGTCCCCGTTACTGGTTAAGTCGTTGTCCGATGTGCCTTCCACTATTGTGACCCCTTCATAAACGCGAGAATGTCTTTTGGTGTCGGTGTCACCGTTCACTGATGTATTCGGGTCCAGAAGAACCCATGCTATTGAAACGTGGAACCGTGGTTGGCTGTAGAAATCTCGTTGACGCAATGATTGAAGGGTCGGCGACAGTGCGGATAGCAAATCCCTCAGCTACAACAAGTCAGTTTGGAATCACGTTGATGTCACTGGGACGAACTTCATTATGACCGGCTCCTACCTCGAGGGAAAGGAACGCCCTCGTTCGTTCATCGTTTTCAAGTTCGGAAAACGTTGCAAATGAAGCCTGAAAACTTCGCAAACGATAAGAAACTGCAAGTATTCAATGGATTGTACATGTGGCGTACGGGGTTCGGCGCGAAGCAATCAGCTTTATGGCTCGTTTGAATCCTTCTCTTTGATGGGCGCGAAGAAATATCGGTCGAGTCAATGACAAGTGCAGCTCCCGCACCCTGCGAGAGCTATCGACTACCAAGCCACTAGTATTGCTACTACATGAGACAATTTCTCCTATGGCATGAGCGGCCGGGACCATTTCCTTGACGATGTCCAGTACTTCATCGATCAACGAGTACAATGCAGTTCCAGGGTGCACGGCGAGGGGAATGTAAACATATGCGGCATATTGGCCTTCTACGTGTGGGGTTGCACGAACTCGTCCCTGATGAAGAGCAGGATTATCGACAGGTACTGGTACGATGAAGGATGATGCAAGCGACGGTAGTTTCCTGTGCGTACATTGAGCAGCATGTGGCAAAGAGAGATGATGAAATGGTCAACTTCTTCTTTCTCTCTGGAGCATCGGCTGGAGCATCATCTTCTGAGCTAGAGTAAGTTACCAGGGCCCGTGATGCGCGCTTCATGTGGCACGACTCAGTACTCAGTAATGCTTTTGATGTTTTATACAAACCGCGGATGGGCTACTACTACAGCACCCGCCGGCAGACTCCGCTACTACTTATCATTAATATTGAGTTTGAAACGCTGATCATTGCATTATCACTAGTTTAACATTGATTATGAGTGTTCAATTCATCAACAATCTAAACCAGTCAAGTCAAGCTCACTCGCACGAACCTGGTGGTGTACCTCACACTCACGATCATGGCGACCACGGACATACACACGAGCACCTAGATCACCCAGGTTAGTTTCGTCATCGAGCGTATGGTCAATACCAGTAATTTTGTTATATTCACTTTCTTTTAGGTAAATTCTCGGAGCGGGATCTTCCAGACTACTCTCTACGAAACTTCCAAGAAAGAGGCTTTACTATCGGAATTGGTGGGTAAGTCGACAAGCTTACGATACCTATGTACCTACAGCGATCACCCCATACAGCCCTGTTGGTTCCGGTAAAACAGCCTTAACCCTTGCGTTATGCAAGAAGCTTCGTAGTAAATATAACATCGGTGAGAAAATATATTATGATCTTCTGCATTTTGTGAAACTTCAATACACTCAGCTACTGTGACGAACGACATTTTCACTCGCGAAGACCAAGAATTCCTTATCAAGAATAAGGCACTCCCAACGCCTCGTATCCTAGCCATTGAGACTGGTGGCTGTCCTCATGCGGCAATCCGCGAGGATATTAGTGCGAACATGGGTGCTCTGGAGACACTTCAAGCGAAGTTTGGCTGCCAACTCCTTTTTGTGGAAAGTGGAGGAGATAACTTAGCTGCCAATTATTCCCGGGAATTAGCTGACTACATCATATATGTAATAGACGTGGCGGTATGTCTGTCAGACTCTCGATGAAGTTCTGTCTCATGTGCATTTCCAGGGAGGAGACAAGATTCCCCGTAAAGGTGGACCAGGAATTTCGCAATCTGACCTTTTGGTAATCAACAAGGTTAGTCAAAAAATTCATTCAAATATCATATCTCCTCACTGCAGAGGTTCAAGATCGACATCGCGCAATATGTTGACGCATCTCTTGATGTGATGAGACGTGATTCGAAACTCATGCGTGGAGACGGCCCAACTATCTTCACGAGCATAAAGAACGACAAAGGCGTCGACGACATCGTGGAACTTATCTTAGGCGCTTGGCGAACAGCTGGCGAACCCGGCATACAAGGTGCAGTGGGCGATAATGAGTGAGAGGGCAATAAAAGAACGCTTGAAAGAATTGTGATATGACGGGTGAGGAGGTGATAAAACGAATGCTATAAAGAACTGTAAGCGGCTGCATTTGTACTGTATCGCGGTGTTAAACATGACACCGTTGAATTTCTTTCGAAGTGCCAGGTAGGCACTCTATACAAGAGTGGATTTTCAGGTCATGTTGTCTGATCCTCCTGGAACATACCACTCCAACGATGTTACTCGTCTCTGGCTGCATAGAGCTGCGGTTTGTCCATGTCATATCACAAAGGACCACTTCACCGGCCTTCTACAAATATAGTAGTACTTCGAGTTTAAGCTTTAAAGTGCTGCTACCGTGACAGCCTGGCTCCTGCCGAGTCCTGCGAGGTTTGCAAACTTTTTTTTGGAAATTACTCTGAACTATTTATCTTGCGACAGCAGTACTTCAAGCTTAAGCTCCAAGCTTCATTATGGCTTATATGGATTGAATTATTCTGTCATACATGATGTAGTACAACTCGACAATACATAAACCGAAATTCCATTTCGATGACATAATCGCTGTTGCTCTCAGTTGCATTAAGCGCCGTACAGCACCAAGCTTTCATCCATTAGAACCATGATGGATGCTCAGTCAAATAACCATCCGTACACGATTGTGCGTATCAAGCGCAAACGCACGGATGAACCGCTCGACGCACTTGGTGTGTTACTCGTGCCACCCGTTCGCAAAGTCAAGTTCTTATGTAACATTAGTCGTCGAGTCCCGGGTTCGCAAAAAGAGGTCAAAAGGTGGTCGCGATGTTTTTCAGTTTGTTCAGACCGTTGAGAAGACCGTCTGGGAGGATAAGCAACTGCAGGAGACGCTACAGGTGAGTTACGTTCTAACACTCGTCGCGTTCGCGTTTCATAGGAGTTCTATCATCCCTGCAGAACCAAATATCGAAATTGTCGCAAAGCCACGATGAACATAACATCCAGCCCTCGGCACCTGCGGATGTCACGAACCTGTCTGGGGCCCAACGCCATCGACAATTAGCTGATGAGGGAAGACGCTACACAATCGTTCCTACACGCGAATCTACTGAAAATACCAAGTTTGCTACCAGTCCGTGAGTCTTCCCATGATGTTGCCAGATGATCGTCTAACCTAGGATAGTCCAAAGGTCATATCTGCGAAAGATGTTCAATTGCAAAGTGACTTCAGGATGTACGATGCCGTTCCAGCTGATACGAAGCCTGCGTCTCCCAACTTTGACTCCGACATGGAAAATTTCTTACCCATGCTACAAAATTACTTGCGAAGTAAGCTTTCCTTCTCGTGATGTATTGAATGCCCATGCCCATGGTTCCCAGTGAATGACGAGCCCTCGCAAGTTCTCTCAGCTGCTCCCCCAGTGGAGGACTATGTTTGGGACGTGTTCTACAGGCGCCCTTGCACCCTCAGTGAATGGAATTCAGTTGCTAATATTGGAACGCTGTAAGTTACCTAGCTTAATGCGCGATGATGTCATTGGCTGAAATGTTGTTGTGCTTGTAGTGAAGGCCTTCCTCCCTCACTAGATGATCCTTACTCTAGTGACTCGGATTCCGAGGAGGAAGATAATGCTGACGAAGACTCAAATGGTATATCTGTAGTTTGGCATCAAAGCCTTCATCTGATACGACATTTCCCAGCTGAGGAATATTACAAGAATGACTATCCAGATGAGGATGATTCGGATGACAGTGAGGGAAGTGGTACGTTTTCCGTAGCCTCATTCAAAAATTAGTCTGAGATCTGCCCATAGATATATTTCACGAAAGCTCTGAAGCGGAAGACAATCTTCAGTACGACAATCCGAGTGACGAAGACACCTATTGGAGGTAAGGAATTTGTTCATAGAGTTTGCATTTGTGGCATAAGGATGGACACAACACACACATTGTACTACAATTTGCACAATTATACAACATCGTCACAACGTACAGCTACATTCGTTCTTAGCTTCTTAGATTCCTCAGCGTCTTCATCTTCGCATGGCCGAGTCACATACTTGAGGTGTCTTTGAGCACGAACTAACATTTACATTAAAATACAATCGGAACAAACGTGCAAAGAGATCACATACTGCGTTAGGATGCCTTGACCGCCGCCTCCCAAATTTACCAATCGTCAACAGTCCGAGGAAAACCAGGGTGATGCCCATTAATACAACAACTGCAAGAGTTAAACCCGCGCCAAGGACGCCGGCTCCGGCTGGACTGATCTTGGGTCGAGCAGCTGCTTCTCCTTGTGCTGTTGCAAGAGCAAGAGGAGAACAAGGCATGTCTTGGGTGTTGGCACAAACACTGCACCAATCTGCCGTGGTGTTTACCGCGACAGGCTGGCGGAGTAAATCAATACGATGTAAGTTTAGAGCAGCCACCTTGACTCACAGCCACGGCATCAATGAAAGCAGATAATGGGACATCTCCTGTGAGGTTGAGGAAGTTGTATGTTACGAAGGCTGCGTCACTGGTCCCATTTTTGAAGTTGAAACGGATGACAGGTTCACCACCCCCAGGAGGTTGACGCAGTTCCAAAGCAACGGCAGCAGCATAGTTGACTGGTTGCGTGTTAGTAAAGCACGCGATGGACATGGAACTGGCATACTAACCAATGCCTGCAAGACTCGGGTTTGCACTAGTAACGCCTGTCATATTAAAGAGGGAGATGAAAGGTTTGTATGAAATGGCCGTAATCGATAACGGCACAGGATTTGTAGAATCCATGATGTTTGCAAATCCACTAAGAATCGATGGCAGAATAGCCGTACCGGCAACTAGGGACGAATGTCACAAATCAGTAATTTCTCCCCAAAAAAACTAGACGTACTGTTCCCGATGCCTCCAATGGATTGGTCGCTAAAGACGTTGTACTCGTGCCAATTGGCCAAAGCTTGTGCTTGCGCCATGTATGTGGATGGGAGAGCCTCGGCAAAGGTGGCATTGTGGATATTATTCACATTCATAAAGTCGAATATCTGTTGGCGAGTTCAGCCTGTCGCTGCATCAAGCGCAGGTAAGCATACATTCCACTACAACAATCGGGGTCAGAATACGGATGAAATGTAACTAGCTCGCAACATACCATATTCTCTAGCTGGACTGATCTTCCATTTAGATAAGGAGGCAGAGAGTGCAAGAAAGGTGTGCTTTTTTCAGCCATCTGTTGAAAGATGGATGAATTATAAAAATCTGTCGTATGCGTGTTGAAGGTCTGGAAAACATCATCATTATGAGAAAATTTAAAGATTTTTTTGTTGACAAACATTGCAATTAGTGAAACCTTCCAATGTTACACTCAGGTTGGGATTCACAGCATTGACTACCCTGTGTGAACACTGGGCGCTTGCAGATGTATCTGCAAGAACTCACTAGGTATATACTTTGCAACATGCCAGTCAGGAGACGCGAGACTCATATCACAAGCAACACATACCTGATACCCTCCGAGGGGAGCTGTGATTCTTGTCCCATTAGCAAGAGTGACATTGTTCGAGAGTGTTGGAGGCCAAAGTCCCTGCGTTAATGATACACAAGAATCATATATGACTCCACCTTCGTCTCCAAAGTCTGCTTGAATGAACACCTGGGCTGGATTGAATAGCCCTGTGCTCATGCCAGGGAGGTACGAAGGTGATGACTGATTCAAGTATAATGAACGTAGGTAGCTACCAAGCATATACTCTTGTTGCTACAGAAAGTCGATGAGATACAGTGCATATGATCCAGAATTACTGACGTACATTGCCCAGAGGAGTGATCACCGTACCAGTTGCAGTATAGGTATCAGGGTCTTGATAAAATCCTTGTCGATCACCGTGACGAACGAGTAACACGACGCCCAATATTTCGTTGTCAGTATCTTGCGACATGATGACCGTATATTGATGATTGCGTCGCCCTCGGGAGACTAGGAAGAACTGCTAGTAAATCTGTAAAGAAGAGTACTTGCCAGGGAGCAGACTTGTAGTGGCACTTGGGCCGCCCTGCTGGCATTTAAACCATCGATATCGTGATGACAATTATAACTTCGAATTCGCATCGTGTTAAAGTTCGAATATGATAATACTATTTGGGCCCGAGCCCAGGACGCCGCAGGTCCATGCGTCAAAATCTCACATTGACAATCGTGTAGTCTCGACGGCGAACCGGATACAATAAGGTGCCACCATGGACAGTAACTTGCAGTAGTTGAGGATTTATTTTTTTCGAGAATGCGCGATCGTAGCGGCATGAGTGCTAGTTCCCAACCCCAAATTTTTAGTGGTTTGCGCGAGCTGAACTTCTTTTGCAACCAGTACGCGTAAGGCCTTCAAAGGACCAGTTTTGTCAGCGTCTCCCCTGGTTGTGACATGGATTGATAGCGAAAATACAGATTGCGATACCCGCACGAGGGCCCCGTAAGCACCTGATTCCATACTCAGCGATTCACTGAAATCAGAAAGACGATATTGATGTCGGATTCTTCCTCAGAGATACCTGAATTTAAGGCTACATGAATGCTGAAAGTAAAAGTAATAGTAAAGTAAAAACCAATTTGAAGGAAGTCACTCAGTGAGTCAGTTCGACTGTCTTGTTTTGCAACTGGATTTCAACTCAATATGTGCTTACGGGGTCCTTATCCGGGCGTTTCCGAACTCCGCCCATCAGCCAAAACATTCACACGTACTCCGTACTCCGTACACTTTTCTCTTAGACTCTCGTCTGAATTAGCAGAGGCTGGTTTTTGAAATGATCTTTAAGAAATGGATCTCCTCGATTGTCCTCGACCACTGCGACCCCGCGTGATCTATGTTACTTCCGCCAGCTTGACGAAGACGTTATCACGAGATGGCCATGTATTTGTGAGCCATGCCATCTAGTCACTGCTGTAACGGGCCATTATACCGTTTTCTTGGACCCGGAACACCCCCTGGTGCCATATGATTACCATGAAGCCTGTTAGTGCCTGATTACTTTCGAACAGTATCAGGTACGCTCCCCTAGCCAGACCACATACTCTTTCGAGGTAGGGACATATGGGTATTCGTGAGTAAAAATGTGCCATGACTCACCCCAAGTACCACGAATCTCTGTCTAAACACATTCCGGCAGTGAACTGTACAAGTTTGTCTTCAATCTTATTATTTACTACATATATTAAAACTTAGATTTGACCGGGCAAACAGCTGCAAGGTAGATCTTATCTAGCGCCTCGATGACCAAATCAGCAGCAAGCCAAACGAGACATCACCTCACGATTCGCACCACGCAAGCAACTTGGGCAATGGTTGAGGGTGCCCAGTCAATCCTGCACAGTGCAGGTAACAGAACCACGACCTTCAAACTCATCACGATAGCCTCTGAGAGTCTTGTCTTCCTCGACGACAGAGGAAACAGACTGACCCTCAGCCCCTCGGTCCTCCGACTCCTTTTTACCCATTTTACTGCTTGAAGATGTTTTGCGCGGTGAGCATTGGATTCCACGCAAGATAATCCATTAATCAATTAGTCTCGTAGTCAGACTTTGATGGACCAGTCGTTCTTGATCTACCAATACTTGTGCACCACATCTATCTGCAGGTGGTTCGCTCGTATTCGCGTTGGCGACGCTGCGGCATAGCAACCATGGCGGTAAGATATTCAACCCATAATACAATGATTAGCCGCATCCCGGAATCCTGGACAATCGCCTTCTGTTTCGCGAAGCGGTCTAAACGATTGTCCCACTTCTTACCTGAGGGTGTTCAGAGTTGTTCTCGCACTTTGGTGTATGAGAGAATACTGGAATTCAAATCGAATTTGGTAGGTCGGCTTATCATACCTGCACACTTATACCTGGGAATCGCGTCGCGAGTCGCGACAGTAAAACTTATGATAAGATGTACTTACTTCTTGCAGTCTATAAGTATAGCCACGGTGTCCCGGCGATGACTTGAAGTCACACGTCTCAAGAAGAAGGATCGTGGGATTTACCCTCAAGGTCAAGGCTCCCTAGGCCCGTCAGTGATTCGGAACAGATTGAAACGTATTCAAAGCAATTGTGTATCGCAACCGTATTGATCTGCTGACCAGGTATGTATAGCATGTGTCGAACAATTTCCAAGCACACCATATTAATAAGGAAGGGGAGCACCCCGGAGCACCTTCGTCAGTCCGCTAATGGTGACTACACAAACATGAAGATATCGGATCTGAAGAGGTCAACTCGTTCTTTTGGTCATGGAGACAGATGGAGATATACTGGATAATGCTTGCATACATGAGCATTGAACACGGTATACAGTATAATTAATCCGACGATGCCACCAACATCCCTCTCCCCCAGACACTTTCCCAGGTACTACTGTACCATTCGCTCAATTCCCCGCTGGTTGGCGCCCCCATTGCGTTAAAAACGGTACAAAACGAGGATACACTTGATATTCACATCTAGACGATACAAGGAACGCACGCTGCTGTCTACACATGTAGGACGATGTCACCATGATCAAAATAAATGGGAATTCGTCGGAATACTGCACAACACTTCAGCATCAAACACGAGAGCAATGGACAGCTAGAGAATGAGCACTTAGATAACGCTTAAGCCGTGTGTAGAGATCCTCCAACAGATTCCATCGTCTACGTCGAGCACATGCCAGTGAGCTTTCAAGCGAGCGTAAGAGCGATGGACTCACAAATGGAGAGGCTGTGGGGCCATCGAGGATAGAAAGCTCCTCCTGAGTGAAGGGGAGCCGCGGAATTACGTAGGCTCGAAGAGGAACAAGAAGCAAAATTATGACCGGAAAGCCGAGAGCAGCTGCCCCAAAATTAAGCAAAATCGCAACCTATAGATGACAAATTATTTACCGATGGACTGAGTGAGCACGAATGTTGCTCCGAAGGCCACGAGTTGAATAGTCACAAACATCAATAGTCGGGATTTCCTGACTTTGCGCAGCGGATCATCAGGTGAGGTGAGGGTCTTGTCGCGCATGAGGTACAGGAGTTTGATGGTGATTCCGTTACCCTTGAGCGCATCTGCACCCATAAACCAGCTACCTACGATTAGCGGAATCAAACGACAGTGAATAACCTTACAATAGCCCAGCCAGCACGCCTCTTGGAACGAGTCCCAATATATGCAGAAACGGGCCGGTAAGTAACACAAGGCATAATGAACCTTGGGCAAGATTGGAAACTCGCTGTTCAACGACGGCGATAGGGGCTTCTCGCTGACCGACGGAATAGTCAAATGACTTTTCCATTTTTATAATTGCACCATTGGAATCGTAGCCAGATTGCGAGGATGGTTTGGTGATCTGTTCTTCTTCATCTACATCTTTCTTGGAAGGTTTTCCCATAACGAGCAACGAGGTGGTGTGAATAGGTGCTTGAGGTATAAGTCCGTTGGGTGCAGGCACCCCAATGAGTCCTGCTATGAATGTTGTGATACCGAGAAGGAAGAAGTCGTAGTGGAAACCGGGTGGCTTCCGCAGAGGAAACTGCGAACCCTGAGCTATTAGGGACTATCGAGCAATGAGCCGGGATGTAGTAGGTATGCAAGTGGCGGGACGTACCGAGACATTGTGATCAAAGAAGAACAGGATCCAAAGAATTATACCGAAGGGCAGCGCGATACCGACCCATTTCCCATCTAGCTCCCAGAATTTGACAAGCCACGCTCTTCCATTGGCAGCCTGGAACGCACCGCCTACTGGTAGCGTGGAAGGATTAGAAGCATTAAAACGGCCCCAGTATGCCATGCTTGAAGCCGCAATAAGGGAGATGGGCATTCCATAATCCGAGAAGAAACGACGGATATGACGATGGAACAACGTGGTCTCCGAAAGGCATTGGAACAAGAATGACGTTACGAGCATCAGGAGGGCAAGAGTAATACCCACCAAAGCACCTTCGAAATCCCCACTGAATTGTCGAGTGATCACTTGTGCTCCGTATTGGAGGTACACCCAGGAGATGTAGAAGCCAAACGTGTCGCAAGAGAACAGAGTGACATATCTCACAAAATTACACCCTTGAGAGCCAAAATCAACTTTAAATGGGAAGTCGTTGAAGAGGAAAGGAGACCCACAATTCAAAACGGCCGTTACCCAATGGATGATTGCAGCCCAAAGGTAAACCCAACCCACAAATTGCAGATAATTTGGTGCATTAGGCTGTTTGCAGATGATGTCATATATCGTCCTGTTAAAAACTGTGATTGGTCCTGAATGGTTTCTATGAATAGCCCGTCTACAACGAGGCATTGTCACATCATGATAGACGCTGGTGTTTGCATACCAGTGACGCCCGCAATTGTAAGCGGCTGCGCGCCGAATACAGAAAACACAAACGCAGCCATGAATGAGGATATAAGGACCTCAGTAACTGTGTATTGCTGCGTCGTCTCTATTAGGTCTAGCGAAAATGCTATACCAGGTAGGACACTATACGCCGGAGATCTGTGAGAGCGGACTATGCGTAGAGTTTACTGACATACTTCGCAAAGAAAATGAGAGCGGTTGCGGGAATGACTCGATAATTCCATGCATCTGTCCAGTCACTGAAGTACCAAGGAGCGCGAGCACGGATGTCTGATATGATGCCGGCCCCAAGTTTAGGAACGAACGAAGGAGTTCGGCGGGTTGTAGCAGCATCTTGCAAAAGGGTACTCGATCCAGGGAACTCTCTTGCTTGTTCTTCCATAGGCCGAACTTTGACAGGCATTTGGTTTCTGTACAAAGTTATAGGTATCAAAGGTAGAAACAGGAACTGCTGGACGCTGGACGCTGGAGAAATCAGGGAAATTATGGATTACACGTACTCGAACACAAGTACTAAGTACATAAATCGAAGTACTAAATGGAACAAAAAATTTCAAATCAGAGTAAAGATTACACTCTACTACGTACGTGGCACGACGACCAGATCTGCGATCAACTAAATGGGACGCGTAGAAAGGTCTTGGTCGACTCTCACCTTATCCAATCTCCTAGCATCCAACCCTATGTAACACGTATGTGCGGTCATTCTCCATCGAGATCAAACAGGAATCT
Organism: Suillus plorans; assembly: GCF_016647745.1. Classification (NCBI taxonomy): domain Eukaryota; kingdom Fungi; phylum Basidiomycota; class Agaricomycetes; order Boletales; family Suillaceae; genus Suillus; species Suillus plorans. The sequence continues at coordinate 614,853 of NW_024537399.1, forward strand.
CAGATGCTCGAAACGTGGTCTCACTGGATGCCCTACTTCTTGATGACCTCCTGGTCGAATGTCCGTGAGAAAAGAACCGCTCGCCGATCCAAATTCGCGTTTTTCTGAATTTCCAAAGGACGAGCTCAACAGCCCATGAGGTCCATCACTCGCGCGTCAGGGTTTCGACAAGGTATTCCGGAGTCGAGTGGGCTGCGAACGATCTGACTTCGGGGCATTCTAGAACTTTCATAACCACCAAGAGGAAAACGCTATCATGACAAGCCAAAGTACTGCGGTGCGGGAGAAATCAGGCGTGAACCTTGCAGCGAGCGGAACGGTAGCAAGATATCTCCTTGAAGATAGTGATAGTATCAATGCTATACAGCGCAATGAGATGCATTGCATTCCACATTCCAAGCTAAAATGTCTACACGGAGACCACGTACCTGATTGTCAAGCACGGTTCGTTCTACGAGCCATCCATAGTATCTGAGCGAACATAAATGACTCCTTCTGTTTCGGATTCATCAATCCCCGCAGGGTCGGCAGCACTCTCGAGATATCTGCATTGAGTAATATCATTCGAAGCATACTGGTTTGAATGGCCGTCGTGAAGGTGTCGCGATTACCGTTTGATCTTTCATACACTCGCGAGTATAAGCCGGATAATCACCACTGCGCGTAGGTAAATCAGATATCTTGTCTAGGAGCACGAATTCGAAGAATTACTTCTTTTTTGCATTTCCCTGTATTCGATAGTTTCTCAGCCGAGCATTTGTCTTCGATAGAAATGCCAGGATCATCGGGAGCCAACGGATTACTATGAGATGCAGCCAAACGCAGCGTGTGTTACGTGTGTCACAGATTTATAGACGTAATCCGGCAATTGTACCGAGACCTGGACCACCTGCGCCTCTGTTGACCCTCCTTGGCCTTCCCGCGAACATGAAGTGGATCGTAGGAATGGGAATGCCTGCAGCTGTATCAAACCGCTAGTCCAAATAAGAAGTGGACGATCACTAGTACTGGGACCGATATCTTGAACACCAAATTCAACCCCATGGGTTTGTTTTATGTACTGGCCCAATGTGACTGGTGTGATCATAGAAGAGAACGGATGAGAGCTGACTCGGACCCATAGCCAGAATGCATGGATAGCGAGTAGCTATATGGACCATGAGGGGACGGACAAACCTGCACAGTAGAACAATGGTGGCAGTGGTCCGCGTTCACGCCGCGGCAGTCTTAAGCTGCCACGACGCATTACGCAGCAGTCATCGTGCGACAGACGTCGGGTTGTGTTTGTAATGTGCGCTAGGGTTTGTTGGTGTCCCTGAATATTCTAGAGGATGCGCAGATTTTAGCCGGTGAGGACACTTTTACAACATCATTCACTTCTGCGGTCGTGACGCTGCATTGTGCACTTTATGCTCCATTCTTCCTCAGTGAAGGATATCTTAGATATTGCATAACTTGCCCTGCGACCTGTAATTTGTTTCCAATGACGGAGAGATTGTGACTAAAAGTTATTGTGGAGCCGAAAGAAAATGTACTGTTCAAGGTTTCGGGGGGATTAATGATGGGCTGCGAGTCTGTGACTGTGCACGAGCGCAAACGCCCAAAAATTACCGTTGGGGAATGCATGAACCGAAGAGTGAATGATCCTCGGAGAGTCGGGTGTGTTTGCACAGAAGACGATGAAGCGAAGCAGCACACAAGGGTGGAAGTAGAAATACACATAGAGAATCGGCCGCCAAATACAAATGTATTAGATAATAGTGAACCGAAACGGTTGCGCCGGTTGCGCAGTGCCGTAGTACTTCTTTATGTCCATCCAACCAGACAACGATGGTTTGTTTGCACGGCTTAGGAGGGGTTTCGCGGTCCTCGGGTTTCTCTACCTGGGGGCAGTCATCCTTCTAGCAGTGCCCTGGGTCCAATCTCAGTAAGTCCAATCATTCATCCTTCACGACTGCGCATGTAGAACTCGAGACGTAATTAAGCATTGTGTACATGAACGCCTTGAAGCTACCTTGGAACGCACATTTTGATGCACCGGAAAGGCATGGTCTTGCACGTACGTTTTGCTCCATCGCGTCCATTTCTTCCGAACTCATTGGATTAATTGTGGATACGTTAGCTGGGAAAACGGCGAACATCAAGATTCAGACCGCAGACAATCACACTCTCGGTGCATGGTTCATTCTGTCGGATACCATATATCACGACTTGTCCTTTCCCCCGCCTCCATCTGCTGCAGAATTGCACATTTCAGAGGCTGTGGCACAGCGTCCAACTGTGCTTTTTTTCCATGGCAATGCTGCTACACGGGCTATAAGCATGCGCGTTCGCCTATATTCCGGGTTTACCTCGCGCCTGGACGCAAATGTCCTGGCAATAGATTATCGTGGATTCGGAGATAGTCCAGGCACGCCTACAGAAGACGGCTTGTCACTAGATGCAAGAGCTGCATGGGATTGGCTGATCGCGCAAGGTGCTTCACCGCAGGATATCCTTATAGTTGGTCACAGCTTGGGGACTGCAGTGGCGTCCGGGCTCTCTGTCGGCCTCTCCGAAGACGGGGTCAAGTTCAGAGGGACCGTCCTTATGTCTCCTTTTTCCTCGCTCTATACACTGATAGATACCTATAACATTTTTGGTGTATTTCCTGTCATGTTACCCATTAACATGATACCTCGAGCGGCCGGTAAGTCTGGCAAACATCACCGAACGCCGACATACCCTGACTTGTCTCAAAGGTATTTATAAGAGTTTTCTCATCCACAAGTTTGACACTTTATCGGCGATATCGGTATGTAGATGTCCTGTTCTTAGGTTATCTAGCACCTCACTAATTTGCGTCCAGAAACTCAAGGTACCAATATTGATATTGCACGCGGAGGATGATTGGGATGTCTCTCACACCCACTCTGACGCTTTATTTGACGCTCTCCTGGAACCATATCTCCCTCCCGTCTACTCTCCATCAACAAGCCAAGAGTCGTGGTCGACACAGCAGTGGAGCGAGTACCATGCTCAACTGGTCACGCGAAGGGAAATTCGGGAGTCCTTACTGACCCGTACTGTCATCCCCAACTTCGGGTTAATGGATCAGTTCGATGGGTTTGGAGAACGAATCACCCTGCTCAAGACTTCCACGGGTTCTCACAACGAGGTCTGTACCCTTGAGGGTGTTCAAGAAGTGATACGCGCTACATTCTTCACGCCTGAAAACCTGCATTGATGATGATAGGAATTTGGTGATAGCGTGTTTGTATTATACGAATTGGATGGCTAAAATAGATGAAACCGATCAACTAGACTTGCTGTTCTATTAGTTCTAGCCACACCCTTGGAGATCATAAAACTAACTTGAAGTATTACAACCTGCACACCTGAACTACGTTTCTGCCCGGCTCATTGCATGCTCAGCGTTCATTGCCAGATGTAGGTCAGCCTCCAATTCGTCCTGATTTAATGGTCAAAACCGAGGAATCTGAGTGTATATGAATCATACTTGCCTGTATATACGATGACCGCCTAGACAACTGATGTGCGACTGGCTCCACCATCCCAGTAGGCAGGTCGTCTCTTACAGATTGATCACTGCTTCCGTGGCTCTGGGTACTTGTACGTCCGCTTTCGTCTGACATCCTCTGCGCAGGCCGTTAGATAGTTCAGAGACAGAGCCATCCTAAATTGGCTACCTGTAGACACGTATCTCCAGCCGCCAAATCTACGCTTCGAGATCTCTCCAGCTCCAGTGCTTCCGCATGTCGTCGAGGAGTCGAATGAGGTAACTCGGTGAGCGCGAGGTCCTTTGTTCGTTTGGACGGCGGAGGGACGATTGGGGTATTTAGAAGAAGAGTGATGGTATCAGAGATCGAGGAAAGAACCGATTTTTGCATTGGTGGAATGGTGGGATATACAAGTCTAGGGTTGTGGTCATAAAAATCTGGCGCTGCGGTTGGGAATCATGTGTTTCATGCTAAGGTATAAACACACTGTGGTAGAACTCAAATTGGAGTTCAGTCTGCGTAAGACTCGGGTCCAGATGACATCACCAAGTAGTACAAATGGGGTCGGGAAGTCGGACCGTCTGCCGGCACGGAGTCGGAGTCGGGGACTACATAGTACTGGCCGGTCGCTGCCGCTACAATTACATAATACAACCGAGAAGTGATGCCTTGCAGTTGTACGATGGTCTACATAATTCGCTCACCAGCTGCCATCGTAAATCGGAAGCAGGAGACCTCATTTACATTCAAGTGCTTCTCAGCGTCAATTCTACCATGTTTCTCGATGGAATTTCGCCAAGGGTGATGAAGCACTGATATAAAAACGGAAGACGATTCCTTCAAATCTAACGAATTTCCGGTGGTCCAGACAGATCTGGAAATTGTGCAACGAGTTAGCTCAACGATGCAAACACTGGAACCCTATCTGCACGAGGTTAAACAACCACAAATTCATTTCACAACTGCCCTGAAGAAAGTTGGATGTGGGAGGCGCAGATCGTGTCACATCAGAAGTCCTGCGATGCCTTTCGTCTTGTGGATCTAGGTTCGTAACAGAAATCTCAACTGCAAACCCTTTGTAATTGTAAGTATCCAGTGGGACGGAAGTCAGTCATTCTCAAGCGGTAAGAACATGTGGAGAAGTGACATCAGCCGAGAGAGAAAAATATAGAAAGAACTGTATCTGTGAGTCTGCGGTCAAGATCGGTCACAAGCAATGAGGTCATGTCGAGTATTAGCAAGAGCCCGAAGGAAGAAATGTAAGGACTGTATCATCACCGACTACTTCTCATTCATTCTCAGCATTAGGGTGTCCTCGCCTGGTCTGGGCTTCTCGGATCAAGTCGCTCAACAAGTCGATCTCGTCGATGATCTTCTTTGGCCGCTTTCCCTTCACAACACCAAATATCGTTGTATTCGAAACGATGCATTATCCTTCATATATGCTGATCTGCCTTAGAGCGCACGATATACGTGGGGATCTTGAAACGCCTGCAGTTGACAAGGATGGCGATGTCGGTCATAGTGAAGCGGTTGTCGAACAGGACGATGATGCCGTCAAAGACGTAAAGGCCTTGGGTATTGAAGTATTGCCAGTCTGGGATTTTGAGCGTGCCTGCGCCCGGGATATCGTACCAGACAAGAGGGTATTCCGCATTGGGGTCGGGGAGTCTAGCCATAGTTAGCGTTGTCTCGGTGACGCCTGTGGCAGCAGCTCCCATATCCTTATTAAGCAAACCGCGGAAGGCATTGATGAGGGATGATTTCCCTCCTCCTGCCACCCCGGCTACTGCAAAGTGGAAAAGATCCTCGCGATATTGAACTTTCCGCTTGGCGGCGCTAACTTCTTCAGGTGTGGGAATCACTACAGGTTGAATGCCTTTTTTCAACTTGCGTTCAGCCTCCTCCTTGGCAGCATTGGCCGCCTTTACTTGCTCTTCTGCCACTTTCTTCGACGCGTTGGCCGCTTCCTGGGCGGCAATCGCTCTCCTCTTCTCTTTATCGGCAGCCTCCTGTAGTTTCTTGGACTGCTCCTGGGCAGCCTGGGTGTCTCGTTCGGCTTGTTCTTGGACAGGGGCAGTTCGCTTACGCTCCTCTTCTGCTTCCGCTGCTCTATATCTTGCTTCTTCGCCGGCGGTACGAGCAGCGGCTTCTGCCAGTAAGCGAGCTTCGTTGGCAGCCCGTTCGGCCTCGACCATCGCCTCCATTTCCCTACGGGCCTGATCCTGTGAGGCTGCCGCGGCTTGCTCAGCCGCCATAGCCCTTTCCTGCGATTCTTGATTCGACCTGATGAGCTCGGCGATCTGTGCTCTCGCAGCCTCAGCATCCTTTCTGGCTTGCTCAGCAGTTGCCTCTGCGTCCCGGCGCCTTTTTATCTCCTCGAGTGATGGATTAGGCCCTTTTGGCCGACTCCCAGAACATCCCATCTCTGAATTTGCTCAACAATGGTAATGCGTGGCCCTGTCAAAGGTTATATTGCATGGTGTTCCTATCTCTTGAGCTGAGAAAACTTACTGGTATGCTTGTGCTTTGGAAAGAGAAATCAACTAACAGCGTTGCTCAGAGTAAGTCCTGTGGATTTCCAGATTAGAACGAAGAGCCGATCTTAAACTATAGAATTTAATGTCTGCCTTGAGGCGTTTTATATTGTGCCGCGTTCAGACCAAGAGAACCACTGAATACGTCCACTGATCATAAGCCACCCAGGGCTATGGGTTGTTCCACATCGATAAGGTTGCGTGAAGTGTGACGTGAAGGTAACGAAGTCACGGAATAATAGGGTTTCATGAACGGAGAACGTTCTGTGCATGAAAGTTGAGAACGAGTTACCTGATAGACCTGATCACATTGAATGACGGATGTATGTTTACATCAGAATTGAGACACAACATTATGTGTGGCAAATTTTGATGTAGACATTCATTAATTTCATCTTGATGAGTGGGCGGAAGCAAGGTGCCGAGAGTATCACCTGACCAGTATTCTGCAACTTGTTCCTTTACAGTCCTTGGTCGGTTAACTCCCGAATTGCCTTTCAACTGACTGCGACGATGGCCACAAGTTACGAAGTCGCTTGGATCACGCAAAGGATCAGTTAACAGCTCAGTACAAAAAACGCTCAACGACTTCGAGGGATGAGCTCGAGGAGTACTATGATAGGCTTCCCGTGGAGGACTTCGATGCCTGTGGCCGGTGAGCAGGCTACTGCTCATAATTTCCGAACCTGTCGTGTCTGGCTAGCTCGCTATCCCTGGTGAGTTCAACCTGCTCAAAACTATTGTCTATAGGTATACTAATCTTGCACTGTGTAGTTGTGATATTTTCCTTCGACGTGCTAAATGCCATTGCGGTAATTGATGGGTTGATACTACATCTAGCTACTGTAATTCAGTATATCTTCATTTACCGTACGACCGTATTACGGTATTGGTTGGCCGCATGACCATATAGTGATCCGCACCGCACCGTCGAGGATATCGAGGTATGACATACGGTACAATACGGGCAGTACCCGTATGGTTACCGTACGATTGTACTACCGTGACCATATACGGTTATAGTGACCAGCCCCACACTTTAGCCCCGAGTTTCAGCAACTAATACCCCAAAAACGATGCCAACGACGGCCCCAAGGGCAAATGCCAGGGCAGCAATGGAATTACGTGCCACCGGGAAGAAACCCCGTACGAGGGCCGCCTGGGTCATGAAGTAGCGCACGAGGCCTACGACTTATGAGAATGCATGGAGCAGTACAATTATAGGACTCGCCATAAATTAGGATGAACAAACCCAAGAGCACCACCGTGGCGCCAAGTGGTCGAGCAAAACGCTGTGGAACAATATCTCCTTGACCATGGGTATTTGCATCTGTGAAACTGGAAAGCGTGAATAGCTGTACAAGGGCTGTTAATTTGCCTCTACTTGTAAGCGATTGTTATGGGCAGAGGACACATCACGGTCTCACCTACTCCAGCACTTGCGCATGCGAGACTGGTACGAACGTAGGCAAGATAGGTTCGCTCTGATGCAAGATGATCACGAGCGACATTACCCTTATTCTCGAGCACTAAACTCAGTGTTAGGGAAGCGGCGAACTCGTTGATAACTTCCCGAAATCTGCGAGGTGGGGATAGTGAGGATTGTTTGCCGACCATTTCAGGCTGGCTCGGGATGTGGACCTGAGAGCTGCTTGACGAAGCAGGCTCGCTGGGGTCAACAGAGTTGATCATGGAATCCAGGACAGAGCCAGGCCGTTGGGTGGGGGTATCTGATAAAAAAATTCGCGTACGAGCAGTATCGTCGGATGAAATTTGCTGTCCCATTTTATGGCAATTGGAATATCGATTTAGCACCTTGCCCGTAATCGCAATCACAATCTTTTGATGAGGTAAAAGGCGTGGATTCCGTGAAATCGCTTGCCCAGATGACGAGTGCTTCGTAAAAAATTGGGTGGGCGTTGAGCGCAGAGAAGGTGTATGCTGTCATGGGTGGACTAATTATTAGGTCAACTCATATCGTTTACAAGTCGAGTACATGTTTTACCGGCAGGTACTATGCTCTTATCTCCTTCGTTCACAGCTGGTGACCGGTGACTGCTAGTAGTACTTCCTACTTATACCCTAATGAGTTAATAGTAGCTGTGGTCCGTTATGATCCGATGTCCGACAATTAGGTGCAAAGTGACTGGACGAGTTTGCGACGAGTACTAGTGGCCATTATTTTCAACTGGCCGCGTCTACCCTCATATGCAAGTTGTCGCACAAGAAAGGTTGATACAAGTACTGAAGCCAGCCTAGACCGGCCCTTGATCAAAGCTTGATAGACGAGAAGAGGGTTCCTTCATTTCCGCACGCCGGTCGGTCCGAAGATAGCCGATACCGATTAGGGTGAGTGGGCGGGTTTAGGGTCGGCCATCACAGTAGTGTCATTCCTAAACAGAACGAGTCAGCGCGACTGGGGTAGCAGTAGCCCTCTGACCAGCGTCCCTTTTGCCCTAGATAACAGACCCTGATCCTAGGAGATCCGGGTACCTGCAGCGGGTGCTAAAGACGCAGTGCGCCTCGCCACGCTTTGCTGGACGCTTCTGGCTTGCGCTCCGCTTCCAAACAATTCGCCAATGCGTAAGAAGAGTTCCTCTGCGCTGTCAAAGGTCGACCTTGCCAGCACCCAATGCGAAGACACTCGTGTAGGCGCTGTATCTGGGCCGGAACTTCGCATCGGCTCTAACGTACGGAGGCTTGATGATGATTACTCTCTCTCGAGGTCCAGCTTTGCTGTAACAAATCTATGCTCAATCGCACCGTCCAACTTTTCCTATCCCCTGCCATCCCTCCTCGTCAACACAAGTACCATTGACAAGGTGACAGGTGCTGCCTGTGATTGCTGACCTGAAACATTTATGTACCCTCAGCAGTTTGGATAGTGAAACAATATTGTCATAACAAACCTTTCAGTCTGCCGTCAATGACATCTTGATTCACCTGCGCTGAATTCGTAAAATCGTAATGTGTATCGCTATCTGCCTCGAGTGTCTTTCGCGAGGTTGATATGGTCGGGTAACAATGGTGGCAGAAGACAGAAACGTTTGTGAATCTTCCTCTTCCATGCAAACGGCCTCCACATTACAAGTAAAACACTATTATAACAGTTGAACATGCCGGCTCGATGTCTCCACCATGCAGTTCCCCCTAATATACAGAATCACGTGGCAGCCATCTTGTACAAAGAAAGCAAAACTCGTTCACTTGGGCCAGCATCAACACAATTCGTTGGTACATCGTTGTCCTACACTAGGGCATGTGAGATCACGACTGCGTTGGTATGAAGCGCACTCACCATCGTTCTGCTTCAGTCGTTCCATTCTCTTCTGAGTGATAAAACTCTCGACCTCTTTCCATTCATTTCCCCTTTCGAACCATTCATTCTGATCGGAAAGATCATCATAATCTATATCTATGGGATGCGCACGATAGATCTGGGTCAAGTTGGGAAACATCCCAGCTAGCAGGTTGCCAATGGCCTCGACATCTTCGCATGCCGCATGCCCAACACTGATGTCAGTGAATTTCTCCCTGGTGATGCCAGTATTTTGGTTATCGACGTGGACAGGTAAGTCGTAGGGGGGAAAGGTGTCTAGGTTGACCCCTAGGGAGCGCAAATTTGGACAGCGCTCGAGGATACCCGCAAGCCCACCAAATGTCACCCCCATGAAGGAAACTCCCCAGTCCCAGGCTGAGTCGAGGTAAAGACATTCCATTTGCGGCCAAGCGGACACAAGGTCTAGAACTTCGTCGTCGGTGATAAAGACATGGATTGAACTGAGATCGAGATTGGTGAGCCCTGTAAAGGTCCGGATATTTCGGAAGGCGGAAATAGTCAGTTCGAAAAGGGAGTGGTCGTCGAAATCGGTGGGGCGATTCACCCCAACATACAATGATTTTAAAACATTGGGTTGGAAATGCTCAGTAAGGGAGGAAAGTAATTGGTCGAGATCACCCGCATTCGAAGCTGTGTTGATTTGCAGATTCGCGCTCTTCGCAGAAATTTTCAAGGGTGCCAAAAAAGCGACCAGTAGCTCGATCCTTGCAGCAGTTATACTGAATTTGTCCAACGAAAACTTGACGCTGAACGTCGATGCCGGGTCCACTTGCAGGCTGTGACCTTCTGGTACGAGCATCTTCAGCTCTCTCAGCTTCTCCAGGGACGCAAGATGCTGCAATGCCTGCGCATTCACTGCTCCCGTCTCTAAGATCTCCAAATTATCCCAGCAGGTGACGACATCAGAAAGCATGGCACATGCACTAGCGGGCGGCATCGAACAACGAAATTCTTTGATCATAGGACAAGCCTTTCCCAGGCCTGCGATGAGATCGACCATTGCTGATGGCCAAAGCTCCGAATGAATGACTAATCGAGTGAGGGAGTTGGAAATGCAGCGCTGAAGGCAAAGCAGAAGCACATCGCGCTGGTCATTCCAGTATAGCTCGCGAAGCAGAGGAAACGGGGAGAATGGTAAAGCAGGATAACCCAGGAGAGCAAGCGCAGCGCTATCGTGCAGCTTACGAGTTTTCCAGTCATCATATTTTTCAAAAGTGAGTGAGCGCACGCGACACGCATACTTTTGAAAAGTAGTCCAATCGTCGTCGACCAAGGGTCGGAGAAGCCGCTGCGATATACCATGAACTACATTCAAAAGAGAAAAACACCAGACGGACCAGACTGTGTCCAGAGATATCTAACATAGGGCGACCCCTCGCGGTGAATGTTACGGGTTGAGAACGAGCATCCTGAGGCAGCCACATGACAAGCATATCTGGTGTTTGAATATGCGCCCATAGGGCGTCCAGTGCTAGCTCCCGGAAAGCTCGACACGTCAATGCCAGGTGGTACAGAGTGGCAAATGATGGTTGGACACCACTCTCTGTGACCGGCATCAGTTCCGCGAATATGGCTTTCAACATCTCTGGGATCCACAGGCAGGTGTGCATTGGTGCTAATCACGACTGAACAATGGGCAGTTATCAATCAGTCTTCTAGTGGCAGTATCTGGCACAATCATCTGCTACTCACCGGACTCGGTCAAAAATTATCGTGATAGAACAAGTGTCAAAAGGCAAGGTGTTGAGTCGTGGTCGTTCGGAGTAGTTATTGATTGGAGTCTTGGAGAATCTGCGTGGCCTTGTGTTCGCTAGGCAACTTGAGGATCATGCGACCGAGAGAAGCTAAGACTTCCGAAGTGTGCACAAGTGGGAAAGTTTAGACACTCAGAATAATCAGACCGCGGCGCCTTGAACGACCTTTCAAATAGAAGTTTGTGAATCGGAGTGATCGATCGAATGTTTCGGATTGCATGATCTAAAATTGACTGGTCTATTGTCAGACATGGGGTTCGATTTGAGGTTCAATAAATGCAATCGAACGTCCATCCCAGGCCTAGGTGCGGGCAAATTGCCTTGGTGAATGACAAGGTAGCATCGAAAACCAAGTGTCAATCTGCCAACGTATAATATTACATAATATCGCAGAACTTGCTAACATAATAGACCAATTAAAAATCGTTAGTTGTTACATAATTGGACTTGCACGAAATATAAGTTAATTGGTTGAACTTGTCCACGAAGCTCCTTGTATCAACATTTCAAGGATCAGATGAACTACAACTCTGTCTTGTGGCATTGCCAACAGAAATAATGATTCCGAAGGAGTCGAAGGTTTAATTCTCGGACACCAGCCCAGACTCCAGGATGCTGAATGGATTAGAGATATTGGCGAGACTGCTGCCGTCAATCGAGAGCTGGAGGTTAGGCTTGGCAGTCGAATCAATGACCTGAACCACTAATTGTTGTCCTACCGCCTGCTCGACCCCCGCGATATTCTGTCAGACTACCTATACAGTTGGCAATGACTGCTCGCGGAGATCTGTCGTAACCAAAGATGGTGGCTGATCGAGCTACAACTTCGTCCTCGAGACCAGCGATAGATGACAGCATTGAAACAGTCATAGGCGGATTGGTTTAATTTGGTTGCGAGTTATGGTTAAGTAGAACAAATTCACGCATCGGGTCTTGCTAATTTGCCGGTCAATCAGAAAAGGATTTCTAGTTCTCCGAATCCTTCTTGGAAATTTGACTGATCGAAGGGATTTGCCTAGGCCTTGGACGGTCTTAGCGAACTCCGAAGGCGGAGAAACTGGCGCGCAGACCTGGCGAATCGATTTACTGGCCAAGTATTGACGTATCCAACACGTACATTCGTAGGAAGACCCGATGCGACCGTGGTCATGCTCAAAGTAACGCCATGCAGCCGGCTCAGGTCCGCTGAAAGCTACTTGAGGAGGCTCGCGACGCGGACACCCCCAAATATTGAAGCCCGTTGGTCATAATCGGATAAAACAGAATATACGAGCTTATGTGAAGAAGTGACGTTTGCATCAAAGTCCAACAAGTTTGGTTGCATACCTTACTGAATACTAGTACACATAATCACTAGCAGTCGCTTTTACAACCTGTTCGTGTGAACAGCATCAATTCTTTACATCAGACACCGTTAGGGTAATAATCCTACACTAGGAGAAATGAGGGCACGACTGCATGACTATAAAGCGCACTCACTATTGTTCTGCTCTAGCTGCCCACTTCTCCTCTGAGCGATGAACCCTTTAACCTCTTCCCATTTTGCTTCCCCGTCAAACCATTCGTTATTTGCGGAAGGATCTTCGTAATTGAGATCTACGGGACACGCGCGACCGATGGAAATCAAGTTGGGACACATTTCAGCTAGCAGGCTGCCAATGGCCTCGACGTCGTTGCATTCCGCAGACCCAACGTTTAGTTCAGTGACTTTATCCCTGGCGATGCCAGTGTATTGGTGATCAACGCAGACAGGTGAGTCGTTAGGGTGCGATGTGTCTAGGTCGACCCCTAGGGAACGCAGATTTGGACAGCGCTCGAGGATACCAGCAAGCCCATGAAACGTTACCCTCAAGCGGGCCACCCCCCAATCCCAGGCCGTGTCAAGGTAAAAATGTTCCATTTTCGGCCAAGCCGAAATGAGGTCTAGAAGTTTATGGTCGGTCATAGAGGCATGGATTGAACTGAGATTAAGATTGGTGAGCCCTGTAAAGGCCCGAATCTTTTCAAAGGCGGAAGCACTCAGTTCGGAAAGGGCGTGATTGGTGGGGTCAGTGGGGCGGGCCATCCAAACATCCAATGATTCTAAAACGTTGGGATCGAAGTGCTCTATGAGGGAGGAAAGTAGTTGGCCGAGATCATCCGCATTTGAAGCTGTGTCGATTTGCAGATTCGCGCTTTTCGCAGAAATTTTCAAAGGCGCCAAAAAAGCGAGAAGCGGCTCGATCCTTGCAGCAGTTATACTGAACTCGTCCAACGAAAACTTGACGCTGAACGTCGATGTCGAGTCTACGTCCAGGCTGTGACCTTCTGGCACGAGCATCTTCAACTCTCTCAGCTTCTTCAGGGACGCAAGATGCTGCAATGCCTGCGCATTCACTACTCCCATCTCTAAGATCTCCAGATCATCCCAGTAGGTGACGATATCAGAAAGCATGGCACATGCACTAGCGGGCGGCATCGAACAACGAAATTCTTTGATCATAGGACAAGTCTTTCCCAAGCCTGCGACGAGATCGACCATTGCTGATGGCCAAAGCTCCGAATGAATGACTAATCGAGTGAGGGAGTTGGAAATGCATCGCTGGAGGCAAGGCAGAAGCACGTCGCGCTGGTCGTTCCAGCACAGCTCGCGGAGCAGAGGAAACGGCAGGGGCAACGAAGCAGAAGAACCTAGGAGAGCAAGCGCAGCGCTATCGTGCAGCCCGCGATCTCTCATCAGGGCGTAGGACTCAGCATCATATTTTGCGAAAGTGAGCGAGCGCACGCGACGTGCATACATTTGAAAGGTAGCCCAATCATCAGTGGTCAAGGGTCTGAGAAGCCTCTGAAATTGGTAAACAATATAAATGAATTGCATTCAAAAGAAGAGAATAGCAACTCACCACCCTGAATGCTGCGGCGATCCCGGAATGCGTGCATTCGAACTGGTCGAAACTCTCCAAGGTCAATTCTAGTATGGGTTGAGAACGAGCGTCCTGAGGCAAGCACATGACAAGCACATCCGGCGTTGGTATATGCGCCCATAGGGCGTCCAGCGCCGGCTCTCGGAAAGCTTGACACGTCAACGCCAGGTGGTACAGAGTGGTATATGATGGTTGTACGCCGCCATCTGTGACCTGTGTCACTTCTGCAAAAATGATTTTCAAAATCTCCGAAATCTGCAAGCAGGTGTGCATTGCGAGTGCAAATCCCGGCTAGACATTAAGTGGTTATGAATTAGTGTTTCGGTGGAGCAGTGTGTCTAGCATACTCACTGGGCTCTGTCAAGAATTACGGTGAGAGAGCGAGGGCCAAATAGTGAGTTTGACTTCACTCGTGGTGGTTCGGGGCAGCAGTACTTACCGAGAGTCTGAATGTGCAGCCTGCTGTTTACTAGGCAACTTGAGAAGCCTAGTGCGATCGCGAGAAGCTAAGACCAAGTCAATTCACGAACGCGCCGGGTACAAGGACTTTCATATCCTTGGCAATGCATTCTTGTGAATCATGGGGATCGAATGTTTCAGATTGCGTGATTGACTGTGATCGAAGTCAGTGACCGCCTTTGGATTATTGTCTCGAATCTCGATGTAGTGGCTTTGCCTTCGAAGTTCGCTGCATCACATGCAACGAAATTGGAAAGCAAAGCCACTGCAGACCTCGAAATTTACTGGCTAAGTACTGTATCTCGCAGTACTAGTTTGCAGACACAATCATAGAAGGAAGAAGCAAAACAGTCCGATTCCTCCCGCCTGGCAAAATTCCGAGTTTTCCCTGGTACGGTCATTGACGCCATGAACTCACTGGTCATGCTAAAAGAGGCTCACGACGCGAACACGCCCAATGATTTCAACGAATATCCTTATCGCACTTAGGAGAACGTAAAGGTTTATGTGAAAGAGTGATATCTGCATCATAGTCCAATAGATAGCGCCTACAGATGCCTAAGCCTAGTATTGGGCAGCTCTTCTCCTAACAGCGCGCACCTTATCCTGATGCACCAACCCCCTCCTCCCATGATACTTCCCCAGATGGTACTTGCCGTCGTCAAACTTGGGATTGGGATGGTAGCTGCCGTCGTTAGACTTCGAATCAGGGTGGTAATGGCCATCATCCGAGCGTTTCCCTCCGGTGGTACCGATGTGATACTTGCCATCGTTGAACTTGGGATTGGAATGGTAGCTGCCGTCGTCAGACTTCGAATCAGGGTGATAATGGCCATCGTCTGAACGTTTGCCTCCGATAGTACTGACATGATACTTGCCGTCGTTGAACATGGGATTTGGATGGTTGCTACCGTCGTCAAACCTCGAATCAGGGTGGTAATGGCCATCGTCCGAGCGTTTGCCAGCACCGGCTACTGCGCGCATTGCAGTCTCAGTGGGATCGGCTGCCGTCGTGGTAGTGGTTCCAGACGTGGCGGTGGCAGTGGCAGTCTCCTGTGTAGACGTGGAGGAGGCCATTGTCGTTGGAGAATTCGTCGTCGCAGGCGTAGTGGAGCCCGTTTGGGACGTCGGGGTCGCTGTTCCGGTACCGGGTACTACATTGAGT
Source organism: Suillus plorans (assembly GCF_016647745.1). Taxonomy (NCBI): domain Eukaryota; kingdom Fungi; phylum Basidiomycota; class Agaricomycetes; order Boletales; family Suillaceae; genus Suillus; species Suillus plorans. Next base: position 630,511 of record NW_024537399.1, read on the forward strand.
ACAACACCCAACACAGACGTGACCGCGTCGGGAACCGCAACGGGGGCGGGATTCGCAGCAGCGGCATTATGGTACTGGCCATTATCGTAGGCTGTATTGGGATGATACTGGCCATCGTCGTAGGACGTATTGGGATGGTACAATCCGTCGTCATATGTCTGGGTGGGAGTGGGAGAAGACGCATCCGCCGCGGTAGTGGTGGGAGCAGTCGGATCTGTGGTAATAGGAGTGTCCTGACCATTGTTATACGTGGGGTTGGGGTGGTACTGGCCATTGTCGTAGGAAGGGTTCGGGTGGTACTGACCATCGTCGTACCTCTTGCCCTTGCCTTGAGAGGGACTTGCTTTAGCAGCAGCACTACTGGACTGTGTCTGTGAAGTCATGTCAGCGAAAGATGATGCTTGTCAGGCGCGGCGACATACTGGCTTGTCCTGACTCTGACTGGACTGGACTTGTGCATTCTTATCCACGACAACGTTGTGTTGCACGCTGGGGGTGTTCTGCACGCTGGTAACCTGCACCATCGATTTAGCAACATGACAGCTTCAGTATTACAAGTTTGAACGACATACTGGATCTTGTCCCTGAGCCTGTTCGTGGGACTGCGAACCTGGGTGTTGTTCGATGGCGTATACGGGGTGTTTGTTGGTGACAGCGCCAGCCCTAGAAGTGCGGTTGGCGTGAGTCCCATCCCCATGAGGGCTTGGAGTGGGCCCGACGAGGATTGCGGTATTGGTGGCGACAAGGACAGCAACAGCCCTAGCAGTGTGATTGGCATGAGTACTATTCGGGCCCGGAGTAGGGTCGACCAAGCCTGCGCTAAGAGACACGTAGGGACTAGCGGCAGGAAGGACGGGAGTAGCGGACACGAGGAAACAAAAGGCGAGGAGGGTGGCGAAGCGAGGAGCTAGTTGAACCATGATGCTATATAGTATGAAAATAAAGAACGTATTGTAATTTCTGATAGCGATGTGAAAGAAAGAGGGAAGAGAGAACACTGGCGTTCGTCCTGGCTGACGACCGCTATTTATCATGTTTCGACGACGCAGCGGGGGACCAATCACGAGTCAGGAAAAAGGATATCGTATGTGGTCGACGTCATCGAGAGGCTGCCATGCCGAAGGAACTCAGTCTGGCATCCTGGTTGGCGCACTGCATAAATTCTGGCTTGATTCTCGGAAAGTAGCTTGTCGGTGTCAATGCGCCTGCAAAGTCAACGTCCTAGAACAGAGTTGAGCTGGAGATGCGCGGCTATCATGACCTGGACAGTAGATACAAAATTTGAACGTTTGAACCAAAAGGAATGGTACTTGCCTTCAAGTCGGTGCCCCAGTGGACGTGCAACATGGAGCCCAGCCGAGCTTTCGATCTCCGCGCTCATTTCGTAGTGATTCGTAGACGCAGTGGTTGTGTACCTTGTCATGACTGTTCAACGTTCAATATCAATTGTTACTGAGCACGAATTTACCTACGCCATCCGACTTGAAGGAGTCTGAATCTAAGTAGGCGTTTCAATCCAAGTTTCAAGTCGCTGAACCTCCGCTTCATCGATCTTTCTCGTGATTCTTGTCTTCTCGCATTTTGCTTTTTGTCCGCTACAGGACGGCAACTTCGGTCCTCGGACATCAAGGCCTCATGGGCTAGGTCGGTAATTCCGATGCTGTCAGTGGCAGCTACCAGCCTACCACGAAACATCAGCGCGCCCTGCGCGACTTTCCCAGTCAGACCCCCACTTTTTTAACTTGCTCTGGTCCACTACATCGTCACGTCGTGTGACATAAATCTAACCTAGATCTTAATCTTGAGGTGCTGTGAGTAACCCTGACTCAGCCTGTACCGAAGAACTGATTCTGCGACGTTCAGATAACTACCAAATGTTCCGCTCCGCCCGTGCTCACCAGAATTTTTCGTTCAAACCAGTGCGCCATCAAAAACTTAGTAGGGTTCGTGACGAGGTAGCTCCTGGCTCCATTTCGCAGCAACGTAGCATTTTCTATCCATAATCCATCATATCTTACACAGCTGATGATGGCGTCCACTACCATAGGAATCAAGCCATCATTTGTCCATCCTCTATGCTGTACTTAACATGTCAATTCAGGACCCCGGTGGTAACGAGGTAAGGTATATCCAGTTTTTTGTAGGCAAGAGTCACTCAATAGGTGATGCAAGCACCCTGCTATTAATATCGTACTGGCCTGCTGAGATGAGGTCTCCATAACTCGTCTTCAGAGGCCGCCCCCACATGATTCCGCTGTTACCGCCACGCTGACATTTTCGGACCTCGTCTCAATATCAAGATACAGCTAGGTAGCCATCGGCTGTGCTATCCTTGTCTCAGTCCATTACAGTTTGTATGTAAAGTATACAATAGGACTACTGTGCTCATTAGTATCATTTTTCAAGCAGATCACATGCCACTTATGCCCAATTCAGATACTTATCCCGTCGTAGCGCTGATACATCAATGCGCTCGTTGTCAAAGCATATGCGGTAATGGCAATCGTACCTGACCGCCTCAGTCTGAGGATGCTGGGCGCCACTTTTGAAAGTATAAATATGCTTGGTATGCGCCGCTTACAATCCAAGTTCTCATTTCCTGACACATTCTCGACCATGTTAACCTCCGCCAGACTTGCAGTTGTAGCTCTCTTCGCAACCACCGTTCTTGCTGGAAAGCGGGGCCTATGCTGGACTTTCTGTGAGTTTCATCTCAAATCACGAGTACAAGTGTATTTTGCTCACCATAACCGAACAGACGATGAATCACTGTACATAGGCTCACATTTCATGTTTTATCTGGTTCACTGACTTGTCTCTCCCCAGCGATCCCGGTGTATTCAACAACGGAGATGGAGAAGTTGTCGCAATGTATATTCAATGAATTCTCATGTCCGCAGTTCACTAACAGTACACAGCTACGATTATGAAACATACGCTCCAGTTTCTACCAATGGAAACGGTGGCCTCGGATTCATCGGCATGCAGCGCTGCACCGACTGCTCATCCAGTCCTATCGCAGACCTGGCGTCACGTCAAGCATCACAAGGCTGGGCTAGTTCGTCACTACTCATTACTGGATAGACATTAGCTTTACCCATTTCTTCACAGCCGTCTTTACACTGAACGAACCCGATATCAATGGCATCACCCCAAGCCAGGCCGCTTCTTGGTACATCCAATACATCAACCCATTGGTAAGGCCTTGCCGTATCAATTTTTCTTCAGACCTATGAAATATTTGTCCGTGCTTTCAGGCGATCAAGAAGGCTCTCCCTGCTGTTACCTCCAGCGTAACGTCTGGAGAGGGTCTTAGTTGGGTCTCTCAAATGATCAGCGCTTGTGCAGGACAGTGCTACTTTGACTACATTAACTTGGTGCGTAATTGTCTGCGATCCCATTCTGTTTGGCGTTAATTTTCTATTTTCCCAGCACTGGTATGGGTATGTAGCAAGAGTTTGTTTGGTGCATTACCTCACCTCACTTGAATTTCGAAATGCAGAACAACATTTGCAGAATTCCAGAGCTACGTAGAATCAGCTCATAGTCAATTCCCCGTTAGTCTCCTTCACGCATGCGGTATATATCTTAACAACAAACACCCAGAATTATCAACTCGTCATCACAGAGTTTGCTCTTCAGAACCCTGCAGGTGGTCAAGCTGCTCAGTAAGCTGCGATGCAGTACCTCTTTTATCATCCATTCATACTCTTGTGTATCGTGTAGGGTGTCCTTCTTCCAACAGGCGTTCCCTTTCCTTGACGGCGCATCATACGTCCAGCTTTACTTCCCCTTCGTCGCAACTTCGCCAGCGCTCTTGCAAGCGGACGGCGGTTCTGCTGCCACGATTGTCGGAACCGGGTCGTGCCTCTACAACAACGACGGGACTCCGTCTGCAGTTGGAAACCTCATGTACTAGTTCTATTCTACTCATCTTATACGTACTTTGGTGAAAGACGCAGATCATAGGGCATGTTAAAGGTTTCGCTTGCTTCTTTATAGTATTTATTGGTTTATTGGTTCCTAGACCCATTTCTTGTTAAATATATGTATGACTTAGATACATCGCGACTGCTTGCATGATCGGCGTTTTGTCATTTCAGCCATATGCAATCTAGTGCTATAGCTAGCAAGTCGCATCCGTGATTCGTCTTTGCTTCTAAATATAAATATGTATACCGACCAATGCAGAAGTATGCCGGATGCTTCCTGGGGCCCACCCTATGGGCATTATATTGATGACCAGGTTAATCTTTTGTAGAAGTTAGGATCGATGTCGATCAATTGATCATGATTCACCTTCATCGATGAGCTTTGGGAACTAGTAGCCCTGGTGGCTTCTAGAAAGTTTGACATTATCCAAGCCCGACTCGAGGATCATCGCGCATGTTCAATTTCAATTAATACTGTGTAGACGGCCGTAAAAGTAGTGGCTCGTCATAATGAACACGGACTCGGATCCGTCGCTAGCAGTTGCTGTATTAATGGATTTGATGACACTCAACTCCGCGACATCCAGGCTGGCTAGTCAGGAACCATTGTTGTATATACACCAATCGACGGCGAACGAGCCTCAGTTCTATACGGTTAATTCTAGTAATCTAGTATCATCTATGGTCTATCGGAACTTCGAAAGTCGTGATGATCGTCTACTTGCCATCCAGCTTCTGCTTCTCCCGCTCAACACTGGCTTCTCTCCACTTCCTGCCTTTGTACAACACCAGTAGAATAATACAATTAGCAATGACTAACAGCCCCGCCCAGAGCGTATACAGACCACCGTCGCCAATACTATCCTAAATCAACTTCAGACCCGATATTCCACAAGCTATCATGACGTTGACTCACTTGTAGAGGAACAGCAATCTCAGCAGCAACAAAAGCAGACAGACCGCGGAAAGAACTGTTGGTCGCTACTGCCGTTGATGAGCGACCAGTGTTTGCATCGACAATGTATGCCAGCGTGCTCGTGTAGATCCATCTATCGCGGATGAGAGCAACGGACAGTGTGAAACGAAGGAACATACATGGATAAAAATCCTGCGAGGAAAAGCATCACACATATCGCAGCAACGTTGACCCGTTCTTGGCACACCCAGCCATATCCAATCACAGAAAGAGGTAACCACACCATGGCGACTTTTGTACTCTCAAGGCGCATCTGCACGAATTTGTGTCAAACATGGAGATAGAGGTTGAGCTAAAGATAGTGGTCACCTCTGGAAAACTGATCCCTCCGTTCGCTGCCTTTAGCCGAGCAAGTGTCCGATCGGACCAACGTCCACCTAATATGCTGCCGGTTACAGAGCCTGGGATAGATGTGTCAGGCAGCTCGTTGGTTTACTTGTGATTCGCTTACCAATACCATATGCAAGTAAGACGAGGCCGGTCTTCAGAGCATCATAATTATAATACATCGACAATGTTCTTGCGCATGTATATGCAATGCTAAAGCTAAATGCAAAAATTAAACCTAGCACAATTGGGCATGAGATTTCTTTGAAATAACTTTGTTACTGAGGGCACTCACCTGATGGTATCAGGATAACAAAGTTGTTCTTGCGGCTGAGAATCGATAGGTATGGAGGAAAAGGGTTGACATCAGCAATAGACAGCTTTACTTCTCTGATGGCTAATGCTGGTATGACCGCTGGCTGTGCTTCGTTTACTTCTCTGATGGCTAATGCTGGTATGACCGCTGGCTGTGCTTCGATGTCCTTCGGATTCGTCTGGTTTTCGTCATTCACTCGTAATTCCTTCTCTGAAATGTTTCCCGAGTCGTCCTTTGCTTCTGACGACTGTTGCTCTCGGAGCCTCCTCTTCAATACATTCTGGTACGTCACACTCCTTTCCTTCCGGAAAGTGTCCTTGAGCAAGAAAAGGAACGCCGAGAATATTATGCCTCCCCAGATGACTAGGAACCAGAAAACCGCCCGCCAGCCGAGGCCCTGTGTGAGTGCACCACCGATAATTGGCCCCAACGAGGGACCGAGGAGAGGTGCAGAATAGTAGACACCCATCATTTTTCCTCGTTGATGCGGCTCGTATATGTCGGCCAGAGTAGCAGCTCCGATAGCGATAACCGCGCTTGACCTACTTCATGTCAGCAAGGAATTAAGGGGTTTGAAGGACTACCCTACCCTGCACCTTGCAGAATACGCATGCCGATCAACACACCAATCGTTCTGGATATGGCCACGATTACCGACCCAAGTGTAAACAGTGCTATGGAGAAAAGGTACACTATCTGAGCTCGGTGATATTAACAAATAACACTCAAAACACATAGAAATTCAAACCTTGCGGCCCTTGATCTCGCTGATTGCGCTCCACATGACAGGAAAATTGCCTTGGATGAGAATGAAAAGAGACAAACTCAAGCTGATGTTCTCGCCGTTGGTGTGTAGCTGCTGCTCAATTTGGGCATTGGCAGCTATCCCCTGACTGTTCAGCCGATATTGCAATGGTATTAAGGAAACAACTCACGGTTTTGTATATTCGCACACAAACCTGCGATCATTGATGCCCCAGATATGATGACCAATACAACGTTCTGTACGATGTGTTCTATCAGCCTCTAGTTACAAAATCAAGAGGGAAGGACGCGCCTTCTTCGCGTTCGACCATATTCGAGGATCATCCTCAACTACTGCATGTTCTATATCAAGCTTGATAGGTTCATTTGCCAACGTTGAACTGGAAACATGCGTTTGGATGTCTATTTCCCGGAATTCCACACTCTGGACTTCTGTAGACGACAGAGTCGTACTCTGGCTTTCTATCATAGTGTAAAAGGTTGTCCGACGCAGGAGCTGAAGTTTGAGATTGTATGTGAGTGCATGGTTATATAGGTGGTTCAGCAATGAAGCGCGCCACAAAAGCGCACATGATTTTGTTGGTGCCGATGATCAAAATATCCTCAACTATAATGCTAGTGGGTCGGACAACATGGCCGATCGAGTGGCATGCCATAGAACTTTGTCTTCGTTCCGGCTATCAAATAGCCACTATGAGGAAGGCCCCCGAACGACCAGTTTAAGGGTTACATTCCGAATCGCAACCATCCAGAGTTTCTGCTTGCCACGGAATATCGGGTGCCCGGCCACTGAGAGGTGAAGTCGACCTAATAATAGGAAGAGAGTACTGTCCAAGTCATGAGTCCACCGTCCGTGTAGAACGTACATTCTGTTATCAACTTACTAAGTGTGCAGTAGTCTCACGAATAAGATGACATATTCTGACCTTCGTAATATGTTCCGAGCAGGGGATTTATCAACCCACATTCCTTCGTCTATAAATGAGAGGGAGAAACTTGAAACGGCATCGGCGCTAGTCGGAAGTGTGAGTCAGCTGTTATCACAGCTTAGAGTGTAAGCCCGAAAGAATATTGGCCGGGACACTCGCAATGGTGCTTAAAGGCTATAGGAATTAATCGCAGACGGACCGACCAAGAATCCAAGATGCAGTAGCATACGTATATTACAAGTTGAACTTGTAGTCTGCTTGCTTGGACGTAAACACAGGGCTAAATACGGTCGTCTTCATTTCCGAATCCGAACTCCGATAGATCATCAACTTGATTTCTTTTGACTTTTTAACAAGAGATTGAGGATGAGGCCTTCTGCTGTGCGGTTGCTCAACATACTAGTCCCTATAAAGAGGTAAGCACGAATTATAACTGCATGCTTCCAGCTCTCAATATGCGCTTGGAAGGGCGGTAGACTATGCCGTGAAGATTCGTGTGAATCCCGAGCAGACAGGCATCGACCTCAATGTTAAACATTCCATGGTATGGCAAATTCACAATTCGTAAGCAAGTCTGCTCACACGGGTCATCACAGAATCCATTTGATGAGATTGGTACGTTTTCCGTCAGTATTCCGTGCGCATACTTACCTGGCTGTGTGGTATAGCCGTAGAGGAAGCCGTTCGGATACGGGAACGCCTAAAGGATGCAGTGAAATCTATCAAGGTTGTCACCATCGGTCCACCCAAGTCTGCAGAGACGCTCCGCACCGCACTCGCCATGGGTGCTGATTCTGCCGTCCATGTCGAAATCCCGGAATCCGCTCCGTCCCCAGAACCTCTTGGTGTCGCGAAGACCTTGAAGGCTCTCATCGAACGACAGAAGGAGGGTGTGGACGTAGTAATTTTAGGCAAACAAGCTATTGACGATGACGCTGGACAAACTGGACAAATGCTCGCTGGCCTCATGGGGTGGTCACAGGCAACATTTGCGAGCAAGGTCGAGGTGAACCCAGAGCAGAAGGTTGCGAACATCACTCGTGAAATAGATGGAGGTCTCGAGGAGCTTAGGTGCAAGCTTCCTGTCATTATAACGACAGATCTTCGGCAAGTTCAACTGTGTGTATCCACGAATGTCTTATTCACTGACGAACGCTCTCAAATCCAGGCTTAATGGTGCGTTTTATTCACAATGTCAATATTTCATCGCTCTCAATTAATCACCGCATATTCCAAGAACCCCGGTATGCCTCATTGCCCAATATCATGAAGGCCAAGAAGAAACCTGTGGAGAAGTTGACGGCTGCGGAACTTGGAGTTGACATCACGCCTAGACTAGAGACCATCAAAGTCACAGAACCTCCAAAGCGTGTTGGTGGCGGCAAGGTAATCCTCCATTCTTCATAGTATATTCCAGTACTTACAATGACAAACAGGTGGCAAATGTGGACGAGCTTCTCGCCAAACTCAAAGAGGCTGGCATTACTGGAAAGCGTGCATAGCAGTCGCCCTAGTGTTCCTCACACTTGCCTGGCTGTATGAGGATAGCCCACAGGTACTGTGGTCTTTTCAGTGATAAATGATCATTTCTATGTGCCATACAGTACAAGTGGCGGCGAGCTATTTGGATAAGTTGTGTTGGACGATGATACTCAGTAGCATTATAATAACCTGAAGAAAGAACAGCGATAAAGAGATGAAATTGCTACACGAATCGCAAGACAGATCGGATGCGAAGGTTTGTTACAAGGAAAGATGATGCAAGGGAAAAAATATTGCTTAATCAAGGATACACACCCTCATGCAGCCGATGGCTGGGGTGCTAAGGTTGAACTCGAAGCGGACGGTTCAGTGGACGGGCTGGTATCATTGTCGACGCCCTGAAATAGCTTATGAAAACCTGATTGCTGGCTGCTAAATGGACATACCTTCGTACGGCAGGCAGGACAATTGTTCCTTCCTGTCTGGAGCCACTTATCCACACAGCCTTGGTGGAATGCATGTTTACAGCTTAAGACACGTAGGTCATCGTCCGGCACATAATCATCAAGACATATGAGACACTGCATGCAAGGTAAGCAAGTTTGAAGAAAATGATAAAGGCGTGATTCCATACCCGGTCGACACAGTTAGTAGCGACACGTCCGTCCTTCGCATACTCCTCAAGTGAATTTGCCTTGATCACTTCAAGTCCAGACTTGTCAATCTCCTCCTTCGAGGCAGTGGGTGGTTTCACTTGACCGAGCAACTCGGCTAGTTCCCTGCATGAAAGTGAGCAAAGCACGATATCACACCCCTAGCGCGTGCGTACCACAATGCCTCGAATGAATCCAAGTTCCCGCCTGTGATGATTTGGTGATCGGGTGGGTAGTAGCCTGAAAATAACTGTCCACATTTGAAAACAGGGAAAAAGGGTGAACTCACCACCAATGACATAAATGAGGAACGTCCTGGACCCTGGAGGCTCTGACGCTGTCTGTCTTGCCACAGCGGCCCTGCGACCAGGACGTAAATTCCTGATGGCATCAGCTGCACGAGATTGCCAAGAGCGACCGCGAGATGGTCGTGTACTCTCGGGTGGAAATTCTGATAGAGCAGTAGGGATTGGGGTTGGTGGAGACATCCCGGTTTCACTGCCAAATTCTAAATCCATCATATCTCCTTCGGTAGAGCGCTCGTCTGCGAAATCGGGTGGCTGATGATGGACATGAGGATGAAGGTGATGAGGAGGATGTGGAGGCATAGGTGATTGGCGTTCTGCGTGCACTGATTGCAACCCCACGACGATGACAGGAATGACGACATTACGTTGTTCATTACCATTACCCGGCTGTACTCCAGCGGTCAGGTCGGCGTCTGGTGTTGCGTGCGTAGTATCCAGCATCTCTGAAGGAATAAAGGAAGGAGAAGACGGAGCAGCTGGTGGACTACCCGCATTTTGTACCCCATCGCCATCCGCGTGTGGTAGTGGTTGTGGGGCAGATCCTTGCTGTACAATCGTGGGGGCTTGTGCACTGCGACTTGCTGGCGCGGTGATAGCAGGGAAACGGTACAATCGCCACCAGTTGATAGGCGTATGCTCAGTGCGCGATGTAGAACCAGGTGAGATACGTGGAATTCTGAATGGCATCTCTGTTTCGACAGACTCTTGTGTAGTAGTGGAGGACTCAGTGAAAGGACTCACACCTGGGGGACCAGATGAAAGAGGTGATAAGAAAGGTTCTGTTGGGGACCCCGACAAACCAGATGCAGCATTCTGAGACCCTGTGTCTATACCCGCCTCTCTAGAAAGGGTGTCAGCGTGGGCAGTGCGAGGCAAGGTTGCTGTGGCATCGTGGACCTGGGCGTTATCACTTTCCAAATCCGGATCATCGCTAGGTCCTAGACTGTCATCGTTCGTGCCTGGGCTCTCCCGGGCAGTGTGGGCATCCGATATAGTAGACGCCTCATCAGAAACGCTTTGAAGTTCAGGCATGTTGTCATCGATGTCGGATGCGGCGGTGTCGTAAGACTCGTTGTCACTCGTGCTATCCGGCACGTCTTCAGTCTCATGGCGTGCACCTTCATGGCTATCTTCATCGCCCACACCTCCATCATTGCCCTCGCGGTCGGCGTCAACAGGGGTACTGTCTTGCGCAAGCGCAACCCTTAGATCTGATTGAAGATCGATAAGGAAACGCTCAAAGCTGCCAGGTGGGGGCATTACGGGAACGTCACTGGTCCCACCTCCATTAGCGGAGGGTGGCTCTGCTATGGGCGCCGCAGGTCCGTTGACATTGGTCACGTCAGGGACAACAGGCGGTCTTCCTAGACCAAGACCCAAATTGAAGGCCCGAGCCATCTCCGTAAGCAGAAGCTCGCGTGCATCGCGAGGACTGGGTCTACCGGTGCCCTCATCAACACCAGGCGTTCCCATTCCAGGTGTGCGTAGACCAAGACGATCACGTAAGCTGCTCCAGACATGACGCATCCGCCCAGCGTCACCTGTTGGTGTAGGCGATAGAGGCCGATCTGACACGCTTTGAGGAGGCTGATTTGGTGACTGAGATAAGGGCGCAAGTCCAGAAGAAAAAATAGGCTCGGAAGTCCCTGTGAGGAGAGAAGCAGCTGTTGCAGCTGCTGCGACACTGCGATTAAAAAGAAGTCAGCATCGTTGTACGCAATGCATACGAATTAGTCAAATAGTACGATGGGGTGGAGTATAATGTAGGCAAGTTGTGGAGTGAATATAATGCACACCTAAGCAACGTTCCCAATACATCAATGCTACTGGGCGAAAGTGAGCCGGTGTTGACACTAGATGTTTCAGAGGTTGGTGGACCAGTTTCTGCATTAGGGCCCGTTCCCGCAGGGAGAGAGGCCGTACTTGACTGCGAGTCAACAGGTAACTGTTGTGGAGAATCAGCACCACCACCACCTTCTGACACGAGCGGTACAGATGGCAGCATGCTGGAAGGGCGGGGTAGGATTCCAGACAACCGATTGCGCAAGCGATCACCGGGGGTAGAGGACGATCGTTGGCGTGCAACGGAGGATGGCCTGACAATTCCCGGTGGCTCCAGATTGGCATCATTCGCGAGACTCGTATTGTTTGAGTTGATGGTGTTGGCGGTATTGAACTCCGAAGCGCGGGACACGTCAGTGGTATGTACGACACCTTGCACAACAACGAGCGTCCCCGCAGGTGGAAATTGGCGACCTGGGGGCTGTGTAGTTGTGCCTACGTGGGACTGAGGTCCAGCAGGAGTAATCGGAGGCATGAACGGTGGGCCTTCGCTCTGATTGACGGTTGGGATATGTACTTGAGGAGATGGATCAATCAACTCTGTATTTGGAGCAATGACGACTTCATCCTCGTCGTCCTCCGAGCAATGACGAGAAATTGAGGGAATGGGTTGGAATGAGATATCAGATGCCGGTTCAACCAATCGTCCACCTGAAGTAGTTGGGACCACCTCTTCTAATGGTGGACTGAGGGATGTTGATGCTTCTGCAGCTGACGGGAAGTCATTCACAGCTTCGTCATCTCTCGACTTGCCCTTATCGCTTTCTACATCCGCAAGAGGGTCTTGGGATCCGTTCTGTTCGTCTTGAGGTTCTGTAACCTCACCAACAGCGATGTTATTGACTGTAGGAGATTTAGAGACGCGTCGTGAAAGCCGCCACTTTTTGCGCTGCGAGGACTGAGTAGCCGAACTGTCTGTCCGGATGCGTGGAGTTGAGAGCGATGAAAGAAGGCGGTGCGGCAGGGATGCACGACAACTACGTTTGGTTTCTGCGATGTCTGCAATTTGAGGCCCTGACACAGAAGATGACGATGAAGGGGTGGGAACGGAAGTTAAAGGTTCGGACGATGACTGCGATTCAGAGGATGGTGGATTAGATCTCGCTTGTGAAATGCCATTGCGACGAATCTGCACCCTGGAGGGAGTTTGACCCATTGTACTGGTTCGACTTCAGCAAGAATACAAAGGAGCGGGAGTAGGAAATTGGCGGTATACAGCTAGCCTCAGAAGAAGTGCGAGAAAGCCAAGTTGGATGGCAGCGTTGTTACTGTTATGAGAATAAGAATGAAACAAAGGATAAGACTAAGTTACAGTAGAAGTTTGTTTTGTACAGAACTCGACGTTGTTGGCAGTGTCTCGTCGACGGTAAAGACGACGACGACGAAGTGGTGGTAAACGGCAGTGATGAGTAAGCTCAAACGCACGCCAACTCGTGTGCGATTCGGTCATTGCCGCCACAGTACTCTTTTTTTGGATTCGCTGTGGTCCTCCGGTTGTCCTCCGGGCATATATACCTCAGGCTGTATGCAGCCTCGTCCCTTTATTTAATCCGATTCATAATATTAATCGATGGCTCACGGCATGGATCATCGATCATCAGCCATGTTCGAGTATTATCTTCGTTCCTATCCCGTCCTCGCCTGCATTGCTATTAGGTCAGCAGTGGAGTCGACGTGGGCAGGAACTCGGGCACCAGCGCTTCTAACGACGAAACAGCAGCCATATACTAAGCTAAAAGCCGGGGGAAAGTCACTCCCTGACTCCTTCTCTCGCCATAATCCTCATCCTCATCCACGCCCGCACCTTTCTGTCATCTTTCGCGCTGTCTCTTATGGGCTTCCCGGCGAACTGTGTACCCTTACAGGTTTTGTAAGTTTCATTAAGTTCATCCTAGCATATAAGAGTCTAGAGATGTCTTGTTGCCTTCCGCACACTCTTGTCCTCCGAGGCACAACGCCATGACGAACATGTCATATTTCCCAAAGTTTGCGTTTGTTCGAAGTCCCGATACAACATCTCGTTGTCCACTGTGCTTCTCAATTTGTGAGGACAATAGCCACTCTTCTTATCATCGTCCTCATGATGTTCTTTACAGTCATGGTAACCCAAACAGAATGGTTTTTGAACACTCCTTGCATAATTCATCAGCACATCCACTGTACGAAGATTAGCTTGGCTTCGAGATACAGCCACGGATTGATGAAGCTCATGCTCCCAGCTGTCCACCACAGTTACAGTACATGATGGATCGTGCGGTGATATAGTTCATTACGGCTGTAATGTGGAATTGTAGGATTTGAGGTTCGTCACACTATAGATTATTACATGTTGCGTGACAAATTGTCTGCCTAATCACCCAACCTATCCTGCACTTTGTAAATTCAGGCCGGAGAACCACGGGTCTCAACTGCGGGCAGCGTCTAATCATTGACTAATGATTAATGGTTGAAAAACCTCTATAGCACAAAAGCCAAACGAGGTCGTCGGGACCGGTAATCAAGTGGAGCCACCATGATCCTTCATGATCGTGTTGACGGACATTAATTTACCCCCTCTTTCAGGGTACAGGAACTGCCTACCATACCCGGTCCTGCTCAGCTTTCTGCGAAGCTGTGCGTCTTGTGCGAAGTACAGCATTAATTACAGGGCTATTATATCTACAGGAGAGATAATATATATGAGAGATACAAAATAAATGCAGCATGCCCAAGAGCCTGGCATGGTCCGCGCATTAGTTCCACACCAGCCAATCACCCCTGCAGCCATGGTGCTGCAGGACGCCCATCATTTCATTCCAAGATTAACACGCTGTATAGAGCTACCTCCTGTCTTTCTCTTTCTACCAAGATGATGTTCACGCACGTGCCGGACAAAATTGTCCTTCATTAATGCATTGCCGCTGCAAGAGCCTTCGTAACACCTGACCTTTAATCTGCCACCGTCTTGGAATATCTCGTGGTCGGTCTGTGCGATGGCACCGGACCTGAAATAAACCCTATCGCTGGGTGTAGACTGGCGAGTCGATCTGCTAGATTGGATACTCGTCGAAGGTGAACTGTAGTTCGAAACAAAATGATCCCTTCCCATCTGGGCGTGCGTAGGCTTGGGGTCTGGGATAAAATACAGTGTAAGCGATAGAAGAGGTGATGATAGTACCAGTGACCTGGAGTGTCCCATTGTCCAATGCATATTTGAATTACTCGGTCAAGAGTCATGTCCATCCCAAATTTCAGGCCCAACTGGTGGAGATAGTTTGCAACAAAGAGAGCCGTTTCATCTGGTAACGAAGCACGCATGGTACCGCTGTAATGATGCGAATGGTCATTCGACAGACTATGATTTCATTAGCAGAATGCTTCCGAAAGGGATAAAATATGGACTACCAATCAGAGTCAGGACATGGATTTTCCTCCAACGAATTTAGAGGGTGATGGTTATCACAATAGCTGAGGCCACATGGTAGGGATGAAAATAAGTATTGGTCTTGAAGAAGAAAGCAACTTGAAGCATACCTTGGTGGAGATGTGGAATCATGATAACTCATGCCGGAGTGGTTCAACGAGCCTGGGCCCATGATATCGGAGTCCGTGAACTCAGGGAATGGCCCAGAGGAGTCGATAAGGCATGCTTGTCTGCATCCAGGCATTGGAAACTCTGCTGCCAATGGAGTACTACGAGCTTCCATTATTGGAGGTGAGAGCGGTTAATTTCGTTAGTTTTTTTTCGGACACACGGTTCTTTATACTTTGAAATGATACTGTTGCGGTCCAAAATCATTCCCTCTAAGCCGTATATGATCCGGGATAGAATATGACCAACTCTCTTATCCGCAAACTATGGCAGGGTGCTGCGCCCTACTATCGGTATGCAGATTATCATGGCAGACCCAGAGATGACATCAAGGGGGGATTGGTTTCTGTCACGGGCCACAGATCCAATCTGGCACAGAGGCACGTTGACCGTGCTTGGGGACAAAAAAGCCATTTCAGCGGCTACAAAATGGATCACATATCGCGTCATGCTGCCTCACCGCCACCTAACTTAAAATCGGGTGGAGATCTTTGTGGGCGGCGAAAAGGGGGTGCCTTGACAAGTTACAATCTGTATATCTCAAATGCTGTAGAGTTGCTGTAGGGATCCTGTTAAATCACTGGGAAGAGACAATACTACAACTCAAGACTTACCACGAGGTCGACCCTAAAAGGTTGCACATCCTGGGAAGTGGATAACTCGAGGGATAGTTACCTATGACACCAATCCAAAGTTCCTGCCGCGCTCTGAGCCTATGCGTTTTTGTCCCGAGGTTAGCGGGGAGTCATCAAATTCAGGGTTGCAGGTTGTGAAGTTACCATTTCACCGTTGCCTTGTGATTTTGCAACAATCAGAAAGGCAGTTAGATAATAGATGACATGATTGGCGTGATTGGCATGCCAGTCACACTAGCCTCTCTGGACCTTGTTCATACGATGGTGTTCTTGAATTTCCAGAATAAAGGATCACTCACTCACACCACTGAGTTTCTCGTAGTAGGGTCATCGAAAACATTCCTTCGCTGACTGTTACAGCTATATAATATATATCAATTTCTGTGATTGATTTTGTGGGATCAAACATGACTTACATGGCTAGAGCACCCGGGGCGTGTGTCACAATGGACAAAAGGATAAATCCGCTCGTGAAAAGGTCAAACGTATCGACCAATTAGACTTGTATAAAGCAATTTAAACTCAATTCAGTACTTCAGTCCTGGCATGAACGAACTTCAGGAACTTGAAGCGGCTGTACTAGTAATCTCGATGGAACGATCCATAGATGTAGACCGAGCTGAGCGCTTAGATTTTGTTTAGCCTGCCAGCCTCCTTTCTAGTATTTTCATATAGACAGACCAGAATTTGAAGACAGAACTTGAAAGCTTAGCGCTTTAGCATTAACTCCATTGGCGAGTGTTTAAAGCGTGGTGGCACGAAGGAAGTTTGATACAGCTATCGGCGGGCCCTCGGGTTCGGCGTACATAGAACCATCAGGGTGGTGCTATGCCACCAGACCATTCAAACTAACATATAAAGTAAGTTGGCTGATCAAGGCTGCGCTGCACTCGAATATAGGAGAAAGTTTATGGCATACCCCATAAACTATTACATATTTTTAGCACACTGGAAACTGATATGTACTAGCTGCTGTACGTTGTTAGAGGAACAAGGGTATATACATTGTGGTAAGGCGTGTCGATGTTAGTTCCCCTGAAATAAAAAGCCCATAAGAGGGCTTCAAGGCCTTGTGTTCGGATACCTGTGTTAGGACTCTATAACCTTACGCACCGACATATGCGTAGTCCGCCGAAGAACTTCACTACACTCCTGTATGCGAAACACGCGGATAGAATGTCAAGTTTCCTTATACGGCATTTACTTGTGCCATGTCCAATGTCCATACATGTGTCGCCTTTCACATGTGCATTCATGTTAGAACTCGACTTTCTCTTTCCTTATGCTTATTTTGACCCACTCAAACACGTATATATGCAGCCATGCACGCCAATATAACTAGGATAATATCATACGAATCAGCTCATCATAAAATTGACCGTCTAAATTTGGAGTCATAGAAAGCTTTCTTGTTTTTGTCGTTTCAGCGCCGTCAGAACGCGCTTGTTTTACTCCTCGGAGTCCCATCTCGTTTGCAATCGCCTTTTGAACTCAACATCAGCCAGCCTGGGTTTACAAGACATTCGCGATACGGGCTACGAATGGCGTGATACATCACTTGACCACAGATTACAGGTTTCCTAGCTTTATTATATTTCCTGTTCGTGTCCAAGTATTCTTTCACCATTCTTACTATGGCCCTGAGGTTGAGCCGTTTGCAGATCGATCTGTCCATCGAGATTAAGCTGAAACGCGTTCCGGTCAAAGGAGGGGAATTAATATCCATGGAAGGATCGCATGGAGCCTATGGCGGCAGACATTGAGTTGAGGAACGAACTCCAACGGCTTTAGAATGAGTTCCGCATAGCAGTACGGAGGACAGCTTGATGGTATCCATAATCTCGCAAGCCCTTGCGCTTGGCAGTCTTCTCCAATGGGCGCAGAATCGCGCTGATGCCACCAGTAACCTTGCCACTCCAGAAAAGTTGATACTTGCCTCATCTCTTCGACCAGTGACTCCACTTCCTCAAACCATCGAGCAGCGCGCGCGCGCCTCACACCACTTTATAGAAACACCTATGGAGACAGAACTAAGTCAGTTATGGATCACGTCGACCAGAATTACTCAGGCTTGAACACGCTCGTTTTCAGAGCGGCTAGTGTCTCTCTCCGACACAAGCTAGATCCACGACATTGTCCCGGTTCCCAGAGTGTAGCGCCTGCAAAATTGCCCATCGGTCGAATGTCCTCAGGTTTAAGAGAGGAAGCATTCCCTCCTATTCAAATGACAGCTTAGCGGTTCCAGCGCTCGACGTGCACATGTATATTTTTTCACCGCTATGTCTTTCTTCGTTTCGACGGGTACAATTAAATTCTGGGCACAGGTGGCCCCGAAAGTTAATGTCCCTGGATTTGTACATGTGTGAGCGTAGATGAAGATGGGTGCAGAGTTCATTGAGTAAGTCCGTGAGCCTGCACCCACCGAATCTCCCATGAGGGGAAGCATTTCCTCCTAGCCCATCATAGCGACAACTTAGTGGTTCCAGTGCTCGACGTGCACGCTTATATTTTCCACTGTTGTCGTTTCGAGTCTCTGGGCGCGGGCGGGCCCGACATTTAATGTCCCTGGACTCATACATGTGCGGACGGAGATGAAGATGGGAGCGGAGCTCATTGAGGGAGTCCACGCGCCCACCGAATCTGCAGTCGAATCGCCGATAGAGCCGAACTAGGAATGGAGGATATAAGTGGAAATTTTGAAATAGCAAACACGATCCGACGAAAGAGGGCCGAGTTGCAAGATGGGCGTATGCAGATCACATCAGGCAAGTTCCCTAGGCCCACAGCTATCAGGTGCACGGAGACAACTCAACCTGGACTGTGCCCGAGAAGACACAGGACTCCGAGTCAGTCCGAATATTTTGTACATGTTTGTTTCGTATGTTCTCCTCGCCTGCCGTCATTAATCAAGCCATAAACCACTCAGCTCTACATCATCGCGTTCAACTTATCGTGGCTGCCGGCTTCGTCGCCTTCAGCTTTCTCATCGACTTCGCCTTTGCTAGTGCCTCCCGTTTCGCCGGTCGTGCTTTACGCCAGTTCTTTGCTTTTTTTTGAGATTTTCAAGGTTTATGATCAGTATCCGGCAGACGTTCCTTGCCCGTCACTGCCGCTACTTTACAGCACGTCATGGAGAATTTTCCTTACATGACTCGTGACAATTATGCTACTACATATCGCCCGCGCACATTCCATTCGCGTTCAGACATCCGATCAGAAGGACTACTTACGTGACATGTTACGAGTGCATGCATGTGATGTTGAGTGTATCAATAATCTAATTGTGTTCGTGCTTCTGAAGCCACAGCAAGATCTCGCCCATCAGATTATGTCTTATCCGTTTTCTAATATCAACTCTTTTCGTGATTGCTATGCTGCTTCATAGCGCTTGAGCCATAGTCGGGCCAGTCAGTCCGAGCATCTTTCGGTGAGGGACAATGCCACAAACCAAGCCGACGCCGAGGTTGTGAAGGTAATGCTGGTCGCAATGATCAGAATGGTATCATGATTGAATGACAACAGCGGATAACTCGGAGCCTGCATGTGCTCGGAATGTTCCAGTTGAGGAATCGGTGTTGTTGATGTCCTAAACTTTGGTACCGTTCGTTGTATTTACTTTGCAATATTTTAGTACGAGAACACTCTGCCATGCACTTATGCTTTTAATTTGTATGACTGAGCCTGGATCCCAAGGGTTTACAAGACCTAAACAGATCTATATTCATGTTGATCCCGTCGGTCAGCCTTGGTATCCAAGTCGCCATGATATCCGGTCAATTCTCTGTTCAACTTTCAATATTATGGCCACGAGAGGCTTCCACCGTTAATCCGTGCAGCTTTTTCGGAAGGCTCAGTTTACGATCTGATGTTGGTGTCTCGAGCTCGTGCATCCCAGATCTATTGCTCATCATTATGCATATAAACCATCGTTTGGACAGAGCTGAAAGGCTCCTCAGTGATATAACAAAACAAAAATCGCGGTGAGAGCCCAGCATTCCCCGAATTACGAACATTATTCCGCCTAATCCTGTCGA
This sequence comes from Suillus plorans, assembly GCF_016647745.1. Taxonomy (NCBI): domain Eukaryota; kingdom Fungi; phylum Basidiomycota; class Agaricomycetes; order Boletales; family Suillaceae; genus Suillus; species Suillus plorans. Next base: position 650,281 of record NW_024537399.1, read on the forward strand.
ATTGCATGACACCATGTGCGTCATTTTTGCCGGTTCCAAGTAAGTACATACCAGGGATACGTTTAAATTGATTCGACCCGTATTAGTCACTAGAAGCAAGGTTGTAACAGCTCGTCATTTTTTTTGCTGAAGAATAATCCGTGGTATCAACATAGTGGCGTATCACATAGTCAAGAACACATGGATTCTTTGTTTGATGCGGCTGTGACGTGGACTGCGGCGTCCCTCGTGCATATGCCATCTTCCTGGCGATGAATGTACTTACGAGACAGACAAATTCATTTGAAGATCGAAAGCGGCGAATGAGTTGCGCCCTCCCAGGATGGGTTTTTGAATGGAGACGAAAAAAAGAAGGGACGTTGCCCGGAGGGCGTGACGAATAATTCTTTGCCTTTTCAGGCCCAGGACCACTCGCATCAATCTTATCGTGTGGTATCTGTGCGGGCTCAGTCGTCCAGTGTCGTTCGATACTACCGCTCTTGCACTTCACGGATCCCTGGTATACTTTCGCATACTTACCTTGTTTCCGTAGGCACTGGCTGGTTTTGACACTTTGTGATGAGCCGAATCTCGACACTAGCGCTTGTCAAGGGACAGTGCCTCCTTATGTTTCAACATCAACGTCACGACGAATAACTCAAATGCGAAAATCAGTTGACACTTCGTTGTCATGGGTGGAATTTGCATTATAATTAGTTATCCATCGCATTGTGACTCCTGTTCGACGCGTGAGTAGCCGCTTAGACAAGTGAACAAGGAAGTGCTGACTTATGTCATTACTGTGGCGGGGGTCGCAAGACCGGCTGGGTCTCGCCTGGATGTACCTGGTACCGGTGGTTCAATCAAGGTTCTGGAATCTGCACTGAATAAATGGTACGGTGCGGTCAGGACTAGACTTGTGACATGCCAGCGGGCTCCTCAAACCCTTCCAGTGGTCTACAGCTGCCCCTTTAGGTGCTCAACTCCGCGAATACTCACCCACACTGGACCTTGACTGCCGCTGACCGTGAGCGCCAGCTTCGTCAGTTGAGCCAACAATCATCCAAAATATTTTGTCAAGCATCGATCAAGTTTCGCTGAGGCTCATGGAGATAGAAAAGACTCGCAAGTCTGATTCAACTTGTAACACAAGCTTGCGGCACGAACGCTACCTTCAAATCGTTCCTCGCTGCATCATTGATATGGTCTAAATGGTAGAGCACTTCATTGAGCACTGAATGCGTGTTTAGGGCTACACAAACATCGGTCAACGTACAATGAAAGGTATGCATCACGTCCGAGGTGAGGATGAGTTCTCCAAGGCCTTTGGGTCACTACCGTCGGACACGATGTACGTCCCGTGAGTTCCGAGGCGCAATATTCGGGACCATGGGATAAGTGATTCTGAGGCTCCTTGCCACCTGTGGACATGTGATATAGGGAGCAGCGAGCGTCCTGTGGTTGTACATAAAGACAACATTAATGTTAAATGTAGCAAGGCATGATCACGATGGACAGTAAAGTAACATAAGGGTACTCTGGATGTCAAGCTGGAATATTCGACTTGATCTCCTCTAGCAAATCTTGTGCAATCTTCGCGTTTGAAACCTGCGAGAAGGTCACTACAGATGTTGTGAAAACAATACAAATGAAAATAACTGACTCTGAGGTTGTAATGTATCGTGACCCCATCTTCGATGACGCTCAACCGGATATATCGTGAATCCTGTGCAATAAAGCATTTCATTCCAGAGAACAGTGTAACATTCAGTATAACTGTGTAGACTGCTTCTTTGCGCATCACTGATACCCAATGTTAGTGAGACGAGCTCCGGAGATAACGTAACCTGCGTACAAAGACGAGCACCTCCACCATCCGAACGTCGGACATTGAGCTTGAGAAGGCCAGTGCCCCGCTCCTTCCACTGGTTTTGGGGGCATAGAGCATAGAGCTTGGCGCGCACGTGGTGTATTGTCTCTTCATCCTCTTCGCCAGTTATGACTGCCACATATTTAGATATCTGCACTTGAATAAATTGAAATATCGCACCATCTTGTTCTTGAAGCCTCTCTTTCTCTTTCTCCTCGTCAGGCTCGTCCTCTTCGTCATCCCTACCTGCACGCAGTCTCTCGCCAAACGTTGAAGGTGGTCTCTCATTCTCCTCATCGTCTTCCTCTCCGCTTCCGCTCTCATCTGCACTTCCATTCCATGCTGGATCCAATACATTCAGTCTGGTGCTGCTTGTCCGTTCAAGAGAACTGCGTGACGACCCCCCGTTGGGCGACTCTGCCCTCGCACGCTTGGGATGAGGTGCAGCAAACAAAGCTTGCACGCCACCACTGGCATATGATGAGAATGCACTGGTCATACTGAGAGGAGTACGTCTCGGGGGCGACCTGCTCCTTCCGAGTGCGCTTTTTCCGCTGGCACGTAATGGTGACTTGGATCGCGAAGGGAAAGGAGAAACACCTGCTGTTGCGAAGGGAGAAGCAGAGCTTATGAAAGCTTCGAAGCCCGTACGCTTCGTCGCTGTGCTCGCCGGCGTCTGCTGTACCGACCACTGTGAGGAGGCAAAGCCTGCAAACGGGGAGGGTGTAGGGTCATTGTTCGTCTGTAGAGGGGAAGGTGATGGTGACGGCGATGGTGAAACAGACAGCTTTTTGGGCGTGCTGGAACTAGCTCCCGAAAATATATTCTGGCCTTTGACAGCAGCAAACGGAGATGCTGCGGCAGCATAGGCCATAAACCCTCCCTGATAAGAAATTCATCAGCAAAGCTTCTTGAATAATAGACAGAAACGGACGAATTTGGGTGCGGATGTCTCTGCCGCTGCAGGTTTTTGTTCGGGAGGAGGTGACGGTCTCTTTGATTCGCGAGGATTTTCATCTTTGTCGGTGTCATCTCTAGGACGCTTGGCAGGTTCAGCAGAGGGTAAAGGCACCAGGTTCTCCGGCCCCTGACTCGTGCCACGGTCAGCAAGCTTTCGCTTCAAACCCTTTTCCGAATCGCCACTATCAGAATCTGAAGGGCGACGGGCTGGTGGAAGACCAAGAGCTGCATCATGCGTCTCGCTAGCGTCAGGCTCAGCGTCTTGAGAAGAAGAGACACTAGAAGAAACAGAAGACCGCGTTATTTCAATCTCGCCTGCAGCATCCCCTTGTTGGATCGACTCCACCGCGTTCTCCTTATCTTCAGGAAATACCTCGAAGTCATCGGCACCTCCCTCGGAATCGCTTTCTTGACCACTGAACGACGGGGGATCATCGTTAGTGGTGACGACGTCGTCGTTGATACTGTGTGACATTGACGGTAGTGGTCTGTGCGTTGGAAAGAGCTTGTCGGGCTGAGGAAAGTACGAACAACACGGTATACCCGGCCAAAACGGGAATTCAAGTATCACCTTGCTTTGCAAGGCCAACTCAGTAGAATCCGGAATTTGCCATTTTGCCATTTTCCTTTTTGTTCGGAATCCGGTGATAACCGTTCTCATGGGTCGCATAATTAATCTCCTAATCCAATCCTAAATTTAATGCTAACTTGCAACGTCAAAGGGGAAGTACCAGACAATGACGGGACAGAACAAAAACAGTTTGATAAACAGAAAGTAAATAGGGAGGCTCGGCCATAGGTGGACTGGAAGAAACATCGGCCGCAGCTTGCTTCAAGTCCAACGCAGGCAGGCCTGCCCACCAGGCAATGTACAGATCCAGCCTTCCTCTTTGGCCCCTCTTCTCAACATAAACCCATTCTCAGACCCAGCAACGAAATTTCCATCAATAACCAGGACGTCGTTGTCAAGGGCTGAAGATGGAGGTCCATCACTAAAGGAGTCAGGTGTCGCGATGAATGAAATGGATGTGTTTCCGTGCGTTGGCTCTAAGTTCAGGGTCACTTCATCCCTCCGTGGCAAATAAAGCATCTGTCGGAATGTCAGACGTATATTCATTTAAACGTCCAAAGACCCACTCTTATGGTGGAGCCCTGCGGTGGTGCACTCATTGTCCCAAGGGCAATAGTGCCGCGTGAAGGGTCACCCGAGGTTATGCGGTGCAACCGTTCTACCTTCGTTCATAAAGATGTGCATGTGATCAATTATAAGCACAGACTTCGTACCTTGCCGTCACTCATGACGCCGACATAAAACTCGTCGTCCTTGAGCAGGACGTCACGACCATCAAGGCCATGTTTGTTCATTGCAGCAAGGAGGAGGCGTGTAGGGTTTCCATTATCAACCGTGAGTATAAGATTCCCCTCAGAGCTCAAACTACTAAGCATACGACGGGGTGCAGGAGGAAGGAATAGTACCATGTTATTTGCAAATCCGGAGTCAGATCGACCAGATCAGGAAATTCGGCTGTTAGTGAAGTATGACCTAGAGAAGGCTGAAGCGCAATCCCGATTGCTCCATCTGAGTATATCTCGCCATCATGGAAAAGTGTCACTGGTCGACCTGTGATGAAAGGAGTCGACGACGCTAAAAAACCTAGCTGATCGAGTGAATAATGTAAATATCTTGTTCTATCAGATGATATGATGTACCCACCTCATTTGAATGGGGGAAAGTTGCCTTCAGTACCTTCGCAATGCCTTCCGGGGCTTTGTCCGAGAAATACAGTATAGAAGACACATCTTCAGGTCTGGAGGATGCATAAAGTCAAGATGTCGTGGAAACAGGGAAACCTCAAGCCCACCTCGCCGTTCTCAGTTCCACAGGTATCATCTCCTGAGCAGACACGGCAGTCCTGTCCCATATATCCTCCCAGTTAACTTTACTCACATCTCCGTCGAATTCTTCGAAAACACTCGACTGTGCTGCGGGTAGTTGTTGTGTACTTGAGTGCCTCGCAGCATGCCATCGGCCAACCTGAGGATCAGCGCGACCAGCAATCGTCGATCGGAATGTAATCCCATTTAGCAGAGCGACAGCACACATGATGTGTGAATGGTACGCCGGTAGCGGGGACGATAGACACCCGATATGACGAGGAAAATGAGATTTTAGATGCGATGTTATGACGGACAGAGCATCTGAGGGAGCGGAAAGAGCAAATAGGAACGTACCACCTTTCGCTTTGGACTGCAAATGAAAACGATCAAGAGAAGCAAGAAGCGCATTTGGTGTACGAGCCACGATAGTTTGTGCTCTAATCATCATAAACACGGTGATGCTCGCAGCTGCTATGCAGGGCTAAAACGTTCAATTTTCCGCACTCTAGTAGTTTGAAAATAGCAAACCTGGCAGTTGATATAGATAGGTTACCTGCGCCGTAGGGTGCGGTGAAAAATTATCCAGCCAGTTATTAACTGGGTTATTAACCCAGGAGATGGCAGTTAATTATTAACCGACATTTTTTAACACATATTGACAGTCGGCACGTGATTTTTTCGTCCAAGCTATTAACTGTTATTAACTGGTCAAAAACAGGTGCACATTGCCTTCCAAGGGGAGCTTTGCCAGTAAAAGGCGAAAATCGGCTGCTGCAGAACTCGGAATAAGGCCATCGTGAACTGTTTCGGATGGAACTGAGGTGCCAAGAACTGAACCACTCATAGCCGTCAAATCTGTAAGGAGGTCTGCGATACAAGCAAAAAGTTAGATCAGTAGAATTTTGATTGACATATCTATTATATCCCAATCACTCCGTCGTCTGACACTCCGAAAAATGTTCCTGACATATTAGTATGATTCAGGTGCAACCCAATGGCTAGAATGACACAAATATGTCAGTATGAGATTCTACGAGCCTTTATCCACCCAACATGAGGCAAATCAGGACAAATTTGATATAACGGCATGCCTAGGATGCCATGGTAGGACATGGTACATTATTTACAGTTCTTGACCGGTGTCCCTCCAGCCTTGAATTATTTACAGTTAATAACCCGGTTAATAACTCGGTTAATTAACCGCTGTTAAAAATTATTGAATTTTTCACCGCACCCTACTGCGCCGCGACGCGGACATAAACTATTGATCACGTGCCACGCAGAGTAGATATTTCATTTCATATGTAAGTTACTAAGTACATATATACTTAATTCTATCGCACTAGATATAGGCCTGCCCTGCATGCTCTATATCTGTCTAGAAATATTAAAACGCGAGTATTCATTTACTTAGCATTTTACGCTCATTTTCCTCATCCCCCTTGCGCCACGATTCTCCTTTGTGCACCACTATTATAACTAGTAACTCTGCAGCAGCCAAGACGCAAGCCCATGCCGTGAATAATATACCATCTCCCCAAGCGTTCTACGGCGAGAGCGAGCTAGCGTCAGTATTTGTGAGATATGGCAGATAGCACGGAAGCTTACTTGAAGCGGTACAGCAATCAAGACTGAAAGGAAAGCCAGGGATCCTCGGAACGAGCTATTCGTGGCCACTGCTGCGGCCGAGCGACCAGGGTTGGCGTCAACTAGGTACGCCAACGTACTTGCGTACATCCATCTAGAAGAAGATGTCAGGGCAACCATGACCGCAAACAATTGTTTCACACACATAGTTGTGAATCCAACAAGGACAAGCATGACACAAATGACAGCCACGTTGAGATGCTTGTCGCACGCCCAACCATAACCGATGAGAGATAAAGGTATCCACAGCATTGTCAGTTTTGAGCTCTCTAATCGCATCTTCATAAGAAGTCAATCAAAAAAGTTCCCGTGAAAGAGCTTCAGAAAGGGTTACTTCTGCATGCCACTGTCCTCCGTTTGCTTTTATCATCTTCCCAACCACCCGGTCAGACCAACGTCCACCAATTATACTCCCAGCAACACTCCCTTGATGAGAAATTAGTCTCTACCGCAATCCAGATGATGAGGATCTCACCAATGCCAAGGCAAAGCAACACCAAGCCGATGCTTAGTGCGTCATAACCATACACATTGGCGAGAGTGCGTTCGCATGTGTATGATAGACAATAGTTGAAACCAAAGACAAGTCCTAGTGAGGTCGTTAGTGATATATAAAACGGGAAGCCAGCCTTTACCCACCATTAACAGTAAGAACTAGAACGTTGTTCTTTCGTGACAAAATTTGTAAATATGGTGGAAAAGGGTTGATATCCTTTATTGATAGCCTAATATTATCCGGCCCTGGTGTAGGCGTCGCCGATGGAATCTTCTCTGGAACAACCGGGAGTTGGAACTGCTTCTCAAGGTCCTTGTCATGTGTTTGGTTCTTGCTGAACTCAGATCCTGCGATGGTAGACTGGCTGGGATGCCGAACGGGTCCTCGGGAGGCATCCCGTCGTTGCAGGGCAGAGTAATACGTGAGACTTCGTTCACATCGGTATGTGTCCTTAAACAGGATGAGGAAGAAGAGAAAGATGATCACTCCACAGATCAGCAGAAAGTAGAAAATTGCACGCCAGTTGAAGGCCTGCGACAATAGCCCGCCGATCACAGGGCCGAGTGCGGGTCCTAAAAGAGGTGCAGCATAGAAGACGCCCATCATGGTCCCACGTTCGTGAGTATCATAAATATCGGCCAGAGTGGCAGCTGAAATAGCCAAGAAAGCACTTGATCTGCAAGACATCAATCCGCGCTCAAGTTTCTCAGATAAGAGCTTACCCCGCTGCTTGAAGTGTTCGCATAGCGATCATCACTTCGATTGTCTTTGAAAGTGCTAGGACAGCACTCCCCACTACAAATAAAACCGAAGACAGCAGATAGATGACCTACGATAATCAAGATCCGCATTCTTAAGTAGATCAACAAAGGCGACCAACCTTGCGGCCTGTAATCTCAGCTATGGCGCTCCATACCAGTGGAAAGTTGCCTTGTACGAGTATGAACGCCGCTAATGTCCAGCTGATCTGATTATTTGTTGCATGTAGATCTGTTCTTATCAGAATGTTCGAGGCTATGAGATGACGTCAACTCAAAACCATGCAATAGGTAAAGACATGCGACGAACGATTTTGGATGCTAGCCGCTGACGAGGACACCATTGTAGCCAGGGACACAATACACAAAGTTACGGTCTACAGGTGAGACAGCGTCAACTTGGCCAACTAAGAGCATTAAATGATGTCTTGAACGTACTTTTCTGGCGTAACTCCATTGGCGTGGATCGTCGTTAACTGGAACATGTTCTATATCAATTATTTCTTTGGTGTCAGGGGATGGTTCGACATGAGAGTTATGGAGTAGTGATTTAGGTTCGGACACAGGAATCGCTTTTGCAATGGTCGGAGTAGCCATGAGTTGCACATGAAGCAGTGGAAGTTAGTAGCCTCCGACACAAAAAGTATCACTTCTTATAGAGCCAAAGGAGTCACTCACAAGGTCATCTTACGCTCTCCCAAGTACATTGCAATGCCGGTATGACAAGGTGGCTGCCGAAAAATACACCGTGTGCACACCTTTGCGTAAAGGTCATCCAGCCTGGCTATCCACGGCCGGAAATTGTTGCGACAAAATTACAGGCAAGTCTGTTCCAAGATTTCCAAAGATACTGCCGATTTAGTCCGTCTGCCATACTCAAGCGTCAGCGGTCACATTTTGTGTTTGCCTCGTGATATTGGTCTGCATTTTTCAAGTGGCAGGTCGAGTCCAATAGCACAACAGAAATCCCTGCTCAAAGACCTCAGCATGATGTCCACTCACACGAGAGCAGAATTGACGTCGTCCAGATCGCACATAGGAGCGACATAGCATATAAACAACACCTGCCAAGATGTGAAGGCACAGATACAACGTTATTGTCATCTAAATGTATGGGTTTTGTTACCACTCTTAACCTCACGCATATCTCGCGGTGGTGCGCGAAAATTGCCATACTCTATGACTCCGGTACCTGTCACAAGTCAGGTAAGCGTGCGCATACAACACTTCGGCCGAAGGACGATGGGGATAGATGTTAAAGCGACATGTAGGTGAAAGAGGATTGTGGGATACTGGATGATTGTAACAAAGGAGATCGAGAAAATAACCAATCACGTACCCTTGGCTTTTTGCTTCTTTTTCTTCCTCGTGTCGAGCTCCTCAGGAGCCGGCGGGAGATCATCCAGTAGGTTCGGCGCTGTCGCATAATCAAATGCCTCATCCTCACCCATGTCGTCCTGATCTCCGGTTTGGGGTTTATCCAATACCGTAGTTTTGATCCGTTTACGCTTCTTCTGCCTGGCCTGACCCACGACTACAATGGTATCATCTGAAACAGGGGCGAGACGGGGCTGCCGCTGATCGGTAGGAATGAACGGGATTTCTACTTGTCCAAGGATACCATCAGGTGCTTCTGCTGGAGCCATGCTGGAGAAAATCGCTGGTTGTGTCGAGGCAGAGCCCGAGGAGACGCTAGATTGGGAAACTATCTGAGAACCGACTTGGATAATCTAAGTATTGAGATGACGATAAGATATGTGGAAATGCAAGGATTGGCTTGCCTGTGGTTGGTTAGGTGCAATGACGAGGGTCCGGTGTATCCGTGTCACGAGGTCACTAAATTTCTTTCTACTGGTCGATATAATTGGTACTGAGTTCTGAAAAGGATGATCGCATCATAGAAGTATGCAGGCAGGTGGGCTAACTTACTTGAGGCGTCACGCGAGAAGGTAGTGCGGCGCCGAATAATGAACTTCGCGAAGCCGAATATGAACTTCCTTCGTCAGCCACTGCGGTCCGCGGGCCGAAGAGAGAGGATGTACGCTGAACAACTGAGGAAGAAACTTTCACTGACCCCCACAGTTTAGATTTTGCAGTTTCTTCGACTACAACTTCAGTCGAGGCAGCTTGTTCGACTTCTTCGACATTTGTGATCGCTGCGACAGCCCCAACAGCAACTCCTGAAGATGTTACTCGCTCCACAGTGGACTTAATGACTTCTGCAAGTTCACCTGCTCTTCGTCGTAGGACAGGGGGAACACTGGCGTGTGAGAAGAGCCCGAGGAGTTGAGCAGCATTGGATGGTGACCGCTCGGCCACAACGAAAAGTTGGTGATTTGGGAGAACATATCTAGACGCCAGGTTAGTAAATATATAAGCAGAGGGGGCCCGCCAATTCTGTGGAACCAATGGTCCCCCAGATATGGAGGCGATATTTACCTCGTACTCTCATCTTCCTCCTTTGCTATATCCTCCCTCCATCGATGTACTGCCCTGTATACCTCTCCAATTACACCACCTCGTACACCATTAGTCTCGCTGGCACTGTTGGCCAATGCACCCTTATTCCATTTCCGCGCAAGCGTATCCCAGCCACCTGTACCTACGCCAAACTCGGCGTCGTATGCCTCGCGATCATACAACCTTAGCGCAGTGCGAGTCGAACGTGCCAATACATCATTCAGTAGCACGTGCGCTGGCTTATCGGAAATAGTGCCCTTGATTATAGCAGATATTGCGGTCGAGAAAGATGCTTCTGGAGCAATGATGGTCTGTGCACGCTCGATAAGGGAGAGTCGAAGTCGATCATAGATATACAACAGGAAGTGAGTATCGGAGCGTGCATATGTGAGCATCTCCTCTGGCAATGGACTTCGCAGATTGAAAGTTAGCTATCATATCCTCAAGAGGAAGTGGATCAAATTGGAGGTGACGCAAAGTTGATAACGTATACAGAAACAGAATAGCCATCATGGGAAGCTCACACATGATACGGACGCAAATTGGTTCCAAAAAACCAGCGTTCCGTCGGTCCTAACAAAACCTTCAAGACAAAAACAAATGAAGATAAAAGTGAAGCAATATTGATGATACGACAGACTGACTGAAATAGGTTTCATTGATTCCAATAAGAGCGTAGGCATCAAACCCAAGGGCGTCACCCCAGGTACGATCCGTCCCGTGATTTGGAGGAGGAAGGAAAGAAGACAGGCCAAAAATAATTTCGACATACCGAATGCGCCAATCAGCCAGCTGATACCGCTTATCGGGTATGAAGTCGCAGAATGCCTCTAGCAAATTCGCAAGGCCATGCTGCTGAAAGTCTAGCGCCCTTGAGGCATGATATGTGTCGAACAGTCCAACGACAAAAATATTGAAGTCTTGCTGGAGCCACACAATATCACTCTCTGCACCATGGAAGACCTAAAAGCCATAAGAAAATGAAACCCAAAGCTGCCCCCTACGAATTATGCAAGCGCACCTTGACAATCTCTGGATCAGCAAAAATTTCACCGAGTGCGTTACCTATCGAATCTCGTACACTTGGTACCAGCAAGTCGATTATGAAATCCTCCTCGCGTGTGCTAATCTGCATCAAGCAAAGAAACCCTCTGTATGTGCGATATGAGTGGTGCTCAAGGTCGACAGCGATCTCTTTCGCTGTTTTGAGTTTTGTAGCCATCGACAAAAGAGCAGATGGAGTTGAGACATATATGTGCTTCGAGACGTCGGTACCTGTGAGAGAAGCAGGGCGATTAGTGGTAGGGGCTGGATGGAAGAGATGAGTAGGGAACGTCGGATGGGTGAGCTCATAATAATAGGGGTGCGCCGATCTACAAGAACTGAGACAGCGATTGTCGCAAATTTAGAAAGGACGAACAGCTTTTGCTTTTCTTCCTCGTCCATGCTACCACTCTCGTGTTGGTCATGGAATATGTATCCAATCGGTACACGAGCACACCACTTGTGCTCAAGAGTACGGGCTGGAATATACGGTGACTCATTCCGGTTGTCCACTCTGGTATTGAACAGCAGTTGAGGCTTTGGCAGATGAGAAGCATGCTGTAACGCAGGGTCAAGGCGTCCTCTGGGAGCTGAGGGTTTCTATGCAGTAATAAATACTTAGTAGTCGCGAATTTTAAACGGTATCGGATGTACCTTTGATGTATTGTTGCTCTGATTCGGTAGAGCGGAAACCGTGATAGCGGGCTCTTTCTTACGCCCCAAATAATCATCCAAACACATGTCTGTCCTCTCAAAAAGTCTGTCCACCGGGTCGACGATCAAGGATTTGAAACCGTCCAAAACGTCTTCCTCGCCATCTAGTGTGCCACATCCCACAGCACTGCTATCCACAGAGCCTGCAAGTCGCACGAGCCTGTTGGTAAGCCGGAGGACTCGGGTAGATAGTGAGTCAAGCTCCGCAGCAAATGACACATGTATGGAACGGTGGAATTCTATGTCTGGTGGTAGTGTAGTAGCAGCGAGACGAGTTGTAACCAGTGCAGCCGATTGCACAGAGGTCGCGTAATCAGAGAATGTGCCGGGCAAGATCATAGAGGCAGATGGCTCAGCCACGATGTTCGTGCTTGCCATGTGTTACAGCAACTGAAATATTTGTCAGTTTCACCCTGCTGTGCGGATTTGTATGCACAACGGCGGACCTCGAGGAGAACACGACTCCACGCAGCAAAAAAATTGTCACGTGAGAAATCAAATACCGAGGGCTGCGCCATAGCAAGGGACGACTGTTTTTGAAACTCCGCTCGCCCGACCGTATGTGACTCCCGGACCCGAATAGAATTTGGTAACCAAAGAAAGAAGGCGACCCCCAAGAAAGCACCTCGTTTTGGGAAGCTAACCCGATTGTATTATACTATCCCTTCAACTGGTGCAGTCGGCACCCCACAGAAGTCGAAAAGTGAAACCATCCTCTGGCTACAATTAGCACGGATACTATGTGACATGCCGTGACCTACAGTGACATTTGCGCGACTTGCCGACTTTTGTGGGGTGCCGATTACACTGCCAATCTCCTAGTACGATGAATATCTGTGGCTCATCAGTCTTCTGATGCTGACTCACTCATGGCTGTACATGCAGTCTGAACGGCGATTACTCGTGTCCTGCAGTGATACAATTCCAGCGAACTGAAATTTTTGGTAACAGGGGATTTCATCTTGCAATAGCAAGCAGCTGGTTGCGCAATGTCACTATGTTGTAGTGACATGAAGTCAGGAACTACTAGTGCTGCGAGGGGAGTACCTGATTATTTAAAGATAACACCGCTAGAAGTCTCCCGGCGGGGCTTACGCTGGTGAGTCTCAGTGACCTGAATCGCATAATCTAACACTCCGAGTCTTGGCGCATAGGATGGACCCATCTATTCTTGTAAGTTTCAGTCATGCAAGTCATGAATCAAATATCCGATTCAACTCGTAACTTACTAGGCGTGGTAATTTGCACGTTCACTCCACTTGAAGCTGGCTCCGTTGATGCTACACTGGATGCATCACTCTGGCAACCGGTTCATGTACTAAGACACGCATTCGACCGTCAAAGTGGCCATGCAAGCCGCTCACCAAAGTCAAACCGGAAGATGGACTTTGATCGACTTCATCGTCGTCTCTTTGCGAATCTGCATTTTGGTTTGGGAGCACATATCGTTGAATGGTGTGCTCGGGGCTACGCTGGCCAGAGTCCAATTTTTCAGTTTATTCCGTGCATTTTTACTTGTTTCAGATTCCTTCGCTATAGTGTCCTTAATGCGCCAGTGGGTCATTGCCGGGAATTGCCTATAATGGCGACTCGGGAATTTCTGAATATAATGCCTGAATAGTGCCCAGCGTCAAATAACACGCTGACCACGCAAAACGTGTATCAGGCCGTGCAATGTGCCGACACTGCTACATACACTGTTGTATGACCACTGGGTAATACCTTGCTTGAGGTATGTTGCTGTGAACCGGACTTTGACCATTGCATTTGTTACCGGAGTATCGAATGTGCTGTATAAAGTGCTCCGAACAATGAAGATGTCCCTTCAATAATCACCCGTGATGAATTCACAATATCGCACGTTGGAAGAGCTGACAGCAAACCTTGAAAGCTGCCAGATTAATACAAACGCGACAGATGATTTCTTCAGTCACGGGTTTATTGCCAATCCCATTGGCTCATACCAAAATTTTCCGAGTCAGGCGATGTGAGTACCGTTCGACGTTGACTAAGCTGATATCTTCTGACACCTCCATCACGCGATCAACAGCATCGATAATGTTACACCAGGTGCTGTGCCTGTACAATTGGCTTCCCCTGTAGGCTTGTCTCCACCCAGTAATTTCACGGAGCATCAGTAAGCCCGATCTACTTCAAAGTTCGAGTCAGTACGTCAGTGCTTAACCATCTTACAGATCATGGGACAACTTTGTCACGAGTCACGTCGCTCCCCCAACGGTCGACACACAAATGGCATCATTTGTTGAAGCCTACCTTGTCCGTCTTCAGGCGGTACACGGTCGACAGCTGACCGTTGGCGAGGCAATCTCAATTATCAGGTATTACCTGCAGGTAGCTCACCCTTCCTTGCATCACGATGCACAATTCGGACACTTCGCATCTCCGTCGACACCACTTGTCGCTCCTGTCGAAGTTTCTCCCGTGTCTTTTGACGTTGTGGACATGGGTCCAGGAACCGGCGCAGGTATTTCCATGGAAGGATCGGTTGTGTCTGACACGGAAAGCGCTTTTGGGATTTACGACATGAATTCTCTTCGTCGTATCTTTGTAGAAGAAGGCCGGTTCAAGGTAGAGTGCTTGTGGCCCAAGTGCGGGAGGATAGTGATGAAAGACAATCACCCCCGGCATGTACGTGAATGTCATCTGCGTGCCAGGAGAGGTGCTGTGCGCACAAATGAGCTGCCTGGCGGCTGATGCAAGGAGCTTTTCTGACGGATTGTATTTCTTTTTAGTTGATTGGGAAGATGTTTTGTATCGTGTAGAACGTAGCATCATATCATAAAAGTCTTAATATGCCAGCTTAGATCAAGAGAAGACAATAATGTTTTTCATATAAGATTGAATATGAGAATAGATCACGAACTTCGAAGACGGAGCGCCTTAAAATTTTCAGAGCTTCTGTCAAGCTTACTAAGCAAGATCTGGGTTCCGATAGGGCGACACTTCGCAAGCATGCATGAGCCTGCGGCGGGGCCGCACTAACCCCTTTGCGCGTCCAGCAAAGCCAGACCTTCCCACACACGGTTTGAACCGAATCAACACTCGACGAGGCTTTGTCCAACATAGGGCCACGCCCCACCGGACAATAATCAAGGATAAAAAAAAACACTTCGTCTGATTCATTTTTATAAAACCCTCCCTGAGCCTCCCATTTCTCTCTAGTAGTCTACTCACTTCTCCCTCAATATTAGTTATCCTACTGATCCTACTATACACATAGAATATCTCGTCTTCACCTCAACCACGCATTAATACAAAGGCGACCAGTAAGTTAAAATTCCCCACCTCTCAAAAGACGTACGTCAGAGTACTGGCTCGGGTCTCGAGTCTCGAGTCGGAGATGGCGCCCCTACGGTTAAGTAACCTTGTGTTTTGATATCGACGAACTTTGGATGAACTTCGGTTTTCTGCCCGTTTCTACCAGTTTCTACTATAGGTTTCTGTGATTTTCGATCGTCATGGCGTACGCAGCATATGTGTTCATATAGGTGACTGACAAATTATCTTCTATCCAGATATTTGCCGTCTGACAAAACTTCGTTGAAGTCGGCTACCGGGAACGTGTAGTAAGTACCCGATTATCTAAAGATAGCACCACTGGCTTACACTGCAGTCTCAGTGACTTGAATCACATATTCTAAGTATTAGCGCATAGGAAACTCGCTCTGTAAGCTTCAGTCCTGCAAGTTATGGATCAAACATTTGATTCAATTCGTAACTTAGGTCTGGTTATTTGCAAGTTCAAGCTGACTCCGTTGGTGCTACACTCGATGCATCACTTTGGCAACCGGTCTACTAAAGACGCGCCTTGATAGACTCGGACCAAGTGGCCGTGCAAGCCACTTACCAAAGTAATACCGTAAGACGGCGTTCAGTCTCCTTCAAAATTTATCTTGATTGACTTCGATGATTGGCACCTTGCGGTGCATTTAATTTGGGAGCACATATCGTTTGAATTCCGGTGTGCTCAAGGCCACACAGGCCAGAATTCACTTTTCAGTTTACTCCAGACAGTTTTCGCTAATTTCACGTTCATTCGCTATACTGCGCTCAATGCGCCAGTCATCGCCGAGAATTGCCTATGAGTCAGAAGGCAACACAGGAATGCCTGAATATAGTGCCTAGCGTCAAATTACGCGCTGACCAATAAACAAGTATCAGATCATGCATCATCATCGCTGCCAGAGCTCCATACACTCGGCAAAAATAATGTATAATTACTGATGCTTAAGGTATGTTGCTGTGGGCTGGACTTCGATCGATGATCATTGCATTTATTGCCGCAGTCGCGGCATCGAACGTACTGTTGTATAAATGACTCTGAACAGTGAACATGTCCTCTCACCCGTCATGAATTCGCAATCTTGCATGTTGGAAGAGCTGACAGCAAACCTCGAGAGCTACCAGATTAACACACACGCGACAGATGATTTCTTCAGTCACATGTTTGTTCGCAGTCCCATTGGCCCATGCCAGGATTTTCTCAGTCAGGTGATGTAAGCAGTGCTCAACGTTGACTCGACTGATATCTTCTAACACCCCACCACGCAATCAACAGCATCGATAATGTTACTCCAGGTGTTTTGCCTGCAGAATTGGCTTACCCCGTGGGCTTATCTCCACCCAGAAATTTCACGGAGCATCAGTAAGTTCCATTCACTCTAAGGTTTGAGTCGGTACTTGACCATCTCGTAGATCATGGGACAGCTTTGTCAGGAATCACATTGCTCCCCCAACGGTCGACACACGGATGGTATCCTTTGTTGAAGCCTACCTTGTCCACCTTCAGTTGGTACACGGTCAACAGCTGACCGTTAGCGAGGCAATCTCGATTATCAGGCATTACCTGCAGTCAGCTCATCCTTACTTGCATCACGATGCACACTTCGGACACTTCGCATTTCCATTGATGCCACTTGTCGCTCCCCTCGAAGTTTCTCCCATGTCTTTTGACGTTGTGGACGTGGGTCCAGGAACCAGCGCAGGTATTTCCATGGAAGGACCGGCTGTGTGTGAAACCGAAAGCGCTTTTGGGATTTATGACATGAATTCTCTTCGTCGGATCTTCGTAGAAGAAGGCCGTTTCAAGGTGGAGTGCTTGTGGCCTAATTGCGGGAGGATAGTGATGAAAGACAATCACCCCCGGCATGTACGGGAGTGTCACCTGCGTGCCACGAGAGGAGCTGTACGCCCAAATTATGGATTTCACATGCATGGCGGCTGAGCTTTTCTGACGGATCTTATTTCTTTTTAGTTGATTAGGACGATGTTTTGCAGAACGTGGCATCATATTTATGTAAAAGGATATCGTATAATACTTAAGATCTTAAGATACGAGCTTAGATAAAATAGTACAGCACTTAAGAGATTGAATCCGAGAATAGATTTCAGCGACTTCTTAAAATTTTGGGATCTCCGTCGATGTCGAGCTATTTATCATGTGGCTGTATTTTCATATCAAATTTTGCCGTGTCTACTTGCTTGCACAACAGAGTTCCACCTTTTACGAACTGTTTGGAACAAGGGCGGAATACCCCCAGAAGTTCGCTACTTCCTACAACCTTCCCCCTCAGCTCACATGTGGTCAGACGTAATGACCTCTTTTTTTTTAAAAAAAAAATCAAGTTTATCGTCCGTTGGGGTCGAGGACCCTATGATGGACATATGAGCCCTATTCGTAGGGGGCTTTAATGACCTCTTGCTGTTGGATAGCCACCGGTGTGTATGCGGCGTCACTGACAAGCCGAGCGCCCTCAGTACTACTACTATGTACCATTCAAGAGTATTTCGCCGTCATGAGCGGGAACCTAGCTCCACATGTGAATAGAACTGGTGACACGAAACCTTGTCTATCGATATGGAAGTAGCTGTACATCAGCTTGAGGCTTAGCGCTTAGCCTCCACACAATACAATATTACAAAAATCTAGAGGGCCTGTACTACATAAATTAAAAGATCGATCATGTGATCGACGCGTGAGCGGGGCTCGAAAAGTTGAACCAACTCCATAGCTGCACGGCCACGCGTTTTGCCGCATCCCTTCAACACCCGTAGCCTTTCACTCTAAAGTATAAAGTATACTTGTCCCCCCGGAACATGGCATCAATAGGTGCGGTCACCAAACAAATCGCTGCCCTCGAAATCTCCTCGAAGAAGCACCAACAATCTTCTCGTCCCGGCCATACCAAGCAACCTTCCCAAACAAATGTTGCCAAATTGCTCACAAAATATGCCGCACCCCATCCTCCTACAGCAAAACCTACTCAACCGTCTGCTCTCCGCAATCAAACGAATACAAATGCTCCAGCTCGACTTAGTAAAGCGGTAACTCCTTCAGAACCCCAGCCCTCACTTGACATCGGCAAGTATGATGGTGGCCTCGAGCTAGACAACGAGAAAAGGGGTGAAAAGGTCTTTGGAGAGGCAGCTGAAGCACTTGCTCTCGATTCTAGTGTATTGGGGTGAGTGGAGATGACGTTAGTGACATCTCATCACCAACATCACCCTCAGAGCCCGTCCCACTCGAGAGTGGAGTCTCCCCTCATTCGAGATCGGTCGCCCTCTCGGAAAGGGAAAATTCGGGCGCGTGTACATGGTCCGCACTAAATGCGAGCCGCAATACATCCTCGCCCTCAAATGTCTGTATAAATCCGAAATCATCCAGTCTCGTGTCGAGAAACAGATTCGACGTGAAATTGAAATTCAACAAAATCTTCGGCACCCCAACGTACTTCGCTTGTATGGTTACTTCCATGACGAGAAACGCATCTTCCTCATGCTCGAGTTCGCCGGCAAGGGCGAGCTATACAAGCAGCTCTCCAAGCATGGCAGCTTTTCAGAGAAACGGAGCTCGAGATATATCGACCAGATGGCAGATGCTTTGTCCTACTTGCATGGCAAGCACGTCATTCATAGAGATATCAAACCGGAGAATCTGTTGTTGGGGATCAATGGTGAGCTCAAGATTGGCGACTTTGGATGGAGCGTACACGCACCCGGCAATAGACGCATGACGCTATGCGGGACGCTCGATTATCTGCCACCTGAGATGGTAGAGGGAAGGGAACACAACGAGAAGGTAGATTACTGGGCTCTAGGTGTACTGACGTACGAGTTCTTAGTTGGCAATCCTCCCTTTGAAGATAGGAGCAGCGTTAACGGTAAGTAACCTCTTGCACTTACCCTTTCATTTATCTCACGCTTGTAATTCAAGCCACTTACCGTCGAATAGCTAAAGTCGACCTCAGAATTCCATCGCTCGTCTCTCCCGAGGCAAGAGACCTGATAACACAGGTATGTACACATCGTGACTCAGTGATCTACAGACTCTGATCGCCTTGCAGTTACTCAAATACAATCCTGAAGAGCGCATCCCATTAACTGATGTCTCACGACACCCGTGGATATTGAAATATCGGCCCAAAGGGATATCCAGAGGCGGAACTGATGTATAAATATTTATTGTATTGGTTTGGGCCTTTCGGCACTGGTTTGCCATTGGATACCGTGTTTTGACAAATATATATATATATTATACCTGCATGAACATCCATAACTACTGACATCGAACTCTGGCTAGAGCGGCGTATGGTTGACTATGCGCGAATCGATCCGTGCGAAGGGCTTCAAGGGCAAGTAGTAGTACGTGCGAGTACGGTGCAGAGCAACAGCGAAATGAAAATAAATGTGGATACAGTTCAGTCCCAGTGTGGTTCTGGAGTCGTTACCAGAGCTGTAGTAACCAATGCACACGAGCACTGCGATGAAGTTGTTTCTGCCATCAGGGGTGCCACTCTACCACAAAAGCAAATGCAGTCACAGGAAGGCTTTCCAAAGCGTTAGAGCTACTTTGCGTTCGGCTACACCATAAGTGGAGGCTTCGTAATGATGTTTGTGAAGAATAAAAGTGACTGGGACCAGTGATCAAGTCTTTCGTGGTTCCAGGAGCAATTTTAGTTGGCTGGCCCGGGGAAGCGTTATAGCTCGCGCGTGTCCCCTGCTTCGCGTATACAATAATATGTGCGGTGCACCTCGACTTGCGGGCGAGTATATATCTGACTATTGATGGGGGCTACTGCGACTTGTACTAGTATTGTATTTCAAGTTGTATTTGGCCTTCTTTTCACTTTATCATTGACAGGCCTGATACAGAAAATGCATTCTATAATACGCGTACGAGCGCTCAGCGCTGGCCATTGAATGAAGTTATGAAGCGGGTGCATCCCTGTTGAAAATCGTGCTGTCTACCACCGCAATGCCTGTCAATTGGCTAGTACAAATGTTTCACCCCATGGTAAGTTAGACTCGCAACCAGTCTTTACTACAAACCACCTATAGGCTTAGAATCCATGACAAAAAATTGATTGATGATCTGCACGTGAAATCATCGATCAAATTTTCGCCATGAACAGGAACAGCTATCAATTGTCATCGGATTTGTTCTTGGTAAATTATATTGGTATTAAAAGTCATTTATTCCGCTGTCTACTCGGAACGAACAACGGCGAACAGCGTATCGTCTAGCTAGCGTCTCAATAACAATCACACCTGACCATCCTGTAACTGAACCGTGAGCACATTATCCAATGCAAACAACAATGGACGAAACTAACCTTTAATATGTCATGGACGACATGTCTGAGCGAATGCGGTTGTAATCGAGAAGTCCATCAAGCGGACCGAGAGCTGCAATAGCGATCTACACAGGAGTGATTAAGTGAATGCGCCCAGCTCCAGTCTAGGAAGAAACTCTTACGTCCTTGTCCCACAGGTATTTCTGTGCAACGCGCTTGATCTCATCCGTAGTCACAGCATCGACTGCAAACTCGATCTGCTGAGGGGTGAGACGGCGACCAGTGGTGACAAGTTGCCTTCCAATGTCCTCGGCAATAGCAGTCGTCCCGTCAAGAGAGAGCAACAAGCCGGCCTTGAGCTGGCTCTTGGCGCGCTCGACCTCGACATCAGTCGGAGCCATAGACATGCGGCACCATTCCTTCAGAGTGAAATGTGCCATGTCGTCAAGGTTCATAAGGTTCTCAGACACGAGGTAAATGCCCCAGAGACCAGTGTCGGAGTAAGACGTGGAGAAGGACATGAATGAGTTAGCAAGGTTGTTCGATGAGATGACGTGGGAAAGACGGGATGAGAGAAGAGGAGAAGCCCCGAGGGAGCGATCCCAGTTGCCCATGATGCTCTGCATTACCTGCATGGGGAAGTAGTCAGGTGAGCTCCAACCAACACCCTCAACGGCAATGGCGACGTGTGCACACGGGAGTGCATCATCACGGAGCCGAACGTCTGAACCGACAAAGTTCGAACGAGGATGAGCAAGACGGCCAAGAGGAATCGGGTTCTGCGAGGTGGGAAGCGAGGAGAAATGTTTTTCAGCAAGTTGAACCAGCTCCTGATGATCGACACCTCCAGCACCGACGAGAACCATGCGGTCGGCGGTGTAGTTAGTTTTGATGTAAGAATCAAGGTCGTCACGCTTGATGGAAAGAATGTTGGCTTTGGGGCCAAGAATGGTACGACCAAGCGGTTGGTCTACAAGAGATCATGAATGAGTGTAAAGCACGTATGAGATCGAAGCAAAAGACGCACGTTGGAAAGCAACGGCATGAAGATGGTCGAACACGACCTCTTCGAGCTGCTTGTCGACCTCTTGCTGTTCTCGAAGAATGACATCACGTTCCCTCTCAACAGCTGTAGTCTCCAATTTGGAATTCTGCAGAATATCGGAAATGATATCAACGGCGACCGGAACATCCTTTCGGAAGCTCTTTGCATAGTACACGGTCTGCTCGCGAGAGGTGTACGCATTTAGATGTGCGCCAAGGTTTTCAACCTCGAGTTCCAACGCGTGTTGGTTGCGACGTTTGGTGCCCTTGAAGGCCATATGCTCAAGGAAGTGGGCAGTGCCATTAGTTTTGTCAGTCTCGGCACGGGAACCGGCATCAATCCAGACACCAATTGTTGCGGTCTGTGCATGAGGATGAGACTCTGTTGCGACAGTTAGGCCATTGGAGAGAGTTGTTGTTTGGGTGATGGGAGATGGAATATTCACAGCTGTCGCAAATGACCGCAAAGGCCGCTGTGGTTGGGGATGAAAATCAAAGTGAGACGACATAGAAAGCCTGAAAACTTACAGGATTGCGTGCTGAAGTCCTGAGTGAACGGGCTAGCGACGCCGACAGTGCTCTGGAGACCATACCGAAGAGGACAGAGTAAACGAAAGGCTGCGCTTACCAAAATATTCACCTCTTCGGGAGTTCTCGGTTTCGCGGCTTATCCCGACACATTTAAACTTCCGCTTTCAATGAGGGAATGTACCCGATAGAATTGTGCGATTTCTAGTTTCATTCTACCGTCGACAGAGAGGAAAAGGAGGCAATTGCAAGAAAGGAGAGACAACGAGCTCAAATCATGCTATACGGTAGGTCGTCGGACCAAGTGCTAGTGGATCGTGTTGACGGACATTAATTTTCCCATACCTGTACCCTTAGCCTATATATGTATTCGATGAGTTGGCATGATCTTCAGGATTCTGCATTTATACAGACCTCACCCGCAAAGATTGTGTCCGAGACCTGGCGAGCGTGCTGAGCTGTCAGCCAACGCGTTGGACATGCACAATTCATATTTCTTTTTGTGACATTCTTGTAGCCTCGGACACCCTTTCAGCTGACTCTTGCTATCCTACTACTATCCCAGTCAGGTCACCACTGTGCACTTCCTAAACATTCCGACCATATCTCCCGTTCAATATTTGGCGCAGAAGCATGTCCTACATATCACAATCATGCGATCAGGCTGCTTCTCTTTGGCTCGCCAATGATTTGCCTCCAGAGATTCTTTCACATCTCAAACTCAGTGGCTGCCCTGACACTGCTATTGATTCTTCCTTCAAGCTAGGGAACGCAGCACAGGTAAGCAAACCTCTCTCGAATGCCCGCATGTCGATCGATATGAGCAAACCCCCTTGAGACATCTATCGGCCTATCAGGCCTAGCAGCTGCATATATCCTTTCTCTGAGGACTGGAAATATGCAAGACGTCAGTGTCGACGCACGTCACGCTATTCTGGACATCTCTAGGTTACTCTTCCCTCTATCTTTGATCTCATCTTACTAAAATCAAGCAGTGAATTTTGGTACACCGTAGATGGCCAGGTGCCTACTACATCTGCGCGGGATTACCTGGCAGGAATATACAGAACCAAGAACGACAGTTTTGTTCGTCTGCACACCAACTTCCCGCAGTAAGCTTGCGTCAATTTTTAGGCAGGTGTTTGGTAGCTAACGATCACCAAAGTCACCGACAGGGCATCCTCAATATTTTGCAGTGTGATCCCACTCGTGAAGCCATTCAAGCCGCTTTATTGCAATGGAATGCGAAAGATTTTGAAGATGAAGCAGTAAAGCAGAAAATGTGTGTTAGTGCCTATAGGTCATTCGAGGAATGGGACAAGCATCCGCAAGCAGCTGCATTAAGAGGAACGCCTCCAATCCAGCTCATCAAGATCGGAGAAGCTCCTAAACGGGACATCAAGGAGTCTCTGCAGTTCCCTCTCGAGGGAATTAGAGTGTTAGACCTGTGCCGGGTACTTTCAGGACCGGTGTGCGGCCGAACGCTTGCAGGTATGTGACAATATTCCTCTCTTGAAGTGATCCGGGTTGCATTATTGATCTACAAATTCGACAGCGTATGGCGCTGACGTGCTCCTCGTTACCTCCCCAAAGCTTCCTGATTTGCCCGCGTTTGATGTCGATACATCTCGTGGCAAGCGCACAACGCAGCTCGATCTCGCCCAAGCCCCACAAAATGACTGCCTGAAAAATTTAATCAAGGATACTGATGTATTCCTGCAAGCATACCGACCAGGTGGCCTTCAGGAAAAAGGGTTTGGACCCCAGGAACTTGCCAAAATTCGGCCTGGTATTGTATGCGCCAATCTGACAGCGTACGGTTGGGAGGGTCCCTGGAAACACAAGCGTGGCGTAATATCTTTTTAACTTTCATCATTATACTTTCTGACAATGAGAACTCTAGTTCGACTCGCTCGTGCAGACTGCTACGGGCTTTAATTGGGCAGAGGCTGAAGCTTTTGCTAAATTCAATGGGCTGCCCGTCGTGGATAAGCCAGAACCTCGAGCACTCCCTGTACAAGCCTTGGATCATGTTGCAGGGTACTTCCTCGCTTTTGGAATTCAAGCTGCAATCGCAAAAACGATCACTGTGAGTCCTCAGGCCCCAGCGACGTTCATCGTCGTAGTCAATCTCTTAAAAAAACTCTTATTGGACAGGAAGGCGGCTCCTGGGAGGTCCGTGTCTCTTTAGCAGCAGTGGCGCAGTGGCTCCGATCACTTGGGCAACTTTCGCCAGATACTGCGTTCGGAGATGGGAAACCTCTACCAAAGCGAATGAACCCACCAAACCTAGAGGTAGTAGCACTATCTGTCACACTCCACGAGGCGACAGGTGACAAAAGGGACGTTGAAGGGCCTCTCAGGACGATGACAGCTATTCGCCATGCAGCACGGCTATCCGTTACGCCTGTCAAAGATGTGGAAGCTCCAATGGGCTTGGATCGGCATCGACCTGTGTGGCTCCCGTATGTGTGAGGATGCTAAATGCGAGGAAAGTTCAATTAATTGCTGACGAATTTCCGTCACCGGAGTTTTTGTAGTACAATACGACAAAACCCATCAATACTCATAATTAAAGTCAATCCACTCTGGTATACCGCCAAATACTTCCTCTAGCGTGAAGGATGATGCCTGGTCGGAAGTCAGGATATGATCTTGCGCTACACGCGCTGACGTATCCCCTCCGGGACCTGCGAGGAGCGTAAGGATCTGACGCCTGCAGCATGAGTGCATGAGGCTTACCAGACGAATTGAACTCTGCGTAATAAGTGGTGTCTGGAATGCTTGCTCTGCCATAGAGAATCAGCGATCGGTGTCATCCCCCAACAACCAACCAACAACAGTGCTTACTTTCCAGACCAAGAAGTGAAACCTGCAGGTCGAATACTCTCGTCCATGTAGGTGTTCATGTACACAGCAACGGCCATCGCATTCCATGGGCGTCCTGGAGGCGATCCAAGCTTAACTTTACAACCAAAACATGTATTACAGTTCTTAGCTTACCGAGGGAGCAGCCGGAATCAGTCGGAGTGGTAGCATTGGCATCCGGGGACTGGATTTAAAACGAAAATAGTCATTAAAAAAACATGAGCACCAGACCAGAAAACTGACCCGAATTATTTTGGAATCGGCGATGTATGCCCCATTCCTGGTGCCAGTCGCACCTTGCCAGGCTGTGATACCACCACCACAAGCTCGGTTGGCCAAAATCACGCTTTGGAACCAGCTATTCCAAAGGTTACTCAGGGTGTTTATACATGCATTAATACACACTTACGCCATGCCAAATCCGAAAAGATCTTGCCACAACATCAGCAGCTGCAACCCGACTTTTCCAAGACAACATGACTTACAATCAGTTTGACCGTATATTATACTGTCAACGACATATGTGTGCGCGTTGCTGCCGGTGTACCACGTATCTTGATAGCTAGCAAAGGTGCAGCCATAGAAGGAAGCATTTGCATAGCTGATGGCGGTGACGAGGGCTTGAGAAATCGAGTAGTTGGCCTGAATCGAGTGATATTGTACAGATGTATAATTACAGGAGATAAATAAACGCTTACAGAACGATTTTCGAAGTCGATATTATACGCTTTAAAGTCAGTGTTACCGAAATTCTCTCCTGAGGCAGGTGAAATAGTGAAAGTCGCGGTCTGCTCATCGTTCAGTCCATCTTTGACATATATATTGTTCCAAATGTGAACAAGGTTGCGCTGAGAAGCATTACCCGCTGAATCGTAAGCAGTGGAAGGATCAAGTTGACCCTACACAAAAAATATCTCGGTAATTGAACTTTACGCCTGAGAAAGTGATGATTACCAGAAGAGTGAGCGGTGCGGACCGCGCAACATTGACCATTTCAAAGTATTCTCCTTCTCCAATCAGAATTACAGCGTCGCCCGTCTGTGGCCTGGAGGAATATCAGGACAGAAGACAAAAAATCCCGACAGTCACCCACAGAGACTCTATAGCAGCTTGAACACTTGTAAAAGTTGCCCTGCTATCTGTGGGCGACACATACAGGGTTCCTGCTGGGCACCCAGTTAACGGAGAGGTTTCCGCATCCTTTTGCAATTGGCACGCGAGATAGTCAGGGGAGAGTGCCTGTATTTGCACAACTAAGCCAGCTAGAAGTGCAACAAGGAATGTAAGGCGGGTCAAATATGATCCCATCAGTGCGTCGCCTGCGAGGGGAAATATGGGGTTTAAAGTTAATATGCCTACCATCGCCCTTCGCACTTATATACTGTAGAGTCTCATCGCGAGAATCCCACATACGTTTCCAGGCTAGCGACGATGCGACGTAGCGTCACGTAGTAGGGATGTGAAACAACCGAAAGGGTAGCAATCACGACGCAAAACAGAGGTAGATACTAGACGCCATATCCGAGGTGATGCCAATCGTAACCAAGTCGCAACCGTAGTACAGGGACTCAGCGTGGGAGAGCATCCAAGTTGGTCTGACCACTGGGCTCACCACCGTTGAACGGATCGGCAATGGGCTAGTCTTCCTGAGCCCGATCGTGACTAGGGCGTGGTCCAACGCGCTGCCATGGCACGTAACGACTGAAGTCGTGGCAGACCATGGCCCATGATGTAATCGGATCGCCGTCATATCTGCTCATATCAGACCAGATCACACCTGGACCACGACAATGCCGCACTGAAGCGGGTGATAGTACCAGGCTACCGACATTGTGATAGGATCATGGAAGGCTGCAAACATCGCGGCCACATACGATGTCTAGTTCAGAAAGCCCCTCATTTATGAGCGAAATTCGGAATGAGCTGAAGTGAGGATAAATTATTATGGTCTCCATCAATAGAGATTGATTACAAGTGAGTACTTCGGTTAGTGGATAAGTGTAACGCCCGGTGGCGCTGTCGAACAGTTATGAGCAACCACCTAATAACCCGTTCCAAACCCCTGACTACACTCATTAGCTTATTTATTCTTCAGTTACTCGATGTCACAACTATCGATATTCTTACCAACGGTCATCGTACCTTGCCGGTCTTACTACCCGTTTGTTCTTGCTACGTTGCGTTGTCTTGACCCTGTTATAAACCTGAGTGTTTTTGACCCCCGATTATCCTGATTTTTCATACCGTCATTCTAAGTCCGAACGTTACGGTACAGATTCTTCTCGTGATCCGTTGTCTTCGAGCTCAACCCACTGAATAATCAACATGGTCACAATGGATATAGCAGAAGAGATTCGGAGGCGATTGACACTCACAGATACAAACGAATCGGAACTTTGGGTGGCTCGGGCCTCGTCCTGGTCACCTGCCGTGGCTGCCGCCGATGTCGGACATTGAATTTGTGTAACAGTTCATGAGCGTTCAAACTTCAAACACGGCTGAGCGCTAGTGCTGAGCTGGAACCATGGGGCATCGCCGAGGCAAGCTGGTGGCATCTACCGACCCCAACTATAAGTCCAGGATCCAGGATGCACCCGTAGATGTCACCATCTGCAAGAGTACACAAGGTATGATGATGGATTTTTCAGGTTCTTGTAATACTAATTTCATTGTACAGGTCGCGCAGCAGAGTCTTAAAGACCATAGCAGGGGTATGTATGTACCTCGCAGGGATATTTCCAAATCACAGCAGCTCCTCTACTGTCTGAAGAGGAAGCTGTCGAGGATTGGCCATTCAGCTCTTGCGCATTGAGAAAGACATCAAAACGAAGGTATTTGACGGCTCGCTATCATTATACGGGCGCAAGGACGACCTCATCACTATCGCGGGCGCTCTTTCGCTACCCAGAGATGGGACAATGATTGAATTGACTGCATGAATTAAAGAACATCTTGCAGGAAATCCTGATTGTGTCAGTCAGCAAAGGTTTGCGGGACTTCTGGGGGACAAACGAACGATTGCCACCACGACGTCAAAAGCTTCAACTTCGAGCTAACCGCAGAATTCGCCACCAGAACTTCTTGCAACCTCCAGCCTGGACACGCGCTACCATCACATACATCCGTCATCTCACACTGGTTTTAGTATTCCTGACTACATCTACCATATATTTTTTAGCTCAACCCGTCATCCGGCAAGTCAAGGACTTCACAATCTATTTTGTTAGAGTTTGGTATTAATATTCACCCTTCGTCATTGTTCGATGTTCGGATATATGGTGGACGATAGGTTACGGTTCGATTTGCCGATTTGCCGCAACTTATTTTGAAGTCCGATCAATGTTTGTTCTAGTCTTTTGAACTATTTGTCAGTACACCTTTGGTACACCTCAAATATTCCTGTCACAAGAGGTCACAAACGGCCGTGTAATTACATGGACATAGTTTGACTGCTCTAAGATTTGATTATGGACCGACCCTGGCCTGACTCAGTCTTAGAGACGATAGACGAATTCATGCCTTTACAATATATTGTTCAAATGGCACCCTTGGCAGCACTTTCTAGTGCTTCCCACGGTCTGTCAGACCTGGTTTCCTTGTAGGACACAACATGTCTCTGAGACATCCCTCTCCCTGGAGGGTCTCCCTCAGTTCCTTAAGAGTAACAAGTGTACCCTCATGGGCCTCGTTGGAGGGTTGGCTCTGATTATTGCAGATCATGGTGCTAAACCTCCAACACGTCATCGAGGGTCTCGGCCACTTGTCAACATAATTTGGAGCCTCTTGTGCTCCTCCGACGATACATCATACCTTATGCTGTCCCCTTGCCTTTATGTTAAGTTATATTTCCTATGTTTGTCACTCATACTTATGTTATGTTTTTATCACGTCATTGAGGGTCTCGCTGCTTATCAACATAATTTGGAGCCTCTTGTGCTCCTCCGACGATACATCATACCTTATGCTGTCCCCTTGCCTTTATGTGATATTTCCTATGTTTGTCACTCATACTTATGTTATGTTTTCATCATGTCATCGAGAGTCTCGCCGCTCATCAACATAATTTGGAGCCTCTTGTGCTTCTCGCACATACAACAATACATTATGTTTTTTTCTTCCTTTTTTCGTTGTATTTATGTTGTGAATGTCACATTTTATGTAATAAAACATATCACATTGCAGTGTCGTTATCTTTAAGTTTCATGGCGGTTTCGAACATGTTCTGAAGCAAACAAGGCAGACATTGGAGCTGCTATACTGACATTGTTGAAACAAGAGGAAATCGTAAACATCTTTCTCCGCACGGGACACGCACCGCTCAACAAGCACCTTCATCGCATACAGAAATCAGCCAGCCCTTCCTGCCCTCATTGTCCGGGCAATGACGAAACTGTGCACCATTACCTTCTGGTCTGCCCGCACTATCGAAGAGAACGTCATCTTCTCGTCACAACTCTGGGCCGAAAAGCCTCGTCCATCCAATTTCTTCTCTCAGAGCCTGAAGCTACCTGTCACCTCGTCGAATACATCAATGCTACTGGAAGAATGAGAGCAATTCTCGGTGAAGTACCTACCCCGCGCACCTCGTCAGACTAATCACCCGCATCGCAGTTACACGCACCCCAAATTCTCGCTAGAATCCTCACTTAACCCTCATCAAAATCCTCTCATGTACATATCCACCCCACCCTACCTACCTCACCCACTCGTCTACATGGAGTCACCAGCGCCTCTCAGCCCTAACGGAACACACCATTCGGAACAAAGGCCCCTCTGTTCATCCCCGGGCCCATGTCACACACACGTTCCCTATATTTCCAAACAGACTCCTGTACCTGCCCGCGAAAGCGGCCGAGTACGCGTTACTATTTTGCAAAACGTTAGAACACACATCGCTCCTGTATATACACAAGTCATCTCATCTTCGAAGGGCGGCACGTCTAAAACGGCCGGCGGGAACGGCGGACTGGTGGGGGTACGCCCTACACCAGGGCATTCGTGCGCCCAGAGATGTGTTGGGGACACTGGGGGTCCCCTAGACTAGATAGTACTGTCCTCCTTAGAGTACACCTTGTTACGGACTAGGATAGGTCGAGCTCTCCCTAGGCGGATTGCCTAATCTGATAGCGGGCTCGCTACTGGAGAGACGGGGATCTTCTCTCGAATGAGAGGTTCGGGGGTTCCACTTAAGGTAGCGTCGGCTTTCCTTAAGGTGCGGCTTAGACTGAAGGACTGGGACTGTCTTTCAGAGGAAGTTCTGGATAAAACCTAGTAGAATCAAGTAGGGAATATACATGATTCTGTCTGCTCTATATACTGTCGTCCGTGTGCACAGACCAATACTACGTTCGGTAGGTAGGTATGAGTGTGTCTATACAAGGGCATCTTATCTGATGCCATGCGGGCGATTATCTATGCATGAGGCTTACCATGCCTCTTCTATCTGTCCTCAAGGCGAAGCATGCCTTGGAGTCTAACTGCGCATGCTGCGGCATGCGGCTTTTCTTCTGACCATGAAGCAGAGCTTCTCCATGATCCGGGTCGAGGACCATCTAGGTCCGTCCAGATGTAGCCTAGGCTTGTCTAGGTCATCTAACGGCATCCAGGCCGTTTCTAAGTGTCTCTACGAGTCTCCGTTGAGTCGGTAAGTCTTCCAAGACGGTGCATATGGCGGGATAGGGGCTAAGGTCATGATGACCTCCGTAGGAGGGGTTCTCGGTTACATGTTATTGTAACACACCTCTCCATAGGACATAAAAATTGATTTTAAAAATAAATAAAAATAAAAAAAACCAAGTGAAAGGGCACCGCCGGTTTGGAAGAGAGGACGAGCTTAGTAAGACGCTTGATGAAGTAAACTGCTTGTACTGGGGTGGATCCTTGGTTGGGATGGCATATACATTTGTTGATGAGATGCTGAAAACTGGTAAAGTGAGCCAGGATGTTGTGGATCTTATACCACGTCTTCGTGTTGTTCGTGCTGTGCTGGCTATCCCCGATGGTCTTGATGGCAGCCTCAATGCTATCTATCTTGTAGAGGAGAAGATCCACGGCAGATTCATCAAGTATATCAATAACAATTCCACTGTTGCTGCTGACAGCCTTCACGGCCGAGAAGTAGTCATTGGACTATTCCTATGCTTCGTACAGCATGTCCAATATCAGCTTACCAATTCAATGGTCGTGCCGAGTCGCTGACAGCATGCTTTCAACAGCGCAGCATCACAAGAGCAAATGGTGGGTCATTCGATTTCGATGACGTCGACGAAGTGTAGATACCGTTGTAGAAACAACAATACTGTGAGGAACAAATGATGCTCCAGACTGTATCTGTAAATGTTGTGAGGTCGCGCGTTGCCTAGTCTGCTATACTTGAGACGACAAGTGCGTTCGACCCTAAAGGGGAAGCGAGTGCAGCAAGGATCTAGTAGTGCGCGCCGAAGGCGCTACTGGTCGGCTGATGCGAAGCGCGAGAAAGTGCGCAGGTGCGCACAAGGCGCGGGAAAGCGAAGGTACGCGCGAGGCGTGGGAAGCGCGCGCGCGTGAGCGGTAATGAGAGAGAGTAAGAGTGAGTTTGCTTAAGGGGTGATTAGATACTAGGCAAGAGATACGAGCGCGAGGTGTCAAAGAATAGATTTCTACTATGTTCTCCTAGGTAGTATGTGGGTGGTAAGTGGGAGGTAAAGTTCTTGTTGGAAAGTAAAGTGTCTAATAATATGTACTGCTGGCGCTTATATGGCGCCTAAGCGCTGTCATGCGGAGCCGAAGCGCTACCGAGTAGGTATGTAAAGATATATGTAAGTAAGGGTCCATGGTAAAAATAGAGGTGGAACGATATGTAAATAAGAGAAATGGGAATATACGCACTAGAGAGCTTGGTGGACAGTGGATGGATGCTTCTGGATGGCTGGCGCTATAGGGCGCTCAAGCGCGGGAAAGCGCGCGCGTATACATCGTAAAGCGCGGGAAGTCGTGCGCGCATGCTGCGCATTGCGTGGGAAAGCTGCGCCTCGTAAGGGAATAGCTGTGGATAGCACACAGAGTGATGCTGCAAGTCGTGCTGTGTACTCCCTAGTGGAAAGTGCCATATCACACAATGCGAGGCACGAGTCTCTACACCGTAACCAAACCTGACATGTGTCAAGATACCATGATTGATTAGTTAAAGGATGACATACTGGCCCTGGCCAGTCTTCTGGCCAAAGATATTCAGGTTGGAAGACATTTTGAGAACGTAGCATGTCTGTAGAGTGCACGCTGAAGCGCTGATGTGTGATTGTGACAGGACCGTAACATGGTGAAAGTAAATTATAGGTATACATTAATAAATTTCACAGTACTGAAACAAACATCGATCGGAATTCAAAAATAAGTCGCGGCAAATCGGCAAATCGAACCGTAACCTATCGTCCACCATACGGATAGTCCCGACTACGTATTATATATACCTATGTCGTAGGCTGTATGCACCGGCCTTTTATCAACTCTCCTTATCAGGCCTAAGGGGGCCACAATCTACATGCCAACGTCCCACGCCTGGCACGCCCAGTGTCCCATCTCTGGTGTGATACAATCAAGACATAGGCTCGGGGCTCCTGTGCTCCTACATGCCTCTGAAGTCGCGAATGCGCTGATCAGGCTGAAGGCGTACCCTCATCAGTCCACCGTTCCCACCGGCAAATTTAGACGCGCACAAGATGACTCGTGGACCATTTGCGCCATCACGGTAAAAGCATCACAATGCCATGACTAGCAAGTACTGTCCTACAGAGAGCACACACCCTCAATATATATATAAGTACCACTTCTTCACTCCATGCAGCGATGCATGGTACATAGTACAACACCGGATATGATAGTAATGATGGCTCTCGGTGGCTTTTCAAAATTTCAATAGCCAACTACTTAGCCCACAGCGATAACTCGGACTTTGATCGGGCGCTGTGACAATGCCATCCAGTGCTGTTGTGTATAAATGCGTTCATCACAACCTTGCAACGCTGTGAACGTTTCCTTCACCCTCCACAATTCCATTCAGACAACCTTTCATGTTTAATAATCTTAAAATCTTCCCTGAAGCACACACCTGCTTAGTCTTCACTGCTGAATTCGCACTCACCCATGGCGGCAGAATCAATAAAGAATGAAATGCTCCAGGACATCTCTGAAACGTGAGCCGTGCTTGGCCGTTGTACCTCTTTGCATAGTTGATACCCACCGTTTTAGGCGCCAAACGATTGTACATTTTTCTGCCTAGTCTGTTATTGCCAGTGGCTGACATAGTAGGTATCCTATGACTTAGTATGTTGGGATCTCTGGTTTCACCATATTGGTCTGGGACCACATTATCACCAGCGCAGATGAGGTATGACACCAGCAAAATTGGTGAAACTCAAACTCATCAACATATTCCGCGCCAGATTGAATTGATATGGAAACACCCTAAGAGGGCCTGTGAGTGACATCTTGGATACGGATGTGTACTTGTATCTGAAACTGTTTGCTAAGTTATATACTTGTTTCTACTGGTATGCATATGTATTGACAGTGTCTGCTAGTAAAAAAGCTCACACGACTGGGTTAATGTTCCAGAACCGATATCTTACTCCTCTCGTCTTCATTGTTAATCTGGTTGGTGAGTACCTTGCCCTTGACTTACAGTTTCACCTGTGACCTCTACTAGCATATACCCTAACTTCATGGGACGACGCAGTGAGTTTTGATATTTTAATCTATCTGCCAGTGATTAATCTTACAATCTTGATTGCAGAGGTCAGGATTGCGTTGCATCACTGGACTTACTAGTTAACATTGTTTAAGTTGCCGCCATTTTGTTCGATATGAAGGGGCCACCACAGCTATAGGCATTGAGATAGCTGGGTTGATGATGCTGCTACGGTGAAATTTATCTC
Organism: Suillus plorans; assembly: GCF_016647745.1. Lineage (NCBI taxonomy): Eukaryota > Fungi > Basidiomycota > Agaricomycetes > Boletales > Suillaceae > Suillus > Suillus plorans. The sequence continues at coordinate 684,033 of NW_024537399.1, forward strand.
TCCTCCCAGCAAACATCTGCTAATGATAGAAAATACAGCATCGTTGCAATATATAAACATCAATGGACTGCCATCGCGCCGGCGGTATTTTTACTGCTAGCTTGGATTGTAGTGACTGCATAGCTATTGAGTTATGGTGAACGTATGGTTTTATCTTCGTCACACAACGGATGAGTTTACAACATAGTTCTCAGCCGTTACTCACTTATTGGATAAAGTTCACTGTGAGATACTCATTTTTCGCACATGACAACCTTGTTCACGATTTTACAGCTTGCAGCATGGTGTTCAATTCGTATGTCCTTATCAGTAATTATCCAGATGTGAGTTTTGAAATACTTTCTAGTGGCGGGATTGCTTCGGCTTCAGCTTGGTTGCCTCTGCTCTACGACACGTATGTCTTTGGGTTGACGTTGAACCGCACGCTTCCTTCGATCCGCAATAAAGAAGCGGGGCATATTATCCGTACTCTTTTTGCAGACGGGCTACTGTACTACAGGTGCGCAAACCAGGCTCTCCAGATAGCATGCCTCACCAAGCATATAGCGTCATCTGCACCATAAATCTGATATTGACAGTCATGATTATCAGAGCTCAACAAGGGGTGAAAAACATCGCCGCACAGTACGCATATCTCCATCACAGTGTTTGCTCAAATTTTCATTGATTTGCTCGCTGTGCATAGGCTTGAACTTCTGTGAGTGTTTTTTATGTAGTAAACCACCAATAACAGCGATTGATTGAGATGATTTTGTCACAGTCTCACAGTGAGCACGGCTTGAAGTTCGTATCCGTCATAGAGTGACAGTTTTTACGGTCAACAGGTCACAATGATGTCAAGGATTACTCTGAACCTCAAGAAGCAAGTGTTTCATAAACCTGGTCACCGCCACTTACAAGCGGAAAGTTTTATTATGTCCACACGCAATAATGATACACACACACCCTCAGGTGAAGTTATCGTGGTCAGCCGATTGCGATCACATTCTGTCTCCTCCGCAGCGCGCGTCGAGTTGAGCAGCCATGCGCGATCTGGATCGGCAAGTTCTGTTGTACCCCCTGTGCGAACCATCACTTTCCCAGAGGATCTATCAAACTCCCCTACTCGGCCTCGCTTAAAGACGATATATTCTACTACCGATAATATTGATCCAACTATCCTCAGTCGTAGTAGTGACAGTCCAGTTAGCGAACATGTCGATTGGCCTTCAGCTTCGAATTCTGACCAGCGAAATACTGCAGACATTGTATGATTTACATCGATTCTCTACCTAGTCCGTTATGACAGTTGTATGTACTAGTAATTCTTCACGGGCAAGGATGCGAATGCAATGTACTTATACTAAATTTATATCAATTATTAGACCGGTCACTTCAAGGAGTGACAGTGACAGGTGAACGAAGACTTCCAAATCAGACCGAGTTCTGCTCAGTGGCCTTGGCTCATTGCTCTTCGTCAGCGCAGGACGCGACACTCAAACTTAGAGAATCATTTGCGAGCTCCCTTTTTGTCTTCCTGGTTTTAAACGCTTTAAATACCTTCTAAAGCCATCTGGACTTGGACGCCAGGTTCATCCACCACAGGCCATCCTTCTATACCCACCTTGATACCGAACATATCCCATCCAAGGCTATGGCAAATCCATCGTCGACTTCAACCAGTCCCGGAAAGCGCGCGAGCACATCGAAGCTTCTCAATGATTATGTTTGTTTGGATCGGACACACATCGTGGCACTGTACTGAATATGTGTGCAGCAACTCGGGGACTCTCTTGGAAAGGGCGCGTTTGGTCAAGTCTACCGTGAGTAATGGGGTTTCTGTGAAATAGACTTTATGCAAGCGTTGATGCATGCAGGGGCACTTAACTGGGCTACTGGTGAGACCGTGGCCGTGAAGGAAATACAACTTAGTAATATACCAAAGGGAGAGCTCGGGCAGATAATGGTGAGTCGGGGACTCATCATCAAGGGCTTCGGGCGCGTTGTTCAAGACTTCATCCTAGTCCGAAATCGACTTACTAAAAAACTTGAATGTATGTGGCTCTCGAAACTTATAGTCTGATGGTTTATCCGATTGATTCCTCAGCACCCTAATATCGTCAAGTACAAGGGCTTCGTCAAGACCAGGGAGTACTTATACATTATTCTTGAGTTAGTCCTCATTCCACTTCAACTGAGAACATTCACTGAGCATAGATACCGTGCCAGGTTCTGTGAAAATGGATCATTGCATAATATCTGCAAACGCTTCGGTAAATTTCCAGAGAACCTGGTAGCGGTCTACATATGTCAAGTCCTGGAGGGGCTCGTATACTTGCACGACCAAGGTGTCATCCATCGTGATATAAAGGGCGCGAATATCTTGACTAATAAGGATGGCTGTGTAAAGCTTGCTGACTTTGGAGTCGCTAGCTCTACTACAACTGGCGCCATTCATGATGATGCCGTTGTGGGCAGTCCCTATTGGAGTGAGTTGTCATGGTATGTGTCTTCGTCGCGATTTATAGCTTTCTACGCTAGTGGCACCTGAGGTTATCGAGCAATCTGGTGCAACTACGGCGTCAGACATCTGGTAAGTATAGTTCAACTGCTTGCGAATCAACATCAAAGTTGATATATTATTCAGGAGCGTTGGTTGTGTAGTTATCGAACTTCTTGAAGGGAAGCCTCCATATCACTTCCTCGACCCCATGCCTGCGCTCTTTCGGATCGTTCAGGATGACTGCCCTCCTATTCCCGATGGTGCATCTCCGATTGTCAAGGATTTTCTACTTCACTGTTTTCAGAAGGACTGTAACCTCCGAATCTCAGCCAAGAAATTACTCCGTCATCCTTGGATGATATCTGCAAAGAAGCAGATGAATGTGGCAGCGGGAAATGGAAAGAGGTCTCCAGAAGGCGGTCCGCAATCATTCCCTGACGGCAAGAGACCCAAAAGCAACTATAACTACGACGAAGCTGTCCTCAAGGTACAGGAATGGAATGAAGCCCTTAAATGTGATCAATCTTTTTTATATATCAATTCCACGCTCATGTTCCTCTAGCCCCTACACGACCTACGAAGAAAGATAGTCGTAACTCCGTCTCTGAAGGCCAACCGCCATCCCCGACTCGTGGTGGTCGAGATAAGCCTGCGGTGTCGCTCCTTCAGCATTCAGTCCTTGGTCTCCAGGCTTCGACCTCTGGGAACTCTGTTCTCAAAGGACCCAATGCTGCCCCGGGAAAGCCTTCTGCCCCCGTCGCTCTAGTGGAGAAGATTCGGGAGCCACTAGCTTTTGTCCTTCAGCCTCCAGAAGAGCAGACAGACAACTGGGACGACGACTTTGAGGATGGACCCTCATTCACCAAATTACAAGGTATGTGCGAGATTGAACAAGAGTCGTGATCTTACTTTGTGTTGCTATGTAGCCTCTGCCTTAGAGAAGATGTCCATGGAAGATGAAAAACCGGAGGGTGATGATAATGCGCAGACCATCAGACCAAATCGTAGCCCAGCTGGCCCGGGGACAATACCACTCGCAAGGGCACCATCTGCCGATATTGTACCCATTGTCGAAGACTATTCCGACATCGCAACCGAGGAGGACGAGCTCCTACTTCAAGAGAAAGTGGCGGATTTTAAGGTTAGTGCATCCCTTTCTTTTCCTTATTGCTGACTAAGAAATATTGCAATGTCGAAGATGAAGAATTCGGTACGCAGGGGACTCTTTCATCCTGACGATATCAAAGTCCTCGGACTCCTTTCTGGTTCTCCCGGTCCTATGTCTGCACCCCTTCCTAGTTTGTCGCGGAAAGCATCTCGCCCGTCTCTCAGTCCTATTTCTGGCATGGGCCTACCACCTACAGGTTCGATACGATCACATTCCCGCTCATCTTCCTTTGTTGGATCTAGTTCAAGTGCCTCCGGCTCTTTTGGTCGCACAGAGGCAAAACGTGCAGCTAGCCATGCTGAATTTGGCAAGTATGCTGAGGAAGACGATGAGGACTACGATGATATCTTTGGAAAACCTGGCGGAACAAGTAAGTAGTCTTATGCCATTGTATGAATGATTTCGAACTCTAGCTTCGCAGCTCTCGAGCAGCCGATGCAGACTTTGCAACTCAACACAAAATTGTCGAACAAGTCATGGGTAAGGCCTGTGTTTTATTTCGGACATTTTGTGGTGATTGATTTCAATGCAGCTCGGAGACGATTCAGACGAAGACGATCCTTTCGCAGAGGCAAGTTTTCGTGCGTCATCCATGAATACTGGCTGACTAAATTCTTCAGATTGACGAGGGTTTTGCTGAGGATGACCTTGAGACTAATCTTCAACGCGACAAGAATGCTCGGTTGTGCAACATGGTGAACCAACTGATCGATGAACTGACACCCTCGGCACCTGACTTCCAACTGCGTGATGCTTGTGATCAACTGGTCAGTTCAATCAAACTCAATGGTTGTATAGTCTGATGCATCGCCACATTTCTAGATCAATATCATGACAGAAAACCCAGATATGCTTGTGCAGTTGGTGTCTTCACATGGTATGCTGGCAATTTTAGAGGTACTGGAAGGCAAGTGTTCCAGGGACGTCCTCATGAAACTTCTTCACATGATCAACTTAGTAAGTCGGCGACCTAATTTTGATCCATGAACTTAACGTCGTCGGTTAGTTGGTCACAAGCGATCTTGGGTTCTTAGAAAGCTTCTGCCTCATCGGTGGCATTCCGGTCATGATGGGTATTTTTCGTGACTCAGGAGAGGTTGATAATGAAGGGCTGACATCCTGTAGGTTTTACTTCAAAGAAATATTCTTCTGAGTGTCGCGTGGAGGCATCCAACTTCATCAGGTTGCTCTGCCACACATCTGTATTGACGTTGCAAATGTTTATATCGTACGTGCTTGTCTGACTTCTCTTTATGCACTTGTTCACATCCCCTAATAGATGTCGTGGCCTGAAAGTTCTTGTTGATCTGTTGGACGAGGACTACACAGACCAGACTGAGCTCGTCGTCGACGCTCTCAACGGCATAGGAAGCGTGTTCGAATTGCAAACTCCAACGACTAAGAATGACTTCTGTCGTATGTTTATCCGCGAAGGCCTCCTCGATCCCCTCTCCTCCGCTTTGCTCAATGTCATGGGCAATTCCAGTCCCAATGCAATCGAGATGAAGCACAAGATTATACAGATCCTTCTCGTGTTCTCACAAGTGACACAAAGCGATATTCATGTACGTAACGCCATGGGGACCCGGAAGATTGTCAGACGTGAGATTTCCGTGTCAATGATTAGATTCGATGCACCTGACTGGAATTATGATGGCAGGTTTATTACGCGCGTGCGAGCTTCTGGAGATGGAATGCCTGGTTCAGATGCTGAAAGCTGTGAAGCACTTGTCCATGAATGCTAATCTGCTCGAGGTGCTTCAAAACACTAACGCCATCGAGATACTCATCAAGCTACTGGATGAAGAGAAGACCGGTCCTCATAGCACGGTAAGCCATATGAGATCACGACTTGGGCGTCACTCAGATCAAATGGTACTTCAGGAAGTGTCAAATCACATTTTCCAGACCTGTTATAACCTCTGTCGGCTGAACAAGTCACGACAAGAGGAGGCGGCTCAAGCCGGCATTATTCCGTGCTTGAAGCGAGTAATTGAGACCAGTTCGCCTCTCAAACAGTTCGCGTTGCCCATTCTGTGCGACTTGGCTAGCGCGGGGAAAAGCTGCAGATATCTCCTTTGGCAACACAATGGTCTCGCGCTTTACTTGAAGCTTCTAGAGGACCCATACTTCCAGGTCAGCGCCTTGGAGGCGATTCTGTCATGGTAAGGAGAATTTTCAATTGCGTCCTGTACTACGACTAACGTGAACTCAGGTTGCAAGATGAAACGGCCAAGATTGAAGATGAGCTGGTCAGTTCTGAGTCTCTTGAGGCGTTGCTCAAGTGCTTCGTAACCGCAAAAGCCAACTCCTTTGAAAACCTCCTCGACCCCCTTCTCAAAATCTGTCGTATCTCCATCCCGCTCACCATCGGCCTTGCCAAATCTCAATTCTTCAAGCGCATCATTGACAGGCTCAACCACAGCCGTGCGGTCGTTCGTCTCAACCTCTTGCGTATCCTCCGGACCGTTTGCGACGTGCACCCAAACCGTGCGATGTTGGTGGAGCGCTACGGATTGCATGAAATGGTCATGAAACTTAGCAAGGATGATGGTGCTGTCTTGGTGCGCGAGCTGGCGAGAGAGATTCTACCCGCACTAGCCCCTGCACTTAAACCGGTGGGCAACAGGTCTCTGCTCAAGGGGCATGATACTCCGAAAAGCGGTCTGATAGCGCCCAAGAAAGCCAGGCGGACAGCATCGGAAACGTCTGCGATGATGGGACCAAACTCGTCCTTGCTGGGTCTTAGCATGGGTCCCCCTCCAACATCGAGGGCGGGGATAGAGAGGACGTACTCATCATCCAGGCATAGACTTGGTGATATATCTTGGCAATCTCATGGAGGACAAAGATAAACTATTTATTGTCTGGTTAGACTGGGTGCTTTTTATTAATTTATTGTCCGTTCTTTATCATTAGCTTTGCATGCATCGTCATCACAGACAATACTCTTATTTGCACATTACCATATATCCTCGCTAATGATAGCATGCAGAGAACAAATAACTTGATTAACAACGTAATCTGGACATGAATTATGAGCAAATTAGGAAACAGCCGAACAAGGTAACGGACGTACAAGTAATCTACTTGCGAGCAAAGGGTATCTGGAAACCAGAGACCAGTGCCCTTGCACGATTCTGTGCACCAAGCCCCACTGCATTGGTGACAAAATGTATGTGCATACCATAAGGCTTGGGGTACGAGTCCAAATTGACCTCAATTTGAGGGAAGTAGCCCATGGCCTCTGGCGGCAAGCCAAATGAAACGACACCAGCTACGCCGCTCGGAGATTTCATTGTTGATGATGCGGGAGGCATGACTATGCCAGGGAACTCTCGAATCCTCGGAAGTACAAACTCCACCAGGGTATTCAAAAAGTCGTACATCTTGGGTCCCTTCAACTCGACCTTTGCACCGATTGGGATACCAGGGCGCATCCATCCGCCGACGTTCTTTTTCCCCTTCACGATCTGCACTCCACTGCTCGAAGGACGACCTCCACCACTCTCGGTTTCTCCCGACATTGCACGGAACGCGGCGATGAGACCAAGTAAACTACTCCGGTTGGTAAGTGCTTCCTTCATCATGGAATGAATGACTATTTTTTCTAAATGGACGACATTCTGAGAAGTGGTTGGAGGTGCCGGCTTTTTGCCCGCCTGGGAGCCACCGACAGGAGGGTTATAACGGTTTTTAGTGTAAGGGTCATTGGGGTCGTAAGTGAGACGGATTTGGCGTGGTGATGATGGTATGCCAGACTCGTGATTGTAAGTCATGTACATCAAGTTGTCTTGAAGAGCAGTGTGGTAGTGGTCCATGAGACGACATGGATGCGTGTCGCGGACAATGAGATTCCTGACGTGCGGCACTGGAAGACCATTCTCGTCACGCTTGAGGAATTTGCGAATTTTTGGAGGCTTTCTGAAAGGACGGACTGCTTGTGCACTGTGAGAGACGCGAGCTGCTGCTGCACTCATCTGAAAATTATATTTGTGAGAACAGGTCCAGGTATCAGAAAACCGGAAAACGAACTGGGGGACGCGGTGACGGGACGCGAGAGTCGAAGTGAGGAAGCAAAGCGATGGACCAAGTATGGAAATATTTATTTATGAATTATTTTTATACTTCTTCCTCGGGTTAACGGTCAGGTCAGCCTCAGTGCTAATTCATTCGCAGTCCTCAACGTTGTTGACGACGTCGACGGTCGACTTTATTTCTTTTCATTTAATTGTTTACTTAATGGCTTTGACTGAAACAGCACAATCAGCTCTCCCAACACTGTGGGACGATACAATCGTGCCCACTCTTCGCAAAAGTACGTATATAATACCATAACGTTCCTGTCCAGAAGCCCCAGGCATCGAATTCTGACGGGCCCGCCTTCTCTTCCTTTTTTTCAGGACTAGAAAGCGAAAGTCGTATCCTTGCTAAACGCCTGTCAGTGGCATCTTTTTCTTCTACGGACGACACACCAAGGTCGAACGCTCCTTCAATTTCGGGCCATACTCTGCGAGATCAGGCCCCAAATTCACTTTATTCTCCAGAACACAAGAAACTTAGTGCTATACCCAGACCAAGCTTGCAACAATCAAGAAGTCCTTCAGAAGCATCCTGTGCCAACGGCGCTTCCTCACACAATCCTCCATATACACGCGCTCGCACAGTTTCTCAACCATACTTGTACGATTCTTCTTCTCAACTTAACGGCTACGCGAACGGACACGCTCTACCCACCTCAGATCCTTCTCGCCCTACTTCCCCCCGCACCTCTGACGTGAAACCCACCCGAATACCGATGGCCGCGCGGGGGAGAACCATAAGTACTTCCAGTCATGACCAGAGTATCGCAACTGGTACAGAAAGTCGCAATGACGTCCTTTCCCACCAGACGCCTACTTCTGACACGTCTCCTGATCTCTGGATTATTGACGAGACTGACCCTACTTTATCAAATGCCACCATTCGACACCAGAGATCAAATATCATGAATGAACCTGCTCCATTTGGGGCGAGTTCTATCAGTTCCTCTATTCTCTCCAAAAAGTCTCACCACGACGCTGCCTTTGCGCCTCCGCGGCCTTCCAATGAATCAGAAGAACGTCCATTTGAACATTGGTACAGAGGAGACGTGCATAGGAACGGTGGCGTCGGGGAATTGCGTGTAGGTAAACGCATGGAGATGTTGCGTATCGCCAACTTCGGACACGACACGAAGTCAAGCACGCACCGTTTTGCACCTCGGGACTTCTCTGCCGCTTTGGAGTACAGCCGTAGACGAAAGAGAGCTGATAGTGCTTCTGGTCTGCGAGAAAGGGAGAGTCTGTATCTAGATGAACAGAAAGCAAAAGAAGCGGATATGGTGCTGGACGAGAGCCCACCGACGGACATTGATGGTGATCATGATGCTGACCCAGAGGATTTCTACAACGCATACGACGGTACAGAAGACGTCACCATTCATCCTCCATACAGTGCGTCTACGCCTGGTCTAGTCAGGTTCTCTGCGGAGAATACCCGGAGTGAAGCACACCCTACTGTCAATACCGAGATGCCACCCTCTCGGATACCCGTTGCACGTACAGCCTCGGAACCCCTCAGAGCCAATACATCCATTGAAACGACACGCAGTTCCGAAACTCTGATTCCATCTCCTCCTGATTCCATCACAAGTCCCCATCGGCGGTCATTTTCACGATCACAGAGTCAATCGCCTGATCATCCACCAAGTAACAAACGTCGCACGAATAGACCGGTATCGCCTTCAACACCAAAGAAGTCCAAGACGAAAGTGAAGACGCCACCTTCCGCTGCACGACGGAAGGAGGACAATCGCGGTTCGGTCGCTTCATATCCAACTCCCGAAGGAGATGGTATGGTTGACGCCATACCCACGTGGACCCAACCAGTTCAGAAGTCGGGCACCTGGGACGAGGTGATAAGATAAGAGTAGTTCCATCGATTGTTTCGCTGATCGCTTTTCAGGTGGTATTGCCGGTTGTTGCGCGCAAGAAAGGTCTAGATGGTCAGTACGAGCAAGCAGATGGCAGCCCTCGTCCAAAACCTCCCGGTCCTGTTGCTCCAGTAAGTGCATTTCCAATTATCGTATCCGACCAATTGCTGATGTTTGCATCAGGCGCCTGGCACTTTTGGTTACGATTACTCCAAGTATCGTGCGCCTCGAGGAGAGGAGATACCAATGGATGAATTCGGCAAGCTACCAAGCATGATTCAGGAGACAGCAGCATCGAGACCTGAAAGCCCACCTCCAGCACTGCCACCCCTCACCGAAGAACCAGAGAGACCTATTCGTCCAGCCCGTCGGAAAACGACCCCACGTCCTCCTGATTCTCCAGCACCGTTCTCGCACTACCGACGTACAGACATTCCGACCATCAACGTTACGCGACCATCCACTGACCTCGAGTCACCACAGCAAGTACCTCATGATGATGAAGACACAGGCGCTGGGTGCTGCAAGTGCGTTGTTATGTGATTGCGACGATATCGAAGCATGTGTTCGTTCTCTTCATTGTCCCATGTTTTCACTTTTCACTTTCTCTTTTCATCCACATTTGCACATATGTCATCTTCATTCCTCTCTTAGCCGCGTCGTTCGGATTTCCTTGCATATTGGGGTTCCTCCTTTTCCGCATACCTTACCACTCAAGACAACTGGAGTGTCATACCTCTCGTTCACTTTCCGCTCCGTACCCTCCTCCACTCATACCATTGCCCTGTCGCAGAACACATCCGTCCCTCTTCTTATGCCGCTCGTTTACCTTGTATATTATGGATCCATGGCCGGTATACACTCAAACTATTTTAGTGCTCTAGTACTCCGGATTGACTCACTTACACATACATCATCAGTGATATTCTTGTTCTGCATCGCGAGTTGCAAGTGCAAAAGTAAACATTAATAGTATGACATTACTTGGGATATATGGACGGAGAATCGAGAGGCAACCACTACATAGACTCGGTCAATTTTCAAGCTCAAGGTGTTAACATCCTATCGTACAACTCAGAGGCAAGGCTCAGTAACAGTGAACGACCTGCTAGCTCCAAGCAGTCCATCTTTGTCTACACGCACTTCCTCCGTCGAGAACTGAACATCTACATGGTACGTCCCAACTTCATCCCCCACGTCTACATGTGTCATATTCGCAAACTGCGCAAGTACTTTCCCGTCCTTCGACCAGGCGATGGTGTAGCGTTCCTCGCTGGAGACAGGATGTTCTCTAAACTCAGCAAGCGGAACCAGATCAACCTCGAACGTTCTGTGGCGGTCATCCCCACACATTATCTTGAAGTTGTCGATGAGATCGACACGTTTGAGCAGCGATAGCCAAAGGCCCTCCAAGCACACTTTGCAAAAGTTGGGCTTGGTGACGCTGCGCATGAGACAATCGTCGTTCGTCGGACGATAAGACGTATCATTATCCATGCTGAACCTTCACACCAGTTAATAGCTTAAACTCCTTAACATAAAAACCACCCACTCACGTCGGGAACATGCCATAGTGACCAAGCGTCGCGTTGAATCTGTCATCGGTGTTAGATCCACCAAGTTAATGGATAAGCGTGATCACAACATACTCAGCTTCTGTCCCATATTCCAGTACCTCTACGCTGCATAGTTGCGCGCTTCCTTCAAGAGCGTTGTTCTTCAAGACAAACGAGATTTCATGCACGCCAGCGCTCAATGACGTGTCCTCATAAACATCATAGTGCCACCTGTCCACGCCGATATCTTTTCTTGGTGTCCAGCGTAAATCGACTTTGTCGAACAAGATAACCAAGTCATCTTGATCTGGGAAGCCAGACAGCGAGAACTTGATCAGATGACGTGCGTAGTTTCCTGATGACAAGAAAGAAATAGTCCATGGTTGAGTCGTATTCAGCAGTGTCCACGGATACGCTTGCATCGGCATCGTAGACCGTTCTGCGCGGAACAAGTTTGCATCATCTTCCTGGTGCTCGAGCCAGTGTGTCCATGTCACGTCTGAGAGATTGTGAACAGCGTTAACACCGAAATAAGCAAATCCCCCGTCATATTCTTCGCCTACGTCGATGATGGAGTGACCAATCTCGTGTCGAAGGACTAATGCCCCGTTTGCTAGGGAGGCAGTAGTTGTCCTTCACACCTTTTGTGAGTATGTCGAAGATAACAAGTTAATGCGGAATCGCAAACATACGTATATTCTCCGCCAAGCCCTGCGCATGGGAGAGTGGTCAGCGTGATGCAGTATTTAAAGATAGATACGGGATATCTTACCACCATATAATGGATCATTGCCTTTAATAGTGAAGTAAGCCTGAGAGAAGTAGTTGAAGGGTGTGTTCCTGATTCAAAACACGTACCAAGGAGAATTGCATAGTTACATTTATTTCCAAGAGACGCACAGGCCATTAAAGCAACATCAGAGTTATTTGCGTATAGGCCCCTCAATTCCGTGCCATCGCGGTATAACCCAAAGGGAGTCCTAGGCCGGAATGTGTATGAAGTAAAGGATCATGGATATGATAAGCACCTCTTAGCTTTCCCATTGACACCTACGCCGCTCTGGAGGAAGAATCAGCCTAGAGCTTGGTAGCCAATTTGAGAGCACTAACTTCTTGACTAGGTGAGAACACAGCCCAGAAGTTCAATAGAGGCCTGACGGTGGAGAACGTCTGATTTGATGACAAGTCGGTGACCAGACGCATTGCGTCATCAAGAAACTTGTCTCTTTCACGCATTGTGTCTGTACATTAGGCAAGGACTGAGGGTGTGACATGCAAAAAGACAGATGAAAACGCACACCCGTCAGAGAAGAAAGCAAGATCGATACGGTTGTTTGACGGCCCGGATTGCAAAAGACTGACAACTTCTAGCGGCGGGACTGGTACATCTAACATAATACCATGCAGCACCCCTTGATCCCTAAATGACACCTGTGTCTCGAGCCCACCGAGTCCACTTGGTCCAACAAACGATAAGTCATTTGAGCACTCCAGCTGCGCACGAAGCCATAATTCGTTGGTGTTATATGATAGAAAGCGTATTATTTCTTTGTCGCCAAGTGATTCAGCAGATGGTACAGCATTGTGCTGCCTGATGATTTGCCCTGATGTCGCTGGCAAGAGACTCTTGTGCAACTGTGTTTCGCCGAAAGACACGATGTCACATGAGCTTATAGTATTGGTTTCCCGTCGAAGTGTCAGTTGGTATGGTCGAGAGTTCCAGTACGCGCCGGTACTAGCTGCGAGGGTAAATGCAACAATACTAGTAGCCAGCAATGTCTTCATGTTTCATTAAACTGACCGTATGGTCACCGATGAAGTTCAGAATAAATGATCAATTTACACAACACCAAATAAAGCAGCAGCGAAATCTGCGCATTACTACCTGCGGAACTCAAGCACTCACGCGCACATAAAAGTCTCTCCACCATGGCAGTCAATCCCAACGAAGATACGGAATTGTGAGCAAATATATTATCTACTTCCTCTATACTTGCCTATATACGTGCCCAGCAACGATGCTCTCCGCAAGTACGGCATCATCCCTCCTAAAGAAACTACTCCCCCTACCCCTTCACCTCCGAGCTCTCCAAAGTTACACGACGTGCTCGATGATCTTACTTTAGAAGAGCTAAAAGAGCTGGGCGAAGAGATCACCGACGAAGACCTAGACCGTGATATCGATTCATATCGGAGACAGCGATTAGCTCAGGAGCAACTGCAGCAGAAACGCGCCCGCTTTGGGAGAGTCTATCCAATCGGACGCGATGATTATACCAGGGAGGTCACTGAGGCTAGTAAGATTGATGAAGAGGGTGATGAAGAAGAGAAAGGCACTGGAGTGATTTGCTTCTTATACAAGGACGGGTCAGTTCTCCTCTATTCCTGGCAGCTCAGGTATTCATCTGAGTAAACAACCAGAATTCCTCGGAGCGACAGAACTTTTGGGCATATACACACTCTAGCAAGTCGATATCCGCACTCAAAGTTCGTGTCAATCGTAGGCAACAAATGCATTGCAGACCTCCCAGATTCTCGAGTTCCCATGTTAATTGTATACCGCAAGGGGGAAATACGGAATCAACTTATTGCATGGGGAGCCGATCGTGAAAGACAGCTTGAAGGCAAGCTTATCCTTGATACCATTGCATATCAAGTCTAAGAATCATTGCAGAACTCGAGGCACTTTTGATTTTATGTGGCGCCTTAGATATTTCCCGTGGGCCACTGGGGGAACGACGAGCGACCGATGGCGACGACTTTGAAGAAGAGGATGATGATGATACGTCTTCTCGCATGCGGTCTGCTGCCACAAGTACGAATACTCGGGCACCCAAAAATGTACGGGCGCAAAGCAAGAAAGACGACTCGGACTCGGAATTTGAATTTGACATGTAGTCTGCAACAGTGTCAGAATTTGAGAAGTACCAAAGCTTAGCACCTAGTGCTTAACCCTCTTTTGCTTCGTGCTGTGAATCTTCTGGCTGATCTGCCTTCCGTTGGCTTCCATTGGTACGAACCTGCACTTTTTATGGTATACGAGAGTTTCCTTATGTACCGAGCCCCAGATTTGCCCCAGATGTACTTACTCCACTTGGGACGTTGCAAAAAGGGTAGTACTTTGAAGGTTAGCGAACAACCCGAGGAGAGGGATGTCAGAAAGGTAATACTGAAACTTGCCGTTGGCCTAGATTGGCCTGCGAGATTTCTTCTCAATATGTGGTCTTCAGTTCCGCTTGGGAGCGCGATCATGATGTGGAAATTTCTCAAAATTGGTTGGCAGAACGTTTGCTCTGCCGGGCGCCCCCAACATAATTTAGGCCGTCTGGCACGTAGATCTTTGGAAATAGGTAGATTCCGACCAGATCTTCCGGGATCACTACCAAGTTCTTCCGTGGAGGGCGCAGGCAGTCGTGTTGCGTACCAATCAATGGGTGATTTTATCCATAGGTCATATCGTGATCATGATCAGGGTCAATGTTTATGCGTTCTCGAAGACAGGGCACCTCAACGACACTCACATTTTTATACGACACTTACATTTGCCCAGTCAAGACTACATCATCTGAACGACTGACAGGAGAACTACTGTCTCGCCACAGCACCCAGGAAAGATGATGGCCTTCGATGAGCCGGAGGCTAAGCTTGAAGTTCCTTTGGACATCATCAACTCCGCAGCTGCACGCCAAATGATTTTCAAATCATTAACATATCGAAGAGGCAGGTCGTAAGCCTAACCTTTGGACCGTCTGTGGCGGATCTGGCATCGGAGCATTTTCCACTCCTGTGGCGAAAATGTCCCCTCAGGATAACCAATCGGGATCCCCAGAAGTCATAGTACAAGCACAAAATGCGAGTTCGGGCATCCAGTGCACCATTAGGCATCGATTAGGCGTGCTCCTAAGGTCCATCCCAATCAATTTTCTCGAGGACGCACCTATTCTTGGGAAGGATGTCTACTACTATGCAGCTTGAAGCACTTAACCGCGCTTTCATTCGTCACCGTCTCACTAGGTACATGATCCACAATTTTGGCCAGACACCGAGGTAGCGGGCCGGCGATGATCCTCCGTAACATTCGCAAGGCAATGAAACCAAACAGCCGAATGCTAATCCGTGAGTGCCATCTGCGGTCCAATGTAATGTTTACTCCAAAATCATTAATGATCTCGTGCTAGTGATTGCGTGATCTTCTACACATTGCCACAAACACCTGGTGTAAGAATAGATATCGATTAAGCATTGTGGAGCTCAGAATGCAGTCTGATGTATTTCTGAATTTATAATCCCCAAGGCCCCTGAACTCATATCGCCGGATTTCATGGCAGGCGGTTACGAATCACACCAAACAGACCTGACTATGTGGTTTGCAAAGACCGAACCCCGGAAGAGCTAAAGATCATTGGGCAAGTTCCTTATAGATATATTCGATGATCGACTAATGATGGTTCACAGGACTGCCGCTGGTCGACGTCTAGCACTCACCCAGGTTTATGAACGATGCTCATAGTCTTAGCTGAGGATCGTTCAGAGCTGATGCTAATAGCAAGATCTCCGAATACATGGATGGCCCGTGTCGTGGATATTTAGCGCCATGGTAGTCATGGATCGGCTCATGGAATTGTACGAGATGCTATGTACAATTTTCTGTAAGCTACCATGTAAACTATGATCAACCAGATATCCCCCACTCCCACGTTAGTGGAGGGAGGACTTTGTCGAACGCAAACGGATTCCCATCAACTAATGGCAACAAGATGTACTGTGCTCCCTTCCGCGTATAGCCGTCCAGCGGTAGTGGTTCCTCAAATGCCCGATACCCAATACACATGACAGTAACCTGAGCATGATGAATTCCAGGAAAGATGGGAGTCGGGGACTTGGCGCGTGAGCGTCGTTACCCATAAGAATATGTTCAGATATCAAAAGGTTTTGATGTCTGAAACTGTACAATACATCGGGAGATCTGGGCAGGATTGAACATACAGTTGCACTAGTGATTACGAGCCGAACGATTTTGAACCGCGGGATCAAAGCATATCAAATACTCTGTCCTTGAACAGCTTCACCTACTTTTCATGCGACTGACTTTCTTGTCCCACCATCTCTTTTGCTGGACGTATTCTCCAATAACTTGTGTGGGCATTGCCAGGGCTTACACTGGTGTCTCCTCTTCGGAAAAATATATGTTTCCAGCTTTTTTGCTCTCCCTCATGGAATACGAGGCACCTCCGAGTCCTTGCTGTCAGTACTAGCTTGATATAAGTTGCCACGAGGCATACTTAGAACTCGATGGTAGAACATCCCTAGGCAGGTCACAGTGATGTCCTAAATCACCTGTGTCCGTTCCTCCGTTGAGTGCGGCAGGACTGTTGCCGCGCGCGCCACATGCATGCGAGGTACCCGTCGCACTAGTCGTTCCACTGACAAATGGTCAATGTTTCCAGTTCAATCATGCGACAAACTCGCATTACTCATCGGGAACACCTCCTTGGTGTAAATATGCTAGCTCGAATAGAGTAGTCAGCATTGCGGCGTCGGTGAAATGACACATTTATGAAGATTAATTGAAAGTTGAGGTCGAGAGTTGGCCGCAGCAGTTGAAGGGAGTTACCAACTCTAATACATATTACGTAAAGAATTCAAATGCCAGCGGAACGGAAGCCACGATCGAGGCTGTACCCTGACAAAAATCGACAGCATTATCTTAAGGTGGCAAAGAGGGAGCGGACTGGGTGAAGAGGTAGTCTGGTTAGAACTCAGTCAATGAGCTTATCTTTGTTCCAGAAGTCAATCTTGATATTTGCACTCTGCACATGATCACACTCAGTTCAACTCCGACATCTTGCCGACAACTTCAGATTGCCTGCCAGTCAAAAACTCTGACAATTGATTTTTCTTTGCTTGTCATTCAAACAGCGAATACTCCGACATGTTCAATGCTGGGATGAGGCCTAGCGTACTCGAGCTGTACATGTACTGCACGCGTATACCTCAAACAGAAGGAGCAGGTCGAAAACGAACTATATCTGTGGCCGCTGCAAACACTGACTCGGAGGCGGATGCACCCTGCATACAAGGTATGCAAGTTACTGCTTGTCATTTTACTCGACGCCTTTGCCCACATGGCTGGTCTGACAAAGGGAAGGGCTCTGAGTTTTTACTTGACTTGATGTCAGTAGTACAAGCTAGGCCGGCCTTGCGCCTACCGTCTACCTAAATCATGTGGGTTCCATGTGGAACTTAGATGTTATAATGAATAGCAAGCCAGCCAGCAGCTCATCGTTCGGGGATATCTACCCGCTAGCAACGCCCATGCCGCTACCAGCAATCCAGCATCGAGCATAGCAGCACCCCCGCTGCTTCTGCAGAAGTCCCCATATATGTAACCTGGCGAGAAGAAAAGGGTACCAATGAGCCCCGACAACCTCCTGAAGCCCAGTCGGATTCGACAATAGCGCGCAACTTCTGTAGTATCAAATGGTTGGTCAAACACAAGACGGTTGCCGAGGTCGTTGCATCCTTATGGCCCATGAGAAGGAATCCTGATATTCCTTCCGCTCGAAGCTTGTTGATGCCGTAAGTTTTGTTTGTCGTCGCGCTAAGCCTTGTGCTCATGTAAAGGCGAACATTTCCAGAATGTAACTCCCCTGTGACCTGCCTGGCAGTGGCAATAGTTTCTCCGCCTACCTTGTTATTGTTGCTTTCATCATCTCGCTGTCCCAACCTGGTCCCAACCGCTTAGGTATTATGCCACCTGTACTCGTGTTATTTGTCATACTACTGCCACGCTGTTCTGCCCCCGTTATTCAAATTCCATGTTTTGCAGGCTTCTGCATGGTTCTGTTAGTTTCCGCCGCATCAATCTGTATGCTACGGTTTATTCACGTTCTTAGCATGAGTACGCGGTCCCCGATATGTGGGTCTACTGAACGGCCTGCCACCTCAAGATTTGTGTGGCTCGCAGTTGGAACGTTGGCTTGCGGTGATATATGCTCTGGTGGGTGCACCGGCCTGGTTGACCGGTGGGGATAAATGGATCACCATGTGCGCTCCCACGACAAGTCTTCTGGAATCGCCCGTGGGTTTGGGCACTTGACTTCGACTGTGGCTGCATACTGCGCTACACCCCATGCACGCCATGACTGACATGAAAACCTCAGTGACCTCCGAGTCAGCCCAAGGCACGTTAACATCCAATTTAGAGCTCGATGAACAGGCTCCACCTTCATTCGGGCACGCTATGCACAAGTTATTCGAGTTTGACCCATCTTATGTGAACTTTAACCATGGTGAGTTCTACCAAGCGATATCAATGTCGTACATTGATTTATGACCGATGCATCGAAGGTTCGTATGGTTCATTACCCATGCCAGTCAGAGTTGCGTGCGATAAGCTCAGCGCTCGCATTGAAGCTAACCCAGACAAATTCTTGCGCATCGAGTGCGTTCACCACTGGATCGAGGCTCGTACTCGAGTGGCCAAGCTCATAGGGGCAAACACCGACGAGTGTGTTTTGGTGCCTAATACATTACATGGCATAAACACAATTCTCCGCAACTTCGAGTGGCATGAAGGGGATATCATCATTGAGAGTAGGTCAAGAATAATCACATGGAAGTTCTCCTACTTAGTATTATTCCTTCTCCCCATACAACAGCAACCACAACTTATAATGCCGTGTCCCGAGCGATTAGGCATCTCGGAGATATCCCGCCATATCCACAAGTATCCACACTCAATCTTCAGTTCCCTACCACACACGCGGATATACTGGAAAACTGGCGAGAACATATCCGCCGAGTGACTTCGGAAAAGAGCGAGACTCGCAAGGTTGTCGCATTAATAGACGCCATCGCGGCCAACCCCGGTGTACGTCTTCCTTGGAAAGAAATGGTAGCCATTTGCAGAGATGCAGGTGTTTGGTCAGTGGTGGATGCTGCGCATTCAATTGGCCAGGAATTGGATCTCAACTTGTCGGAGGCGAAGCCTGATTTTTGGGTATCGGTTAGTTTATCAATTCTGACTCGTGATATTGTGTTATTGACCGGTTGAGCTGAACAGACTTGTCACAAATGGCTCTTTGCAAAGAGAAGTTGCGCAATCCTTTATGTTCCAGAACGGTATGTTTCAACCTTCCAGAAGCATAATATCGATCGATATACAATGGGATGGGCTAGAAATCAACATGTTATCAAATCTTGTATACCTACTCCACGCAATTATTGCTCACCTCGAGACGAGGGTTACAAGGGCCCACAAAGTTTCGTGAATCTTTTTGAACGTTAGTTCTCTCGAATAAATCAATCTCGAGTGCCCATGTCTTATTGATTGCTAGGGAACGGGACCATAGATTATGTTCCATTCCTGAGCGTGAACGCAGGTTGGTGCGAAGTTGTCATCAGCACTACTGTTTTGACTTGCGACTAGCCTTGGACTTCAGGCAGTGGCTCGGCGGCGAGCACAAGATCAACGAATACACTCACAATCTCGCAATCGCAGGTGGAAAGCATCTGGCAAGTCTCCTAGAAACTAGCGTCATGGACCCTTACGGTGACTTGACTCTAAACATGGTGAGTTAATCCAGTTTTGTGTTCCTTTATTCACTTCATGTTTCCTTGGTCAGGTCAACGTGGAACTGCCCATTCCTGGCGACATCAAATATTCGAATGAAATCAACAAGCTGCTGATAAATACGTTGTTGGTCGAGTGGAATGTGTATGCTGTTCCTTACTATCACAATGGAAAATGGTGGACAAGGTGTAGCGTGCAGATATGGAACGAGGTGAGAAATCGAACTTATCTGTTCATAAAGACATCTTGACTCTTACGGATAAAAATCAGATTTCAGACTTCGAAGTTCTCGCCGATGCTTTCAAAGACGCGTGCCAGAGAGTAGTGGAGTTTGCAAAGTAATAGATACTTAAGTGCTCGATGTACGAAATATTTCGAGATTGAACGTGGTGCCAAGAAGATCTACATGCTGACTAAGCTGCGGTAAAGGCAGCGGAACGAAAACTGCATAGATTTTGACTTCAAGGGTGTACACCATGGCGAAAACCGAATTAATCGACTCCCATGTTTCCGTGAAACAGTGCACACGAGCCGTACATGCACTGCATGCATATGCCTCAAAAAAACAAAAGGAACAGGAGGAAACCGAACTTTTACCATCCAGCGAGCAATATGTGTGGCTACAAATCACAGTGAAGCGGATGCACCCTGAACACAAGATCAAGCCGTTCAAAATGTACGTTCTGCTACTCTTCAATGGATGTACGATTGTGACATTTCCAAGCCCACTCAAGCATCCTCTCATCGATCCACGAGTTACGCCTGTCTGTCTCATCACCAAAGACCCTCAACGAGAGTACAAAGACCTTCTCGAGTCTCATAAAATCAAATTTATATCAAGGGTTGTCGGAATCACAAAACTCAAGGGCAAATTCAAGTCCTACGAAGCTAGGCGAATGCTGTTAAAAGAAAATGGAATGTTCCTGGCAGACGAGCGTGTAATTCCTTTACTGCCGGGCTTGTTGGGAAAGAAGTGGTTTGATGCAAAAAAGTAAGATTGCTCGAGACTACTTCTATCGCAAGCATATCTGAATTCATCTTGCAGACAGCCAATCCCGGTTTGCTTGACACGCAAAGACCTCAAGGGTGAATTAGAACGAGCCATCGAGTCGAGCTACATGCATCAGAATAGAGGAACGTGCACGTGCGTCTGTTTTCATCTACCTCCTGAATGCGAGCCTGATGCAATGATGGTTGTCAGGTCTGTTAAGATCGGACTACTGTCACACACGCCAGAAAAAATCCTCGACAACATGAAAATATCTTTTCCCGCCATCGTGAACAATATAAAGGGTAACTGGGATAACATTCAAAGTCTTCACATCAAGACGAATTCAAGTATCAGCTTACCGATATGGACATGCGAACTTGGAGATGCGACCGGTGGACGGTGGGATGGTATGGTGCAATCCAAGGATGCATCTGAGGAGAGTAAGTTGGATGAAGACTCTGATTCCAACGACATAGACATGGATTCGGAAGAACATGTGCCGGAAGTGCCAGTTAGCAAGGGCAAGAGCAAAAGTACGAAGAAACCCCTGAACGAGGTTGTTGTGAAGTCGATTACGCCGAAGGAGGTGAAACAAAAACGGAGCACTGAAGGAGCAGAGAAGAAGAAAGCGAAGATTGCAAAAGGTGGCCCAGTAAAGAGTGCGAAGAGTGCCCTCATTGGCAAGAAGCCAGGTCGACCGTGATTCTGCTGGGTGGCGGCGTAGTATGTCATCGAGCAGATATGTATCACTGGTGTTGTTTGCGAGCTTGTTCAGATACCTCAGTATCCCTTTTCCCCAGGCATATAATGCCAGCTGACAAAATGCCATTGTTTGCATTTCCCTCGTCATTCATCTGTTGCTCAGCGCTCAGCTGTAAGTATGTACAAACCGGAGTGCCATTGGGTGAACACTACCTTCCTTTTTGGTCATACTCGGAACCACTCGTCACTGTCATATTGCCTTTCCTCACACCTAGTACGATGGCTACTAGGCAGTCCACAAAACTACGTATACCGCATTCTCAAGATGATTGCGAGCTGGTTGGGATTTTGGAACAACTGGCACCTGAAGAATCCACGCAGGGCAGAAAGATTGCCCTGGTATGATACTGATCATCATTCCGGTCTTTGCAAAATTACTTGACTCATATATGTTCCAGATTCTTCACGGGACTATGGGGTACGTTCCTACTATTTCTGCACCTTCTCTCTTCTAATCTCACTCCAGTCATAAAGACTACCTATTCCAAAAACGTCTTGCGCTACGTTTCCCGATAGACTCATTCAGATTTGATTTTCGGTCTGTCAACCCTTCTTCTTGGCGTCAATCCCTATTCATATAGAACAGCGGCAATCATGAAAGTGGGGGCCAACGGACACAAAGTGGAATTGCGAGAGACGTCGAGGACCTCGTGACGGTCGTTTCTTACCTCCGTAATACGTACGGATACGAGATTGATGCGGTCGTGGGCCATTCTCGTGGTTCTGTGGTTGGGATGCATTGGCTATGCACGTCGGAAGAGGGTCAACGTGTTCGTGCTATGGTCAATGCGTCGGGTCGTTACCGAATGGACGTGAGAGAAATAATCTCATGCCTGCCGCAAAATAACTGAAACAGCTGTGACTAGGGAGTTTACGGTATGCTCAAGAGTTTCAAAATCCAGACGGTCGGTCATCTTATCCTAATTTCTAGACCTCTACAAAGAGCAGTGGGACTTCAAAGGTCACTACGAGCGGACCGTGACAGTCGCTCGACAAACAGTTGTGGAAAGAGTCTATCCAGAAGATCTAGAGCAGTTCTCTAAGTGGAATACCGCAATCGTTTGGGACAAATTCCCTGCTCAAATCGATGTTCTGACAATGCATGGTCTCCTCGATAAGACAGTTCCTTCGTGAGTGTTTGCGAACTGATAAGGGAAAAAATCTCATTGATCAGATATGATGCGGTTATTTACTCTCGAGCACTTGGTGCTAGAACGCCTGGCACCCACAACCTCCATTTGGTAGAGAAGGCCGATCACAATTTTACAAAGGTGAATCTCGATTTTCTTATCGTCGTAGCTACTTCTAACAATATACTTAGCGCCAAGACGAGGTTGTAGACTGCATTCTGGAGTGGTGGGATGCTCTTAATCAAGGACGCTTGAAAACAGGCATATTTATGACAGGCGTGCGTGGCAAACTGTGACCGCGAGTGCCTAGCCCTTGCAAACACTGGTTGAATACACGTTATTTCCCCTGGACATCAAGGAGTGGCAATGAACCCACGACCCCGAGCTGGCCGTGCCATGCTTCGGACCATCTTGCGAAATTCGGCTGTGCCACAGAATTTCTAAGCGCCTTAGGCTATGTTCGACCGCGTTCTCGCTCAGCTCTTGATCATGACACAGAAAAACCAAAAAAACATTGTCAACTGTGTCGTTTCATATACTCGTTCAGGATAATTCCCTGAGGAGTAAGTTGAAACACGATAGAAATTTGAAACAACCACGATAGCGCATCATGCATTATCAATCATCGATCATCCAGGATACCTGTCTCCACGATCAGCACTGCATGTTGGTTCGATGCGCAGTACAAACACTTTAGCCAAACTTGATTGGACGTATTTGGATCCCTGGTAAAGCACAGCCTGAGGTTGTTGATCGGCATTCATTCTGTCATGGTACTATGTATGCACTGCAAAGGCCGGCATCAGGGAATCGGTGAGCGTCCCCAAACATTTACGTGGTTTTTCAACGTTATGCACAAACACGTATGACGAAGACCTTGTCTATATCTCATTACATATGACACACATGACGATTGACCGGCGGCCACTAAACAGACTATGGGAGTCATCATCACAGCCGGGCGTGATGACAGGCCGAGCATCCTCGTCTTTGATGCTACCATATACGTGTATCAAGACAAGTTCCGAGATTCTGGCGCCAAGCCATTATAATAAACATGCAGCACTGGTGCTTTCGATAATCCATGAGCGCCACCGCATTGCAATGTCCCGCTGAGTACAATCGAATTAACTCCAGCAATTACTAATTACTAGCTACTGTAACCAAATAGCAAGCCAAATGCCAAATACATAGTAAGATCTGTGGTGAATCAAAGCATGGTCCGTATGATACAACTTAGATTTGGCCAGGATTGAAATTTGAATGATCTTCCTCCTCCTTCCTTCCCTGCAAATCTTCTTTTGCACATATTAAATTGTGATTATGCGGCAATACATCCCAGCGCACGCGGTGGGGAATGTGAGGGTCGTGGTGATGAAATTATGATGGTGGTGTATGATTATGGGGTTGTCGAAGAATGGGAGCGTGCTCGGAGAGCGAACGTTAAACGCCATGTGGCGTGAGGTAACGTCGAGCGTTTAGGCAAAAATGCCCTGGGCCACAGCACCGTCAGAAGAACACTGGTACGACTGTGCTAGCACCAGCACGAATGGTGGTGCGCTGGGACGAGTATTGTGAAGACTGCGAGTGTGATTGACCACACGAGTCCGAATGGCTGGAAGGTGACTGCGAGCTGGGATTGCTCGAGTAGGACTTGGATGAAGCGTAAGCAGCTTGTGAAGTGTTCGAGGTGTTATATTGGCTGCTCATGATGGGAGATGTTTATTTGACTCGGAGGAGTTCTGGTACGCTGCTGGAGTGGTGGTAGGAGTGCTTTATGGATGACTGAGTGGCATTGGGGCAGGCTCTTTATAGGTAGCAGGTTCATCGCCTTTTGCTGTATTGAATTAAGAAAGATTTCGAGATCTGGATTGCCGGGACCGACACCGCGACAAGCCCGATCGAGAATAAAGGAAGGGGGTGCTCTCACGGATACGCAATAGCTCGTGAAGGCACATCAACCTTGCTCGTGAGTTTATTAATATTGGCGCTCATTTCAGGGTAGCTGTTTACCAATGGAGGAAACCCGCAACGAGTAGGTAGCGTGGTGGGTAACACAGGCTGCCGCTCGTTCCTGCCATAGATCCGTTGTGTACGTAGACGGCGTTTGCCGCCCAGCTCTCTCACGCTTCTTACCTCCGATGCTGTACAGATCTAGTCCCACCCATCTTGGAGAATGAGTCTTAAAGACTCATCGTTAGAACCCTTCTCTTTTTCCACTACTTTTCGGATTCACATTTCATTTGTTTTCCCCGCAGCATTCGGCACGTGTTGTGGTATACTTATGATTGCCGATTTGTTTCAAGGGCATTCGTCATTTCTAGCTAGTACTGTGGGTCCGAACTTCCGATACATCCAGTGTCAAGTTTGATACTCGTGACTAACGTACGTTCCCCTTCATGATCAAGGCACGTACTTGCTAGCACTCTTCTGTGAGACAAACACAATTGTCTGGCCAATTCTGTGCCTGACACTTACCTGGACTAGTACTGGAGTGGCATCATACAGTGAGTCATGAAAGTTAGGATGTCCACTGAATATACCCTTCTTTGAGACTCGCTCAAATCCTAAACCTCCTTGGCAGCGTAACACAACTCGATACCGAGGTCCCGAGGAATCCATGTCGAGTCTGACAATAACAGTGAAAAGGCAGCGAACATCGTTACATGTAAGCGCACATACTAGCACATACTAGATCTGACCCTTGAAAATTGAACGATTGGATTCCGGAGAGCCCCGCTGTTCCTATGATCGGCTTGATTTGGGGCTCGTTGTATATCAATCACTCTTGCACTATTTCTAGTAAGCGGACGTTGACATCCGATGACTCCTCCAAACTTTACAGTACATTCACGTCCAATGAATGAAAATGACTAACAGCAACCATTGATTCCGTCTCGCACTGCCTGTTTTGATGCCATGGAAAAATTTATGCATAGATATAAACGGCCAGATCAAGCGAAGAGCTGGCAAATTCTTGGAAGTTGGAACCCGATATCGGCTAGTACACTGTTCGGGTTTCTATCGAACTTCAACGATGATCTTCCCGCTAACAATGAAGTCTCGGCCACCGCTAGATCTTCCGACGGAAACTGAGTGCTCACCTATTCTTATTGTCGGCCATCTCATGATGAGCACTTTGGATCTCTGTCCAAGGATACACCTGTGGAATTGTATGTCCGTTTCCGACGGCATCAGAAGAGCAGAAGAATATACTCACTTTGTGAATGTAAGTCCGTATCGGGCCACCTCCGTTGACGCCAGTTACCTTATCGATTATATCACGGAAACTCGAGCTAATAAGATGAGTTAATCTGGAAGTGAATCGCATCAGACAATATCATGACAGAACCTTGTGATGAGCTCGGTCTGGTACTGTAGACTACGGGAGCGTAGCGTGGAGCCTTGAATGCGGAGACGCTTGTAAAGGATCGGGCCAAGGTTGACTGTGGAGACTTCGTTCCCTAACCAACCACTTAGTCAAGAGTGTTTGGACTTCGAGACACAACATATGCCTACCACTCATAGTAGCCAATATCGTCATCCTACCATCAATAGCGAGGGATTCCACGTTCTTGGCCCAATGACTTTGTCCAACGAAATCTATAACGACATCGACGCCTTTGCCGTTGGTCGTTTTCTTGACCTCCGCGGCAAAGTCTTCAGTTCTGTAATTGACGGTATGTGTCGCCCCGTTAGGAATGGAGCGCAGCCAATTAAGTTTTTCTGCAGTAGACGCCGTTGCAGTAACGGTTGCCCTGTCAACGGCGTGATGCGTATTCAGCAAGAACGTGTAGAACCGCAAAGAAGAAAAGCATCAAAGGCAGTGAGGACCGGGAAACTGAAGACCGGTAAGGAACACTCACGCTCCCAATTCCCTTGCTATTTGAATTGCCGCAATGCCTACACCAGAAGCGCCTGCGTGAACGAGTACATGATCGCCCTTCTTGACTTCCCCGTACTTCACAAGAGCTTGATAAGCTAAGAATGATCCCAAAGCAGTCAGAACCGAAGACGACCGCTTGGCTGATCTGCCGTACTCACCTGTGATATAGTTTTCTGGTATGCTAGCTGCCTCCACCCAAGATAAGTGACCGGGCTTCTTCAATAAGAGTCCTTCGTCACAGTTTATGAACTCCGCATAAGCTCCCTGAGATAGCCGTGACAGTTTTAGTCAGTGAAGAACATACACTTTGACTGGGGCAATCGACTAACGCCGCCCGCGAGACCAAATACTTCATCCCCAACAGCCCATCTTGTTACTCCTTCGCCGAGTTCAGTCACACGTCCAGAGAACTCCACACCGAGAATGGAGGAAGCGCCAGGGGGAATAGGGTAGCCACCCTGACGCTGGTAATGGTCCATGCGATTAAGGCCGAATGCGACAATCTACCATGAACATTCCAGGCCAGACTAGATCAATTTACGTAGATTCATAGGATGAAGAAAGGCACAAACCTTTACCAAAACCTCTCCCTTCGTTGGGACCGGCTTATCTGTCTCCCCAATGTAGAGGTTTTCGATGGGACCGTGCCCGTCTTTGATTAAAATGGCGTGCATTTTGGACATCAGAGTAGCGGTGGACGTCATGGTTTGAACGATTGTTGTTCTGTGTCTGTGTGATTTAGTTCTCGTGCAACGTGAATGTCCCTGTAAACTGCGTAGATGGCCCGGACTTCCAAATTTCAAATTGGAATAACTAATTATAGGAGGTCTTGTATTCCACGAATATTCAGCGACTACCCAGCTGTCTCTGGACAGAATACACCGCAGACATCGCATGGAAGTCTGACATCAGAAGTTGTTCAAAAGTCACCGTTCCCGAAGCAACGATATTTAGTCGGCGGTCCGGGTGTGATCGAAAATGAACTCAAACTATGCGTGAAATCGAAAGAGTCTGATTTGAAACCGGATTGCAGTCACCGTCCTTCCCTGTTCTCAAATTCTTCCCGACTATGTAGGACCATCAGCTGAACTGTCCTATAAATGCTCACTACTGGGGCATGATGATGCGATACACAGGGAAACAAGAATAGCAATCAGTAAGGCAACGACAAGGCCTAGATCATCAGATTCAAAGTGTAGAAGAAGATACTCATCCGATAGCTGCAGAAGGTTCACTGTTCTGCCGACATTCATTGACGATAAATTCTCATGTCAACATGTGCCCACCACACGATGCCTGAGTATGCGGAAATGAATGGTTATCTCTTGGCACGATCAACTTCATTAAGCACTGTCCTCGACCCCAGCTCCAATGTCATTCGTAACCGAGAGAGTGGTATCCTCCGCGCCAGAGTAGGACACCGGAAGATAATAAAACTGGTGGGATAAGTCAGCACTGCGAATGTATCGCGTATGATTCAAGCTATCGCTGCCTCATGCATCACCGGGTTAATGACAATAACAGGTAAATTCAAATTCCTGACCTTGAGTTTTGAGTTTGAGGTTCACGAGTAAAGCACCGGCGAAGAAGTCAGCGCAAGGTATCATCCATGTATGTCTTAATGTTGATTGTAGATTGCTTGTGCAATTCCCTAAACCATCTTTTCGTTTAGCATTAAGAGTTTCATCGAACCAAAGTGGGAGAACAAAATAATACCGTCCCAAAACACCGTCCAATTGTCGCCGTGTTGGATAAGTAACAGATGCTGCAAAGCCACTAGAACCTAGTAGTAGCCACGAAGTAAAGCAGTAGTGCTTGCAAGTTGCCAGTAAACGGTTAAAACGGTTCAAGTCCCCATGAATATTGATCGGAAGTCGGGGAGAACCGGAAACAGCTGAGTAAGCGCAGCGGCTGGCCAAACACGCATCATCATTGATATTGACGACCAGCGTCGAACTCACACACAGCTCACTATTTCACTCGTGCTCGACGTTTCAAGTAGTCTGGAGGCGCAAAGGCCATTTATTGCAATGGCTCAGTCTTACTTTTCCGCCCCAGCTCGGTCATCTTCATCGCTGGCGAAGGAGCCTTTGCTTTCAAATCATGGTGGTGAGAAGCATTTGAAGGTGGAGGATGTTCAAGAAGCCTACATCGAACAAAAGGATCGGTTTGTTTGGAACCTTTCCATACTTTTTTATGTTTTTCTGATGCGTCAGGCAGTCTGATTCAGGCCCTTGATTCCTCCAAGTCTATTCTTGGGGAACTGCGTCGGTTCAACAAGGAGGAGTGGGTGGTAAGGTACCCCACTTTACACGAGCAACCCTCCGCAGAGCCTTCATCGTCATCAAGGACAAAGCCCCGTCGCTCTCTTCGCCGTTCGCTTTCGTTCGCAGATGATCCAAACAACCAAACAGAAGTCCTTTATACTCCTGTGCGGGAGGGCTTGACCCGAGCTGTCACACTTGCATCAATTTCCGATGCCCCGGAAGGTACTGATGTCAAGCCTGAGGATGAAGGCACGAGTCAGGGTCAACGGGACACATGCGAGGCGGAGAAGTTGATACTGTCGTCCCAGAATGGAGATTTTAATATCCTTCGTCTGGACCTCAAGCTCGGCCCCCATGGCTCGACCACATCCCCTGCCGCTCTCGTATCACACCTCGAAAAAGGTTCTATTGCCAGTTTATTGGACGAACGTATCGGTGCTTCTGTCAATCATATGGATAAGCTCCGCCTTCGTGTGGAGGACACTTCATCGAAGGTTCTTGTCACCGGGGACCTTAATTCTGGAAAATCCACTTTTGTCAACGCCCTTCTTAGGCGGGAGGTGATGCCGATTGACCAGCAGCCCTGCACAACCGCCTTTTGCGAAGTGCACGATGCTGCTGAGAATAATGGCAAGGAGGAAGTTCATATCATCAAGGAGGGTGTGGTGTATAACATCTCGGATGAGTCGACCTTCACTCGCGCTTCGCTTGCAGACTTGGAGACGATTGTCTCAGATAATGAGGGTGTTCAGCCAGTCTTGAAAATATACCTTTCTGACAGCCGGGCACCGTCGGAATCATTGCTCAATAATGGGGTTGTTGATATATCCCTAATTGATGCACCCGGTCTCAACCGCGATAGTTTGAAGACAACGGCTCTCTTCACTCGTCAGGAGGAGATTGACGTCATTGTCTTTGTCGTTTCCGCCGAAAACCACTTCACCTTGTCCTCCAAGGAATTCTTATGGAACGCTAGCAACGAGAAGGCATACCTTTTCATTGTCGTGAACAAGTTCGAGCACATCAAAAATAAGGAGAAATGCAAGAGGTTGGTACTAGAACAAATCAAGCAGCTGAGCCCTGGGACGTACGAGGACGCTGAAGACCTTGTCCACTTCGTTGATTCTGCCGCTGCTCTCCGACCGTACACAGCCAATCCAGCATTCGACGACCTGGAATCCTCGCTTCGTTCGTTCGTTCTCGTCAAACGCTCCAAATCGAAGCTCCAGCCTGTCGCAACTTACCTCTCCAACCTCCTATCCGATGTTGATCTTTTGGTTGGCGCAAATGCCATCGTTGCCCAATCTGATCTTGACCGCGCTCAAGATGATTTGACGCGTGTCAAGCCAGTTCTTGAGAAGATGAAGGGCAGCCAAGAATTATTGGAGGAAAATCTGGAGTCTGTGGAGGAATTAGGGGCAGAGAAGACGAGTGCCAGAACAAAAGCCATCCTTTCCTCTGCTATCGAGCGCGTCGGACAAGGCCTGCCTGGCGTTAATCATGCTACTATTTCCCTGCCAGCTTTCCCTGGATTCCTTCGCATTTGGGATTATGCCAGAGACGTAAAGAAGGCTTTGTTGGCGAGTTTGGATGCAGCTGTGAAGTTAGCTGAGGATGAAGCGCGCGCCACTACTTCTGCAGGGGTGAAGAAGATCGGCGAGCTTGGCGACGCCAATCTTCCTGAAGGAGTCGGGAAGTCCCGAAGGGTATTCATGCCAGAGGCCATGTTCTCGTTGCGCCCAGGCAAGAAGGGACTCCGCCGCCGTTCCTCTGCAACGGCCACCGCTGTCGTGGCTGGAGGGGTCCACAATCTTGGCATTGGTCTCTCCCAGCGCCCGGACATGCTAGACACGTCTGCCCTCGATATCTTTGACTTCCACCGACTCTGGCTTCAGTTTGCTGATGACAAGAAAGAAGCAGAGGATGAGACCAGCCCTACTACTGCGCTCAGTGTCGTCTCCGTTGGCGTCGGTGCCCTAACAATGGTTGGTGGTCAGACGTTTGGTGCCCGAGGCATTATCGATGGTATCGTACGCATTTCTGAGTTGTTTGGAAACGAAACTGCAAGGAAATGGGCGGCTCCTCTTTTGGGCGCTTTCGTTATCGGTGCAACTGCCTACTTCGTTCTTGAACTACCCAACACTATTCCACGCACCATCGGTCGCCGCATCCGTACATCCCTGGTTGCCGTTGACGAGAACACAACCGAGAATGAACTCTTCGTTAATGCCCATGCTGGCCGTGTCAGCAGGGAGACGCGGAAGGTTTTGCGCCTGGCATCTTGGGACCTCAGGGAGCGCTTCAGAGCTGCCATGGAAGAGAGAGGCAAAGAAGTTAAGAACGCAGAGGAGATGGAGAGGAAGGCCAGGAGAGCACTCGAGTACTTCCTGGAGGTGGAGACAAAGACGGGTTTGATCAGAAATGATGCTGGCTTGATCAGTGTGTTGTAAGATTATCTCGCTTGTTTATTTTCTTATGCTCTTACCACCTTACCATCTTCGTTCGTCCTTATGCGCACCCTGACGTCTTTGTCGTTGCCGCTCACTGTCGTTGATTGAATTTTTTATTATTTTGTTTTGTCTTTCATGCATATGGTTTTAACGTGGAATAGCAACGGAATCTCCTCACAATAGGTGATGGGAATGTCACTATATGTTTTAGCACGGATGAAAGAGATCTATAGTACTTGCCTACCCTAACTGCGACTGCTAGGTCGACTTGTGCGGTGAATTTGCAGAGCTACGTCTTCAATATAATAGAATAGACTACATTCGATATTGATCTACAACCCCTCGTCATACAACTTCCGGGATAATGCAACATAAAATCTCTCCAAATCCAACTTGGAGGCCAGTTCGTGCTTGTCAGACTTCTTGACCTTATGCTTCTCTGAAGTGTCTCCAGGGCGAGACGACTTGCTCGTCGATGGGACCTGATCGATGATCCAATCGAACACGGCCGAGAGCTTATCCGTCGACGCTTTCACAACGGGGTCACTTTCTCCCTCCTTGCGCATCTCTTCCCTAGTCCCTCGGGAGACTCTCGGATTCGATGACGACATCGAAGATCCACCAGCACCAGCAAGCTCATACCCATTCTCTTGCTTCTTCCACGCCCGAATAAACTTCGACCAGTCGCCGAACGCCCACCCATCTGCACCGACGCGACCCGCTAAGCTCGTCAAGGGCACAGACGGCAAGTCGACATTGAATTCCAACCCCCGGGCACCTCTGATCTCCCAGTGATCGCAGCCCTCCATTATCCCGAGAAATTCACCCCACCTTGCGCTCTGCACGGTTACGAGGCCGTCGTTTCCCCACTGGTCGTCATGCTCCCATGTCAGAGGTGGACTTATAGCCCCTGAGTTGGCGTGTTGCCGCTTGAGACGCTCCTTTGCATCTTGTTCCAACTCATCGAGCACCATCTTTGGGAGACAAAGCGGGTGCCAAATGCTCATGTCGGCGATACGTCCGGTGACACTGAAATACTTGACACGTGGATCATCAGGGGTGGCTGGATTGAACACGTTGTTGAGGTAGGAAGATGTCAAGTTGGCATATGCAGGCGAGTCCAGGATGGACAACAAGAGCGTCGTGAAAGAAGATGGCAGAGAAGCCAGTGACAAGGAGAATGAAGTCTCGCGCTTCTCAGTGCTCGTCCCCTTTTCCGACATAGACTGCTCCTTAATCTCGGTCGTTTTCTTGAATATTTCTTCCTGAGGTCGTCTTCCGAGGCCGATATTTGCCTTGGCGTCAAGTGAAGTGAATGCACTGCAAAGTAAGAGTAAAACGTTGGAACTTACCGCACACCAGTCCATGAAGGGACTTCCTCTATGGGGAGTACTGATTGTTGTCAGGGATAATGGGATATATTCACTTGGCTGCACGTGTGTAATGAGATGGCGACAATCGAGACCTCCCATGGAATGAGCCATGAGATTGACGCCTCGTCCTCTAGCCTTCTCTTGGAGTAACCGATCAAGGTTTTCTGCCCTCGACGCTATGGAACCCGTTCTAAGTATATATACAAAATCAGAAATGGTCTGATACCAAGCTTGATGACCGTACCCGGGTACCGCTGTAACAATAACGTCTGCTCCAACCTTCTTCTTGAGAATGTTGAGGACATTGGCCCAGTAGTGCATTCGGAGACTGGGAAATGCGGCAGGACCTCGCACATCGAATCCGTATAGCCCTATGGATCAATATGTGTGGTTCACTCTAATTGGACCAATTAAGATGAACTAACCGTGGCAGAGGACAATCGGAAACCTAGGGGCTCTGATTGGGTCATACAGTGTTGGATTTCGCAGTAAGCGATGAATGGTATCAGTGGAATCACCCTCGGATGGTTCTTGAGGCGGTAATTTCCCCTGCGGCAAGTTGGAATTGATAGAAGATGTGTCAAGAGCGGTGGTATGAGACTCAGATGTCACTTTCGAATCAGGAGGGGATAATTTTAGAGGCGATGACTTAGTATCGTCCTTAAAGAAGCATCGGCCTGTTTACGGACGACTGTATGAGTCTGGTGAACGCTGGTGAACGCCAGACGTAGTAACTTGCCTTTCGAAGTCCAATGAGGGAGTGTTGGAGTCAGGCGTTTGGTTGGTTGCTCTAAACCACTATCCACAAGCAACCCTATACGAAACCAGTCCCACTTATTCGGAGACAATGGGTTCCACCAAATATCATTGGAAGTGGTGTGGACTTCGGGTGTGTGACTGGGGGTATCTTCGGCTCTGACTCTCGATATGAGGTACTGGTTAGACAATGAAAAGGTAGCCATGACATTGATGAGACGTCGAAATAAAGCCACGACTTGAACTGGGAAGTGGACGTTGTTCATGATTTCGTTGAAGAAACATGCATGAAAGTGAGAATCAATGAGTTGCTCGATTAGGGTTGCATGATCCTATTATTCAGATTTACTTTTTCGAGTCACAGCTGAAAAGCGCCGACCTCCTACCTTGACCACACAAAATGTCAGACGAAGAAACTCTGCAAAAACATCACGAAGAATCAGACTCTGAAGAAGAGGAGGAACAGCTGGAGGATGTCCCGAAGATTGACATAGATATTACGAAGCTGACGCCACTTTCGCCTGAAGTAATATCGAAACAGGTGCGCAACAAGCTTTCTTTTATCTGAAGCAATTCATTGACCACGATCCTTCTAGGCTACAATTAACTTGGGTGCGCAGACTTCTGCGAGTACATATAATCTAGCCATTGAGTTATCTCTACAGGAACGATCGGTCATGTCGCACACGGAAAATCGACGGTGGTGAAGGCCATATCAGGCGTCATGACTGTACGATTCAAAAACGAGCTGGTTCGTAACATTACGATCAAGCTGGGTTATGCAAACGCAAAAGTATGTTCCTTCTGATTCGCATCTGTTCCATCTTTAATCTTGAGAACTACCATCATAGATCTACAAATGCGAGAACGAAGCATGTCCTCGCCCAGGCTGCTATCGATCGTATCGCTCGGACAAGGAAGACAATCCTCCCTGTGAACGGCCAGGATGCGGTCACAGGATGAAACTCATTCGCCATGTTTCCTTCGTGGACTGTCCTGGTCACGACATTCTGATGGCTACCATGCTTAACGGTGCCGCAGTCATGGACGCTGCTCTTCTTCTGATCGCAGGAAACGAAACATGTCCTCAGCCGCAGACATCGGAGCACTTGGCCGCAGTTGAGATCATGAAGCTGGAAAATATCATTATCTTGCAGAACAAGGTCGACTTGATCAAGGAAGCCCAGGCTCTCGAACACCAAAAATCAATCGCTGCATTCGTCAAGGGTGCGTCTCAGGTAGCATGGACCATTCAATATTGTACTAATTCTCTTGACAGGTACGGTGGCCGAGTCGTCACCTATCGTTCCTATATCTGCGCAACTGAAATACAACATCGACGCTGTGAACGAATACATTGTGAAGCGCATACCTATCCCAGTCCGGGACTTTACTTCCGATCCCCGTCTCATCGTCATCCGTTCCTTCGACGTCAACAAGCCTGGTGCCGAGGTCGATGAGCTTAAAGGCGGCGTCGCCGGTGGTTCTATCCTCACAGGCGTCCTACGACTGGGACAAGAAGTCGAGATTCGTCCGGGAATTGTGACGAAAGACACTCAGGGCCGGAACCGCTGCAAGCCGATTTTCAGCAGGATTGTCTCTCTGCACGCCGAGAACAATCACTTGCAGTTTGCAGTTCCAGGAGGTCTGATCGGTGTTGGGACCAAGATTGATCCTACGCTGTGCAGAGCGGATCGTCTCGTTGGTCAGGTGCTGGGAGCGGTCGGGAAGCTCCCAAAGGTCTATACCGGTGAGCATCTCCTCGTTTTTGATATACTGTCACGTTCTAAAGAGTATCCAGAACTTGAAATCAGTTTGTTCCTTCTTCGCCGTTTGCTGGGAGTTCGCACAGAAGACAAGAAACAAACAAAAGTCTCGAAACTTGCCAAGAACGAGCTGTTACTGATCAACATCGGGTCAACGTCTACTGGTGGACGGGTGTTGAGTGTAAAAGGGGATCTCGCGAAGATCCAGTTGACTTCGCCCGCATGTACGGAGGTTGGAGAGAAGGTCGCGCTTTCGAGACGTATCGAGAAGCATTGGCGGCTTGTAGGCAAGTGTTTCTGCGAACTCGGCGAACTCAGTAACTGACTTCCCATCAGGTTGGGGAAGTGTACAACGCGGGACGGTGTTAGAGTTGGACTGATTCGCGTCCCATATTATTGCACTTGATGTGACAGGAGCCAATCTACACATGTATTATTTCTGCAGCACGCAAATGCAAGTGTTGTTCATTTCAGTAGTACATATGTTTATTGGGATTATTCGCTTTCCTGATCAATGGAGGTTTGTTGGCAACGACAAATGATAGAAGCAACCGTGGTACGTAAAGTGTGCGATAATTTTGCATTGTATGTACTGGAAGGATGGGATGGAATAGATCTTCATGGAGCGCAAGAAAAAGGGCGGGATATGCTATTAATGAGTATAGGTATACTTGGGAGATGCACAACAAAAAAACAGCCAGAAACGAGTCCAGCGTCCAGGATTTTTTATCGTTGCATCGAGATCGGGGTGCGAAGTTGTGTTAGCGCCGGGGGGTGCGGTGGAAGTGGAGGCAGCAGCCTGCGCTTGCGAAGATTGGGCTTGAGTCGAACCATTTGAGTGTTGTGTGGTGTTGCTATTGGGAGGGAATGCGGTGCTTGCGGCAGGGTTCCCGGGTTTCAATGGAATAATTTTCATCCGTCTTTCTCTTGCTGATGCGTTCCTCTATAGCGCGATATGAGATCGTGTGAATACTCAACAAAGACGAAAATAACATACACGTTTTCCCTTGGCATACGGAACATCGACGGCTGCTGAGGGACGCTCGCGGAGCTCGATATCTTCACCGCCTTGTCTTGCAGAGAGTCGATTTCGAACCCAGTGGAAAGGGCGGGGTCGGGACGACATATCTTGGGCATCGGAATGTGTGGGGCGGAATAAAGAGGACAACTGACTACCAAGGGTGCTTACATGCGATCCCCACGATTGAGGGTGTAGGCGAGGTCGTGCTGAAACCTAAGACCATTGAGGTCAGGAAAAAAAGCACTGGATTAAACATTAACGACGTACGTGAGCTCGATCTGGTAAGTCGTCGAAAAACCCTTGGTGCATCCGGCGCTGGGGGACAATGATTGGCTGACGGACTGTAGCATCAGCCTACACATGTGTTTGAATGATTAGTGATATCTGATTATAAAAGTATCACGTACAGCGAGGATCGACTTGTCCAACAGGAGTTCTTCGAGACCAGCTTCTTTTACAATCGCAGAAACGTCCCAAGTGTACGCGTTTTTGTCATCGCAGCCAGTGGCCAGTAGCTTTCCATCTGCCGAAAATGACACAGAGCGCGGGAGAGCTGGATGCTGGAGGGGCGAACTGATGGGCTGGTTGTCGTCGAGGTTCCACAATTGCGCTGTTTCGTCCCACTCGGATGCGCTTGCGAGAATGCGGCCATTGGGAGATATTGCAAAGGAAAAGACACCGAGAGTGCGCTCTTCCAACAGTACTAGTGCGATCTGCTTCCAAGTTGAAGTATTCCATGTCCTAATCGAGCAATCGTATGACCCGGATATAAGCGTTTTTCCATCCGGGGTCCAAGCCAGGCACCACACCCAATCTGTGTGTCCCTCAAGAGTAGCAACAAGTTCGCCTGTCTTGGCATTCCAGATTTTGACCGCGGACTTGTTATCTCCAGTGTCATCCCAAGGGCGTTCGGATCCGGCAGTCGCAAACAAGGTCATGTCTAGGGAGTAGACCACTGCGAACAAACAGTACCCTGCCTTGATTGGTGTGAGGATCGTCTGTCCAGTTTCTACATCCCATTGCCTTGCAGTCCCATCTCCGGATCCACTCAAGACTCGCTGACCATCTTGACTCCAACAGACAGACCTCACTCTGTCTGTATGCCCCATCCATCTCCCAGTTGCTTTGCCCGTGTCCATGTCCCACAACCTCACTCCACCATCATCACTCCCGCTGACCACCTTCTTCCCGTCCGGAGACAACGCTATAGTCCACACTATAGTTTCTCCGTCCCGCCAGTCGTCTCCTATCTGTTTGCCACTCTTCAAGCCCAGGGAAAACTGGACATGGCCAAAACGGTTGAGATCAAGCGGAATATGACGAATTTAGAAGCACCATATTTCACTATAGGAGACTCGCTGTGGAGACAAATAGAATATTTCGCATCTGTTGCAATCTTCTCGAATGTTGTAGGATATGTTAAGAATATTGATATCATATTTCAGCATATTTCAATCGAGTTCCACTGGTACGACAAAATCGGTTGTATTCGGGTGAAATATGCTATAATCTACTAATACAAATGCTTCGACCTACGACCAGAAAACACGATATAGGATGATGGTGATAGAACTAGCACGACAGTGTAAAGCAGGCAACCTCGACGACAGCAAAAGAACAGGAGCGACGTGGACAGGCGAGGAGGGAGACAATCGGGAGGAAACCGGCAGGCAATAGCAAAAGAACAGGAGCGATGTGGAGTGAGACAGGCGAGCACAGGTAATTTGGAAGCGACCAGCAGGCGATGGCAGGAATGATGTAGACAGTAGAGGAGTTAGACGAGCGAGCAGGCGCTGTTCTTCGTCCAGCGCCCTGCTTTTTCCTAAGAAGTCTCAGCGACTTGATAATATGAGTAGCAAGGCTGTACTTACGAGTTCTCTAGCCTCCCTATCATAAGACTGTGGACAGAAGTGTCAGTAGAATGAAAGGATATGGTATCGAGGACGGTAGTGGTTGTCGGTACAGGTACCAGCTTCAAGTTCGAACTTGGAACAGTCTCGGAGTCATTAGACTGGACAACATAAAGAAGAGTTCCACTTACTGAGCATACAACCTTTGTTATGATACATACAGTGATAACATACTTAAATCGAAGATTCATACAATCTGCTGAGGAAGTTGGCGACAGTAGGAGGATGATGACTTGGCGGGAAGATGATGTTATGAGGAGAAGTAGGAAAAATAGGGTTGCCCCAATGAATTATAACTTTGGGGTGAATGATGTCACAAACTCTGCGCAAACAAAAGAGTACGTACTATAG
Organism: Suillus plorans; assembly: GCF_016647745.1. Taxonomy (NCBI): domain Eukaryota; kingdom Fungi; phylum Basidiomycota; class Agaricomycetes; order Boletales; family Suillaceae; genus Suillus; species Suillus plorans. Next base: position 722,430 of record NW_024537399.1, read on the forward strand.
CTAGCCGTTGTGCGATGTATGTGATGCAGCACGATGTGAAGTAGTCGATGAATTGCATAGCAGAAGTGCATGCGGTGCACGTGCGTCGTGCGAGCGCTTGACAAACTTTAGTGCGATCGACAACGCAATGGCCGCAGTGTGCGCATCAAATCGACAACGATGTAATGTTTTTACGATGCGATGTGTAGACGATCGTGTCGTTGAAGATTACACAATATTATAGCATAAATTATATGTCTAAACAATATTCCACTTGATCTCAACCGTTTTGGCCATGTCCAGTTTTCCCTGGGCTTCAAGTTCCATACACGCAGCGAGCCGTCCCTTGAACAAGTCATTATCCGTTGTCCGCCTGGCAGATGTATGGCGCCATAGACGAATTCAGTGTGTCCCTCAAATCTCTGGCAGGGTGTGATCGCTGATGCCTCCTTCCTTGTAACTGTGGCTGAAGACATCCTGGCGCACCTCCTTCTTAGCTTTCATCCGACAACTTGAAAGTCCACAATCTTCACTTACAATGTTATGTTCCTGAGGTTCTCCTCACGTATTGGCAGCAAGACCCAGGGCGTTTAGGTCAAGAGTGAACAGCAGGGTGCTACGGTTCGAATGTGTTAGGTGCTGTTTGGACAGCGAACCCTGGTTCGAAAATCTGAGCTCAAAACAACACGTGATGATGGCACGTGATATATTTTATCGATAAGAGATATCGATAGCGATCTGACACGTAGAATAGGAATATATAACATATGTATGTTTGAACTGCGCATAATCATTGCACCCACATGGACCTCGAAGCCCAAACAGCAAACCATCTACATCGACGACGCCAAATTACGATGGTCATCATCACCATCGCAGTCGCTCAAATTTCATGCCTTTATAACCTCTTATTTTTATCACGCGCAGAAAAGGTCCCATATCACACGTCAATTCTCACAGGAAAAGCCTGGGTGTACGAACTCATCAGTGGTCACCCAGACCGAATCAAGCACAATCTCGGCATCGACTTTCAAACCTTTGAGGAGCTCTTACAAGTTCTGCAGCAACATGGATATGCTCAGTCGCGCAACGGCATCACTATCGAAGAGCAGCTAGGTATTTTCCTGTATACGTGTGTTACAGGACTGTCGTCTCGCCATGTTGGTGAGCGATTTCAGCGTTCTCCAGACACGATTACCAGGTAAGTATGTCAATAATTCAAGATAAACTGTGCGCTGATGATTTTCACAGATATTTCAAACGCATGCTCACTTTCTTCTCGTCCCCTCCCTTCTACACTACAAATGTCCGGCTCCCAACCGAAAACACTCCCATTTCTGCGGCAATCCGCGACGACCCACGCTTCAGATTCTTCGATCAATGCATTGGTGCCATTGACGGCACTCACATTCGGGTCTTTGCACCACTCGAACATCACACCGTCCTGCGCAACCGAAAGGGATTTTTATCCCAAAATTGTCTATTCATATGCGACTTCGACTTCTACTTCACATACTCACTCACAGGCTGGGATGGCTCGGCTGCCGATGCCAGTCTATGGAACGACGCACGGTCTCACGATTTGCGCATGCCTGCGCGCAAATATCTTCTCGCTGACGCAGGCTTTGGTACTTGCGATGCGCTTCTCGTACCTTATCGAGGCGTACGCTATCATTTGAAGGAATGGCGTCAAGCAAATCTCATGTGAGTTCATTCGTTCTAGTGTTTTTATTTCTATTAAATTATTTTCTACTAGGCCACGATGTAGAGACTCGCGCCTCTCGATGCCGGATATGCGGCCTTCTTACCCATTTAATTCCCTATCTGTATCAGCTCACATCCTAAGGACCAGTCATTCGCGCTCTCGCGCGCGCGCCCTACGTACGCGCCTCACTCGCACATCGCACACGCACGCGCGCCCTTCGCGTGCGCGCTCCATAGGCCTTCGCGCTCCTACCGTCCGTCCCTCTGTCCTTTGTCCTTGCTGATTCACTGGTGCGTTATTTTTATCTCTCTCATTGAATTAACGAACCTTCGGTCCGACCTCCGTGCTTACATACAGAGAGCCTATTTAAACTTAGAATATATTTAGAAGTTGATATGGTTACTCGGTTCGGGAGCGCGCTCGGAAGCGTGCCGCATAGCGTAATCTCCCTTCTTAAATAGAGGGAGGATTCCTTCGGTTCTGGTACTTACTTTCCCCTTATCTTGATATACTGCAAAGTGTAGAGTTCTCCCTCCAATACTAGAAATCTGATTATACTCCTCCACTGTTGACACCTGTGCCCTTGCTACTCTCTTAAGGACTCCTCTCCTTCATCGTTCAAGCGCGCGCCCGCTTACGCGCGTACCCTCCGCATCTCTCGCTCACGCGCGCATCTCGCGCGCCTTCGCATCGCCTACGCGCGCCTTCGCGCGCGTTACTTTCCCGCGTCTACCAGCGCCCGTCTAGTTGACATAGTTTCCCTCCACCTTATTCGCGAGGAACTTCTCTCAGTAGCTGTCCTTTGGGTCGAGTTGTATTCTCGTATCCAGGTCTTGCTGTAGAGCCCCCTTTCTTTTAGTGTTTTCACCCACAGTCAAGATTCCTCACCTTCAACTGGAGCCCACCGCGAGGGACACTTCTGAGACAACCGGTCGGGTACTCAGACCCAACAGTCGTCGCAGAGCTAGAGAAGAAGCCATCGCCGCATTCGACAGAGCAATTGAATCAATTCTACCAGGACCCTTATTCTTTCAACCCGCGCGCGGTCGCTCGCGCAACATCTCAGAACCGCCACGACCAGATCTAGCGCTCTTAGCGCGCGCGCCTAGACAGCCGATATCGCCAGTCACGCCATCACCGGAAGAATCTGTCAAAGAAGAGTCGTCCGACGACTTTGAAGCAATAGATAACCCAAGAAGCCAAGTTCCCGGAGCGTTCCTCCATACGCCCAACCAACCTCCTTTTATCTCTTCTGACCTATCAGCGCTAAGCGCGCTGACCGAACTGACCGATTCTAGCAAAACCCCGCTTAACGCATTAGCATTCCCCGTGCGCGAGAACGCGCCTCCTACAGTGGGAATTCCGAAAATCAAGCAAGAAGTGTTCGAAACCCCGCGCGCGCCGCCTTCAATTCCAGGCGGTATCGTTATAGCAAACCTTCCCTTCGCATACGCGCGCCAAGTGCCAATCAGTCAGAAGACCTCAGCGCCTACAACATCCCAAACGCCTATTATGTCCACCACAAGAACCAGAATGCCCGTCCGTGGGACAACGGACGCGCCTAAATTTGATGGCACCGCAGACGACCTCGCTGACTTTATAGACCTATACGAGCAGCTCGCTGATGAAGTAGGTCTCCAAGGACTTGATCGCATCAAAGGCATCATCCGCTACCTTGAGCGCGATGATCGCGAATTATGGGGCGGGATGCCTGAGGCGCAAGTAAGCGATTACGACGCCTTTTTAGACGAGGTCAAAGTAATGTATCCCGGATGGGATGGCAAAAGGCGCTACGCGCTTACGGACCTACAAGCCATCGCGCACGAGTATGCTAACAAACCGATGCCTTCTTACCAGGAACTGAGCAGTTACCTGCGCGCATTCAAGAAGATCATGCAACCGCTTTTGGCGGAGGACAGAATCGGGAAAGCCGAGCGCGACCGCACATTCATGGAAGGTATTCCTAAGGACACTCAGGCGCAAATCCGCACGCGCCTCATGATCAAGTTCCCGGACCACTACCCGCAAGATCCATATCCGTTCATGAACGTTTTCGCAGCTGGACAGTTTGTACTACCAGCGAACGCGCCCGCACCAAGCGCAACGGCTAGTGCGCCTAAGGCGGCATCATTCACTAACCTGGTCACAGCTAACACGTCAATGGAATCGCCCGCGCAAGGAACGGTAACCAAGCGCGAATATAAGCGCGAGGCGTCCGCATTCAACGACTGCTCCTTTTGTGGCAGTCTTGAACATTATTATGCTCGTTGCACGGAGAGACAAAGGTACATCGACGCGGGCAAATGTAAGGTTAACGAAGAGACGCGCAAGCTTGTTTTGCCAAATGGCGAGTGGATTCCAGGTCGAGGACTACTCAAGGAACGACTAGACCGACACCACGCGAGCCGCGCTACCTCAGATACGACCGCTAGCGCAAGCACCACAGCAGGGCTGTTCTATCGCGCGTCTGAGGAGATCGACGCGGTAATTGAAGTAGGGTCATCCGCGTTTGTGCACACAGTCGCGCGAACAGAACTTGATGGAGACGATGACACGGTGGACCTCATGACCGAGGCGCTAGCCTACGTAGCCGCGAAGCGCGAGCAGAAGCGCAACACCAAAGGTAAAAACGTCCGCTTTGACGGTGTCGAAGTACCCAGCGAAACCCGCGCGCGCCCGAGGCCCGCATCTAGACAAGCCACGGTAGAGGAGGAGATAATCTCCCCCGAAATACAAGCCTCGTCTGACAAAGGTAAAGGAAAGGAGCTAGCGAAAGTTGCGCCGTCAAGCGCGCCAGTAGGCGCAAAGGCGCCCCCCAAAGGAGCGGCGCCATCGTCGTCCGCGCCTTCTCCATCATCATCATCGCCATCTGCGACCGCATCGTCATCAGTATCAGCATCGGTATCACCATCATCGTCATCATCGTCACCAGCACCATCACAATCATCATCGTATCGTTATGCATTCGCGCTCGAGGACAAAGAGGCCGACAAACGCGTTGTCGAGCGTCTTCTCGATTCCAATCTCAACATTCCCGTAAGGGAATTATTAGCTGTATCTCCTGATGTTCGCCAACATTTCCGCGAACTCACGACCAAGAAGCGTGTCACGGTAGGCGCAGTATCAGTACACGAATTATCAGGACACCCCGCGACCGATCAATGGTTAAGGCAATACGAAGACGCGCGCATGCGAAGCGAGGACGGCAGGATCGTCGCGGATCACTTCGCGCCCCTGCGCTGTATCCGCGCGAAGACATCAGAGGGGCGCACTCTCACGTGTGTCCTAGACCAAGGCGCAGAGGTAGTAGTCATGCCAAGAGATGTGTGGAAGGCGCTCGGAGTACCGCTCAGATCGGACCACAGCCTCAACATGGAATCAGTGAACACATCACGCGACGCGACGCTTGGAGTCGTGGAGAATGTTTCGCTTGATTTTGGCGCAGGACCCATGTATTTTCAAGTCCAGGTCATCGAGCGCGCGACCTTCGAGGTTTTGCTAGGGCGCCCGTTTTTTAAGCTTACTTCATGTCGCACATTTGATCTCCCTGACGGGGAGCAGGATCTTATACTGACAGACCCTAATGCGCGCAAGGAATTGCGCATTCCAACCCTACCTTGGGTCAAGCGTTCGCTCGCAAGAGACGCGAAGTGCGTTAACAACGCGCACTCGCACGCGCTCAAGGAGGAGGAACAGGGTTTTTAAGTATCGATGATCTGCAGCATTCGCGGGGAGACGCCTATTCGCATTCGTTTCCCCAATCATTTTCATTATCGCATCATGTCTCGTCTTCTCGTATTGCGCCTAACGCACCGCGCATCGCGCGCGCTGAAGGCGTTTCTCATTCTATGCTCTTAAGGAGCAACAACGCATCGTCCTTTGTTTCTACGCATCATCTTTCCGCTGGTAGTATTCCGCAGTATTCAGCGCGTTACGCGCATCTAACATCCACACAGACCGCTATAGAGAAGGCGACTATTGACGCCTTCAATTCATGTTATTATTATGATCCCGCCCTTCACACGCTGGTCTACAAACCAGTCGCGAAGAAGGTGCGGACCGTGCCTACCACTATGCCAGCAGAGTATAGGGTAGTGCGCCAGTTGCCAGAAGACCCGTTAGCAGGGTTACCAGACTTACCTACCCATCCCCCAGATTTCTCTCCAGGCGCGCGCTTCACGCGCGAGCGCGCAGACAAGCTAGACCTCGACCCAGCAAATTGGCTGTGGCCAGAGGAACTCAAATTAGTGCGCTGGCTGGTTCGCGTTCACGAACTCGCCTTTGCGTGGGGCGCCTCAGAGCGCGGGCGTCTCAACGAGACCTATTTTCCGCCGTACAAGATTCCGACCATTCCGCACACCCCGTGGTCTCAGCGCAATATTCCGATTCCACCAGCCACCTTAGATGAAGTAGTGCGCATCATCAAGGAAAAGATCTCATCAGGAGTATACGAGCCATCAACGGCCGCGTATCGCTCGCGCTGGTTTTGTGTCGTCAAGAAGGACGGAAAATCCTTGCGCCTAGTTCACGACTTGCAGCCGCTTAACGCGGTAACAATTCGCGACGCCTCGCTTCCTCCCTTTGTCGAACTTCTCGCAGAAGCATTCGCCGGTTACGCAGTGTATGCAATATTGGATTTATATTCAGGTTATGACCAGCGCGCGCTTCATGTAGACTCGCGCGACCTGACAACCTTTGGAACGCCTTTGGGCCCTCACCGGCTGACCACCCTTCCTCAAGGGCATGCTAACGCTGTACAGGTTTACCAAGGCGATACCGCGTTCATCCTGCAACACGAGATTCCAGAGTTCACGTCGCCGTTCGTGGATGACGTCCCAATCAAATCAGTACGAACGCGCTATCAGCGCGAGGACGGTTCATACGAGACAATACCCGAAAACCCAGGAATCCGGCGCTTCATATGGGAACATTGCATCGTCGTCAATCGCATTCTCCAGCGCTTAGAGAACGTAGGTGCAACCGTCTCCGCGACGAAATTCATTCTAGCTGCGCCCACGGCTATTATCGTCGGGCACAAATGCACGTTTGAAGGGCGCGTACCAGAGGAATCTAAAGTCCAGAAGATACGCGACTGGCCCGAACCAACGAATCAATCGCGATTATGATAGCGAACGCGAAGTCATTCTGGCAGTCGATACTTCAAATATCGCTGTCGGATTCATCTTGCTGCAAGTAGGTGAAAACGGGAAGCGCTATCCAAATCGATTTGGCTCCATCGCGCTAAATGACGTGGAGAGGCGCTACTCTCAAGCGAAGCTAGAACTCTTTGGACTCTTCCGCGCGCTACGCGCGGTGCGCGTATACATATTCGGGGTAAAGAATCTGACGGTGGAGGTAGACGCGAAGTACATCAAAGGTATGATCAATAACCCAGACTTGCAACCTAACGCGACCATCAATCGATGGATTGCGGGTATCCTCTTATTTTCGTTCAAACTCGTTCATGTACCCGCGCAAAAGCACAAAGGCGTGGATGGCCTCTCAAGGAGACCACCCGCTGAGGAAGATCCCATTGAGGACGACGATCATGAAGATTGGATTGATCGCGCATACTCATTCGCTATTGCACTGCTGAACGATCGCGCGCGCCGCGTAGCAGGCGTCTCGGCAGACATACGCCATGAAGCGCATCGCACATGTTTCATTTCGCAAAGCGCGCGCGTGCCAGCGTTGCGTGTATATTTCGATGTCGCGCAGACGGAAGAATCGGAGCCTGATATTCCACGCTCGGACACAGCGCGCGCGCAAGACGCGCTGATGACCACAATAGAACAGTTCCTCACCTCGCGCGAAAGACCCACTGATGTTTCAGATCAAGAATTCGAAAAGTTCGTCAACAACGCAGCGCTACTTCGTCCTGGAAAGCAACCTATGGCGCAGAGCGACGCATGGCAAACATCAGCTCGTGTTGCCTCCAAACAAGCGCTACCGCGTTCTGAAGGAGGCGCATGACGATCTAGGGCACAAGGGTATCTATACGGTCAGCGCGCGCCTACGCCTGCGCTTTTGGTGGCCACACATCATTGAAGATATCAAATGGTACGCGCAAACGTGTCACGAATGCCAAGTGCGCCAAACGGAGGTTGCATATTCCTCCAATCGTACCCATACCGGGTGGTCTATTCCGCAAAGCGCACATCGACACCATGAAGATGCCCAGAGCAGGTGGATTTGAATACCTTGTGCAAGCGCGATGCGCGCTAACATCGTATCCTGAATGGCGCATGCTGCGCAAAGAGAATACTAACGCGCTAACCGCTTTTATTTTCGAAGAGCTCTTCTGTAGGTGGGGCCCGATCACAGAAATAGTGACGGACAACGCGCCCGCATATAGGCTCGCAGTAGACGAACTCGCGCGCAAATATGGGATCCACCCGATCCGCATCTCGCCATATAATTCTCAGGCAAACGGTATAGTCGAAAGACGACACCGCGATGTCCGGGAGGCCATCATTAAAACCTGCGACGGAGACGATTCCCGCTGGTATCAGGTGGTTCATTCAGTGTTCTGGGCAGAGCGCGTTACCATTCACAAAGCGACGGGCTTATCGCCTTATTTCATGATGCACGGTGTAGAGCCAATATTTCCCTTTGATCTCGCTGAAGCGACGTTCCTCGCGCCCTTACCAAGCCGAGGCGCGTTCACCACTACTGACCTTATAGCATGGCGCGCGCGTCAATTACAGAAGCGCATAGAAGATATTAACGCGATCAGAGACAGAGTAGTCGCGGCGCGCTTCAAGTCGATACGCGATTTTGAGAAGCGCTTCCGCGCGACTATCAAATCGCACGATTTCGAACCCGGCGCCTTAGTGTTGGTACGCAACTCGAGGGTCGAATACGAATTGAGCAAGAAGACGAAGCCGCGCTATTTGGGACCTATGATCGTAGTGCGCCGCACGAAGGGAGGCTCGTATATGCTGGCCGAGTTGGATGGCGCAATCTCAAAACTCCGGTTCGCCGCGTTCCGCGTCATTCCTTACTACCCACGTAGCGGGGAGCGCGTATCGGTAACCCAAATGACTGGAGTGGACGACGAGAGCATCGACGAACTAGAAGCGTACGAAACCGTAGAACCTGAAGAAGACGAGCCTGAGCGCGCGCAAGACGATTAGCGCGCGCAACCAATTCTCACCCGCACATCACCCAATCAATTCGCACATCCACACACTCCTCAAAAACATAAAACAAAAACACAAGATAATACGAAAAACACAAAAATATTCCATGAAGTACATACTCTCAGTTTTACCCCGGGTTTCGTCCGGTGATATCTTTTTCTATCATTCGTCCATATAACGCGCATTGCCTGCACATAAACCCCACAGACTCTAGAATACATCAACGCACCACCGAAACGCTCATATTCCGCAAGTACATACTACTAACTACCATATTTGTATAGCGCGCGCATAATCACCCCCATAGACGTTCACTTTCTAACGCGCGCGCGGCGCCGCGCACCTTTTTTCCTTTTTTCTAATTTTCATTCAAACGCGCGCGTCATCGCCTCGGCGCGCGGCGCAACAAGGCAGGGATAGATGAAGGAAGGCGCGCGAAGAAGACAAGACGGGCGCGCACCCCGCAGAAAACCTAGTAAAGTCCATCGCAGTACCTTTATCTCGTCTCGCGCTCGAGCCTTACTTACATACTTATAATCTTAATTTCATAGCCCAGTGAATCAGACGAGGACATGGACATGGACATGGGACAACAAAATCAGGATCTATTGCAAAGGCGCATTGGCGCTTAGGAGAAAAACAGGTTGTATCTAGTTCAGAGAAGCATTGGCGCGCTCCTCCAGGTCAGACCACTCCTGGGACATGGCGAAAAGTTTGTTGGAAAGCGCCAAGAGATCCGCCTGCTGGGCGCGCGCATACTGGCGAGTCTTCAAAGCGGACGCGCGCATAGCGCATTTTCCTCCCTCAAGCGCGCCGTCTCAGCTTGCACCTCTCTCAACTCCTCCTCTGGTCCCTTGTACTTGCCTTTTCCCTTAGGCGCAGAGCCAGATGCCAACGGACCCTCGGCGCACAGGGATAACGCGCGAGGCGCGCACAACCTTATCCTCCACAGTGCGCTCATCAATAATCATCACATCTAAACCAGACCCGTCAGAACCATCTTCTTCAACGGCAATAGAGGAGGCAGTCTCCTTGGCAGACTCAGTAACCGTGGGGCGCTTGGGCATAGGCTTGCGCGGACGCGCCTTGGGTCCGTCTGTATTGTTGCGCTTAGCTAATCCCAAAGGCGTCAGTAGCGCGCCAACAGAATCCGACAAGACGCAACTTACAAAAGGAGCAAGCGCGCTTAGAAACGTCACAAGGAGGGCAGCGCCTGCCAGGCGTGCCTCCGCAAACCTGATTCTTGCTGGCGCAGTTGGTGCAGCGAGGCACGAAGGAACAGACATACGTCCAACCTTGCGCTAATGCGGACGAACATTCAGTAGAGTAGCACACCCACACGACATAGAGAAACGCACCTGCATGGAAGCATCAGTACCAGACGCGTCGGTGGCGCGCCTCGGTACCCGGCGCTTCAGTGGCGCGAACAACGCGCTTGGGAGGCGCCACTGGAACAGTCTCGATCGCCTTTGCTTTCCATCCCTTCACCAGCACCTCAATCTCCTTGTAACCCTTGCGCCCCTGCTTCAGGAGCTCCGCGCTCTTATTGTCCATATCCAGCTCCACGCTCAACGCACCCGCGCGCTCGGAACAGCCGTTCATGGTTGCCTAGGAATGTTAGATCACAAAGGCAAGCCATGTAAGCGCACTCACCAGTACAGAGAGCCACTCGCGCATCCACATCTCTTGATCCTCGAGGAGCTCCGGCTTGAGGTCTGGCGTCACCATGACGCACGCCTCCAATGCGACCAGGGAAGCCGCCCAAGCGCTGACAAGGCGGTCGGTATCGGACTCCGCGCTAGCGTCAGCCATAGGCGCGTCCTCAGGGTGAATTGGCGCCACAGGCTCAGGTTCTGGAGAGGGAGTGGAGTTCAGCATAGCGGCAGTGAAAGGAGGCATGATGGTAATGATAAGAAGGAAGACAAGAGATCGCGAGAACACTTCCATCTCTTATCAACAACCCCATCGATTAGATCAGCGATGCTCGCGATCATCAAAGGAGCGGCCCTACTCTCGCGATCACATGACCCCTGTCTATCACCATTTCTCCAAGTCCAAAATCCCGCGCTATAGCTCTGAGTGGGGACACTCAGAATGTAAGTTCCCAGGAGATGTAGAGACTCGCGCCTCTCGATGCCGGATATGCGGCCTTCTTACCCATTTAATTCCCTATCTGTATCAGCTCACATCCTAAGGACCAGTCATTCGCGCTCTCGCGCGCGCGCCCTACGTACGCGCCTCACTCGCACATCGCACACGCACGCGCGCCCTTCGCGTGCGCTCCATAGGCCTTCGCGCTCCTACCGTCCGTCCCTCTGTCCTTTGTCCTTGCTGATTCACTGGTGCGTTATTTTTATCTCTCTCATTGAATTAACGAACCTTCGGTCCGACCTCCGTGCGCTTACATACAGAGAGTCTATTTAAACTTAGAATATATTTAGAAGTTGATATGGTTACTCGGTTCGGGAGCGCGCTCGGAAGCGCGCCGCATAGCGTAATCTCCCTTCTTAAATAGAGGGAGGATTCCTTCGGTTCTGGTACTTACTTTCCCCTTATCTTGATATACTGCAAAGTGTAGAGTTCTCCCTCCAATACTAGAAATCTGATTATACTCCTCCACTGTTGACACCTGTGCCCTTGCTACTCTCTTAAGGACTCCTCTCCTTCATCGTTCAAGCGCGCGCCGCTTATGCGCGTACC